>NC_051115.1:2861841-3493675 GCF_014839805.1 Manduca sexta | reverse complement strand
TATTGGCAAGTAAAGAAAAACGTAAAAATAATTAATAATCATGGATATTTCGGCCTTTAAAATTTCGTCATATTAAATTTTAAAGGCCGAAATATCCATGATTTTATTTATAAAAATACAAAAAGTTAGTAAGCCGACTAGCCGCGACTTTCCAGTATTATATATTAGTCTATGGCCGCGACAGTGGTTGGAGGCAAGGCCAAGGCATTTTATTTATAAAAATACAAAAAGTTAGTAAGCCGACTAGCCGCGACTTTCCAGTATTATATATTAGTCTATGGCCGCGACAGTGGTTGGAGGTGGACTAAGTGAATGTCGGGCAATTACCTTGCTTTCGTCTTGCCAATATTGAGCTCGGACAACGTATCTATGTAACAAAAACATCTTAGATTTCAGCACTGGATTTCATATGGCTGATGTTGATGTCTCCTATAGGGTACTAATTTAGAGATATAAGTATGTGCAAATGGCGTATAAATTAAAAAAATATTTTAAAAATATAATTTACTTACAATTATTATTTACAATAAATAAATAAATTAAATAAGAAACACTTATATTAATGCAATGGAAATATTCACCAGAAATTTATTAAAATTTTGCTAAACCAATGAAGAAAAAATTGTTTTTGAAAAGCAAAGAAAACAATAATTTTGCTCCTAAATATGAAATATTAAACATCCGTCGTGAATTTGGAATTAATTGGGTATTTTGACCTTTTGTTGAAATATTTAGAGTACTATCACTTTAAAATACAAACATAAAAAAATTAAGTGAAATTACAAAACGCTATTTTCGTGTTATGTTGCTAAAAACAATACTTAATTAAGTATAACTAATAAATGTTATCAATCAATCTATAAAAATAATTATGATTTCGTTAAAATATACTAAAAACATTAAAAGGTCAAACACCCAAATATTTTTAGGTTATATTTCATTGTTGATTTCCGCGCCATATTTCTGATATAATTCGCGCCAAAATTGCGCTCTCTCTGGCGTCAAGGAGGTTACGTATTGCGGCTCGATGGCAATAGCTAGATTGTGTGGATACGGCAACCATTCTCCAGTACCGGAATCTATGGTTGGAGTGCTGAAAAAAATAATGTATGTGAATTATGCTATTAAGAACAAACAAACATCACGCATTTATCCACGAAGGGGTATGCAGAGCCGCAACCAGGGCACCATTTTTTAGCCAAGTGTGTCCCGTCCCATGATGTGATAGGGGGCGAGCCTATCGCCATATCAGGCACGAATTCCAGACTCCGTGCTGCTGAGCAGAAAAACTTAAATACCATTTTGCCCGACCCGGGATTCGAACCCAGAAACTCAGAGCGCTGCCGCACCGCGCAGGCACTACATCTACGCCACCGAGACATTAAGAACTAAGTTACTTATATTTTCAATCCGTAGGGGCAATTCAATTCTGACGAACAGTAAGTACTAAGTACCTACACAATGTTTCTCATTTGCGGATTTTGACTAGACTAGTAGTAGTTTGTACTTGAAGGTGTGGATTCATTAGGGTTGTGCGAGAGAGCTAAGCGGTGCGCTCTAAATCCAATAATAAATATTACTTATATCCAACATTACTTTATTTGCCTCGCTTAGTTACTGTGGTGATAAAGAGCTATTCGGTAGCGATGAAGCTTTAGTCCACCACACTGGCGTAGTGCAGGCAGACTTCAAATACCCTCAAAATTCTTATAGAGAACTTCTTAGGTATGCGGGTTTTCTCACGATGTTTTCCTTAACCGTTAAAGTAAGCGATAATTCACAAACGATAAACACATAATATTAGAAAAGTCAGAGGTGTGTTTGAAAACATCTTAAGGAAACCTGCATACCTGAGAAATTCTCTATAGGAATTTTGAATGTGTGAAATCTGCCCTCAGTACAGCGTGGTGAACTAAAGACTAATCCCTCTCAGTAGAGGAGGCCCGTGCAACAGTGGAACAGTATATAATACAGGACTGATATTATGAAATAACATATCTTACCCATATTTAGCAAAGTTGGTCCACAGCATCGTCATAAACGTGACGATTCTAGCATCTTCCTCATCCATTGGCAATGGAAGCCTTTCCAATTCGAAGATATAAAACAATTCATCATAATGCGAAGTCGCTGGAAGACTAGAATTAGTTAGCAACCTTCCTAAATTCCTTGTTCCTATATGATTGAAGATATAAGAGAAGACAGGCTGACTTGAGATATTAGCGTACATATCAATGAACATATCCATCGGTCCAACAAAAGAGAAATCACTATTATAATTAATAAGTCCACCAACCAAAGCCTCCTCTGTCGTGTTAGCGAAATAAGTGTCTTTTATTAGATTCCTAAAATCTTCTTTCTCGTCTTTAGGAACTATTAGATTCCTCTGATCCAGTACAGAGTAATCTTCGTTCACTAATCGGTCTAATTGACTTGTTATCGTAAAATAGTCCAAAGTGCTTGTCAATCCTTCCACAGTATTAAGACCTATTAAAATTGGCACGCAATGCGACTTATTCTGAACCAGAATGTTATAAGGAGTGTCTGTTAGGAAGGGTTCTTCGTCTTCGAAGACCGTCTCTACTGACGGAACGAAGACCGAACGAGAATTCATCTGCTTCATAATAGCCTCTTCTAATTTAATAATTGGCGTTTCGGAAAACACTTCGTAAAGTTTTTCAGGGTCTTCTGTATTCACTTCCAAACATTTAGCTATTTGAATTGCAGTGTCAATTGGATTGGGATCAAAAGACTGTGGTGTAAAGAGCGACCCGCTCTCTGATATCACTCGTTTAAACAATCCTTTAGTAGACTCAGACATTGTCATCAAAATGGCAGCAGTACCGCCAGTGCCGTGTCCAAAAATAGTAACATTATCAGGATCTCCGCCGAAATTCTTGATATTATCCCTGACCCATCGCAAAGCTGCTCTGATATCTTTCAAACCAGCGTTACCCGGAGCTTCTTTCGTATGTAGATTAAGGAAGCCGTAAGCATTCAGCCTATAATTGACAGTAACTAGGATAACATCGTGTGTAAGGAGGTATTGCGGGCCGTAAAATGCTGGGGAACCTGAACCGACTCCAAAACCGCCTCCGTGAATGAAGAACATGACGGGAAGAGACCCGTTGATAGATGTAGGGGTGTAAACGTTGAGGACTAAGCAATCAGGGTTGTCACTCGGAGCGGTTAGGGGGTCGTGGAAGGGAAATTGCGGGCATAATACTGCGCGGATATCGGCTCTGTATACGTCAGAGTGCGATGGTGGTTCTTCGGGGGCCTGGAAAGAGATTTTTCATTATTTTTTTTTAATGATGAGATGAGCATGCCATTTGTTTAAGGTAAACGATATGAACCAATAAACAGTAACAAACGAATTTGTACAGCGCTCGTCATCCTGACATTGGAGATCTATACATATTATAAAAGAAAGTCACCTTTTCTGCCTGTCTTTATGTTATCGATGTACTCAAAATGTACTAAACGGATTTTTATAAAATTTTGTATGGATGTAGTTTAGTACCCTGGGAAGGTTATAGGCTACTTTCTATACGGGGAAATATATAGCGGGACTTTTTATCCCGGAAAACTTTACGCGGGCGAAACCGTGAGCAAAAGCTAGTTGAGTACTTATTTATATCATACTGTAGTATGTAGTACTCAAGAGTAATGTAGTTTGATATTAGTGAAAGAATTTTCAAAATCTATTCAGCCATTCAGGTGATTAGCCCCTACAAACGAACGAACTCACAAACTTTTTCTCGTTATAATATTAGTATAGATTAACAAGGCAGTACCTAA
Organism: Manduca sexta; assembly: GCF_014839805.1. NCBI lineage: Eukaryota > Metazoa > Arthropoda > Insecta > Lepidoptera > Sphingidae > Manduca > Manduca sexta. The sequence goes on along the minus strand of NC_051115.1, from coordinate 3,489,874 downwards.
CAGTAAATATATTGCGGGCACAGTCGAAAACATTGATATTTTTTTGTAAGAGAGCTGATACAAGGCACATCAACATAAAATAAACTTTTAAAAAACTATTAATTGTCTCTTACCTTAAAATCCACGGGGACAGCATATTTTATTCCCATAAACTCATAATAAAGTCCGCTGAACGATAATCCACCTTCAACTTTTCCATATTTAGTATCAACAATAATAGTTTTTTCTTTAGGTATGGCCAAAACAGGTTTTTCTTCTACAATTTCCTCACTGGAAGTCTCATCTATATCCGATTGGGTGTCTTCAGCCAAAGCCAGGCCGAAAGCGGCCAGCACCAGCACAAGGCTGTACGTTCGCATTATAGTATACTCTATGGTTTCAATTGTCTATGCTCCGTTCGAATTATGAATGAGTTGTCTGCTTTTATTGAAATACGAACGTGATTTAAACAATATATTTTTTATCAATCATTAGAAGAGATTAATACGTGATTTTTCGATAATAAGTTTTGCAATGATGATGTAATGGTTTCATAATGTTTTACACTCGTTTTTAGGGTTCAATATCTTAAGTTTATCAGCTTCGGTGGCATAGTAGGCGTATTGCGGTACGTCTGCCGTGATGAGGTCATGAATTCGATTTCCAGATCTTGGTAAATTGATATTGGGTTTCTGTTCATTACTGGCCCCTCGGAGCTTGAAGTCTTAGAATTATTCCTGATAATGGAAACGCGCCCGTTTCATATTTTATAGCGCGTAACATAAACTTCGTTTTCACCTAATGGTAAGTGGAGTGGGATCCATTGACGAGAGATGATTACTCCTCAGTCGACACAATTATGGCTGTTGGAGCCGGATATACACAGGCTGATCCGGAACGGGACATACGTGGGCCACTATGGGTTTTAACACCTTGTGTACGGTTGCTATCCGGCCGTATATAGAATAGCCTACCATCAGCTAAATATGATGAAATCCGTGTGTTAAATCTCTATCTATCTTTGGACAAGGGCAGCGTGATGCACGTATAAATCAAGTGTACGTGTACGGAACACTCCATACGAGAGTAGACTCGCAATTTTCGGTTTTATTCTTTACTTATGCTTTAGCTAATGAAAACCTTTTAGATGCATTTTTTTACATTATCCTGTATGAACACCAGAGTAGATTCTTATTGGAAGTTTGCGATTACTTAGAGATGTAAGATGCCGGTGACGTTTCTTGTGAGAGCCACCGTTAAGTTATCATCAAGGGTACCCTGCTAACGGAGTACAACCGATGCCCCAGCTTAGCAACCACGACAGTCCCAAAGGGAATAGGGATAGCTGGGAAGGAAGTGTGGGCAAAGGAGAAGGAACTATATTAGGATGGGCGCAGGGGAGAAAGAAGGGAGATGTTCGCGAGCCCTGATAGATCTCAATGTGATTTTGGCAATCAAGAGGCATATACACTTAACTGTGTTTAAGGCCGCGACAATTGTCTCCCCTTGCATGGGCGTGCATTCGGTGTGGAGAACGAGTGCACAAGAATTGCCTTGCAGGAGTCGAGCGGTCAGCGTTTCCAAGTTACCTACAGCTCTTTAAATCATGGATGATTTTTAGTTAGGAACACCTGTGTATTAATTATTCAGAATCTGAAATTTGTACCCGGTATATAGGTTCGCTCCGTATCACATCATGTGACGGAATACACATGGCGAAAATTAAATGCCTTAATTGCACCTCTGTCTACCCCTGTGGCCCTTGTCTGAGTTGGGGGATAAAAGTCGTGGTTTTGTCGGGACAATAACGCGTTCGAATACTTGATATAAAATATGATGCTAAAATATGAGTAATAACTTAATTTTTTTAATGATCATTATTTAAAATCATGTTAACTGTATAGAAAAAACAAGGAATATATTTTGGAAATCCCAAGTTAAATGGAAAAATTCAATTTAATTTATTTAAAATAATCATTAATTTATGTCAAAAAGTTTACAAAAGTGAAAGTTTGTTTACACGAAGTTTTGAAACGCACGTCAAACCTATTTTGACATAACAGAATTTTGATATTTTGACTCCAATATTATCAAAAATTACATTACCGTTAATTAAAATAGTAAACAAACGTTTCAATCGTTCCACAAACGAACAACCAACAATAACATCTAATAGTGATTGTCGCGTAAAATCAACAAAATCTTCGAAATTCCCTTTTGCCTACGTGTAGTTTAGAACAAAAAATGTATATTGGTTGAGAAGACCACCCAGTCACCATTATTATGAATAAGAAGCCGAGAACCGGTCCCAGGATCAGGATCACGCGAACACGGACCCGTAAAGCCGACGAATTCGACGAGAAAAAATACATCTTCCCCTGTCAATATTGCCGACTGAAATTCACCACCAACCACCATTACCTCCGCCATATGACTTCGAACCACGAAGTGCAGCAGAAAGCGGCCACTTTTGAGTGCAACGACTGTCAAATAGTGTTCAACAAGAAGAGCAACTTGGACATGCATTGTCAAACCCAACATCAAATTAAAAGCAAGTTGAAGTGTGAAAGTTGTGCTGTAACTTTTAAATCAAGGTACTGTCTCCGCCGCCATCTCAAATTAAAGCAGGTTCTGGCGGAAAACTCCTGTTTGAAGTGTCAGAAGAAGTTTACTAGCAAGGATGGGCTGGCTAAGCATGTCAAAAATAAACATTCGAACAAAGCTGTTATATTTGAGTGTCAGCTGTGTTCGCTGAAGTTTAAAGCTGAGGAGTCTCTCCGTAGTCATCTGAACAGGATCCATAAGAGGTTATGATTAGTTTAAGGTAATAATGGTTTGTCTATTGTCCATTGTGCAGTTTCTGGAAATTCGCTGATTTAATCTGATATGAGGACTCAGCGGGATGGTAAGAGAGCTTTGCAGATGATAGTAATACTTAATAAGACAGTTTAATACTGTTTAAGTTATGTTTGATATTACCCAGTGGGTATAACAAAAATAATTTACTTGATTATTGAAAAAAACACCTTTAAATGGGCTAATGTGAGTTACTTGTAAATTAGTAAAATATGGGTCTTCCTATTTTGAATTTATCACTAATTTGTTTTGCCATTGAATATTATTTTTAAATAAAACACTCCTATAGCCAAGAGTGTTGGTGACTGACGCAAAACCATATGCAGGGCAAAGAAAAAATACACAAAGTCTGGGTGGAGAAAAAAAGTTTCTCAACTCTCTCTCAACTGTTCTTCTTTTAAATTATGGCCACCATTTATTTATCGGTGATTTTGCCAATGTTGAGTAATAATAGTAAATACAAAACAAAAAGTGACTATAAAATCAGATCACCATTTTGTCAAATTTTAACTTATGTTGGTATTGGTTAAAGAAGTTTGTCCAAGGCAACATGAGAGGACCTGGGCAATTGCCCGGTTCACACCTAATACCACCTCTGATCAAAAGTATGTTCACCTTGAAGGTTTTTTTCTAATATGTTACATCCCGAGCTGTAATAAAAAATAATAGACATAAAGTCTATCATGCCTATGAAAGTCGCTCTTAAGGGCTGCCGGCAGCCTCTTAACTGGTTCAAATGGGCAATAAACTGACTATGTATGTCTTATAAGTACATAACTACATAATATTAATATATATATCAATGGCAGTAACATAGAATACTCAAATTATGAAAATATTTTTTCTTAATTTTTTTGGAATAACTGTTTAAGTGCAGATAATAGAGTGCATTGTGAAATGTTGTAATTAAGCAAACTTTCGGATTTTTTTGGGTTTATAATAAATAATTATATAATTATATTTTATTTTCTTCTGAAGTTTAAAAAACTGAGACCCTGAAATTGGTTCTATTTTGATGTCTATCATTCACATAGATATAAAGAAACATGTATAATGTCTAATACTATCATTTCATTCCAAAAAGTCATGATTCTTATGGCAAAATGCCATGTTTGTAATCATTTATACAGTTGTCTGTTTTCCAGTATTCAAAATAAAATATTCCCAATACACAAATATAAAAAAGTGCTGAGTCTGAAATCTGCTAGTGGTAGGATATATTTTATATCCGCCTGGATAGCGACCGTACACAAGGTGTTAGAACCACAGTGGCCCACGTGTCGCTCCGGGATCAGCCTGTGTATATCCAACTCCAACAGGCATAATTGTGTCGACTGAGGGGTAATCTCTCGTGAATTGACATTCTATTGAACTCCACTCTGCTTACCTTCAGGTGCAGTGATGTCACTTTGCTGCGCCTGAATGAAAAATTAAAAATTCCCAATATAGCAATAGGCTTGCCCACATATATTACGGCTGGAATACATATGGCAAAAAGTTAATCCCCTGGTTGCATTGCCTTTTCTTTCAGGGATTAAGGAGTCTGCTTTTTTGTATGTTCAAAGAGCTGCCATTGATATGTTGTTTTTGTTAATATTAGTACAGTAATATTTTTATAGGAAACTATTGTACAAAGTCCATTATACTCATAAATTTGATTTTGTAGTTAAAATTTAATGTAAAACATATTTTTTTATAAAAAACAAACATTGCGGTTAGTGAAGTAATTTGAAGGAAAAATCCAGTTATGAAACGTTAAAAAAATTAGGTTAATTTTTTTGGAAATTATTTTATTTATTAATAAAAAAAACTTTTGTGTATTAACTATGTAAGCTACATTAACTGTATATACTTAAGTTTTTAACTTAATTTTTTTTTGTAATATAACAAAAGGTTATAGGCAATAAGTATTGTGTCCTTAGTTTTAGTAACTAATGTACATATTTCTACAGCATGTTTTTTGAGCGGATTGAATCACTCATTTTTACCATTGTGCAAACTTTGGAATGAACTCCCTGCATTGTTGTACCCAGAGTGCTATGATTTGTCTTTCTTAAAATACGATAGTTTACTTGGGAGCCATCGATTTATTTATTAAATAGCAGTGAAGGGTCCATATAAATCAAATCCTGTAGGGTTTCCTTTCGTAATTTTTTTTTTTTTTATTTTATTCAAATGAAGATAACAGTTACACATTAAATAAGTAAAGGGCAAAATTAAACATTTACTGCATTAAACATGTAACCAACAACACTGTTCACAGTTTAAATATATAATAATATCAGCTCTGTATTATATACTGTCCCACTGTTGGGCCTCCTCTACTACTGAAAGATTAGGCCTTATTCCACCACACTGTAGTGCGGGTAGACTTCACACACCCTCAAAACTCCTATAGAGAACTCAGGTATGCAGGTTTCCTCATGGTGTTTTCGTAATTTATAGAAAATTGTATAACTAGAACGATTTCCAGACCTCTTTATGCACATTATTAGTGCTTATAAGTTGTGTTGGGTTCGTTTTTAGAAAAAAATATTCTTCGCCACTGATATAGCGTCCTTAAGATGTTGACTTTAATTTGACAGCGTCTCAGCTGATACCGCACTTGCGAGCGAAATTGAATCATATTATTACGGCCCTAGAATTATTTCTGCCTATCTCTTCGGGGATAAATAGAGGTTATATACTTGTGAGTAAATCAATTGCCCTTATATTTATGTACCTACTGCAAAAGCTGTATCTTAAAAAAAAAACAATCTTGATTTTTATGGCGTCAGATAGCTTAAAAAAATACCCATCCAATGAACTTACTTAAAAAACGGTCTTATTTAGAACTTGTTAAAGGACAGTTTAAATGAAATGAAACAAGTATTGGAAGTAAAAATTTATTTGAATCTGTTAGTGAATGTTATACATTATTTAGATTCCGTCAATATTAATTCTACCACCAGTTCGGAAAATTTTATGACGAAAGAACGGGCAGAAATCTCCTGGCGTTGCTCTTTTCAATCAGTGTAGGGTTTAGACTACAGTACATGATAAAGTAAGAAGAAAAAAAACAAAAAAAGTTTAGAGCAGTTCATTTATAGGCTCGAGAAATATGGAATAAATTAATTTAATCTTTATATGACTGCACAACCCTCTCAGGAATATATACAAAACTATAAAACTATATTTACAAAACTCCGATTATCTCGAAATAATGTTTCCCTGACACACCGCTTTTGCGCTTAGCACGGCAATAGTGTATCCGTATGTATTTAAGTATTTTAGTACTGTTTTATCAACAAATATATGTTTGATAGTAAAAAATATGTGAAAAAATCGTCCTTATGAACTATACAGTAAGCAAACTTAACATTTTAGTCTGAATCGTATTGCATTATGGCTTAATTTCAATTGCACACATTTGAGCGTAGTGTGGTCTCTTTCTGTCTTTACTCGTATAGTACAAAAAGAAAGAGAAGGATGTATTGTTTTCTTATAAGTAATATTTCGTTTTACAACTCTATGCTAGTACCTTAAATCCATTTGTTAATAAGTTAATGATAAAAGTATTTCTCAAGGAAATAATTTGGAAACAAGAAAGTCAATTAGTACTATCAGGTGACTCGACTGCTTGAAAATAGGGTAGTTCATTATTTCTAGGCATTGACGTATATTCTATAGACATGAACGTACTTATATAAACAATTTGTTCAAAATCTGAACTAAAATGGCGACCAAAACGTCACTGTTATAACCTATTTATTCACTTACAACAAATAGTTTTACTTATTTGACTAATATTTTTTATTCACATTCAAGTTTACACTTAGACTCGAGTTCTTATATCATGAGCGCCACTCCGTACACAACTACAAGCTGTCAATATTGACCATATTAAAATCAGTTTGAATGGATTGCAGTTCAATCCAGTTGAACACAGTGAATGTTCGAAACGCCAAATCTAGTACGTAGTACATATATATCGATGGTTCTAGGTCTAGGAATCTTAGACTTCTTTTAAAGACCTAATTTACGCTTATGAATTTAATTAGAATATTTAAACCAGTACTCGAATATTTTTATTACATTTTAGTTACGGTATTTTATTTTTTTGTATATGAACTAAACTGTACTTATTTTCGTTACAAAATGTCATTTTCAAATTTAGAACGAGTATTCCAAATTCGAACATATCTAAAATAAGGATGCCGAATTCGCAGTTTTAAATCAGTATAATATTAATTTATTTTTCGATTTTATAGCGGTTTGTTTTTTAAGTTGAAACGAAACGAAACGTAAAATATTAAAACCGCGATAAAATCCGAAAAATAGTTTAATTTTAATGTCCTAATTCGCATAAACATAAGAAATCAGTATATTTTGTAAAATTCGGTCAAAATGTCCGATGCCGAAATTAGTGACTTGTAATAACTTAGCGTACAATTTAATGTAAGTTAGTATTAAGTTTCCAAAAACCTGATTTGAATTTGTATTATTAAGTATTAAAGTATATTGTTTAATTTGTTTTTTATTTTGCATTTTTTTAATACCGCGTTATACGCCATAGTGGCCGGGATCAGCCCGTGTATATCCAGTTCCAACAGGCATAATTGTGTCGACTGAGGGGTAATCTGTCGTCAGTCGACATTCTATTGGATCCCATTCTTACCATCAGTTGCAATGGGATAACTTTGCCAAACATCTATAAAAAAAAAAAACATAATTATTTGCCCTGTATTATAATACTATCACACTGTTGTGCAGGGGCCACCTCTCTTACTGAGAGGGATTAGGCCTTAGTCCACCACTCTGTAGTGCGCATTGATAGACACACACCCTTAAAATTCTTGGAGAACTTCTCAGGTTTTCCTTTACCGTTAGAGCAAGCGATATTTCACAAAGTATACCCACATAACTTATAGTCAGAGGTGTGTTTGGGTTTTAAACCGGCGTACATTCGTCTCGGCAGTCCGTTCCACTCCCAACTAGGCTATCTGTAACACCAGTTGAGCCTCTGCCTATCCTTTCGGGGATAAAAAGCTTCTACGTCAAAAATAGTATTTGAGGGCATAGTTCAAATATTTTAGTATCTCGACTACCTAATTTTAATGTATTCATCGAATGCACGCCTGCACCACATGGTTGCCAATTCACATTGAGGCCTATAAGGGCTCGCGAATATTTCTTAACCACCCCTTCTCCTATCCTAAGAAGGTTCCTTGTTTCCCCCCACATATCCCCTCCCAACTTTCTTCCAGGCCCCTGTAGTCGCTAAGCCGGGGGATTCCAGTACTTATCCCATTCGCAGATATCCCTCGTTGACTCTACCTCCAAAAAAATCCGATGCATTAAAACAAAAAATAAATAAAATTATATTTATTACAATTATAACAAACTTCACATATCAATATATACATTTGAGTTTTTACATTCGAGTTTTGTTACATCTGGACTTGGTTAAAGCTTGCGGACCAAGGACTAAGCTTTCTTGTTAGGTCGCATTGTTGAGAAAATTACATAGTACAGTCAGCCACAAAAGTTGCTGAACAAATTCAAAACTCCAAAACTTAACGTAGATACGCAAAAACGATCCGGACCACAAAATGACACTAGTAAAGATTGAAGTTTAGATCGTATTTTTGCTCATTGATATCCTATTTTATATTTTGTCAATAAAGTTCAAATTAATATATTTTGACTAAAATGTCTTTACTAATGGAAAATATAGACCTTATAGACTAGCCAAATAATATTGAGATACAATATTAGTCAATTACAACGGCCCTATGTCTACGCACTGCGAAGGCTGACATGCCGTCAGCACTGAGAAACAGACTTGTTAACACAGCTTTACTCCGTCCTTAGATAAAATTTATGAATAAGGGAGTAGAACTAATTTGGCATACTCCGCTCATTTTCGACCATACTTTGGATTAGATCCTTTGCGTATCTACGTTCAAGTATTCTACATAATAACTTAACTCAAAATATTGTTGAAATAAAACCATTTTGCGAATTTAACATTATTTTCTTTCGACGTTTCGAAGACTCCAGCCTTCATGGTCACGTGGCGGACTGAGGTGTGAGTGTGAGTCATCCAAAAAGTCAGTTACAATACCTACCCACATTTTTACAATTAAACAAAATTTTAATTTCATTTGTTGGCGGTTTATAATTATAAAAAAAAATGATTAATTAGATTGCAGTCTCTGAAACGTCAGAAGAAAATTATTACATAAAAAACCGCGATAGAATCCACAAAATAGTTTTAAATCAATGTTTATTTATTTATTTTTATGATACACAACGCCATTTATACCTATATTAACAAATTTGAATTCAATGTTGATAGTTTAAATAGTTTGCGGCACAAAAGCATGAAAATATATCTCAACGATGCGAGCTAAGCTCAACTAAGCGTTAATTCTTGGTTTATAACTCGCATAAGACATCGTTTACAGCAGCATCATATCCCATTTTGGTACCCAGTGATTCGCTCGGGTACACAGATCTATTGTAAATGTATAGCATTAAAATTAAACTACTTTTCGGATTTTATCAAGGTTTTTATATTATAACTAGTTGACCCGACAGACGTTGTCCTGTCTTAACTATGTACGCACGCGCGCATTCTGTCAATCGCTGACAGTTATTTCAAACAATTGACAGTTATATAAAACTAATATTTTCGTTAAGTTTTCTTAAATTTTCAAATTTTCCGCGCAATTTTTTGATTTTTTTCTTTTATAAGAACCTTCTGACAATAACAAACACAACAAAAAAATAAATAGTGAAATCGGTCCAGCCGTTCACGCGTGGTAGCGTGACCAAGGGAAATAGGGATTCATTTTTATATATATAGATTTTCTCCCGACGTTTTGAAGACTTTGCAGCCTCTGCCCCCTCGCCCCTCCCCCTTGACCACAAAGGTTGCAGTCTTCAAAACGTCGGGAGAAAATTATGAAATAAAAACCGCGACTAAATCTGTAAAATAGTTTGATTAATGTCTAACATTCGCGTAAACATAAGAAATCATTAAACGTATAGCAGTTATTCGCGGTTGAGAGCTAAGCCGACACCAACAATCATTTTACACCTGTATTCACAAACAATATTATGTAGACACAGTGCGCTCGAACTCATAGTGTCGGAAATCTCATAGTTGTCTTTGGCCTTGTTCAACTTTATTTTTTTTACACCATAAAGTGACCCCCACTGCACTTAATAGTAAGTGGAGTATAAAGAATATTGTTTTTCTTTGATACGTTCGTAACACAGTCATAGTATGGAACGGTGCTGCGCACAGACTTCCTAAGCTCTTAAAAATAAAACTAATTTTGTAATAAGACCAGCGTCAAATAAATGAATAAATGTGTACTGTAGGCAATTAGGCTAAAATTTGGGTCTTCACGATACAGGCTTGCCTAGTGTGAAGACCATAGGATCATATCGGTCATATGTAATGATTTGTCGGTTTTTTATTAATAAATAATAATTATATATTGTTTGTGAACACGTTATTAAATTGACAAATGATTTGAAGCCACAAGATTGCCTACTTGGATTTTTTGAGCGAATATACCAATGAAATATACACTATATATTGAAATAACATAAAGTAAATATCGCATTAAACATCTATTTGTACAGAAACGGACAGTTATTACAATTGTAGGTACAGCTCCAAATTAATATATACTTTGACAAGACGTGCCGTAATAATTGCTTTGTATGACTTGCCCAAGAAAAAAGAATACCTCACCTTCTGATAAAATGTGGAACTATTTTATTTTATTGACAATGTTAACTTTAAAACGAAAAAACAAAATTAGTTGTTAAATTTTCCTGGACATACATTAGATTTTTGTCAGAGTATACATTTATTTGATACTGACTGTACATATAAATTATTGATACAAACACATTTGACATTAAATGGAATTTTAATGCATTTTCCATGCATTATCGTTTGGATTATCATGAACCAAAAAAATAAATTTATTCCGCCGCATTGTTAGTACTATAAACTTTAAAGTTGACTGCTTTGTAAGAGTACAGAAATTTTTCAATAGCATAGAATCAAATCTTACATTTTTATCAGTTTTCTGAGACATTTGCTGATTGCTTTATAGTAGTTCATGATATAAAAATCACAAGTGCATTGCTTTAAACTATAGTCTTACTTATAAACTTGTTTTAGAGTTATGAGGTGGTTAAGAATTGCTTAAATAGCTGTCAAAAACATCACCGGTTCCTAGTTTAAAGAGACAAGATGGCGGGTTTTGACTTACAGCTGATCGAGTTTTGTGTTACAAAGCATAGCTATGCGATTTTTTTATAAGTAAGACTGTATATTTATAATTTTCATGACAGAAGGTACAAAAAATCATTTTTTGAGTCACTTAAATATATTTTTTAAATAATATAATTATGAACCACAGTAACCGAAACTTTACTATCCCTATTTCATTTGCTTTATATTAAAAAAATCTTTAAACTTAACAACTAGGTGATGTGACGTTATAATTTGTTTAGCTATATTTGACTGTACACCATTGATTCCCATGTGGTCCAGGTGGAACCCCAGGGGACCACGGGAGAATCACGGGAAACTTGCCGTAACCAAAAAATAGGGGTTTAAATGTCAAAATGGAATGGGTTGGCTTGACTTCACCTATCAATGTAGGCAGATAATTTAAGAAGCTCAGTGACTCTTACATGTAAAAACTTGCGTATCCTGAGGAATATGGTTGAAATTTTGCTGCAGGGGGTGGGTCCACTGAGACTTGCATATCCTGAAGAATATAGTAGAAATTTGGGGGGGGGGGGGGGGGCTCATCCACTAGAACCAGGAAAAATTTTGAAAGTGGTCTAGGAGAAAAAGTAGTTTGGAAACCTCTGCACACCATCAGAATGTATTGGAACACACCACAAACCACGTCTAGTTTTATACAAAATGTTTGGTTACCTCCCTTAATTTCCTATTACATATTTCATATTGTCACCCTTATTATCAGAGTTTATGTCCATTGCATTGATTCCCAAAGTGGAGGACCCCTAAAGCTCCACGGGAGACCTGACAGGGGCCTACGTTGGTGTACCAAAAAATTGTGGTTCACAATTCGTAAGCGTCCACGAAAATTTATCTGGTTTGATAGTAAAGAACTAAAATTTTTTACTTCACCAATCAATGCAGGCAGATAATATTGATAGTGGTCGTAAGGCACGGTGAGCTCAACATGTCTGTTCAGTCGCCCCCTGTGAAGGCTGGGCGGTAGTGGTAATGATACTTTCTCCGCGAAACCAAAAAAAAAAGAGACCCACTTGGTGCAGCAAAAATTTGAAAATGGTTTATGAGGAAAACGTTTGGGAACTTCTGGTCGATTGGATAAGACAAGATTTTACAATAATCAAATATTGATTTATAAGAAAAAAATACTATACAAACATGTTAGAAATGATAGTTCGCTGGCTCACTGTTACAAGATTAGGGGCCGTTCAAAAATTACGTAACGCAATTTTTGAAGATTTTTGAGCCCCCCATGTAACGCGCCGTAACGATTCCATGTACCCCCCCCCCTCTAAAAGTTATGTAACTCTAAAGTGCCAATTCTCTTTGTAATATTCACAATTATTTTATGCAAAATACCGGAAAGTCGCTAAAATACCTTTGTTATTATATTCAAATAAAAACAAACAATGTTACGTAACGCTTTGTACGAGACACCGCTCCCCCCCAAATTGCGTGACGTAATACTTGAACGGCCCTTACAACTCTGGACGCATACTTATCAGAAAAACCTCATTTTGCCCGGCCCAGGTTCCTTTTTAATGACAAATTTAAAATCTGTAGTGATATTGATCATAATATCCTCACTTTGCCCGGCCCAGGATCCTATTTTAGTTACAAATTCTGTTAGGATGACTATATCGCACTCTTAATAAAATAATGACCTATTCCAAAATTGTTAATTTGTGTGAATCGTCAAAAAAACTAATTTCTGTTTTTTTTTAAGTTGCTATAAAATTGAACTTATTAAAGACAGGTCAAAAACGAAACTTATAGCATGAAAAAAAAAGAAAAAAGGTCACAAACAGAAATTCGTTTTTTGACCATTTCCACAAATTAACAATTTCGGTATAGGTCATTATTTAATTAAGAGCGCAATATGTAAAATCTAATTACATACAAAACACCAGGGCCCTGATTCCCTATGCTAATGTTATTTGACAATCCATACACATATTACACACCTCACCATGTTTATGACAATTTAAATTGACATACAACAGTAGCGAAGAGTCCATAATATGGTAGTAAGTCTCCCATATGTGAGTCTGCCTCGGTAGGTACCACTGTAATATCTACTTTTACCAAGCAGCAGTGTGTAGTCACTATTGTTCCAGTTTGAAGAACATTATAGCCAGTGTAACTACAGGATAATAAGACTTAACATCTCTGGATGGTGAGCGCAATGGAATACCTTTTTAATTAAAGCTGTTGGATGATTCTATTGTTTGCGGTCGTATGGCTTACGATCAGGCGAACGACACGCTCGTTTCGTCATTTAAATAAAAAAAAACTACAATATATTAATAACCCTATTCCTGCCAACTTATCTTTATGTACAATCTAATTATCATTATAACAATTTGCGGATCATATTTATGCATATTAACATTATATGTTGTTGGGTTCTCTTTAGGAAAATTTCACATTTCACCACTGATATACCGAAAACCATTTCTTAGTCATATTATAAGGTTACACTGTCATAGGGCCACATTTAACTCAATATCACTGAGTACAACTCAAGTATACATTTACAGTCTTACTTATATACTTGTAGGGTTAAGAGGTGATTAAGAATTGCTTAAATAGCTGTCAAAAACATCACCGGTTCCTAGTTTAAACCTTGAGACAAGATGGCGGGTTTTGACTTACAGCTGATCGAGTAAATTTGTGTTTTAACTAAGCATAGCTTTGTGAATTAAGACTGTTAATGTATTGGATCCTGTATTGTCATTTCCAATAAACAATTCCAATTGCTTTTCAATTTTAATCAAATAGGACCAATTAGAATAGTTTCTTTGACAAAAATGAGTTATTTTGATTGGATCATTAAATAAATTCTTCACATATGCAAACATAGTTGCACTTATAAGTCAAGGTACATGAGAATATTTTATTATTATTTAAATAAAGATGCTTATATAATTAAAGACAATTTATATATATTCTAGAGACATTCTTGGAATTGGATTCAAGTTTGAAATTGGGATTGTTTTTTGTAAATGGCTGTTAAACCCGAGCTTAAGTTGCTATTTAAGAGCTTGTTCTCAACTGAGTTTACATTGTTATGTACAGGGTCATTTTGGCATTGCGTTACTAAATGAAACCACATACTTATCTACTTGGAATACAATACTTTGTAAAGTTATTTGAACCATAGATATAAAATAAAAAAGTGTAATTTTCGAATAAAATAAATATTATTCAAAACTAAAAAATAAATTTTAAGTTTATACGCCCTAATGCCACTATTACTACTCTAAGAAGATTCATTGCAGCAACATCACACTTTCACTCAGAAATACTCATGCACACTCCATATACAGATTAAACTACAGAATGACCTAAAAATTTGAAAGTAAAACTGACATATTTGATGCTAAAATTTATAATAATTAATAGATGATTTTTGGGCATAATGTTAACATAGGGAAAGAAAGACAAGGATGTGGTTTCATTTATTTCACATCAAAAGGACCCTGTATACAAAAATCTGCTGATAAAATCTCGTCATATATTGTGACTTAAATGAGGTGATATTATGTGTTTTTTCAAAAGCAATATCTTAAGATACTGATCTTAGTTTGACAGCATTTGATATCGCACTTGAGAATAAATGAGTTGCATTTAATTATATGGTTTATAGGGAACAAGGCCCTTGCACCCTTTCGCCAACAAGGAAGAATCAAGCATGTAAACCTTATAATACGGGTACGACGAACCTTTAATGGTTAACGTTCCATTAATTATAAAAGGTGGCCTGTAACGTGCCATCCAAGACCGGTTTTAGCTATCCAAGTGCCCCTTTTTAGCAATTTTAAGACCATATGTTTATTTTATTATCGTCAGTGACTTCACTGCACCTTGTTAAGCAAAATTAATCCCAAAGAAAGATACAATGTTTGGCATATTCGTGTGCCCAAATTATTTCGTCACGTGCTACCACTAGCACGCGCGCCACTTCGCCATCCCTGCTATAGTATATCAGTTGACTTAATTAACTTTCCGTTCAAAAAACCCATTTTATGTTTCTCTCTTACGTGACGTACAACATGATCTTTCCTTTTAAAATTCTGTTCACATATCGGACACAACACGGACTGATTTAGATGTTGTGACTTAACATGTCTTAGCATATGATCACGCCGTTTGAAACTTGTCTTGCAGTGCGGGCAGAGATGTCTCTCTGTTGTTAAATGACTTGTCTCATGTCGATCTAAGTCGGAGAGGGAACCGCACTCAAAACTACACTCTCTACAGTGGTATATCTCTGGTTTTTCAGAGTGCTTCGATTTTATATGGTTAAGGAGATGATCTTGCCGTTTGCAGTCCAATCCGCAAACAGGACAGTGGCAGTACTTCTGGTTGTGGTGTAGACTCTTCATGTGCCGTTTTAAATGGTCTTGCCTGCCGAATATAGCGTGGCAGAGTTCGCACGATAGAATTTTTCTACCGCCATGCATTTCAACATTGTGGTGTTCGTATTCTGTATTGTCTACGAATGTCAGGTTGCAATGTGGACAGAATTGGCTTATAGTTTCATAAAATCTAGAGTCCGATTGTCTTTTCGGCGTTTCCAATGGTCTGTAAGAGTTTATCACGTATTTGGATGGATGATCGTAAACCGGTGCGGGATATGAATTTTTGTCCGCCATTGCGAAAGTTTATAAAATTTGTTTCACAATAACAAAATAGTTTCACTACACACTTCACTTCATTTGGCTTTTTGTTTTAGGTTTTTGATATTTATTTACAAAAATATATTTTGGTTTACAAAATGGAAAAGAAAGTTGACAGATTTTTACTGTTTTGCGACATGAATTTCGTTCAGTATTCAAGATAGGTTTTGTGTGTCTTATTTTTTCTTATTGTTGTTAATAGTAAACCTCTAAAAAGCATGAAGTTTAATGCTTAATATAAAAATATGTATGACTATGGAACGTTCTTGCAACAATCGATGTTTTATTTGACAATAAACATCCAATGTTGCTAGCAAAATAATTTAATCAACAATATCATTGCTTCCACGCAATCGCCCAGCCTTGCCAGTTTTTTCTCGCATCAACCTTTGTCTTTTTCTTTGATGAAGTACAATATGATACATCACTAAAATCATAGATGGCGTTAGCATAAGATTTTAATTTTATTTAGATAGTTATATGAGGGCGTTTCGATTTGATTTTATTGATCTATAATATAATTTATACGTATATTATGTAGGTCCAAGGATATGATTAACGGAGCGACAATATTGTACAACAGCCTTACTTCAGAGAATAGAAAAATACAATCACTTACGGCCGCTAATGATAAATCGAAATGGAAGACCAAAAAAGAATCAATTTCGTAATCGTTGCTATAAGGATCCAGTTAATCTAAAGGGAAAAAAAAGAAGTTCTATAATAAAATACCTAGTTCTACGGCTTCAAATATCTAGTTCACGGGATTCCACGATACAGGCTTGCCTAGTGTGGGGATTGTCAATATATTTATTAAATTCGTACATTACTGTAAAATGCATACTTTGTATATGTTATGTATAGCAAAATCCTTTGTGTTAAATAAAATATTTTTCAATTCATTAGAAAATAAACCCCAACAGGGAAAGCCTCTTAGCAGTAAATAATACAACTGGAATATACCTCTACGCTAAGTTGATACGCCACCGGCAGGTACAAGCCCGAGGTTACTGCAGACCCGTTACGTATGCGGATCAAAGCTGCGCATTCTACGTCGCCTCCGCATTATTTTTGGCGTTGACGTAGCCTTTTATAAAGCCATCCCTTTTTATTATAAATTGGCAAATATAGAAGTACGACATATTTAAATGATAGTATTATTTCACAACGTACTACTGGACATAATAATTAACATCTCATGTCTCAGGATGGCGAGCGCAGTGGAATACCATATACTTTGTAATTCGAGGTGTTGGTGTTTCTACTGTTTATGGATCGTATAACTCACCATCAGGCGAACGACAAGCTCGTCTCGTCATTCAAAGAAATAAAGAAAAAAATCCTCTGAAATAGAACAAAGTACTTGCACATTAATGGAGTGATTTCTACCATCCTTATACATCCAGAGTAGAATAATCATGTTGCTGGTTTAAATAAAAGGAATAGGGATCAGGGAGAGGTTGGGCTTCGGAAATCTCACTTGCCAGATCAAATGTTGGAAGCTGTCACGTGGTTTTGATACATTGGTGGTACTCTAGACGAGCTTATTAAAAAACTATAAAAACAAGCCCATCACGTTTTTATCCCCAATCAGGTAGGCAAAGGTACAAACAAGTACAACCAGGGCATATCACTGATTTAATTTTCCTGATATTTGTATAGTGTCGCTATACGTTTGCAGGGGTACCTCGATGATAATGAGTAATCCAAAATAATACCTATAAGGTATATAGATCTACAATATAGCTATATTTATCTTTGTGTCTTTCGAAAATCCAATACGCTGTTTGATTCTTCGAACCGGAATTATATCAAATGAAACTAAAAACCGACCCGGTTTTAGGTTAAATTAATTGATTTTCTTTCCTTATTTATTGTCTCACCCTTAACAGCAAGAACCGTGAGCTTACGTAGGCTGAAAATGACTGCAATGCATATAAAAATGTAGGTCTGCAATGAAAACTACTTAGTCATTGGCGGATCATTAAAAAGTACTTAGGTCGCCTTCTATTTTACCTTCAAAAGAACGAGGGAGGCTTTTATTAATTAAGCTACTTTCCAAGGCTTAAATTTTCACAATGTCCCAAATATCAAAGTAATTTAATGTTACTTGAATAATTTTTGGTGTCCATGAACGCAAAATTTCACCACAAGATGTCGCTTAAGCTCCGACAATAAAAATTCAGGCAAAAAACTAAATATTAATTAATGAACCCCTAAATTCGTTGTTGCGAGGAAAAAATATATTATAATTAATTTACAATATGAATAACAAAGTACTGCAGTAACGGAATTGAAAATAGCGCCATCTACCGGCGACCCGGCGTACTATTAGCAGAAGGGCGTTTTGTTTACAAGCAGGCGACCCCGAGTCAGCTGGCTAACGATTACATGGCTATGTACATATACCCATGTATATTTGACACACTGCCACACTTAAAATTTGGTATATCGCTTGTTTTTGCGCCGGTGCGTCGGGCGGCCATTGCGCCATACAAACCCGTGTTGCGCTATCATCCGCAGCGAGAAAAATGGCGCATCGCAATATTTTACACTATAATATACATTATACATACATCGTCATGGCATTATATGTATGTTCTCCACGATTTCGCAACCTTGTCCAACCCCTTATGACAAAGCCACTAACAAAATTCAAAATTAGAACATAACGAGCCTATGACACTGGCTGAATATTTTTTTCCAATTCGAATTTCGAATAGCATGCGCGCGCATGCACGATCGACCCGATATGTGTTATCTCAGTCCACGTCGCTCCGTCGTCGGAGTAGGACGTACAGCTGATGGGCGAATTACAGTACCCAGGCGCACCTAGCGTCGCGGACGACGAGAGGCAGTACCGTGCACCGTTCCGCCGCGCCCCGCAGTACAGATGGCCCGCGCCACAGCCCCCGCAGCCGTCGGCCTTCGCCCCCTGGCGCAGGGCTCCTGCGCCGCCGCGGCCCCCGGACTACCGTCGTAGTGCATCGTACCCAGGGAAACCTGACGACACTTACCAGGTATTGTAGTCACGAGAAATGCGTACTTACGTAAACGGCTATAGTGTTTTGTGTAAGTCGTGTTTGCAATGGTTACTAGGGTGTGTTTTCGTGAAAACATTTTTACGTTTGACATTACGTCTGTCCCCTTTGACCTAGAGATGGCGTTGTAATAAATATGTCAAATTAAAAAGGTCATGAAATTGTCCTATATAGCTATGAAATCTGATTAGGAAACTTTCTTACCCATATGGGTGCATTACACATCGTCTCAATGTATATGCCAATAGCAAAGGATTTATTGTAATTGGCTGGTGACATCAATTTCAGTTAGAAAAGTAAAATATTATTGGTTATTATTCTAAATTCAAAAAATATATCATAAACTTATTCGATTTTTATTGTAATTGGCTTGAAAGACATCAATTTCAGTTACACGTAATATTTATAGTTATTTATTCTAAATTCAAAAAATATCCTAAAAGTTATTAGAACGTAAATCAGATTCGAAATTCAATGACCCAAATATTCGAGTTGTCTATGCCAAATGAAAATATGTTTTTCTACCAAAAATCATGTGGTCCATACGCGCCGGACGTTTCATATACCGGACCCGCCCCCTCACAATGGTACAGATAAAACAATTATAGGTGCCACACCACTATCCTTTCGTATTAAATTTACGACCAACACCTTAATCTGTGACCATGAGTCGAAGTCGGGAGAAAAAATTAAACCAAAGTAAAATAGCACATTTGTTTGCAACATTTGCTTTAATTTAAAACATTCCAAAAACAATAATTATAAAAATACGATCAATTTACTATAGTTTTTATAGTAATTTCGCCTGTAATAGTCCGTAAAGGGAGAAATAGTAGCATTCCAGTTGCGACGGGTGAAATTTTCTAAAAAGTAATCCAACACAAAATTAAATACTAGGCATTAATGCGGTAGTTCTAATCATAATAAACTCTTTTATATTTGGAAAGGGAAGACGGCAAGAATCGAGTTGCATTCGCCACTGAAAGAATTCAGAATGCAAACAGTAGTACAGAACATATCCCCAATAAACGTTACCTTTGCCTTGCAGGCATTCGGTTTATGACAAATAAAATATATTGCCTGTGACCTTCTTGCATAAGTTTTCTTCATGCCAAATTTCATCAAAATTGATAGCGTGTTAGAAGTAAAACTGATACCTAAATAGAGTTACTTTCGATACGCGAATGTTAAATATTAAAATTAAACTATTTATATAGCGGTTTTTATATTTTAATTTACTTTTTAAGACTTTGCAGCCTTCGTGGTAAAATCCAAATAAAAAAAAAATTAACCCTATAAAACAAAAAATAATTTAACCTATATACTGCTTACCAAATTTGGAGTCGGTGACTAATTAATTATTTTTTTTTTAATTCAGCTAAAAAACTTTAATTCTTTCGATACGATAGTAACAGTTTATGTTCTTGACTTTGCATGCGTGATATAGTTTTTCTGGCATCAAAGTAGGCTATGTCTTTCCCAGGGTCTCAAACCATATACCAAACGCCGAAATCAGTTCTTGTAAGAGTTAGAAACAGATGAACAGAGCTATTGT
Source organism: Manduca sexta (assembly GCF_014839805.1). Taxonomy (NCBI): domain Eukaryota; kingdom Metazoa; phylum Arthropoda; class Insecta; order Lepidoptera; family Sphingidae; genus Manduca; species Manduca sexta. The sequence goes on along the minus strand of NC_051115.1, from coordinate 3,469,483 downwards.
TTTAAATTATTAGAATAGAGATGATTTTTGGGCAAATTAAGTGTAGTTATGGAACGGACTGCTAAGGCTATGTAAAGTTATGTGTGTTTGTGAATTATCGCTTGCTTTAACGGTGAAGAAAAACATCGTGATGAAACCTGCATACCTGAGAAGTTCTCTATACGAATTTTGGATATGTGAAGTCTACCCGCACTACAGCGTGGTGGACTAAGGCCTAATCCCTCAGTAGTAGAGACCCGTGCAGCAGTGGGATAGTATATAATACAGGGCTGATATAGTTATATTATATTATTAGACAACGTATATCATGTTTTGTCGGAATGCAGATTCGATCTCATACTATGACCTTCAATGTGGGCAGTGCAAATAGTTTTTTGTCAGTTCCTATCCTGTTCCTATCGGAAGAGGCTAGGGCTTTATTAAAAAAATATTTTGATATCATTAAAAGTGAGTAGGCATAGGAATTTTGGGTATAAGAAGTCTGCCCGTACTACCACGTGGTGGACTAAGACCTAATCTCTCTGTAGTAGAGACCCGTGCAGTAGTGGGACAGTATATAATACAGGGCTGATATTATAAAATCCAATTAGTATCACATACGTTCAGAGACTTATTTATATTGCAAAGTCTGAAAAGTCCTAATTTAAAGTGTTTCTACCATCCATTAATACAATAAGAAAAGAATAAGCGCTGCTCAAAGAAAATAAAAAAAAACAGTTGAATTGAGAACCTAGCCTTTTTTTAAAGTCGGTTTGAAATACTGTTACTTAGGGCCCGTTTCAGAAGTTTCATGAAAATTTCATTTCATCGTATTTAACCTTATGTTCTACATAAGCTAATAACACCATCAATAAAGTAGAAACACCATCCAACACCTTGAATTACGAAATATTGTTTGGTATTCCACTGCGCTCGTCTGAGACATGAGATGTTAATATGTCCAGTAGTTACACTGGCTACAATGTTTAAACCTACAACAGTGACTAGACACTGCTTGACAGAAATAGACATTGCGATGGTACCAACCCACACGGACTCTCACATATGAGAGACCTATCAGTAAAAAATATTCGTTTCCAACAGGCATAATTGTGTCAACTGAGAGGTAATCATCTGTCAACAGTCGACCAGTTCTGGATTTGTAAATAGGCCGTACAGGCCGCGGCCTATGGGCGGCAGCCTCTTAGGCAGATTTCAGAGGACGCTCACTCGATTTAATTAATCATTCGTTTATTTAACTTTAGTGCCTTCTATAATACAAATAAATGGAAAATGATTAAGTATTTTAGTAACCTGCATACATAAACCGACCTACATGAGAAGGCGGAAATAAAGTGGCCTACACTCATAAAAATATAAATCTGGTACTGCAGTCGATATTCTATTGGACTCCACTTACCATCAGAAGTGGGGTCACTTTGCACGTATAAAAAGAGCAAAATCTATCGAAATCCCTATCTATATATATAAAAATGAATCCCTATTTCCCTTGGTCACGCCATCACGCGTGAACGGCTGGACCGATTTCACTATTTTTTTTGTTGTGTTTGTATTGTCAGGAGAAGGTTCTTATGAAAGAAAAAAATCAAAAAATTGCGCAAAAATTAGAAAACTTAACGAAAATATTAATTTTACATAACTGTCAGTGGTTTGAAATAACTGTCAGCGATCGACAGAATGCGCGCGTGCATACATAGTTAAGACGGGACAACGTCTACCGGGTCAACTAGTTCCTTTTAAATCACCTTCGTAAAGCTCATCTGTTTTGTCTTCCAGCCCAAATTGCGAAGAATTACTGGCAATAAATACGCCTGGACACTTATCGCCATGTCGCTTGGTATCCCAAATGTTCATATACGGCCATGATAAATAAATAAATAAATAAATCACTTACCATCAGGTGGACCGTATGCTCTTCTACAGGTGCCTTATTACTGAAGGATGGCTCAGTTCCTTAGACCTTGTTCATGCTTAACGGAACAGTTCTTCGACCGTTTTTATTTCAGTCTACTCCCATATCGCGTAGCCACGACGCGTATGCTCGTTTACCCCTAAAAAAAACATTGTACAGAGTTATGTGTATACTCTATCCCCCTTATTCATAAACATTTTTTATCTAAGGACAGAGCATCGCTATGATAAGTCTGTTTTTCAGTGCTGACGGCATGGCAACCTTCGTAGTGCGTAGATATAGGACCGTTGTGATTGGCTAGTATTGAGATACAACTTGAATCTAATTGGCTGTCAGATAAACAAAGCTGAGAAACAGACTTGTTATCACAGCAATGCTCCGTTCTTCGATAAAAAACGTTTATTAATAAGGGGTATGTTATTAGTTGTTGAGGCTTAGACTAATAAAATAATGATTTCTTATGTTTACGCGAATGTTAGACATTGGAATGATTTTTCGGATTTAATCGCAGTTTTTAATCGACTTAAAAAATAATTTATTAGTCACCGACTCCAAATTTGGTAATGTTAAATATTTTTTGTTTTTTAGTGGTTTTAGAAGTATTATAATTTTTTGTTAAAAAGTTTTGTATTATAATTTTGAAGACAATGCAGTTTTCATAGTCACAGGGGGTAATTATAATAAAATGCGATAACATCCTAAAAATAGTTTCATTTCAATGACTAATAAGATACTAAGTTAAATAGGCCACTATGGCGAATTTTACTTGTGTAGGTATCTATCAGCAATTATGAAAAAATCGTGCCAAAAATGACGAGTAATACTGAGTTGGAAATTAAATATAGACCAAAAAGGCTATACTACTAATATTATAAATGCGAAAGTTTGTCAGGATGGATGTATGTTTGTTCCTCTTTCACGAATAAACTACTGAATGGATTTAAATGAAACTATACAGTACAGTGTAGTACAGCGGCGATAGCCTAGTTGGTTGTGGAACGGACTGCCGAGACGAATGTCCGCAGGTTCAAATCCCAAGGGCACACACCTCTGATTTTTCTAAAAAAATATGTGTGTATTCTTTGTGAATTATCGCTTGCTTTAACGGTGAAGGAAAACATCGTGAGGAAATCTGCATACCTGAGAAGTTCTCTATAGGAATTTCGAGGGTGTGAAGTCTACCAATCCGCACTACAGCGTGGTGGACTAAGGCCTAATTCCTCTCAGTAGTAGAGGAGGCCCGTGCTCAGCAGTGGGCAAGTATACCTAGTCTTGCCATAAATATTGTAATAAAGAAAAAAGAAAATTGTTAACTGCAAATAACATTTATTACTTTTACAGTGTGTCAGTTTAATACATAAATATAAAACAATTAAAAATATAAAAAGCTTATTCGAAGTGGTCTCCATTGGCTGCAATACAGTCCTTTAAACGATGAGGCCAGTTATCAATAGAAGCACGCACTCTTTCCATGGGAAAATTCTTCACTGCCAATCGTATAGATTGTTTTAGGGACTCAAATTATCATGGCGTTTAGAGCAAGCTGTACTCTCTAAAACTGACCACAAATCATAATCCAGCGGATTAAGATCGGGACTAGACGACGGCCAGTCTTCAGCTCTGATGAAGTCCGAAACGTTCGATTCCAACCAAGACTGCGTGGACCGAGCTTTATGACCCGGCGCCGAGTCTTGCTGGAAGGACCATACTTGGTTATTGAACATGGTGATGTTAAGGGGCTTAACTACCTTCTCAAGAATGGTATCTTGATACACTTGTGCCGATGTTTTGATACCTTTTTCACAAAAATATGGCTCAGTCACTCCTTCATAGCTAACACCCCACCAAACCATCACTGAAGTCGGATAATGTCCACGTTGCACTCTGTCGACTAATTGGGAAGCTTCCTTAGAGCTTTGAGCATAAATACGGTCATTTTGTTTGTTAAAATGTTGCTCAATTGTAAAAATTTTCTCATCCGTAAACAAAATTTTTCTGTGACCTCCCTTTGCGTACCGCTTCAGTAGTTGTTTCGATTTTACCACCCTATTCTTCTTTAAATTATCAGTTAAGAAATGGCCAGTGCGTCTCTTATAGGCTGCAAGTCCTAAGTCATCTTTTAAAATACGCGACATGGTTCTAGGTGCTATCTTCATTTCCCGAGATAAAATCTTTTGCTTTCGGACAGGATTTCTTCGAATTCTTTCCCTTACTGCTTTGACCACCTTTTTCGTACGAACACTACGTGGACGGCCAGATCTTTTCTGTCACAAACAGAGGAGGTCTCATTGTACCTATTAATAGCCCGGTACACAAACATTTTACTAATACCAAGTGTATGGAGAGTTTTAAAAATTGCATTTGGCTCCATACCTACTTTGTGTAATGCTATCACAGCGATTCGGTTCTCTTTATCACCCCACACCATTTTAATATCGCAAAATATTTTACAATGTATTGGCGCCAAAATGAGAAAACACAATGAACAATCGTATAAAAATGACAGATTCGAAATTCAAATGTAATATTTTTTTATAATTAAGTGTAACAGTATTTATGGCCAGACTAAGTATAATACAGGGCTGATATTATTATTATTATTATACAGTAATATTGGTTATACAACAGAACAACACATAGGCTACAATTTATAATGATTTTGCGTAATTTGGTCACAATATAACGATATATATCAAGTAAGTCGGAAAAAAATATTCCGGAAAACTCCTTTACGAGCAAAAGCTAGTAATATAATTTAAACTAAAATTAATTTGTTTATTTCCATTACACATTTCCTTTGGTTATTTCCAATTATAAAACTTATGATTACAAATAAGGGAGTCATAATATAGTAATTGATATTAGTTAATAGTTTTTATGCTATAAAAAGCCAGTGCGAGGAATATCAGCTAACTAGCTGACCCGATAGAAGTTGTTCTGTCTAAGTATGCATTTAAAGTACGCACTCTATCAATAGCTGACAATTACTTCAAACAACTGAGAATTATGTAAAATTAATATTGTTATTAAGTTTTCTTAAATTTTCTAGTTTTTCGCGCAATTTTTTGAAATTTTTTCTTTCATAAGAACCTTCTCCTGACAATAACAAACACAACAAAAAAAATAGTGAAATCGGTCCATCCGTTCACGCGTGATGGTGTGACCAAGGGAAATAGGGATTCATTTTTATATATATAGATAGATAAAGATAATAATAATATCAGCCCTGTATTATATACTGTCTCACTGCTGCACAGGCCTCCTCTACTACTGAGAGGGATTAGACTTTAGTCCATTTTATCTCTACATAGAATAATTCAATAAAAAGATTATTATTTTTCTTTTTAGAACATTTAAATAAAACCTTGTTTTAAAAATGTTTTTTACTTTTAATTTTTATTTTAATGATCTCTTATGTTTACGCAATTCTTAGACATTGATATAAAACTATTTTTTCGGATTTCATCGCGGTTTTTTTTATTATAATTTTGTATTATTGTTAAATGTAGATATTGTTATTTTCACTTTTCGGACGACTAACACCTCAGTCCCCGTGATCATGAAGGCTGCAGTTTTCGAAACATCGGTAGAAAAATATTACATAATTTTCTTTTTCTTAGTAAGCTTTTGCTATTCTTTTAAATATTGTTATGGTTGCGATCGCGAACCACTCAGTGTTATAGTGCTCTGCCTCCAGTCGTTCCCTCATTAAAAATCATGACTCTCAATGATCATTGTGATATCCTCATCGGCTTTGGTCTTCTCCCTAATGTGCTATATTTTTTTTTTTGGGATTCTGCCGTGGGTGCCAGAGGACGGTACGCTGGCAACCCACGGCGATCCGATCTCAAGGCCTAGGAGGAAGAAGGGAGGGGATAGGGTGAAGGAAGAGAAGAGGAAGAAGGAGCCATCTCAGGATAGTTGGAAGGGAGAGGGAGAGGAAATGTTCGCGAACTTTTATAGGCTTCAATGTGTATTTAGCAACCATGAGGTATACACACTGAACCGTGCCTAGAGTCGCGGCAAATGTGTCCCCGTGCATGCGTGCATTTGGCGTGGAGACCAAGCGCACAAGAATTGCTTAGGGGAATGTGCTACATTGTCTCGCTTTAACGCATTGGAATTCTCTATCCCTATGCCGGCTTTATATTAAAGTGTAGGCCACCTTATTTCCGCCGCTCCATGTAGGTAGGTTTATGTATGTTTCTAAAATACTTAACAATTTTTCATTTGTTGGTATTATGGAAGACACTAAAGTTAAATAAACGAATGATTAATTAAATCGAGTGAGCGTCCTCTGAAATCTGCCGCCTCTAAGAGGCTGCTGCCCATAGGCTGCGGCATATACTGCCTATTTACAAATCCAGGACTCTATCCATTTGACCTTCGTATTCGTGGTCATCCATTCAAATTTCCGAGAGCAGCTTTTCGAAGTTGTTTCCCGGTTCGCGGTTATAACTACATAGTCTTAAATCGTAAGAATTTTAACTGTTTAACAAATGAAATTCCCACGTCTTGATGTAACACGTCCGGTAAAGGAAACAGAACAATGGATGTATTGCTTATAGATGCATTCTTTGGAAAAATGGCTGTAATATTTTGCATTCAGGACGGCGAAACTAGCGTCTTAGTTTGGGTAAATCTGCGCTACTCTTAAAGGCGGTAAGATAATCATAGTTGGAGTTAAGGTGGACCGCTTTTAAATGCTAAAATATGTCGCACTCTTAATAACATAATGACACATTCCAAAATTGGTAATTTGTGGGAATCGTCAAACAACCAATTTCTGTTTGCGACCTTTTAGTTTTTTCCCTTTTTTATGCTACAGGTTGCATTTTTTACCTATCTTTAATAAGCTCAATTTTATAGCAACTTCAAAAGGTAGCAAACAAAAATTTGTTTTACGACTGCCAAAAATTATAAATTTTGAAATAGTTCATTATTTTATTAAGAGTGCGATGTATTTTTTAGTTTCGTCGCAAACTATAGGCTAGAAGAGTACACGTGATGCTTCTTAAAATAAATTTTTTAGACTGCCATGGCATAGTGACCACTACATACACCACTGCACCTGATGGTAAGTGGAGTGGTGTCCAATAGTCAACTAATGACAGATGATTACCCTTGGAAGTCGATACAATTATGTCGGCCTGTTGGATATACACAGGATCCTGGAACTCGACACGTCCGTGAGCCACTATGACGGCTTTAAACATCTTGTGTACAGTCGCTATCCAAAAATTACTCGGCGACCTTTAACTGGATTCCAATACATTAAAATAGTTAGGACATTTTTCAAAATTCTCGGTCTTTATAGTTTTTTTTTAGATTCCTATACTTAAAAATATGTATATTTAATATGATTCTGTGACTTTTGCTGGGTTTGATCACAGCTCGAGGCTTATTTTCTCTATCATTATATACTTAATTATCTAAAGCAGACGCGCACATATTCAAAAGTTGGGCATGTAGAGTTTGTGCACAAGGAGGCCATGACGTCGAATTGTGAACAAAATCTTTATTTATCACGTAGGCGAAATGGTAGGTGTCTCATGTGGAGTCCGCCTGGGTACCACCGCAAAGTCTATTTCTACCGCTAAGCAGCAGTTCGGACCACCAACAGCTACAATTTTAAAAAGTTGTATAATTGTAAAATGTAGGTAGATATTGTAACTTTGACTTTGCGGATGAACAACACCTCAGCCCCCCCGTGACCATGAAGACTGCAAAGTCTTCTAAACGTCGGGAAAAAACTAAAATATAAAAAAACCGCGATAGAATTCGAAAACTAGTTTAATTTTAATGTCTAACATTCGCGTAAACATAAGAATTCATTAAGCAGCAGTGTTAAATCACCAGTGACGAAGTCCACACAACCCGATTGCTCACGGCTTCTTCCTTCCTCCTTTTAGATTTATTGACATTTGTCTTAATTTTTCTTTTCTGTTAAACGGGCCGCGATATTATACCTTTTGGAAAATTCCACCTTTCGCCACTGGTAGTCAGTGTTCTGGTTTGAACATTGTAGCCAGTGTAACTACTGGACATCATTAACATCTCATGTCTCAGACGAGCGCAGTGGAATACCAAATACTTTGTAATTCAAGGTATTGGATCTACTGTTTATGGATCGTATAGCTTATCAGGCGAACGGCAAGCTCGTCTCGTCATTCAAAGCAATAAAAACTTAGGTAAAAATCTCCCATGCGGGACTCAAGTTGTTGTCTTACAAAGCCCATATATAGGCGAAATTCGCAATGTTGTTTTGACTTGTTGTTTTGCATTTTTTCAAAGGTACCTTTGACTTTTCCAAAGTTTAGTGTATGTTTGTAAATTATTGCTTCCTTGGTGAAGGGAAACATCGTAAGGAAACTCACATATCCTTTGAAGTTTTCTATAGGAATTTCGAGGGTGTGTGAAGTCTACCAATCCGTACTACAGCGTGGTGGACCAATGCCTAATCCCTCTCAGTAGTGGAGGTGCAGCAGTGGGCATATAATACAGGGCTGATATTATTATAATATGCCGCTGGTGTCTTGTGTTCACCTTTTTAGGGAAACTCCACTTTAGTTGCTGATAGGCCTCTCCTAAAGATATTGTTGAAAGCATCTAGCAAGTTCTTGGTACTTTCACGAGGTCTGTCTCTGCAGGACTTCCAACGGTTCACTTACCACATTTCCTTGTCAGATTTTAATATTGGAGTCGACGAAACACATTTGCATTGGAGAGGGATAGGGGATTATAAAGTACTAGCTTTTGCTCGCGGCTTCGCCCGCGTGATGGAGTTTTCCGGGATAAAAGTCCCGCTGCTCACTGCCTTGATGGTGTAGTTGTACTGCATGCGCGGTTTGACAGTGCTCTGAGGTCCTGGGTTCAATCCCGGGTCGGGCAAAGTGATTTTGTGTGTGTGTGTGTGCTCACTATTTTGGTCATAGTGGCTTCCACATAAAAGGTAGATATATGCTGTCGCGGACTTTTATTTAGAACTATATAAGACAAACAATCCTACGGTACATCATCTTTGTCTAACGCCAACGGTTTAGGCAGCGTACGCCAAGATAGCACTTTTTTTCCGACTTACTTGATATTTATCGTTATATTATGACCAAATTACACAAAATCATTATAAATTGTAGCGTGTATGTTAGTCTGATGTATAACCAATATTACTGTAAAGTTTCATTCAAATCCGTTCAGTAGTTTTTGCTTAAAAGAGGAATAAACATACATACATAATCGCAAACTTTCGCATTTATAATATTAGTAGGATATTCATTCTTAAGAGCTTTGTGTAGTCGAATAGAAATTTAAAATAATATTTATTACCTATTTTGCGAGGATATAAATGAACTGCTCTAAAAATAGTAAAAAAAAACTAATTGTATTTTTTATTTGTTACATGAATTGTATATACCTTAAACTGATTTTGAAAAGAGCAACACAAGTTCTAGCCCGTTCTCTGGTGATAACTGCACGAACTGGTAGAGTTAATATTGACGGAATCTAAATAATGTTGATTTTACATGTTCAAATGAATTATTTCATTTCAATTGTATACATAATGAAACGTAGTACAGAAAACCATCGTGTACAGCTCACTGTTGTGCTTAGTATGTTCAGTGAAATTCGGGAGATACATAGTGGAATTCCCTTTTCCTTTCTTTGTAGGCCGGCAGTCCACGACTGTATGCCGACATAAGTTAAATCAGGTGACCTATTTGCTCGTTGCAGATGATTTTTTAAGGGCTAAAATCTATTTTCAAGCTAGTTTTGTTTTACTAGAACTTTTTATGGCTCATACGGTGTAAATATAAATTAGTTAACGTACCAAAAACAAAAAATATATGTTTTTAATACGGAAAAAAATGCCATTCGAAATTTGAATTTTGAGATATATTACTGCCAGCGTGTATTTTAAATGTCGTTCCGTAACTCATAACGTTCTAAATATAAATCAATTAACAATCCAAAAACAAAAATAATGTTTTTTAAATACGCAAATAAAAATTAAACGCAATTCTAAATTCGAATTTTGACATACAAATCAAGTGTACATTTTTAAATAAAATAAAATTCATTTTAATTTTGAATCTCTATTTAAATAAAAACACCGTTCCAAATTCGTTTTTTGAAAATGGTAGAAACGCGTATGCGGCCCGGGGGTGTAGGCGCACCGCAATGCCGTGACCTACATTCGACGGCGCAGTGCGACGTCCTGATTGGCCACTCTCTGTGTTGCCTGTTTCGTTATGACGTAGTTTTGGTAGTTTTTTTGTCACATTAGTCTTCGTAGGTTTGTTAATTGTTTGAGGAATTTATTTTTTAATTGTGATTGAAATTCTTTTATTTAGGCTTAGTTAAGTTGAACTTATATCAAATAGGTATTTTTAAATTATAACGGACTTAAATATTCAAATTTAGATTCCATCGTAGTTCTTTTATGAAATTAAAGCAGAGTTGTAAGATATCGGGCATTGGGAAGATTGTCATAAAAAAAATTGCACTCATGCGATGGTTCAGTCTACCTTGAAGTAGCAAAACACCAATGTAAAATACTTCATAATTTTCTCCATATCGTCTTTCCACGTTTTTAATGCGCATTTTAGCATATTTTCTGTAAATATATTATATTCGTATTAATATCTAAGTACGCTGAGACATCTTCTCAAATAAGACATCGACTTATTACCAATTGGTAATATTTTGGAGCAAAAATTTGGTCCTGATGCCCGGTCTATAACTAACTATACTGTTGTCTTTGGATTGAAGGCTACGCATTTGTTTGCATAGCTGCAGTATATTTGGAAACAATGTAATAAGTAGCATTTTTGCTCAGCGATGTTTAGCTTGTATAGGTGCACGACAAAATGATCCTACTTCACCTGATGATAAGGGGAGTATTTGAATGAAAATCTATGTATATAAGTGAATCTCTATTTCCCTTGGTCATCGCATCACGCGTGAACGGATGGCACAATTTCGCTAGTTCTTTTTTGTTGTATTAATTATTGTTAGAAGGTTCTAATGAAAGAAATATTCAGGATGTTGAGCGGAACATTAGAGAATTTAGGAAAACTTAACGACTATTTTCGGCCTTTTGATAAATCGCTGTGATCAATATGAATTTAGGAGACAGCTGTGTTTCTTGTTATTTTTGGATAAATATATTATGTTAGTGAACACAATTTTTATTTTTGTATTTAGATTAATATTTTTACGAATTTCGATTGTCAATTGATTTATATTTAAAACGTCACGAGTGTTTTTTTGCTTATTTAAAAAAATATATTTTTGTATTTGAATTGTTAATTCATTTATATTTAGAATGTTAAGAGTTGCCGAATTACATTTAAAAATATACGCTTGCATATAATATCTCAAAATTCAAATTCCGAATTGCGTTGAAGTTTTATTTGCGAATTTAAAACAATATTATTTTTGTTTTTGGATATTTTAAAATTCAAATTTCGAATGGTGTTTATTCTTCTTATTTAATTTTTTTTATTTGTATTGTTAACTGATGTATATTTAGAGTTGCCGTGAAAAGGTATCAGTAAAACAAAACTAGTTTGAAATGAACTTTTGGCCATTTTAATGCGCAATTCACTGAATTCCTAAACCGTTCGACAGATCTTGTTGAAATTTTTATGTGTTTTCCGGTGGATCCATGGATGGTTTGGATTCACTATTGCATCCAGTTGCACTGTACTCGAGTTCTAGGACTTTATCTTCTTTTTAAGGCCGAACAATTTCTGTCAGTGCCCCTTGTTATAGGTTATTAAAGAAGAACTTTTTGTTGCTCTGTATCACCGTAACCTTAAAAGCATTAACGTATATTCTATAGACACGAACGTCCATATAAACTATTTGTTCAAAATATGAACTAAAATGTAACCGAAACGTCACTGTTGTAACCTATTTATTCACTTAAACTACAAATAGTTTTGCTTGACTAATATTTTTTATTCAACCTGGACGTTTACACTTAGACTCGAGTTCTCATATCATGAGCGCCACTCCGTACACAACCACAAGTTGTAAATATTGACCACACTAAAGTCAGTTTGAATGGATTGCAGTTCAATTCAGTTGAACACAGTGAATGTTGGGAACGCCAAATCTAGTACGTAGTACATATATCGATGCCTAAAACTGATTTTGAAAACAGTAACAGCAGAGTTTGTCTGTTCTCTCGTGAGAACTGCTTGAATTGGTGGTAGAGTTAATATTGACAGAATCTAATATATAACATTTTGCAATTAAATAACTTATTTCATTTCATTATCACGTATAAGTTGTAGATAGTAGGAATGATGCCAAATTAATCTTTTTTGACTTTCATCAAAGTTAGCGGCAAGCATACTACAGAAACACAAAGTATAAGTGGGCATTGCGGTCTTTGGAGCCAGTTCGTAGCGGTTTGTATTTTGGGAAGTCTTTGAGCCTTCTCTTTGATATACAGACGCTGTAGTAATAGGATTGATATTTTTTTACTGACAAGGTTATGGTAAGACGGGTTGCCGGTGTGGATCACGGTTCGTTTGCGAAAGCCAACTATCGCAAATTATCTGGCCAATCTAAATTACGCTTTGTAGCTTTTATTTAGCGATGTTTGTGTTTTGGCAATAGGGGACCGGACTCATTTTTGTTCTTTATTATTATCAAATATTTACGTTATATAAATTATAACACAGTAAGAATTATTTGAATCCGGTAAAAAATCAACAAGTTATAATTCTTTCAATTTCGGTAGAAGGGGTAAGTAACAAAAAACAGAAAAGAGGCGCAATACCCACGTGTGACGTCATCGGGCATTACGACGCGTGTGAAAGAAAGAGATGAAGCGATATCCCCACTTCGCGTCCACTTCGACACATAGTAATATTTGAAATATAAATTACTGGCTCATTTTTTAACCAATTTTAATGCAGTTTTCGCAGGAGTGCTTCTTTTTCGTATTATTAACCATTACATATAGAATAATGTACAAAATCAAGCATAGGCCGGTCCCCTATTATCTTGCCAATTTAAATTACGCTTTGTAGCTTTTATTTAGCGTGTTTGTGTTTTGACAATTCTCATAGGTTTTAATTTTACGTAGTACAGTTCATGAAGGTTGTAAAACATTGATACCCATTGGTCCAAGTGGACCCAGGGGTCCACGGAAGAATTGAAGGGGGTCTACGCTGACGTGACCAAAAAATGAGAGTCCACAATTTGTAAGCGAGGGTCCACGAAAGTATGTCTGGTTTGATATTAAAGTGACCTCACTACTCTTGATGTAAAACCTTCATTTCTTAGTCTTTCTTACCCTTGACTGACAGCGGTACTTTTTAGGATTCCATACCTCAAAAGGAAAAAACGGAACCATAGGATCACTTTGTTGTCCGTCTGTCTGTCAAGACCCTTTTTCTCAGGAATGCGTGGAGGTACTAAGCTGGAATACCTCATTTTTTAGACCTTTGTCTTTAATTTATGCTGCAGCTATCCATATTGTAATATAGATTTCATTTTGCAATAAAAATACCATTTATGACTCGATTATGATGGGTAAATGTTTACTTACCTACAGGTTTGTACGGAAGCCTCGGTGCGCGAGTCTGACTCGCACTTGGTCGGTTATTATCATAGACTCCTTTTAAAATTTTGGTTTCTGTGGACATTTTTTTGGATTTGCAGATAATGTGCATTACAATTACCAGCCACTGGGCGCCTGGACAGTTATGTTGTGGTCACCATGCCATACAACCCCTATCAATATTATCTGCCTACATTAGAAGTCAAACATTTTAGTACTTTACTATTAAACCAACATTTTCGTGGACGCCCGCTTACGAATTAGTATTATTAGTATTAGTAGACCCCCGTCAAGTCTCCCGTGGACTCCTGGGTCCACTTGGACTACTTTGGGAATCAATATTTTACAACCTTCATGAACTGTAAGACTAGGTAAAAGATAAATTAAAAGAAAAATAGTCTTCACCTTTAATTACAATGGCATTAAGTTAACCTATCAATATTTTTAAATTTCATTCATGTATTGGTGCACACTGGTTGGTGATCAATAAAAAAAAAAAAAAAAAAAAAAAAAAAAAAGCTATGAGAATTGCCAAAACACAAACGTCACTAAATAAAAGCCATATAGCGTTATATTGATTGGCAAGATAACTTCCAGAAGTTGGCTTTCGCAAACGTGCCGTGAGATCTCTGCTACCCGACTTCTAGAATAAAACAGGACTTCCAGCATTACATTTAAATTATTGATATGTTATCAATGTAACGCATCTGGAAGTTATTGCGCAGTTGCTGAGAGAATTTGTTTCCCTAAATATGTCATAAAAGATGTCACAATAGCAAAATTTTGACAGGACGAAATATATTTATTGTTACTGTCAAATGAATTGGCCATCTTTGAAAATGGTAGAATTACGTTGTTAACATATTTGTCTACAATAACATGCCGTTATAGTTTGAATTTCGAACACCAATTAAAAGTAACTACCTTCTTATCTACATTTCATTTATAATTAAAAACTCATTTACTTTTTCCAATTATGAATGAAGAAATTTTGTAAATCGAACGCGTAATTATCGGATTGTGCCAACAGACGTACCTACTTGTTTTATTTTTTTCTGCATTCATGAGTCAAGTTCAAATTTCGAACGCATTTTCTAGAAGTATCTTAGCGTTGCGTCGTATCCGTTGTTTGTTGATTGCAAGTATGAAATTCGATCAATAAATTATGTCTAGTCTGGCTAGACGTATTAAAAACATAAACAAAATTGCATATTGCCACTTTCCGAACTAAATATTTTCCGTGGATCATTATTGTATTATTACTTTTGTTATTTTATTGCGTTGAATGACGAGACGAGCTTGCCGTTCGCCTGATAAGCGATGCGATCCATAAACAGTAGATCCAACACCTTGAATTACAAAGTATTAGGTATTCCACTGCGCTCGCCATCCTGAGAAATAGACATCGCGATGGTACCTACCCAGGCGGACTCTCTCATAGAGACCTACCACGCTGCATTTGTATTATGTATTGCATGCACCAGGTGTGACAATAAACCTCTTTTTCTTCCTATCTTTCAGTATTTGGTTTCTACTGTCCATGGTTCGTATTACCATCAGGAGAACGGCAAGCTCGTCTCGTCATTCAAAGCAATAATCATCGATATATATGTACAACGTACTGGATATGCCGTTCCGAACATTCCCTGTGTTCAACTGAATTGAACTGCAATCCATTCAAACTGACTTCAGTATGGTCAATATTGACAGCTTGTGGTTGTGTACGGAATGGCGCTCATGATATAAAAACTCGAGTCTAAGTGTAAACCTAGATTTGAATAAAACATATTAGTCGAATTAGTAAAATTATTTGTTGTTCAAGTGAATAAATAGGTTATATCAGTGACGTTTTGGTTGCCAGTTTAGTTCAGATTTTGAACAAATAGTTTATATGGACGTTCGCGTCTGAGGTCTACGTCAATGGTGACAGATGACAAAAAAAAATCAGAACAGAACGGCCACAAACATTGCATTGATTAATTATATTGTGTAAATCGTGTATCCTTATCGTAGTTGTTAGTGTTATCAGCAAATCTGGCACATTTTTTTTATATTTACAATACTGATATCGTTTTATTGTCGATGCGATATTCTTCCTGTGTACCTACGAATATACATTACTAGCTGGGCCCTTATTCTGTATGATAGTGTAAACGCGTAACGCGGCCGTGTCATGTTATCTTCGAGAAATGTGCGTGGAATGGTATTCTGTAAGCCAAATTTCTATAGTCCTAAACATGACGCGTTGTGTTACGTGCTTGTTACGCACTGTCAAAATAACGTGCGGGATAGAGAATAAGGCCCCTGATCCGACAACGTCCTGACTTAACTATGAATAATAAAATAATAATATCAGCCCTGTATTATATACTTGCCCACTGCTGAGCACGAGCCTCCTCTACTACTGAGAGGGATTAGGCCTTAGTCCACCACGCTGTAGTGCGGATTGGTAGACTTCACACACCTTCGAAATTCTTATAGAGAACTTCCCAGATGTGCAGGTTTCCTCACGATGTTTTCCTTCACCGTTAAACTATGAATATTGAATTCGAATTGGTATTATTATAAAAAAAAACATTGTGTTTATTATTGTAATGCTCTATGATACACGCATTCTGTCAATCGCTGACAGTTATTTCGAACAATTGACAGTTATACTTATTAAATTAATATTGTCGTTCTTTTCTAATGTTTCGCTCAACTTCCTCAATGTTTTTTTTAAAGAAACTGCTCCTACCAATAATTAACACAACAAAAAAAAAATATTGGTGAAATTCTTTCATCCGTTCACTCGCGATGCGATGACTACGGGAAGTAGAGGTTCATATAGATATAAAGTTATTTGTAGATAATCACTACATAGTATAAAACAAAGTCGCTTTCTCTGTCCCTATGTCCCTTTGTATGCTTAAATCTTTAAAACTACGCAACGGATTTTGATGCGTTTTTTTAATAGATAGAGTGATTCAAGAGGAAGGTTTATATGTATAATAACATCCATTAAATAGTGGAGAAATACTGTTATTTTGTTATGTTATACCCGTGCGAAGCCAGAGCGGGCCGCTATGTTTTTATATACAACGTTCACAGTTTTTCTGTAGTGTATTTAGTATCAGCATTGCACCCGTGCGAAGCCGAAGTGATAATATAAAATGCAAAATATGCAGTGGCTATAAAATTAAAACACACTGACGTATAAATACCACAGGACAGTACCTATACACACATGACGCATTTATCCCCGAAGGGATATGCTGACGCGCAACAAGGGCATCCATTTTTCGCCAAGTGTATTCCATGATGTGATAGGGGGCGAGCCTAACGCTATCGGGCACAAATTCCAGACTCCGGGCTGATAATAAATAATAATAATATCAGCTCTGTATTATATACTTGCCCACTGCTGAGCACGGGTCTCCTCTACTACTGAGAGGGATTAGGCCTTAGTCCACCACGCTGTAGTGCGGATTGTTAGACTTCACACACCCTCGAAATTCCTATAGAGAACTTCTCAGATGTGCAGGTTTCCTCACGATGTTTTCCTTCACCGTTAAAGCGAGCGATAAATTCACAAAGAATACACATATGATTTTAGAAAAGTCAGAGGTGTGTTTGGGATTTGAACCTGCGGACATTCGTCTCGGCAGTCCGTTCCACACCCAACTAGGCTATCGCCGCTTTTTCAACTAAGGGTATTTCTGAACAATTCTTAATTTTTTGTCCTGTTTACGCGTTTAGACATTAAAATAAAACTATTTCTCGGATTTTATCGCGGTTTTAATATTTTTGTTTTCTCCCGGCGTTTCGAAGACTTTGTAGCCTTCGTGGTTACAGGGGGGACTGAGGTGTTGTCATCCGCAAAGTCAAAGTTACAGTATCTACCTAAATTTTACAATTAAACAACTTTTAAAATTTTAGCTGTTGGTCCGATCTATGCAGAACGAGCTCAGTGTCTTGAAGTCTGTCCGGTCTTTTGGGTTCCGATTTAATTAAATATAGAACTGGATCCCAGGCTTGTGCAAGCTTCCAACCATGTATTGACATTCGGATGTTTTTTTAATTTTAATAGCCTCGCGATTTTAGGCAGGAATTGGTGTTCTTTGGCTTGTTTAATAGCAGATAATGAGAATCCTTCTTTAGAATATTCAGCAACTGTAGACTTTAAGAAAAATTATAATATATAAAACCGTGATAAAATTCGTAAAATTGTATTATTGACTGCCTCGGTGGCACAGTTGTACTGCATGGTACGGCAGCGCTCTGAGGTCCTGGGTTCGAATCCCGGGCGAAGTTATATTTGGGGTCTTCTGCTCAGTATCAGCTCGGAGGCATTAGTGCCCGATAGCGATAGACTCGCCCCCTATTATGGAACGGAACGCACTTGGCGAAAAGTGGGTGCCCTGGTTGCGCCTCTGCATACCCCTTCGGGGATAAATGCGTGATGTTTTTTATTGAGTATTATTTCAATACTAAGGTTGTATCTGTACCTGATCTTTCTTAAGGCGTGTTTTTTTTTTTAAGTATTATTTCAATTTTTGCACCCATCCCGCCTTTTCTTAAAGGCGTGATTTTTTCTAAACGTGCATAATATCCACGCACATCAAACACATAAAGAAAAACTGAGCGAAAATTCTAGAAAATCGGAAAATTGTTTTTCACGTTACGACTTATAGCTAGCGTGTGTTATCAGTATTTCAAGGCTTTTCCACAATGTGTTCGCTGTCTCGCTCTAACCACACGTTAGAGGGAGAAGGAATCTTATTAGAATGTACTTTGTTTAACGGTTAAGTCACGGAGATATTTTACAGTATTTGATTTGACCAAATCGGTTCAAACAGGCATAATTGTGTTGACTGAGGGGTAATCATCTCTCATCCATCGATATTCTATTAGACTTTTACCATTAGGTGCATTATGGCGTGTCCGTATTAAAAAAATCGTCATGTTCTTAATATAATGTAATAATAATATCAGCCCTATTATATACTGTCCCACACACGGGCCTCATCTACTACTGAGAGATTAGGCTTTATTCCACCACGCTGTAGTGCGGGTAGACTTTGCACCCTCGAAATTCCTTAGAGAACTGCTCAGGTACGCAGGTTTCCTCACGATGTTTTCCTTCACCGTTAAAGCAATATTCACGGTGATATAGATGTGTTCCGCCTTGATTCTTTAGCCTCATTTAAAAAAAAAATACGTGTATTATATGCACTTTAGAGTCTAAGCAGTGATACTATCACTAATCACAAATCTAATCAGTATTTTGACTGACTTATTTAAGTAAACGCAAGCCCATTTCGCATGTAGTGTTCACATCTAGAAGGGCACAATGTTATTGCTACGTACCCTATTATCGCATGTACTACTTTATATGTTTTAAAATTAATATTGTACCCAGTTTTGTGAACCAAAAAAAAAAAAAAAAAAAAAAAAAAAAAAAAAAAAAAAAAAAAAAAAAAAAAAAAAAAAAAAAAGCAATTGATAATTCACAAATACACACATAACTTTAGAACCTGCGGACATTCGTCTCGGCAGTCCGTTCCACAACCAACTAGGCTATCGCCGCTCCAAAAGGAAGGGGAGTGTGCGGGAAGGATAAGGAACCATCAGGATGAGCGGAGGGAGAAGGTCATTTTTCGCGAGCTCTAATAAACCTAGTAAATTTGGCAACCATGAGGTATACACATTTCACTATGTGCCTAGGGCCGCAGCATAATGTCTTTCATGCATGGACGTGCATTTGGTGTGGAAAACGAACGCTCAACAATTGATTAAGGCCAATTATGCCTGTTGGAGTCGGATATACACAGGCTGATCCCGGAGCGACACGTGGGCCACTATGGGTTTAACACCTTGCGTACGGTCGATATCCGAGCGAATATAAAATATATCCTACCAGCAGTTACAATATAAATAATTTTGACAATATGATAAATTTTATGGTGCGGTTACAATACAAATATTGCTAATAAACTAGCAAGGTAGATAATTGGTATTTTTATGAAATGAAATGAAATGATGTGATTTATTTGAATCTGTAAAATGTTATACATTATTTAGATTCCGTCAATATTAACTCTACCACCAGTTCGGAAAGCAGTTTTTACCAGAGAAGAACGGGCAAGAAACTCTGGTGTTGCTCTTTTCAACCAGTTTAGGGTTTTAGGGTACTATTCCTCGAATTTTTTATTGCTTTGAATGACGAGACAATTTTGCCGGTCGCCTGGTAAGCGATAAACAGTAGAACCACTATCCCACTCCTTGGATTCGAACCGACATTCCAACAGTCGAGTACAAGTCGAAACCACGAAATTTGCCTTTTTATCGTTCGTTGACCCAGTGACAGTTTTTATCAGAGACATTTTCCTTTAGTGTATGAACAGACTTTATGCAAACTACGTTAACATACTTTTATAAACATCGCTGGTAGGTCTCTTGTGTGAGAGTCCTGGGTAGGTACCACCGCAATGTCTATTTCTGTCAAGCAGTGTGTACTGTTGTAGGTTTGAACATTGTAGCCTGTGTACTGGACATATTAACATCTCATGTCTCAGGAGCGCAGTGGAATACCAAACACTTTGTAATTCAAGATCTACTGTTTATGGATCGTATCGCTTATCAGGCGAATGACAAGCTCGTCTCGTCATTCAAAGCATTAATAATATCTATGGTTCCAGTAATAGTGGAGTCATATTGCCGTATAGAGGTTATCCCGAATCAAATGATATATCAAGTTCCTTGGTATGTTTTAGATAAGTTTGTTGATACGTGATAACCTAGTTGGAGACAAGTTTCCTAATAATATCAGCCCTGTATTATATACTTGCCCACTGCTAAGCACGGGTTTCCTCTACTACTGAGAGGGATTAGGCCTTAGTCCACCACGCTGTAGTGCGGATTGGTAGACTTCACACACCCTCGAAATTCCATTTAATAGGAATAATCTGATGTGCAGGTTTCCTCACGATGTTTTCCTTCACCGTTAGAGCGAACGATAAATTCACAAAGAAACACAACTTAAAGAATATTTATCATTCATGGAAATATGGAAGATAGGTCACTCTTATCATTGACGTATATTCTATAGACACGGACATCCATATAAACTGTTTGTTCAAAATCTGGAGTTAGAACTAAAGTTTGCTGCAGCGATAAAACATCAATTGTCGTCTAAGCAAACTTTAAACATGCAGTACTGAAGTGTTTTAAATAGAGAATAAGTAAAATGGCAACCAAAACGTCACTGTTATAACCTATTTATTCACTTGAACAACAAATAATTTTACTTATTTGACTATTAATTTGTATTGACATCCAGGTTTACACTTAGACTCGAGTTCTTATATTATGAGCGCCTCTTCGTACATAACCACACGCTGTCAATGTTGATATACTAAAGTCAGGTGTACAGATTGCAGTACAGTGGAGTCGAACACAGTTAGTGTACGGAACGGCAGATCTAGTACGTAGTACGTATAAATAGATTATTAGCTATGTGGATAGTACGAAAGGGGCGCCCGATCGTACGTAATCTTATAAACAATGTCCGAAAAGATAAATTAGTAAAATTAATAAATGATTTTAAATTAGCAATAATGAATTCCTCCTAGCTGAATTTCGGCCACGGCGGCCAAACTCAATGGAGATCAGCCAGGTACGCAGGAGATATTACAGTGCACGAGTGTGTGCTAGCACTATTATTTGTATTGTAACCGCAGCGTAAAATTTATTATATTGTTAAAATTATTTATATTGTAACTGCTGGTGGGATATATTTTATATTCGCCCGAATAGCGACCGTACACAAGATGTTAAAATCATAGCGGTCACGTGTCGCTCCGGGATCAGCCTGTGTGTATCCAACAGGCATAATTGTGTCGACTGAGGGGTAATCTCTCAGTCGACATTCTAATGGACCCTGCTCTTTACCATCAGGTGCAGTAGGATCTTTGCTCGTACAAAAGAAAAAATCAGTTTCAACATGACTAGCGATGTGTTCATGACTGGCAAATTATAGTATTTAGTGGGTAACATTGTATTCATACCAAGTATATGATTGAATGGGATGACGAATGTAAGTGCCATGGCGTTTTTTTTAAGTACAGACTCCTCAGTCAATACCGAAAGAAACCTGCAAACGGTATGCTAGTTCCCCTTGGCTTAGCGACTGTTGGGCCCTGGAGGAAGAGAGGAAGAGGAGAAATAGGGGAAAGGAGGAAGGAAGAGGAAGTAACAGGATGGGCGGAGTGAAGAGAGAAAATGTTCACGAGTCCCTCAATGTGTTACAACCATGAGGTATACACTGAACTGTGTGCCTAGAGCGACAAATGTCCCTCATGAATGGGCGTGCGTTCGGTGTGGAGACCAAGCGCACAAGAATTGCCTGGGGAGGAGAGAGGAGCGCCATGGCGTTAACGTATGGCATTACTGGTAACTTCCTTATTCAAGGGTCCGTATGAGCTATTTTTACCGCCAAACAGCAGCACATACTGGGCATATTATCAGCTATTATACACTGTCCCACTGCTGCACGGGCCTCCTCTACTACTGAGAGGGATTAGGCCTTAGTCCACCACGCAGTGCGGGTAGACTTCACACTCTAAAAATTCTGATAGAGAACTTCTCAGGTATGCAGGTTTCCTCACCTTTCCCTTCACCGTTAAAGCAACCGATAATTTACAAATACACATAATTTAGAAAAGTCAGTGGTGTGTTTGGGTTTTGAGTCAGCCATTCGTCTCAGCAGTCCGTTCCACACCCAACTAGCCTATTCTCATGTTCCATTGTTCGGGCTTCCTCTACTGAGGATCAGGCCTTAGTCCACCGCTGTAGTGGAGGTAGACTTCAAACTCACTTGAACTCAATACCTTGATAGTCATACTGTATACATTTCAGCTCCGAAGTCATAGTAATTTGTAAAAAAACAGATCTGGTTCAGAGCTTTGATAAGATATGATGCATACTGATAAGAGATATGACGTTATCATCTAACGTCTATGTAAAAGCGATAGCCTAGTTGGTTGTGGAACGGACTGCTGAGGTTAATATCCGCAGGTTCAAATCCCAAGAGCACACACCTCTGACTTTTCTTAAATCATGAGTGTATTCTTTGTGAATTATCGCTTGCTTTAACGGTGAAGGAAAACATCGTGAGGAAACCTGCATAGCTGAGAAATTCTCTATAGGAATTTTCGAGGGTGTGTGAAGTCTACCAATCCGCACTACGGTGTGGGGGACTAAGGCCTAATCTCTCTCAGTAGTAAAGGAGGCCCAACAGTGGGACAGTATATAATACAGGGCTGATATTATTATCTAACGTCTTGGTGGCGTAGTACTGCATGCGCGGTACGGTGGCTGAGGTCTTGGGTTCGAGCGGGCAGTGATATTTGGATTTTTTCTGCTGTTTCAGCCTGGAATTTGTGCTTGATGGCAATAGGCTCGCCCTCTATCACATCATGGGATACACTTGGCGGAAAGTGGGTGCTCTGGTTTTTTTTTGGGAACTGCCGCGGTCATCACCGGGGTTACCCTGCTAACGGTGTACAAGCGATCCCGGCTTAGCAACCACGGCAATCCCTGTGAGCATTTGGTGGGCCCTATTATCACTGAGGGTGCCAGCGGACGGTACGCTGGCGACCCGCAGCTATTCGGTCAGGACGCCCGGGAGGAAGAAGGGAGGGGATAGAGGGAAGGAAGAGAAGAGGAAGGAGGAGGAGCTTTGTTAGGGGAGATGTTCGCGAACCCTTATAGGCCTCACTGTGTATTTGGCAACCAAGAGGTATACATTAAACTAGTGCCTAGAGTCGTGGCATAATGTCTCCCTGTGCGAGCGTGCATTCGGTGCGAAGACAGAGCGCACAAGAATTAGGAGTATTCTGGTTGCGCCTCTGCATACCCCTTCGGGGATAAATAGGTGCTGTTCTCGAAAATAATCTCTCAAACGAATGACCTTAGGTCAAACGGTACCCAATGAATTTTTATATTATAGAGAAACCACGATGACCCACTTTTAAAATCTTCAACTTAGGAAAGTTAACGGATTTATGATGTACTGGCTTATGCTCGCGGCTTCGCCCGCGTGAAGGAGTTTTCCAAGATTCTTTATTCTTTTTACTTGGTATTCAGAGGCGGCCTTTGGGGGAGGAACCGGGCAACCGCCCGAGGCCTCGCAGGACCTTTTTTACGTTCTTACCGACGAAACTGTTAAAACAGGGGAACTTTTTTTTACTTTGCGGGGCCTCGCGTCTGTTTCTTTTTGCTTTCGCCTGGACCCTCGCGTGGTTTAGGGCCGCCACTGATGATATGTATAGTGGGGGAGCCCACTTCCCCTTCCTTGCTTTGACAATAACATAGGTCAGAGCGTATTTGAGCGTACGGAATATTAGGAATGGAATTGGTGAATTCATTCGAGTTTTAGAATCTCTACGGGGGGGGGGGGGGCAGCTGCCCTTCCCCCCCCCTGGCGACGCCCTTGGTTGTAACCCGATAAATAATTAATGTGAATGCCCGCATTAGAGTTTAGTGGCTGTCAAACCGTCAGTAGGCTGTGGGGAATATTCGTTATTTTCACCTAAAATGTTTCAAAACTTAATAAGATGTAGGAAATTGTTACGTTGATAATGTATCAATCATAACTGTCAATCTAAACTGTCAGTTTATCTCTTGATATGCCGATAAGGGTCTGTTTTCCACACCTTATCTGAGAATAGATAGGGTTTCTTCTATTGCTTTGCCCGTAATTTTGCTAGCTTTACTGGTACGTCTCTCATATGTGAGAGTCTGGGTAGGTACCACCGCAATGTCTATTTCTGTCAAGCAGTGTGTAGTCACTGTTGTAGGTTTGAACATTGTAGCCAATGTAACTACTGGACATAATTAACAGCTCATGTCTCAGACGAGCGCAGTGGAATACCAAACAATACTTTGTATTTCAAGGTGTTGGCGTTTCTACTGTTTATGGATCGTATCGCTTACCATCAGACGGCATGACGGAGAACGGCAAGCTTGTCTCGTCATTCAAAGCAATAAAAAATATAGCTCTATCGTATATTAATGAGTGAAGGTACCACAGAAGTATCTATTTCTGCCATTAGGCATGTAGCCTGAACAGAGAATTATGCTTACTGCCTCGGTGGCGTTGTAATTGTACACAGTACGAGTACGACAGTGCTGAGGTATTGGGTTCGAATCCCTGGTCGGTTCAAAATAATTGTGACTGGGTTTTTCCATTTTAAAACATTACTCAGTCGCAGCTCGGAGTAAGTTGGCGGTGTGATATCCCCGAGCCTCACGTAAAGCCGTTGGTCTGATCTCTCTCCGGTCATGTCTCACCGGACTATGAGTAACAGAGAGTGCTTGTGTATTGCACACACTAACACTATAATATCTTGCTGATCTCCGTTGAGATAGGACGTGGCCGAAATTCGGTTAGGAAGGTATCAATTAAATCAATAATTCTTAAGATGTCGTCGCCAGTAGACTACACGCTAATATTTTTTTTAATGAAATCAAGTATTCAAATTAAATTTTGATTTTTTCGAAATGAGCTCACAGTGTCTTGAAGTCTGCGTAGATCGGACCAACAGCTAAAATTTAAAAAGTTGTATAATTGTAAAATGTATGTAGATATTGTGACTGACTTTGCGGATGAACAATACCTCAGTCCCCCCGTGACCAAGGCTACAGTCTTCGAAACGTCGGGAGAAAACTAAAATATGAAAACCGCGATAAAATCCGAAAAATAGTTTAATTTTAATGTAAATTTTAAAAGGAAATGATAAATTTGTAGATGGCTAGCCGATGGATATACGTAATCTGGTTCATCTCTGCCTACCCCTTGTAAGTTGTGAATAAAACCTTTCTAGGTGAACCAAGTAACGTCTGAAATAGGATGTCTACACTAGGACAAAACTAGGATTCGCTGTCTCTGTCCCACTCATAAACTACATACATCTATCTCCCTCTCGCATCTGCTTAAATATTATAATTGATAAATCAATCGGAGCAAAACACCTTTAACGACCAACTTAAGTTGAACCCTTAATATATAATATGTATATGAAGGTTATACAACCGCGGGGCTCAACGTGAACTGGCCGCATTACCCCATGCGCCCCACTGACCCGTTTTCTGGGTTACGCAGTGTGACGTCATTGCGGCAATGCGCTAAATCGCGGCGTAAGCGATTCTCGGCCGTATATCTACGAGATAGGGTTGTGTTTCGCGTGCACGTCGAACTTTCCTTTTGAGGGAAAAATAGCATCATTAGTTTTCATACAAAATGGAAAACAATTTCTTTTAATTTTTAACGTTTATACAACGATGGTCTAGTTCGGAGTGGATTATCGTGAAGGGCCGCAGGTTCAAAACCAAACCTCTAACTTTTCTAGTTATGTATTTGTGGATTATCGCTTGCTTTAACGGTGAAGAGAAACATCGTGAGGAATCTTGCATACCTGAGAAGTTCTCTATAGGAATTATGAGGGTATGCAAGAGAAGTTCTCTCTCGTTCTTTGAGGGTATATAAATCTGCTGCACAAGTCCAGCGTGGTGGTTGTTCAAAAGGAAAACATCGTGCAACCTTCATACCTAAGAAGTTCTCTATAGGAATTTTGAGGTTATGCTAGTCTGCCCGCACTACAGCGTGGTGGTTTAAAACCCAAATGTACCTCTGACTTCGAAGTTAAGTCTATTGTTCATAAATTTTCTTTTACTTTAATGGATAGCGACCCCGTACAAGGTCTTACACTCGCCATAGTTGCTCTTTAAGTGTGTTTAGTAAAAGCTTGGAATGGTATTCCATATGTCGATTTAAAATGTCACATTATAGATAATTTCGACAGTCCCTACGCAAAGTATCGAATATGCAAAATGCAATTTTGCAGATTCGATACTATACGTAGGGACGCAGTGTAACTATTGGACATAATAAGACTTAACATCTCATGTCTCAGGATGGCGAGCGCAGTGAAATACCAAATACTTTGTAATTCAAGGTGTTGGTGTTTCTACTATTTATGGATCGTATCGCTTACCACCAGGCGAACGGCAAGCTCGTCTTGTCGTTCAAAGCAATAAAAAAAATAAAGCTGTGATATTATTATAAGCTCTGTGTTATAAACTGCCCTATTGCTGAAGGTCTTCTCTACTGAGAGGGATTAGGCCTTAGTCCACCACGCTGTAGTGCGGGCAGACTTCACACACCACAAATACATAATTTTAGAAAAGTCAAGGTGCAAGTTTTGAACCTGCGGACATTTGTCTCGGCAGTCCGTTCCACAACCAACTAAGCTATTGCCGCTTTCAGTGATATGTTTCTAACGAATTCTCCCTTGTTCCAGGATCGAAGTGGTTTGGAGAACATGAGGTCCTTGGAGCATTATCTCACCGACATCATGAGGGCAGACACGTCAGATCACATGAAAGGTATGGCATTTACTGGTGACTTAATAACTCTAAGTTGAAGTTTTCCGAAAAGGAACCCGATATAACATATACATGAATGCGGTCTACAAATGGTCTAATGATATTAAAATGAAACTATTTTTCGGATTTTATAGCGGTTTTAATATTCTAGTTTTCTCCCGTTCGAAGACTCCACTCTTCGTGGTCACGGGAGCCAGGTTTTGGTCGACCGCAAAGTCAAAGTTACAATATCTACCTACATTTTAGAAATATACAAAGCTGCTGCAGTCTTCAAAAAGTCGAGAGAAAACTAAAATATAAAACCGCGATAAATCAGAAAAATTGTTTAATTTTCATGTTCATTTTAAAAAGAAAATGAATTTGTAGGTGGCTGGCTAATGTATAAACAACGAATACATCTCTGCCTACCTCTTTGTAAGTCGTGAATAAAACCTATACGTTTCAGGGTCAACCGAGTAATGTCTGAAATGGGATGTCTACACTAGGATAAAACTAGGATTCGCTGTCTCTTTCTAAACATAGGAAATCGTTCTAATGATAATAATATAAATAATAATATCAGTCCTGTATTATATACTGTCCCACTGTTGGCAGTCGCGCCCCTAAACCACGCGAGGGTCCAGGCGAAAGCAAAAAGAAACAGACGCGAGGCCCCGCAAAGTAAAAAAACGTTCCCCTGTTTTAACAGTTTCGTCGGTAAGAACGTAAAAAATGGTCCTGCGAGGCGCCGCGCGAGGCCTCTGTAAGCGCGAGACCCTTGGCGGTTGCCCGGTTCGCCTCCCCTAAAGGTCGCCTCTGACTGTTGGGCACGGGCCTCTTCTACTACTTAGAGGGATCAGGCCTTAGTCCACCACGCTGCAGTGCGGGTACACTTCACACCCTCAAAATTCCTATAGAGAACTTCTCAGGTATGCAGGTTTCCTCACGATGTTTTCCTTCACCGTTAAAGAAAGCGATAATTCACAAATACACATAACTTTAGAAAAGTCAGAGGTGTGTTTGGGTTTTGAACCTGCGGACATTCGTCTCGGCAGTCCGTTCCAATCGGATATATGGACCATGCACTGTTGGATATTTGTACCTGGATAGCCTACGCGAGGTACCACAGTGGCGTATATAAGGGCTTTCAGAACAGTTCATACATCTTGATACCACAATCAGTAGTCATTTTGCCCTATTTAAAAATTCTTTTATTGCTTTGATAGAGGAGCTTGCCGTTCGCCTGATGGTAAGCGATAACGATCCATAAACAGTTGAACCATCCTTGACTTACAAAGTATTTGGTATTCCACTGCGCTCGTCTGAGACATGAGATGTTAATTATGTCCAGTAGTTACACTGGCTACAATGTCCTTCAAACTGGAACACAACAGTGACTACACACTGCTTGACGGCAGAAATAGACATTACGGTGGTACCTACCCAGGCAGAGTCACACATATGAGAGACCTACCACCAGTGTTGATTTTATAAAAGTATGCTAATGTAGTTTGCTTGTAGTTTGATCCTAATGCAAAATGGAAACGCCTACAGAATTTGAATAGCAATATCTTCGATTGGTGTTATAAATTAAAATAGGCGCAATGTATTCTATTGGATGTCATTTGTTTTGTGATGGTGTATATTGAAACCGATGAAGTTGCAGTTTTTGGTCTTGAGTAAGGAATATTTTTTTAGCCGAATTGTCCTATTATGTGTAGATACTAAGATAGTATTCTACGTCATTTTAACCACGCAATAATGCTCGCCTGGCGTCTACACATTGCGATGATATTATTTAAAAAAAATACTAATGAGCAGCGATAGCCTAGTTGGTTGTGGAACGGACTGCCGAAACGAATGTCCGCAGGTTCAAAACCAAAAGCACAACTGACTTTTCTAAAATTGTGTGTATTTGTGAATTATTACTTGCTTTAACGGTAAAGGAAAACATCGTGAGGAAACCTGCATGAGAAGTTCTTTATAGGAATTTTGAGGGTGTGTGAAGTCTAACAATCCGCACTAGCCTGGTGGATTAAGGCCTAATCCATTCCCGGCCTATTCCGGGAAATATGTAGCGTGATGTTTATCCCGGAAAACATTGACGCAAGCGAAACCGCAATCATAAGCTAGTATGTCTATATTTTGATTCTCGGGGGCACTGCTCCTGTAATATAACTATTCGAATGGCCGACAGCACCACGCGACAACTAATTCTAATAGTTTTCTACTTGACACAAATAATTTGTTGACTATACTGATTGTTACGAAGCGACCAATGGAGGTATGATGGCTGGAAGTGACAATAAATTCACATACATAATAGCGTCAAACTCCCCAAACTGCTCTGACTGTGGAGTAAGAGATGACTTAATTCATGTTTTGTCGGAGTGTGTGCGGAGTGGGCCTCATACTTTGAGCTTTAATGTGGGCAGCATAAATAGCTTTTTGACCATTCCAGTATCGGAAGAGGCTAATGGCTTATTAAAAAAATATTTTGATTTTATAAAAAAATAGTAGGCATGGATAAAAGTGAACGTACGGAGCGACATAGTCGTGAAATAACGACCAAGATCCTTAAATAAAGATTAAAAATAAAAAAAAAATAGCGTCGATATATGTATTACGCACTAGATTTGACTTTCCGAACATTCACTGTGTTCAACTGAACTGATATCCATTCAAACTGACTTCAGTATAGTCAATATTGACAGCTTGTGAGTACGGAGTGGCGCTCATAATATAAGAGTCTAAATGTAAACTTGGATTTGAATGAAAGATATTAGTGAAATAAGTAAAATTATTTGTCGTTCAAGTGAATAAATAGGTTATAACAGTGACGTTTTGGTCGCCATTTGAGTTCAGATTTTGAACAAATAGTTTATATGGACGTTCGTGTCTATAGAATGTACTTCAATGCACAATAAGGTATTTGACTATGTTTGATTTTGTGTATTTTTATATGTAACAGCAATTAGTTCAAAAAGATATTCTGTGAAAACAGCATTAAAATTCGATAAGAAATGAGGCAGTAATTCAAATTTTAAATATTGCTACGTGCACGAGTGGGCGTGGAGTAGGGATATCGCTTCTAAATCTGCCGCTCCTAAGAGGCTGCTGCCCATAGGCCGCGGCCTATTTACAAATCCAGGACTGGTCATACAGCATTTCATTAAGCAGAAAACCGAAGTCGATGGAGATATCACAGTGAAGATAAATGAGTGACAATCCTCAATAATGAGGGACTGACTGGAGAGAGAGATTAGGTTATAGCATTGTTTACCTCTTAAAGTTATTTACAACTTACTCCAAAAAGTAAAAGGTACATAATTGAATATGTGTTTGTAAATCTGATATCTGGTGCTTTTGCTGGTGGTAGGATATATTACATATCCCCTAGGATAGCGATGATGGTCACACATGGTCGGACACAAGGTAAAACCCGCCATAGTGGCTCATATTTATCGCGTTCTGGGATCAGCCTATGATCCTGTTCCAACAGGCATAATTGTGTCGACTGTCTAGGGGTAATCATCCCTTGACAGTCGATATTCTATTGGATGTTTCCTTCACAGTTTCTAAACACCGTTGTAAGCCTTCTTTTCTTTATGGAGAGGCTTGAATTAGGTCGACAAAGTGGCGGCATGTATAATTTACATTTATGTAAGTTTTTTTTTTCAATTTTCATTTTACCGTGATCCACCTACCTTATTTTACTCTGCACCACCCTAAGGTTGATTATGAATGCCTATGACATTAGTGCAATAAATAAATAAAACAAAGTCTTCTTTTCTGTCAGTATGTTATCGATTTTCTCAAAATCTACTGAATGGATTCACATGAAATTTGGTATGGAGATAGTTTAAGGTCAGGCCTATTGGACCCCACATACCATTAGATGCAGTGGGTTCTTTGCAAGTATAAAAAATCTAATACAAATTCAAAAACAACCACGCTCAGCTACCGCATCCAGCGACGCGGTCTCTTCAGCCGCGTTCACAATAGAGCGGTTGCACAACGCCATTGTTACGCGACCTTGTCGGAGTTTTGCTAAACAATTAGCTACGTAAACCCGATACACCTGAGGCTGTTGTAGTTATACCGATGATTGTAAAGTATACGAAATATTTTATTGACGTATATTCTATAGACACGTATGTCCATACATAGGCAACCGAACGTCACTAATAAAAAAATAATAATAATATCAGCCCTGTATTATATAATGTCCCACTGCTGCACGGGCCTCCTCTACTACTGAGATTAGGCCTTAGTCCACCACGCTGTAGTGCGGGTAGACTTCACACACCCTCGAAATTCCTATAGAGAACTTCTCAGATGTGCAGGTTTCCTCACGATGTTTTCCTTCACCGTTAAAGCGAACGATAAATTCACAAAGAATACACACATGATTTTTTAGAAAAGTCAGAGGTGTGTTTGGGATTTGAGCCTGCGGACATTCGTCTTGGCAGTCCGTTCCACACCCAACTAGGCTATTGCCGCTACGTCACTGTTGTAACTTATTTATTCACTTGACCAACAAATAATTTTACTTATTTGACTATTATTTTATATTTAAATTCAGGTTTACACTTAGACTCGAGGTCTTATATCATGAGCGTCACTCCGTACACAACCACGATGTCAATATTGACCATACTAAAGCAATTGTATGGATTGCAGTTCAATTCAGTTGAACACAGTGAATGTTCGGAACGTAAAATCTAGTACGTAGTACATATATATCGATGAGTTTATTCTTTTGAATGACGAGACGAGCTTGCCGTTCGCCTGATGGTAAGCGACATGACCCATAAACAGTAGAAACACCACCACCTTGAATTACAAAGTGTTTGGTTTTCCACTGCGCTCGTGAGACATTAGATAGTCTTATGTCCAGTAGTTACACTGGCTACAATGTTGAAACCGGTAAACAGTGACTACACACTATTTGGCGGCATAAATAGACATTGCGGTGGTACTTACCCAGGCGGACTCTCACATATGAGAGACCTACCACCAGTAAATCGTCAAGTCTTCGTAATTATATCAATGAGTACCCAGTTTCGAACAATATATCGACCGTAAGAGTTCCGAATTTTTTTTAATACGGGCATTTAGAAAGAAATAAAGTAAATATTTATTCGGCGGCGAGCTGCGATAGCCTACTTGGTTGTTCAAATCCCAAGCGCACACACCTCTGATTTTTCTAAAAATTATGTGTGTATTCTTTGTGAATTATTGCTTGATTTAACGGTGAAGGAAAACATCGTGAGGAAACCTGCGTACCTGAGAAGTTCTCTATAGGAATTTCGAAGGTGTGTGAAGTCTACCCGCACTACAGCGTGGTGGACTAAGGCCTAATCCCTCTCAGTAGTAGAGGAGGCCCGTGCCCAACAGTGGGACAGTATATAATACAGGACTGATATTATTATATAAATATTTATTTGTAATAAGCAATACCTCCACCGCCAAGCAAGAACTCCTCTGTATCTGATGGTAAGTGTAGTGGGGTCCAATAGAATGCCAACCGACGAGATGACCTCTCACTAGAATCCTCGGATATACACAGGCTGATCCATGAACGCGACACTTACATAGGCCACTGTGGGTTTTAGCACCTTGTGTCCGGTCGCTATCCGGGCGGATATAATATATCCTACCACCAGCAGAACATTGCTTTATAATGTGGGTCGGAGAGGTGTGATAACATGTAAGAAGGCGTTAATGTACATTTTGTAAATTTCTAACCCTTGGGAAGAATAGGTACTTTTCTGGATAAAAGTTACCATAGTCCAAAATGCCCACCACTCAGTTCTTAGACCAATTAGGATCCAAAAAATAAATTTACTTATTCCAAGATCATGAGAATTAACGTATTAGCAATATGTTAGAAAAGTAATTACATAAAATAATTTTCCCGCTTAAAAATGGCGGCCACTTGAGCACGTGATTAATTTTTTTCAGTCAACAGTCGCAATCGTTCTGCCGGCATTAACAACACTAAATCAATGCAAAACAACACAACACGGTATGACATTTAGTTTTGGCTCGCTAGTCTAAAATTATTTATACCGACTCGAATATACTATAAATACATTACCTCGTGACTTCACAACCTATGATTATCCAGTTTACAATGACCCTTACGGTAATAGCAAATAAGCGCACACAGGTGTCTTCCTATTTTGGATAGATTTGCGCGGTAGATTACCCAACCGAATTCAGATGGTTCGAATATTATCTATTTTGGTATTGGTGATGCAACGTTCGTTATTTCGCTGCGTAATCGGTTATTGCAGCGCATCTCGGTTAGTTGTTAGTGAAGAAACGCGCGCGCACGTAGTCGCCTGTCAAAATTATTTTTTTAATTTTATTTTTTAAAGCCGTGGGTGTAATGGTTTATTTTTAAAAAATATATCAATTCGTTGCGAGTGCAGTGAACTGTGTAGTGGAGAAAAGTGGATTTTAAAGTTTATGTTTACAGGTAGATACTGTTTCAGTTTTAATAAATAGGGCTTGTGCAAGGCTGAATGTCGTGCTTCCCTCACCTGTTGGCGTCTGAAAAACGTTGTTGATTCATTCTAGTTTTTTTAAATTAGTAATTATTTGTTAAAAATATGTTGAGTTCCACATTCAATGTAGGTTTTATTAAAAAATAAATTATAATCTTTATTTTAAACAGTTCCATATTTGAAATAATCAAGAGATTCTATTATTATGCAAAATAGATTATTTAAATAAAGAATTATTAAAAGTATAGCTTCGTATAAAATGGGTTGTTTTTGCTTCGTAGTTATTTTGTGTTTATTTTTTTATTTTTATAATTCAGTTTGATGTAATGAAATCATGATACAATGTTAGATAATTTGAAAAAAATTGGTAGAAATGTGGCCAATTTGGGGTACAAAAGTAGATAAATCCTTACAAGACGCATTATAAAACTAATAGGAATTAAGATTTTGGATTTCAATATTCATAAATTATATATTTTTTTTTACTAAGAATTGTAATAACAAAATATATTTTTTCTCAATTATAATATTTGTTATCTCCAATTAAATGTTTAAATCAAGCTTACTCTACTCCAAATTAGGTAAAGTTGATTTAGTAAAAATATTTCGTCATATCTACTTACTACTGTCATTATACAAATCACAATCTAATGCAACTTTATCAAATTAGCCAGCCCGGTAGTCGAACTTAGAGTTCATAGTTCAAATACGCTACTTCGATACCAATGATGATAAGTCATTGTTTTTAAATTCGGCGTAGTTTTATTGCGAGCCATTCTGAGGTCCCTGATTCGAATCTCTGGTTGGGCAGTGATATTGGGTTTTTTTGCTCAGTCTTTATCATTGTGTACTATATGATGATATTACGCCCTATCATATCATGGAACGGAAAAAAGTATGCGCGCTCTTACCAATGGTAAAAGGTGAAATTTTCAGAATAGGATTTAGACACTGGTCTCTCATATGTGAGAGTCCGCCTAGGTACCACCGCAATGGCTATTTCTGCCAAACAATGTGTAGTCACTGTTGTAGGTTTGAACATTGTAGCCAGTGTAACTACTGGACATAACATCTCATGTCTCAGACGAGCGCAGTGGAATACCAAATACTTTGTAATTCAAGGTGTTGGTATTTCTACTGTTTATGGATCGTATCGCTTACCATCAGACGAACGGCAAGTTCGTCTCAAAGCAATAAAAAACAACATACTAATGCATGAATGTGGTCTAATTCTAATGATAATTAGATTCTAATAATAGGCCGGCATAATTGTGTCGACTGAGGGGTAATCTCTCGTTAGTCGACGTTCTATTGGACCTCTTCCCGCCAGGTACAGTGGCGTCACTTTCCCATGCCTGTATTAATAAAGAGAAGCAGGAATCAGGTCATATGGAACCTTTGTCATCGCAGTACCCATTAAATTATTAGTCATCGCTTAGGTAGTTAGTGTAAGGTAAGTTAGCTAGGTTAGGGCTCATGTCCTCACCTGTGAGGATCGCGACGCGTTTCTCCCTTATTGCTTATTTAAAATTACATATATAATAAATAATATCAGCCCTGTATTATATACTGACCCACTGCTGCACGGGCCTGCTCTACTACTGAGAGGGATTAGGTCTCAGTCCACCACGCTGTAGTGCGGGTAGACTTCACACACCTTTGAAATTCCTATAGAGAACTTCACAGATGTGCAGGTTTCCTCACGATGTTTTCCTTCACCGTTAAAGCGAACGATAAATTCATAAATAATACACACATGATTTTAGAAAAGTCAGAGGTGTGTGCCCTTGGGATTTGAACCTGCGGACATTCGTCTTGGCAGTCCGTTCCACAGCCAACTAAAAACTAAATTACATATATACATAATTTTATTTCTTCTTTCCTGCCAGCCCGAGCTGGCTTCTTTGTTTACTATATTTTTCATTTATTTTATTTTCAATACAAATTGTCTTTGTTTATATAAGCTACTTTAATTAAGTAATAATTTAATATTCTCATGTACCTTGACTTATCATGAGTGCTATGTTCGCCTACGTGATGAATAAAGCATTTTATTTATTTACTAGCGACCCGCCCCGGCTTCGCACGGGTGCAATGCTGATACTAAATACACTACAGAAAAACTGTGAACGTTGTATATAAAACATAGCGGCCCGCTCTGGCTTCGCACGGGTATAACATAACAAAATAACAGTATTTCTCCACTATTTAATGGATGTTATTATACATATAAACCTTCCTCTTGAATCACTCTATCTATTAAAAAAAACCGCGTCAAAATCCGTTGCGTAGTTTTAAAGATTTAAGCATACAAAGGGACATAGGGACAGAGAAAGCGACTTTGTTTTATACTATGTAGTGATTTTATTTAAAACATTATTTTTTAAAATTAGAAAGCGTTTACCTCAAATGCAATTCTTGTTAGCAGTTTGTTTGTAGGTTATCGTTTAACCTTGACATGGTGAGTCCATTGTGTAAATATTGTAAGTAGGCATCTAATTGTTATTGGATAAACAATTTTTAGTTTCGTGTTAGATTATCTTGGGTAACAATTGGTATGTCGGATACGAAATATATATCGGTTGAAAGGCGGCATTTTTTTTGAAACTAGGTTAACAAACATAGAAAATAATAATATCAGCCCTGTATTATACTTGCCCACTGCTGAGCACGGGCCTCCTCTACTACTGAGAGGGATTAGGCCTTAGTCCACCACGTTGGCCTAGTGCGGATTGGTAGACTTCACACACCTTCGAAATTCCTATAGAGAACTTCTCAGATGTGCAGGTTTCCTCACGATGTTTTCCTTCACCGTTAAAGTGAACGATAAATTCACAAAGAATACACACATGATTTTAGAAAAGTCAGAGGTGTGTGCCCTTGGATTTTGAACCTGCGGACATTCGTCTCGGCAGTCCGTTCCACACCCAACTAGGCTATCGCCGATTGAAAAATACATATAAAAACATAGAAAAAAGTGCTGATTATATGTATAAATCTTCGCCTAAATGTCGCTTAAGTCAATTGGCTTTAACTATACATATTATAAAACAGTCTCTAAAAGCTGTTTGTGAATTGTGATCGATTTTCTCAAAATCTACTGAACGGATTTTTGTACGGTTTTTATATTTATTTTTCTCTGTATCACTGTAATTTATACCCTAAACTGATTTTGAAACAGCAACACCAGTTCTTGCCCGTTCTCTGGTGAGAACTGCACTAACTGAATTAATATTGACGGAATCTAAATAATGTATAACGTTTTTTAAGTTCAAATAAATCGCACTATTAATTAAATAATGATTTATTCTAAAATTGTTAATTTGTGGGAATCGTAAAATAACGAATTCCAGTTTGCTATCTTTATTTTTCCTTTTTTTTTCATGCTATAGGTTTCATTCTTAACCTTTCTTTAATAAGTTCAATTTTATAGCAACTTATAAAAAACGGTCGCAAACAGAAATGAGTTTTTTGACGATTCCCACAAATTATTAATTTTGGAATAGGTCATTACTTTATTAAGAGTGTGAAATAATTTCATAAAAACGTCAACTTTAAGAACCTCTTTTTTAAATTCAGTTAAGAATACGATCGGTGCAGGACGTACTGGCCTACATAATTTGTTTTGTTTTTAAATCTTTATTTAAGGAACTTGCTCGTTATTTCACGCCTATGTCGCTCCGTACGTCCACTTTTCCCGTGCCTACTCACTTTGATGCTATCATAATATTTTTTTTAATAAATCCTTAGCCTTTTCCGATATAGGAAGCGACAAAAACTATTTATACTGCCCACATTGAAGCTCAAAGTATGAGATCCAATCTGCATTCCGACAAAACATGATGTACGTTGTCTAATAATATTATATAATAATATCAGCCCTGTATTATATACTTTCCCAGTGCCCAGGCCTCCTCTACTGAGAGGGATTAGGCCTTATTCCACCACGCTGTAGTGCGGGCAGAATTCACACACCCTCAAAACTCCTATAGAGAACTCAGGTATGCAGGTTTCCTCACGATGTTTTCCTTCATCGTTAAAGCAAGCGGTAATTCACAATTACACTCATAGCTTTAGAAAAGTCTTGAACTTGTTTTTGAAGTCTTGGTTTTGAACCTGCAGACATTCGTCTCGGCAGACCGTTTAGGAAACCTGTATACCAGAGTTCTTTATAGGAATTTTGTGTGAAGTCTACCAATCCATACTAGCATTGTGGACCAAAGCCTAATCCCTCTCAGTAAAGGAGGCACAGCAATAGAACAGTATATAATACAGGGCTGATATTATTATATTATTTTAAGGGTAGTAGTACTGCCGTGCTTAGCGCAAAAGCGGTATGTCAGGGAAACATTATTTCGAGATAGTCGAAGTTTTGTAAATATAGTTTTGTATATAAAATGAGATAGAGACAATCTTTTAAGTTTTTTTTTAACAAGTTCTAAACAAGATACCGTTATTTAAGTAAGTTCATTGGATGGGTATCTTAAGTTATCTGACGACATAAAAATCAATGTGATTTTTTTTTTGAGATACCACTTTTGAGTTTACCACGGTAGAATACTAAAATATTTACTCTAAGCAGGCTTACATCTTTGTTGTCAACGCGACCTCTACGTCGGCCATGACACGCCACTGGTGCATTGCATAACGTGACGACAGACTGACAGTAAAAACAACGTGGTAGACTTTAAATAAACAATATTAGACGTATAGCGGCGATAGCCTAGTTGGTTGTGGAATGGACTGCCGAGACGAATGTCCGCAGGTTCAAATCCCAAACACACCTCAGACTTTTATAAAAAAAAATATGTGTGTATTCTTTCTGAATTATCGCTTGCTTTAACGGTGAAGGAAAACATCGTGAGGAAACCTGCATACCTGAGAAGTTCTCTATAGGAATTTTGAGTGTGTGAAGTTAACCCGCACTGCAGCGTGGTGGACTAAGGACTAATCCCTCTCAGTAGTAGAGGATGCCCGTGCAGCAGTGGGACATATAACAGGGCTGATATTATTATAAGAAAATAAATAAAATAAAATAATTACTTTTCATGCGTGCAAACAGTGAAAAGTGGATTCTTTAGTTACTCCTTTACCTACCCTTTCGGGAATAGGCGTGATAAACACTTGTAGTTCAAGAGAGCATAATCGCGAAGACTGTTCGACACTAACAATTTTGGTGTTTAGTGTTTTTAATACCAAAGTGTCAAGGTAATCATTTAGTATTTATTAGATGACCAGCATACCCTGACCTACATAATAACTAATGCATTTTTATGTGACATTTTCTGTCCAGAAATGTCTTAATAATGCCTTCAAACGGCGTAAGAGAGTATTTGAATAATTTCGTTCAATAGCTTTTACTCGCGACTTCGCCCGCGTGAAGGAGTTTTGCTGAGATAAAAGTCCCGTTTGTGCATTATAAAAGTATCTGATTTAATAATATTTATTGCTCATTTGGTCATAGTAGTTTCCACATAATAGATATATGCTGTCCCGGACTTTTATTTGGAACTATTTAAGACAAACAATCCTACGGTACATCATCTTTGTCTAACTCCAACGGTTTAGGCAGCGTACGCTAAGATAGCAATTCTTTTCTGACTTACTTGATATGTATCGTTATATTATGACCAAAAATACAAAATCATTATAAATTATAGCTTATGTGTTATTTTGATGTATAACCAATATTACTGTAAAGTTTTATCCAAATCCGTTCAGTAGTTCTTTCATGAAAGAGGAACAAACATACATCCGTCCTCACAAACTTTCGCATTTATAATATTAGTAGGATTTACGCTGTGCACGCAACTTAAGCTTAATGGGATATTTTTCCTTGTTTTTGCAACAATTTGATGCTCCGCTTTTATTCGTCATAGCGTGATGTCATAGCCTGTAGCCTTCCTCGATCAACGGGCTATCTAGCACTAAAAGAATTGTTCAATATAACCAGTAGTTCCTGAGATTAGCGCGTTCAAACAAACTCTTCAGCTTTATATGTATAGATTTATCTCGTATAAATTCTATCCTCCTTATTCACAAACGTTATTTATCTAAGGACGGAGTATTGCTGTGATAACAAGTCTGTTTCTCAGTGCTGACGGCATGACAGCCTTCGCAGTGCGTAGACAGTCAGTAATATTGAGATACAATTTGAATCTAGTTGGCTGTCAGATAAACAAAGCTGTTAAACAGACTTGTTATCATAGCAATACTCCGTCCTTAGATAAATAACGTCTATGAATAAGAGGGTAAGGCAGCAATATTGATTAAATATTGGTAAAATATTAATAAAGGAAGCCTTTGAATTTCAGTAAAAGGCATGTCTTAAGAAACTAGAAGAGAGACGCAATACGCGCACGTGACGTCATCGAGAATTACGATGCTTGCGCAAGAATGAGAAGGAGTGATATTTCCATTACGTACACTCCTCCACATTGGGATATTTTAATTTATTGCTTTGAATGAGGACACGAGCTTGCCGTTCGCCTGATGATAAGCGATACGATCCGTAAACAGAAGAAACACCAACACCTTGAATTACAAAGTATTGTTTGGTATTCCACTGCGCTCGTCTGAGACATGAGATGTTAAATCTTATGTCCAGTAGTCAAATTAAGTGCTAGAATTCTAGATAAAACAGACGTAGATCTATCTTTATCTTATCAATATAATTAGATATGTACGTGAACTATAATGTAGACATAACACGTTTCTTAGATAATTTCACGCCTCTGTTCCTAAAGGGTGAACTGTGATGCAATATGTTATGATATGGTTGAGCAGGAAAATAAAAATCCGGCCTTGGATGGGATTTGGTAGCTTTAGTCTTGAGTTTCGCCATCGGAGGGAGTTGTGTTTCTTAATATTTATATGTATTTATTTTTAAAAGATAATAAAAAAATTGGTCCACAATTGGCGGAGTAATCCTAACAAAAACACAAAAAAAAAAACATACAGTCAAATTGGGAACCTCCTCCTGTTTTAAAGTCGTTTAAAAATATATATAAAAATGTAAAAAGTTGCGTATATGAAATAAAAACTGATAAAGGATGGTTTATGTAATTAATTTAAATATAAACTTAAGTAGATTATTATTATCATTAAATTAATTAACCACAAACTATCATTGAAAAAATAGAAATAACTGGAAAGTAACTAAAGGGCAAAAGTAAAATGATTAAGTGTCAAACAGATGAAGGATGTACGACCTAAGCCATTACGTAATCGCCATTAGAGCGTGGGTGTGTGAGCGAGACACCGAGACGTTACGCGCATATTCTTTTTTTATCAAATTCTGTTTTTTCAACCTATAATGATGCCGATTTCACAGAAAATTATTTTCGTATTATCACAATAAATAAATTATTGTTTTCTCTGTGATTTATAGAAGTAATAATTAAATTTTGTATTATCATTAACAATTTATATTATAGAAATATTTATTTTCCACTTTGACGAACAGTTCAAAATTTACAATTAATTATGGTCGATTTTTATTATTATACAGAACACAGTCATAGAAAACAATAAAAACACAAATTCTTAAAAAATATTTAATCTATGGCCGTCTTAATAGAAGCATCTCAGTTGCGCTCTCAAGTGCAGCATCAGCTAAGACGCCGTCAAATTAAAATCATCAGCATCTTGTCATCGCTATATAAACAAATATCAATAACATCTCAATATCTTAAGTCACAGCATATGACTTTCACAGCTGAGTTTCGGTTAAACAACACCGTCTCGTCTGAGAGCACGCTCTTAAATAAAAGCCCTTGTGAATTAAATAGTTTAACACATTGACTACTTGAGATCCTCAAAGTTGAGATAATTAACTTGTAGACTTTTCTAATGTAGATCCTCAATGTTGACATTGATTTAACTTCTAGTCTCTTCTGATGTTGAAATACTTGTAAACTATTTAAAATCCTCTTTCTTCTCAGTGTTCTAGTGTTGTGTTAATATGTTTTGAGTTGGAAATATTTACAATGAACGACCATCTTGTGAGCAGCAGGAGTTACTACGGTGAGTAATTTACTTTGTTTTCCATTCTATAATATCTGATGTAAAACCGGTGATAGCCTAGTTGGTTGTGGAACTGCCGAGACGAATGTTCGCAGTTTTAAATCTCAAGGACACACCTGTGACTTCTAAAATTATGTGGTCCGCTGGTTCAAATCCCAAACACATCTCTGACTTTTCTAAAATTATGTGTGTATTTGTGAATTATCGCTTGCTTTAACGGTGAAGGAAGATATCGTGAGGAAACCTACATACCTGAGAAGTTCTCTGTAGGAATTTCCAGGGTGTGTGAAGTCTGCCCGCACTACAGCGTGGTGAACTAAGGCCTAATCTCTCAGTAGTAGAGGAGGCCTTCAGCAGTGGGACAGTATATAATACAGGGCTGATATTATTATGTGAGATGTACGCTAACCAACTAATCCTGGAACCTTGTATGAGTTTGAGATAGCTATCCGTTGCCAATCAATGCTCTATCTTGCTTACCATCAGGTGCAGTACAGTCACTTTTTCGTGCAAGATAAAAAAAAAACTAGAATTCTCTGAATCGCCTACATACCCGCCTTGGCTCCTCGGAATAACGCGTGATCGTAAAGTTAATTCACTACGCAAAAATTAAAAGAACATTTTTAACAGATGGAGAGTTTATGCAGTATGTGTGAATTTCGGTCTATCCCACGTAATAGGATATTTGACTGTTTGATTTTGTGGATTTTCATAAGAAGAAGATTTTTATAGTTTTCGTAGGTTTCTTTATTTCGCCCCACTGCGAGGAAAAGGCTTTTCTACCAGCTGTAGTTATGATAGGTTTCTTTATTATTTTTTCGCTCCACTACAAGGAAGAGGTTTACCAGCCTTAAACTTAGCATAGGTTGACAGAGTATAATTGAGAGCGGAATATTCGTTTCATTACATTTGATACTGGAATAATCATGCGCAATTTTAAAAAGGCTTTTCAAGTATAAGGTGAGCAAAATTTTAGTATTTTTTAACCCGCTCTTATTTGTAAAAGTAAGTGTAGTTCTTGTCCCCTCGTATGCTTACGTATATAGTATAATGTTTAAATTTATTTACCAAAAAAAATTATAAAAATTGTTGAATAAACATTGCTGATGTCACTGTTCAGATCTCTCTGTGGCTGTGTTTTCCAAAACACCCCTCCCCGCCTGTCTTAGTGCTGACGTAATACTTCAATGGCCATTAACTGTTTAGAAGTCGGGCGGAGCTGCGTGGAAAATCACTACATAGTATAAAACAAAGTCGCTTTCTCTGTCCCTATGTATGCTTAAATCTTTAAAACTACGCAACGGATTTTGATGCGGTTTTTTTAATAGATACAGTGATTCAAGAGGAAGGTTTATATGTATAATAACATCCATTAAATAGTGGAGAAATACTGTTATTTTGTTATGTTATACCCGTGCGAAGCCAGAGCGGGCCGCTATGTTTTTATATACAACGTTCACAGTTATTCTGTAGTGTATTTAGTATCAGCATTGCACCCGTGCGAAGCCGGGGCGGGTCGCTAGTGTAGTATAAAACTCCAGGCACTGGCCCGGGCTACCACGCCTTGCGCAACGCGCGTGCGTGCTTCTATAGATATGGCAATATGGCCGCCGTTGCCATGGTAACGGGTATCTGGGGCAAGGCAAAGGGGTGTACCGACTGACCTAGTTACGAAGCCCGGTTCAAACTATATTTTGCTCGGGGAAAATGGGCTCTATGTCTGAATTAACTGTTGAAGAGTAGCCTATATATAGGGTGGTATTTATTCTTAGCGTTTTCGAAATGTATGATATACAGGGTGGTATTTCTTTGCTTTAAAACGTATGTATTTAAATGATACAATAAATGAAAAGGCAAAATGGGAAAACATAAAAAAAATGAAAATAATTTGACATAGCAGTGTTTTTGTTATTTCTTGTATGTTTTTATTATGCTTTTAATGCTATAGAATTATATTGTTTGTATGTAACAAGAAAAAAGAGTAAAATGCAATCATGTTGTCGTTCCTTTTGTACTTATTAAAGGTTTAACAGGATCCACAAACTTCAGCTACAAAGACATGAACCAGTATAGTTAGCTATAGATCGGACATTAGAACCAAATTTGTGCTCCAAAGGTTATTAATCTATACTTATAATAAATCTGTAGAGAG
The DNA here is from genome assembly GCF_014839805.1 of Manduca sexta. Lineage (NCBI taxonomy): Eukaryota > Metazoa > Arthropoda > Insecta > Lepidoptera > Sphingidae > Manduca > Manduca sexta. The sequence continues at coordinate 3,425,894 of NC_051115.1, read as the reverse complement.
GTCAATTCTGTACATGATATATATTTCCAAAATAACTATCAGGGGGTGATTAGGGATCGATACTGATGCCAAAAATGCAATTAGTAAAATTTTTGTCTGTCTGTCTGTCTGTCTGTCTGTCTGTCTGTCTGTATAACCGTTATAGAAACAAAAACTACTCGACGGATTTTAACGAAACTTGGTACAATTATTTGTCATATTCCTGTGCTGGTTATAATATACTTTTCATCACGCTACAATTAATAGGAGCAGAGCAGTGAAGGGAAATGTTGGGAAAACGGGAGAAGTTACTCCATTTTTTAAGCTTCCGTCCCGTGTGCAACCTTAATGGTTAAAGCTACATAGAAATCATGTATGACGGAAATGTTCTCCTTAAAATTATGTAAAAAATATCCCACGACAGCATCTGTCTATCTTTTATGGTTGACTCACAATGACACGTGTAACTCCCGATAGCTTAGCAGTTCGAAGCTTTCTCATTATATTTGTTTACTAATCTTAGGAACTATCGGTCCAAACTGAAAAATTCTTTTTGCGTTGGATAGCCCTTTATTTGTGGATTGCTATAGGCTATATATCATCACGCTATACCCAATAGGAGCGGAGCAGCAATGGCTAATCTCTGGAACTACCGGTCCAAACTGAAAAATTCTTTTTGCGTTGGATAGCCCTTTGTTCGTGGAGTGCTCTAAGTTATATATCATCACGCTATGACCAATAGGAGCGGAGCAGTAATGGCTAATCTTAGGAACTACCAGTTTGAACTGAAAAATTTGTTTTGTGTTGGATAGCCCTTTATTTGTGGGGTGCTATAGGCTGTATATCATCACGCTATGACCAATAGGAGCGGAGCAGTAATGAAACATGTTACAAATACGGGGACAATTTATTAGTTTTGAGAGATTCCGTTGCGTGCGCTGCGTAAACGGTTAAAGTTATGCAACAATGATGTATGTCGGGATTATTCCTCTTAAAAAATTCTAAAAAAATATATTATAAAACAAAGTCCCCGCTGCATCCGTTTGCCTGAACGTCTTAAACTCAAAAACTACCCAACGTATTAAGATAAAATTTGGTATTGAGACAGTTTGAAACCCTGGGAAGAACATAGGCTCCCGGGAAACTACTACTTTTATAATGGAAAACTTTAGCCTGAAAAACTTTATAACGCGGGCGGAGCCGCGAGCAAAAGCTAGTAATATATAATATCAGCCCTGTATTATATATTGTCCCACTGCTGCACGGGCCTCCTCTACTACTGAGAGGGATTGGGCCTTAGTACACCACGCTATAGTGCGGACAGACTTCACACACCTCGAAATTCCTATAGAGAACTTCTCAGGTATGCAGGTTTTCTCGCGATGTTTTCCTTCACCGTTAAAGCAAGCGATAATTCACAAAGAATACACACATGATTTTAGAAAAGTCAGAGGTGTGTGCCCTTGGGATTTGAATCTGCGGACATTGGGCTCGGCAGTCCATTCCACAACCAACTAGGCTATCGCCGCTTTTTAAAAGTTATTACCATTTGGTAATAAGTCGCTGTCTTATTTGAAATGTCCGTGTGAAAAGATGTGATAATGTCCTTAGATAATACAAAGAACATACCTATTTACAGAAAATATGCTAATGTGGGCATTAAAAACGAGCAAAGACGATATGGAAAAAGTATGAAGTATTTTACATTGGTGTTTTGCTATTTCACAGTAGATTGAACTATCGCATGAGCGCAAAATGTTAGTATGACAATCTTGCCAATGTCCGCTCTATATAATTTGACTACCTATATCATCACGCCTTTCATTTCAAGGTAGGTAGAGTACCACATTCCAGTTATTAGACTCCATATAGAATCAAGATTATTGCCATTCACACAGCGAAAAATGAGTGCTCTGTTTGCGTCTCTGCATACCCCTTCGAGGATAAATGCGTGATGTATATTTGTTTTTGTATCCCAATATCAGCCAATCACAGCGCTTCTATTCCCACGCACTGCTACTGATATTCCTAAAGCACTATAAAACAGACCTATTATAACAGGATTGCTCCGTACTTATCAAAGTGATTTTCATGAATGCCTTTATATTTACCTAGACTTATGAAAACGTAAACGATGCTAAACTATGACGTCAATTGATATCTGACGTCACGACACAGTCTAAAACTAGGTCAAATCTAATGGTAAAGAGGTAGATATGTCACTTAAACGCTCATTCTTATAATATCAGCCCTATATACTGTCCCACTGCTGAAGGCCTCCTCTATTACTGAGAGTTTAGCCTTAGTCCACCACGCTGTAGTGCGGGTAGATTTCACACACCCACAAAATTCCTATAGAGAACTTCTCAGTTATGCAGGTTTCCTCACAATGTTTTAACAAATTATATAAAATAATTCCGTAGCATTTAGATAGCCAATTGTAAAGTCAGACTTCTATTATGTGAAATTTATTTTATTTCGACATACATTTTGTTGTATTGTAAATTTGAATGAATCTTAGTTTTGTTCACGTTGGCAAATCTCAACGGAGATCAGACAGCAGATATTATAGTGCACGAGTGTGTGCAATACACAAGCACTCTGGTACTCATAGTCCGGTGAGACATGACCGGAGAGATCAGTCCAACGGCTTTACGTGCTTATTGTATAACTGACTGAGTGCATACGTTTCGAAAAATCATTATAATTTCACCTAAAATACACTATGTTCCTTCACTCATAGTCCGATCCAGTATGACCAACATAATATTAGGTTTTCTTCTGTCTTCGGAAGTTTTAATTTGTCCCTGAAGTGGCGATAGCTTTTTTTTATTGCTTTAAATGACGGACGAGCTTGCCATTCGCCTGATGGTAAGCGACACGATCCATAAACAGTAGAAACAACACCTTGAATTACTAAGTATTGTTTGGTGTTCCACTGCGTTCGTCTGAGACTTGTAATGTTAATTACTATGTCCAATAGTTACACTGGCTACAATGTCCTTCAAACCTACATACTTGTTTGACAGAAATAGACATTGCGGTGGTACTTACCCAGGCGGATTCTCACATGTGAGACCTACCACCAGTAGTTATGTCACCTCTATCAGACGGAATAATTGGAAAGTGGTTGCACCATTTAGCCCTTCGTATGAAAAGGTTGATTGAAAATATATACAAACTTTTTGGTTATAAAAAAAACAAAAACTCCAACTCAAAAACATTTTCAGTGTACGAAAGCCCTTCAAAGTAAAGGTCGTTGACCCGGCACGTGTTTTGTTCACGCATGCGTGTTGAAATAGAAATGAAATCTCTATTTTTTTCAACGTAATCGATTTAGCTTCGAAAGTTTACGTTTACAAGTTAATTTGTTCATAAGTCATAACTGGTTAGTCTTTAAATGAGAGAGGCCGTATGTTTAGCACTGCGGTGTCTATTTTTATTGCTAAGGAATATTTCCATGCTCTGTAGGACATTTAAGCCTAATTACTGGACATTAAATCATAATGTCTCAGGATGACGAGCGCAGAATACCATGCATAAAAAATATTATTTAAGCAGATAGGAAAGAGATAGATATATGTAGTTTATGAGAGGGAAAGAGACAGCAAGTCCTATAGTTTTATCCTGGTTTAGATATCCTATTACAGACGTTAATTATTCACCCAGATACTTCTTAATTTCACGACTTACGCAATTATTATCATATCATACCAGCCTTGTAGAATATTGTCCCACTGCTGGGGACAATATTCGGGCCTGCTCTACTGAGAGGGATTAGGCCTTAGTCCACCACGCAGTGCGGGCAGACTTCACACACCCTCATAATTCTTATAAAGAATGTCTCAGGTATGGAGGTTTCCTCACGATGTTTTCCTTCGGATGTTGGATGGGATTCTAGTATCCATCCGCAAGTTTTGACTGTGGGCTCCGATATAAAACTGCATGGCTTACTAAAATTTTATTTCACCTTGAGTGCTGTTATACTCCCCTTTCGGAAGTCGGTTAGTAATAGTTAAGAGGAAGCGAACTATTACTGGCGACCTCGTGTGCGTAGCGGGAATGCGCGCGCGCCGGTCGTTTTGGGAAATGTCTAGAATATTTTAGATACTTAATGCGGTGGCGTTTGTGATTGACTTATTTGAACTTGTGAAGTTTTGGATATTGATTGCTTCTTAATTTCGGCCATTGTGGCCAATCACTAAGGTCAGACGTGCAGGAGATATTATAGTGCACAAGTGTGCAATACACCAGCATTCTCTGTTACTCATAGTCCGGTGAGACGACATGATCGGAGAGAGATCAGAGCAACCGCTTTACGTGCTGAGGCACGGGGGTATCACACCGTCAATTTCTTGACTCCGAGCTGCGAATGAGTATTTTGATAACGAAAAAACCCCAGTCACAATTATTTTGCCCCGACCCAGGATTCGAACACAGGACCTTAATGCGATAGTTGTGCTCACCGTGTATATCCTCTACGCTACTGAAACAGTTGATTTGGTACTCTATATGGATTGCATATTATTTAATTTCCATCAATATTAACTCTACACAAGGAGAGCAGTTTTACTATTCGATTTCATTTTTTTTTATTGTGGGCATAGCAAAATGTATTATATACTGTCCCATTGTTGGGCACGGGCCTCCTCTACTACTGAGAGGGATTAGGCCTTAGTCCACCACGCTGTAGTGCGGATTGGTAGACTTCAAAATTCCTATAAAGAACTTCTCATGCAGGTTTCCTCACGATGTTTTCCTTCACCGTTAAAGCAATCGATAATTCACAAAGAATACACACATAATATTTAGAAAAGTCAGAGGTGTGTGCTCTTGGGACTTGAGCCTGCGGACATCCGTCTCGTCAGTCTGTTCCACAACCAACTAGGCTATCGCCGCTTTTAAAATGGCCTCACTGCACCTAATGGTAAGTGAAGAGATGCCCAAAAACATGTCGGCATGAGATAAACGATCGACACAGTTATGCCGACCTGTTTAATTGCCTCTTAATTACAAGTTAATATGTGTTTCTTAAATAGCATCTTAAGATACTCACCTGAAAGTGACAGCATCTCAGCTGCTACCGCACTTGAGAGCGAAATTGCAATTAATAAGGCTCGATAAAACATAAAATTCTAGTTATATCTGGATTTTCTACGTTATGTAATTTTCTTGTTCAGGAAATTGTCAATTAGGTGAATCTATGTTGCGTGACAATTTAGTATGTAGCGGGGATAAATTTAGGTTTTTTGTAAAGTGTCTGGATTGATAGACAGCTACTTCTCATGTAGAGTAGGATTTGGTGTTTTGTTAATTTTGTTCCGTACCTCAAAAATAACCCTATAAGGTTCAGTTTGTTGTTCGGTCAAGACCCTTTTTCTCAGGAACGTGTGGAGGTATCAAGTTGAAATTTATATCAAACTAGCTGACCCGACAGACGTTGTCCCGTCTTAACTATGTATGCACGCGCGCATTCTGTCAATCGCTGACAGTTATTTCAAACAATTGACAGTTATATACAATTAATATTTTCGTTAAATTTTCTAATTTGCCGCGCATTTTTTTGTTTTTTTCGATCATAAGAACCTTCGCCTGACAATAACAAACACAACAAAAAATAGTGAAATCGGTCCAGCCGTTCACGCGTGATGGCGTGACCAAGGGAAATAGGGATTCATTTTTATATATATAGATACTCAAGTCTACAGTATCTTTGAGCTGTGGAAAATATCAAACTTTGAAGCAGTGTACTAAGATTATATAGAACAGGCATTGGGAAGATTGTCATACAAACATTTTGCGCTCATGCGATGGTTCAATCTACCTTGAAACAGCAAAACACCAATGTAAAATACTTCATATTTTTAATGTATCTTGATTTAATACCCATAGCATATTTCTGCATATATTATCTTTATATTAATATCTAAGGACGCTGACATCTTGTCACACATTTCAAATAAGACAGCGGCTTATTACCCATTGGTAATATTTTGGAGCAAAAATTTGCCCTGATGTCCGATCTTTAATTAACTATATCTATACTTATAATAAATCTGTAGAGAGGTCAATTCTGTACATGAAATATATTTCCAAAATAACTATCAGGGGGTGATTAGGGATCGATACTGATGCCAAAAATGCAATTAGTAAAATTTTTGTCTGTCTGTCTGTCTGTCTGTCTGTATAACCGTTATAGAAACAAAAACTACTCGACAGATTTTAACGAAACTTGGTACAATTATTTGTCATACTCCTGTGCTGGTTATAGTATACTTTTCATCACGCTACAATTAATAGGAGCAGAGCAGTGAAGGGAAATGTTGGGAAAACGGGAGAAGTTACTCCATTTTTAAGCTTCCGTCGCGTGTGCAACCTTAATGGTTAAAGCTACACAGAAATCATGTATGACGGAAATGTTCTCCTTAAAATTATGTAAAAATATCCCACGACAGCATATGTCTATCTTTTATGGTTGACTCACAATGACACGTGTAACTCCCGATAGCTTAGCAGTTCGAAGCTTTCTCATTATATTTGTTTACTAATCTTAAGAACTATCGGTCCAAACTGAAAAATTCTTTTGCGTTGGATAGCCCTTTATTCGTGGATTGCTATAGGCTATATATCATCACGCTATACCCAATAGGAGCGGAGCAGCAATGGCTAATCTCTGGAACTACCGGTCCAAACTGAAAAATTCTTTTTGCGTTGGATAGCTCTTTATTTGTGGGGCTCTATAGGCTGTATATCATCACGCTATGACCAATAGGAGCGGAGCAGTAATGAAACATGTTGCAAATACGGGGACAATTTATTAGTTTTGAGAGCTTCCGTTGCCTGCGCTGCGTAAACGGTTAAAGTTATGCCGTCATACAATGATGTATGACGGGATTATTCCTCTTAAAAGTTCTAAAAAATATATTATAAAACAAAGTCCCCGCTGCATCCGTTTGCCTGAACGTCTTAAACTCAAAAACTACCCAACGTATTAAGATAAAATTTGGTATTGAGACAGTTTGAAACCGTGGGAAGAACATAGGCTCCCGGGAAACTACTACTTTTATAATGGAAAACTTTAGCCTGAAAAACTTTATAACGCGGGCGGAGCCGCGAGCAAAAGCTAGTAGTTTAACATATTTGCTTGTAAGCCTTTTTTATAAAATCATGGCAAAATGAGCCCAATGTGATGGTAGTAGAGTGGGGGCTAAAAGAACGTCGACTGACGAGAGATTACCCCTCAGTCGACACAATTATGTCTGTTAGAACCAGATATACACAGACTGATCCCGGAACGCGACACACTTATCTTCATTCTATGTTAATGACAGAAAAAACCCTATAAAATCGAAGAAACACTCCCTACGTGTGAGTACTCGTGTGCTAGCAATTTTTTTGACCCTTATCCATAATATGAACTATTAGTATGATCCATTTCCCTTCATACTTCAAACTTTGCTTAGGAAAATGAAAATACTTAAGTGCTAAAATTACCGTGAATAATGAGGTCATGTATTTTGTAAATTTGGGCCGAGAATCGATCACCGAATACACTTTTAAACAGGTTGTAATAGAAATATCAGCCCTGTATTATATACTGTCCCACTGCACGGGCCTCCTCTACTGAGAGATTTAGACCTTAGTCCACCACGCTGTAGTACGGGCAGACTTCACACACCTTCGAAATTCCTATAGAGAACTTCTCAGATGTGCAGGTTTCCTCACGATGTTTTCCTTCACCGTCAAAGCGAACGATAAATTCACAAAGAATACACACATTATTTTAGAAAAGTCAGAGGTGTGTGCCCTTGGGATTTGAACCTGCGGACATTGGTCTTGGCAGTCCGTTCCGTACCCAACTAGGCTATCGCTGCTGTCTGCGGGCAGACTTCACACACCCTAAAAAATTCTATAGAGAACTCAGGTTTCGTCACGATGTTTTCCTTCACCGACTATATACTGACTACTTCAAGAATATGTCGTGTCTAAGTATAAATATGTTACGTAGCGTTATTGATTTATGCTGACAACGCTCTGACCTAGAAACTAAGTAACAGTCTATTAGGGTTTATTTACAACCTACGTTTGTACGTTTTAGTTTTTCTAGAATATTTTATGCATGACTAGTTTTTGCTCGCCGCTTCACAGCGTGAAGGGGTTATCCGGATTTTTTTCCGACCTACTTGATATGTACCGTTATAATGACCAAATTACAAAAAAATCATTATAAATTGAAGCCTATGTGTTATTCTGATGTATAGCCAATATTACTGTAAAGTTTTATCCAAATCCGTTCAGTAGTTTATTCGTGAAAGAGGAACAAACATACATCCTCACAAACTTTCGCATTTATAATATTAATAGGATTATTTAGTATATTGCTCCATTCGCCCGGGCTAAATGGAGATGGCAGCATTTATTTCTGACAGGCCCAGAGAACGATATCAATACGATCTCACAACTAACTAGTTTGCAATGCTCGTATGAAAAAAATCTCCTGGATACTCAGATGACCCCATAAACGTCGCAAGAAGTTGCTGGAAGCGGGCTTACAATAGGTCGATCTGGTAATCTTTGGGAGGGGTGTTCAGCAGTGGACATCCTTCGACTGATGATACGTAGATCCCACGACTCAAGTAGGCGACTATAGTATTGTTCCCTTTGCACACTAACCGCACGGATATAAAAGAAATATTTTTGTTAGAATATAACATAGCGACTAACTATCTATGTAGGATCTGGGAACAGAATTTATACCAAGCACCTTTACTGCTTAAAAAGAAATTATATATTGCTCAACAACTTTTCTTACATCGTTTTTTATAGAAGAGAACGCCATCTTGCGCTTACTTAATTTTTATACCGCCCGTACACCAAGGAAGGCGAATCATTCAGCCTACATCTATATGTTATATTCTAACATAATTTCTGACATAATTCCCTTTCAGTAGTAGAGGAGGCCCATGCCCAACACTGGGACAGTATCTAATACAAGGCTGATATTATATTATTATTATAACATATCGATTTATGAAATGCTACTACCATACTTTACTGGTAGGTCTTATATGTGAGAGTCCGCCTGGGTAGGTACCACCGCAATATTATTACCGCCAGGTTGTGTGTAGTCACTGTTGTTTTGAAGGACATTGTCAGTGTAACTACTGGACATTTAACATCTCATGTCTGAGACGAGCGCAGTGGAATACCAAACAATACTTTGTAATTCAAGACGGTGTTTCTACTATTTATAGGTTGTATCGCTTACCATCAGCCAAACGACAAGCTCGACTCGTCACTCAAAGCAATAAAAAGAAACATTTTGTCTACCGTTTTGCTATGGAGGGAAATGGACAATTTCATTTCCCTATCTTTCTAGTTGATCAATTTCGTTGCGGAATAATGACAGTAGTGTTCCCTGAGACTCGGCGAGCTTCACCGCTCCATACAATACCACTGCTGATCCTTACAGGAGTTGTAGTGGTGGGTGTGAGGGCGGAAAGTCTCTAAAGCAACTATGGCGGGTTTTAAACAAATACAAACCACTATCATCAGCACCACATTTACTTTGTAATTCTTGGTGTGTGTTTCTACTGTTTATGGATCGTATCGCTCACCATCACGCGAACCGTTCGTCTTTTCAAAGCAATAAAAGAAACCAACTCGGACTATCGTAAACAAAGTTTCATCATAATTGGCGCGACGCGTAATTTTGTAACTTGGCATTGGCCGAGCCGCCAAAAGGCGTGTGAAGGTACCAACGTGTTGTAACACTAGTATGTTTGTCCTGGCATTCTGAATAGGGGACCGGACTCATTTTTGTTCTTTATTATTATCAAATATTTACGTTATATAAATTATAACACAGAAAGAATTATTTAAATCCGGTAAAAAATCAACAAGTTATAAGTCTTTTAATTTCGGTAGAAGGGGTAAGTAACAAGAAACAGAAAAGAGGCGCAATACCCACGTGTGACGTCATCGGGCATTACGACGCGTGCGAAAGAAAGGGATGAAGCGATATCCCCACATCGCGCCCACTTCGGCACATAGTAATATTTGAAATATGAATTACTGGCTCATTTTTTAATCAATTTTAATGCAGTTTTCGCAGCAGGGTTTCTTTTTAGTATTATTAACCATTACATATAGAATAATGTACAAAATCAATCACAGGACGGTCCCCTATTGCCAGAAAGGTAAGGAACGGACTGGCTCGGTGGCGTAGTTGTACTGCACGACAGCGCTCGGAGTTCCTGGGTTTATGGGGGCAAAGTGATATTTGGGTTTTTCTGCTCAGTATCAACCCGGAGTCTGGAATTTGTGCCCGATAGCGATAGGCTCGCCTCCATCACATCATGGGCAACACACTTGGCGAAAAGTGGGTGCCTTAGTTGCGCTTCTGCGTACCCCTTCGGGGATAAATGCGTGATGCGTCTAAGGAACAGTACCCTGGAAAGTCCAACAAATTTTTATTTCTTGAAAATATACAAGGTCATATTGATTGCGTTTATAAATGAAACCACATACTTATCTTGGAAATAACACTACAATAAGTTACTCAAATCGTAGATGTAAAATAAAGTGTAAGTTTCGAACAAAAAATCAATAAATAGTAATTTTAATTTTACGCGCCCTAATGCCACTACTACTCTAAGAGAATTCGTCGCAGCGACAATACACTTATAGTCAAAAATATCCACGCACGTGCTATATTTGCAGTAAACAACAAAATTACCAATAAATTAGAAACTTAAAAATCAAGTTTGATGTAAATGCAGAGCGGTTCATTCAGATTTTATAAATTGCAGACTAATTTCGACCATTGGGAAATCAATAATGCTTATTATTATAAAATATGTTAGTACAGAAAAATAAACACACAAATTGAGAACTTTTTTATAATAATGCTTTTGGTCTACCATAGAATAGGGTACCGGACTCATTGTTGTTCTATACTATTATCAAATATTAATATAAATTATAACACAGAAGGAATTATTAAAATTTGGTAAAAAATCAACAAGTTATAAGTCTTAGCATGTCGGCGGAAGGGGTAATTAACAGAAAAGAGACGAAATACGCACATGTGACGTCATCGGGAATTACGACGCGTGCGAAAGAAAGAGATGAAGCGATATCCGCACATCGCGCCCACTTCTTAACGTTACAATATTTGAAATATGAATTACTAGCTCATTTTTTAACCAATTTTTATGCATTTTGTGCTTGTTTTTCGTATTATTAACCATTACATATAAAATAATGTACAAATTCAAACATAGGACGGTCCCCTATTATAAACCTTTTTTTTAAATACATTAGACTATGAAGTTTTATAAATACATATATAAGTAAAATGGCTGAACAGATTTGAATAAATTCAATTGTTTAGGCGAAACTCCGGTAAATACGATTTTCAAACTTGCATGTTAAACTATATAGGTACTAAAGAGATAATAAGGATTTAAAAATAGTCTTAAAAATTAATAATGTTTCCTTGTACTAACCCAATTTTTCCATGATAAATTTTCAACTTTTAAAATTAGTATCGTAATCATCATTTCTAAATTTCTATTATATTACTGCTGCAAATATAAAGTTTGAGTTATAAATACGGTATAATTTAATATAAAAAATATTTATACGCGATTTTAATTGTAAATCCACAAAAAAGTCTTTAGGCTTCACAAGCAGGGCATGGCCGAATAGATTATAAAACTATTTCAAATTTAGAAATCGATCGTCAATTTTAGTTTTTCGTATTCACGTAGCACGTCGCGTCGGCAATCAGGCGTTTTTCAATACAAACACGTGAAAATTTCAGATTCTGGTTATTTATAAAGTTTCTAGTAATATTATGTCGGTGCACACTATCCCTCTGGTTACGCCTTTCATCCGAGGACCGAGGTTTCCGTATAGAAAAAGTGAGTTTGATATTTTTATTATTATGGTAGATTAATGCCTGATGGTACACAATACACATAGAGCACTTAAAGAATTATTCGATGGCCGGCATTGTTTTGTCGGCTTCTCTTGTGTTTCTTGTTACGCATAAAGTGTTTTTTGTTTCAAATAGAAATGTTTTATTATTATATTTTTACTATTATGTAAACAGAAGTTTGTGTATGTTTATATTGCTGTGTATATTTGTACGTAGTTTTCATATAAATTACATTCACGCGTGTCGTAATTTCTTGGCACAGCGCCATCTATTATGCATTTAGTGAAGCTCACTCATCCAAAACTTAACGCGCGGATAAACAACTAGAATCGATTTTTGTGGTTATTGACCTCGGAATTGTTTTTATTTTAGTTACGCACAGCAAAAAATGCGTTTAAAAAGTCGGTGTCACGAGCTCGGAAACCTTGCTTTGGTTCGTCGGCTCTCGTGTACACAGCGAGTCGACGCGTGTAGCGCCTACTCCCTATCTCGCGCTGTACACTGAGCATCCTACAGCGAGTCCGTCGGCTCTCGTGTCCACAGCGAGTCGACGCGTGTAGCGCCTACTCTCTGTCTCGCGCTGTACATTGAGCATCCTACAGCGAGTCCGTCAGCTCTCGTGTCCACAGCGAATCTACGTGTGTAGCACCTACTCTCTGTCTCGCGCTGTACACTGAGCATCCTACAGCGAGTCCGTCGGCTCTCGTGTCCACAGCGAGTCGACGCGTGTAGCGCCTACTCTCTGTCTCGCGCTGTACATTGAGCATCCTACAGCGAGTCCGTCAGCTCTCGTGTCCACAGCGAGTCGACGCGTGTAGCGCCTACTCTCTGTCTCGCGCTGTACACTGAGCATCCTACAGCGAGTCCGTCGGCTCTCGTGTCCACAGCGAGTCGACGCGTGTAGCGCCTACTCTCTGTCTCGCGCTGTACATTGAGCATCCTACAGCGAGTCCGTCAGCTCTCGTGTCCACAGCGAATCTACGGTGTGTAGCACCTACTCTCTGTCTCGCGCTGTACACTGAGCATCCTACAGCGAGTCCGTCGGCTCTCGTGTCCACAGCGAGTCGACGCGTGTAGCGCCTACTCTCTGTCTCGCGCTGTACATTGAGCATCCTACAGCGAGTCCGTCAGCTCTCGTGTCCACAGCGAATCTACGCGTGTAGCACCTACTCTCTGTCTCGCGCTGTACACTGAGCATCCTACAGCGAGTCCGTCAGCTCTCGTGTCCACAGCGAGTCGACGCGTGTAGCGCCTACTCTCTGTCTCGCGCTGTACACTGAGCATCCTACAGCGAGTCCGTCGGCTCTCGTGTCCACAGCGAGTCGACACATGATTCCAATTATCTTCGCATCCTCCATTCGGTTCGTGTCCTGTTTTTTAGTACATCGATCGACGTGCCCTTTGACCCGGGTTGACCCGCGGCCGGGTTCAACTTGGCCGGGTCAACGCGCCGCAAATCTAGGGTGTCCTGGTTTGGCCCGGTAAAGCGGGCAGCTCGGCGGGCGGGGGATTTGCGGTAATTTTTTATAAGGTTTGGATTATCAGGATAATAGAATTTTATAGTATGTTAAATCGTTGGTTAATTCAACATTAATGTTTTAGAAATAGCCTCTTACTCGTGAATTAGAATATTTTGGCTTTCTACGCCCGTGTTTAATACTGTTTCTGGTGTAAAAGGAAGTCTATAGCATTGAGGAATAAATTTTCATATAATATATATAAAATTAGTTTAAATTTAGGTAACAGCCATCGATATATATGTACTACGTACTAGATTTGGCGTTCCGAACATTCACTGTGTTCAACTGAATTGAAATGCAATCCATTCAAACTGACTTTATTATGGTCAATATTGACAGCTTGTGGTTGTGTACGGAGTGGTGCTCATGATATAAGAACTCGAGTCTAAGCGTAAACCTGGATGTGAATAAAAATATTAGTTAAATAAGTAAAAATATTTGTTCAAGTGAATAAATAGGTTATAACAGTGATGTTTTGCCATTTTAGTTCAGATTTTGAACAAATAGTTTATATGGACGTTCGTATCTATAGAATATACATCAATGGAATTTTCCAAATCTGTTCATAAATGACCGAGTTCTAAGGTAACATTTACACGTCGAATTGATAACCATTTTTTGAAGTCGGTTAAAAAGTTAAAGTGTCAACTCCAATGCAAGTTTATTATTTTTCAGTTCAGTATAAAGGTTTCCTCGCGATGTTTTTTTTATCAAAATTACTAGAATCGGAATCAAACCCATTATACAGTTCACAACTACGAACACTAAACTGCGTAAAATTGCTCTCGACGATCTGGGCACATCATCTAGCTATCTGGGTCAAAGAGCATTTAGATCTAGCCTACATTTGTTACGGGGCTGCGGTTGTATAGGATTGAATTGTTATCTTTTTGCCGGCGTAATATCACGTGTATTTCACAGGTTAAGCAGAGGTGTAACAGTTTGCACATACAGGGTCATTTTTACATTACGTTATTAAATGAAACCACATAGTTATCTACTTGGAAATAACACTACAATAAGTTACTTGAGCCGTAGATGTGAAATAAAAGTTTAAGTTTCGAACAAAATGGATATTAATAAAGAGTATTTTGAATTTTACGCGCCCTAATGCCACTACTACTATAATAGAATTCGTCACAGCGGCAACATCATACTTTCAGTCAGAAATACACCACGCACGCGCCATATTCGCATTAAACTACAAAGTTACAAAGAAATCGACAAACTAAAACCAGGATTTTAGTCAACATATTCGTTGATGATTTTTGTCACAATGTCAGCAAAGGTGAAGACGAGTATGTGGTTTCATTTAATAACGCAATGTCAAAATGACCCTGTATACAATTTACGCCTTTATCTTCGCAGGGGTAGGCAGGGGTTTAACCGGAGTAGCCAGTTTTAGCTATTTATATTTCCAAATAAATAATCTGTAAAGAAGTCAAGCAAACTTTATTCTAATTAGTCTATTTTCACTATGGAATTGACTATATACATTTACATCGTTAAAAGGAAACTGATTTATTTATTTGGGTTCATCAATGTGTGTAAGCTGCGATACCCTAGTTGGTTGTGGAACGGACTGCCGAGACGAATGTCCGCAGGTTCAAAACCCAAACACACCTCTGACTTTTCTAAAGTTGTGTGTGTATTTGTGAATTATCGCTTGCTTTAACGGTGAAGGAAAACATCGTGAGGAAACCTGCATACCTGAGAAATTCTCCAAGAATTTTGAGGCTATCAGAAGTCTGCCAATCCGCACTTAAGCGTGGTGGACTAAGGCCTAATCCCTCTCAGTAGTAGAGGAGGCCCGTGCAGTGGGACAGTATATAATACAGGGCTGATATTATTATGTAACCCAGCCACACCTGATAGTAAGTGAAGTGAGGGATTATCCCTCAGTCGACACATTTACGCCGTCCTGTTTGTAACTGGATATATACAGGATCCCGGAACTAAACTCAATTGCATTCACTGGGTGTGGAACCCTGGACTTTCGAAATCACTATTCGACTGGACAATTGCGTCACCGAAGAGTCAATGACTCTTGCGAGCCGCGTTTTTGGCCTCACGCCAAAACCCAAAATACTGTCTGTTGACTAATGCGTTACCTCATGATTGCGCTCGTTATGCCGGCCGGGGAGGGGAGGGGGCATATTCCATTCACAAGGATTTATTCTTGGTGGAGTAAGCAGAGATACTACTTTTGCATTTAATGGTAATCGGTGTTACTGGTGGTGGGTATCTCATAGAGTCCGCCTGGATAGGTACCATGAAATGTCTATTTCTGCAGCCAAGCAGCAGTGTGTAGTCACTGTTGTAGATTTGAAGGACATTGCAGCCAGTGTAACTACTGGACATAAGACTTAACATCTCATGTCTCAGACGAGCGCGGTGGATTACCAAATACTTTGTAATTCAAGGTGTTGGTGTTTCTACTGTTTATGGATCGTATCGCTTACCATCAGGCGAACGGCAAGCTCGTCTCGTCGTTCAAAGCAAAAAAATCGTGGACTCCGATCTGTAACAGTGCCCGAGACCTCAGCATGACGGTCGTTCTATGATATGATTGGGGCGAGCCTCGCCATACCAAGCTTAATGACTCCCACCTGATGCCACGCAATAAAGATCCCTACCCGAGCCGAGAACCTGTAACCCCGACTGTAGTAGTCGTACTACGCCACCGAGGTCATCTCTTTATTTATTTTAAGGACAAACAGTGGTCATTACATTAAATCAATTGAACCTTACAAATCATTAACAATATTTTAAATGTATTACCTTTAGTTGACACGGCATGCATTGATATGTTGGAAAAAACAATTATAAAATTAAGGAACAAACATTTTATAGTACTTTAATAGCTTATATTAAATAGGAACATAATGACCTTTACCTTCTATTTTGTAAATTGTAAATTAGTTAGATAGTGCCATCATTCAAAGCCTTCAAAACCTCGGTTTCAAAACATCTTGTGAATTGTTGAATTGGTTTTAATGTTTTGGTTTGACAAATGCCAATTTTGCATTTTGTCAAGTGTAGGTAGATATTGTAACTGACTTTTCAGATGACGAATGCTTAAGTACCCCCTTGACCATGAAGGCTGCAGTCACCAAACGCCAGGAGAGAATTATAATAGAAAAGACCGCGATAAAGACCGAAAAATAGTTTAATTTCAATGTCTAATCAATCAAATGAAATTCTTTATTTGTAAACTTATTACAGGTGTTATCAAAATACATATCTATATATATAAAAATCAATTGCTGTTCGTTAGTCTCGCTAAAACTCGAGAACGGCTGAACGGATTTATCTTATCTTGGTCTTGAATTATTCGTGGAGGTCTAGGGAAGATTTAAAAGGTGAGAAAAATTCGAATAATTGCCGGGAAAATCCTCAAAACAGCATTTTTCTATTTCCCATACAAACGTTTTCTAAATAAAATGGAGAGTCAATTTGTAATTTATTACCGCTGCATAAAGTTCAAATTCGCGTGCGCGTTGGAGGATCTAATATCGCGTTCTGAAACTCAACAAAAGTGAAAGTGAATCGCGAACGCGACAAAATTGCATAGTCTCAAAATACATAGTACATAAATAGTGGTCGGCTTCGAGAAACTCAATTTTAGCTAACTTCAGTTGTTAATATAATATATAACTCAAAGGTGACTGACAGTGATATATCAAGGAACAGCCCAAACCATTGGACGGATCGGGCTAAGACTTTACATGCATAAAGCTACTATGACGTAGGCATCCCCTAAGAAAGGATTTTGATAAATTCTACCCTTAAGGGGATAAAATAGGGGATGAAAGTTTGTATAAATGTTCTTAGATTTTCGACTGATAGAACTGAAATTATAGATTGGGGATAAAATTAGTTTGAACCTATAAGTACCGGGAAAATATGTAGCAAGACTTTTATCAAACAGTGGAATTTTATCCTGGAAAACACCTTCACGCGGGCGAAGCCGCGAGCAAAAGCTAGTATATATATATATATATATATATATATATATATATATATATATATATATACTTAGTCTGGCCATAAATACTGTTACACTTAATTATAAAAAATATTACATTTGAATTTCGAATCTGTCATTTTTATACGATTGTTCATTGTGTTTTCTCATTTTGGCGCCAATACATTGTAAAATATTTTGCGATATTAAAATGGTGTGGGGTGATAAAGAGAACCGAATCGCTGTGATAGCATTACACAAAGTAGGTATGGAGCCAAATGCAATTTTTAAAACTCTCCATACACTTGGTATTAGTAAAATGTTTGTGTACCGGGCTATTAATAGGTACAATGAGACCTCCTCTGTTTGTGACAGAAAAAGATCTGGCCGTCCACGTAGTGTTCGTACGAAAAAGGTGGTCAAAGCAGTAAGGGAAAGAATTCGAAGAAATCCTGTCCGAAAGCAAAAGATTTTATCTCGGGAAATGAAGATAGCACCTAGAACCATGTCGCGTATTTTAAAAGATGACTTAGGACTTGCAGCCTATAAGAGACGCACTGGCCATTTCTTAACTGATAATTTAAAGAAGAATAGGGTGGTAAAATCGAAACAACTACTGAAGCGGTACGCAAAGGGAGGTCACAGAAAAATTTTGTTTACGGATGAGAAAATTTTTACAATTGAGCAACATTTTAACAAACAAAATGACCGTATTTATGCTCAAAGCTCTAAGGAAGCTTCCCAATTAGTCGACAGAGTGCAACGTGGACATTATCCGACTTCAGTGATGGTTTGGTGGGGTGTTAGCTATGAAGGAGTGACTGAGCCATATTTTTGTGAAAAAGGTATCAAAACATCGGCACAAGTGTATCAAGATACCATTCTTGAGAAGGTAGTTAAGCCCCTTAACATCACCATGTTCAATAACCAAGTATGGTCCTTCCAGCAAGACTCGGCGCCGGGTCATAAAGCTCGGTCCACGCAGTCTTGGTTGGAATCGAACGTTTCGGACTTCATCAGAGCTGAAGACTGGCCGTCGTCTAGTCCCGATCTTAATCCGCTGGATTATGATTTGTGGTCAGTTTTAGAGAGTACAGCTTGCTCTAAACGCCATGATAATTTGGAGTCCCTAAAACAATCTATACGATTGGCAGTGAAGAATTTTCCCATGGAAAGAGTGCGTGCTTCTATTGATAACTGGCCTCATCGTTTAAAAGGACTGTATTGCAGCCAATGGAGACCACTTCGAATAAGCTTTTTATATTTTTAATTGTTTTATATTTATGTATTAAACTGACACACTGTAAAAGTAATAAATGTTATTTGCAGTTAACAATTTTCTTTTTTCTTTATTACAATATTTATGGCAAGACTAGTTATATATATATATATATGTATATATATATACTAGCTTTTGCCCGCGGCTCCGCCCGCGTTATAAAGTTTTTCAGGCTAAAGTATTCCGTTATAAAAGTAGTAGTTTCCCGGGAGCCTATGTTCTTTCCAGGGTCTCAAACTGTCTCCATACCAAATTTCATCTTAATACGTTGGGTAGTTTTTGAGTTTAACACGTTCAGGCAGACAGATGCAGCGGGGGACTTTGTTTTATAATATATTTTTTAGAACTTTTTAAGAGGAACAATCCCGTCATACATCATTGTTGCATAACTTTAACCGTTTACGCAGCGCACGCAACGAAAGCTCTCAAAACTAATAATTTTTCCCCGTTTTTGCAACAAGTTTCATTACTGCTCCGATCCTATTGGTCATAGCGTGATGATATATAGCCTATAGCACTCCGGGATCAAAGGGCTATCCAACACAAAAATATTTTTTCAGTTCAAACCGGTAGTTCCTGAGATTAGCCATTATTGCTCTGCTCCTATTGGCCATAGCGTGATGATATATAGCCTATAGCGCTCCACAAATAAAGAGCTATCCAACACAAAACGAACTTTTCAGTTCAAACTGGTAGTTCCTGAGATAAGCCATTACTGCTCCGCTCCTGTTGGTCATAGCGTGATGATATATAACTTTGAGCACTCCACAAACAAAAGACTATTCAACACAAAAAGATTTTTTCAGTTCGGAACGGTAGTTCCTGAGATTAGCCATTACTGCTCCGCTCCTATTGGGTATAGTGTGATGATATATAGCCTATAGCAATCGACGAACAAAGGGCTATCCAACGCAAATAGAATTTTTCATTTTGGACCGGAAGTTCCTGAGATTAGCCATTACTGCTCCGCTCCTATTGGGTATAGCGTGAAGATATATAGCCTATAGCACTCCACGAACAAAGGGCTATCCAACGCAAAAATAATTTTTCAGTTTGGACCGGTAGTTCCTGAGATTAGCGCGTTCAAACAAACAAACAAACAAACTCTTCAGCTTTATATAATAGTATAGATATATATATATATAAATATATAAATGAATCCCTATTTCCCTTGGTCACGCCATCACGCGTGAACGGCTGGACCGATTTCACAATTTTTTTTGTTGTTTGCTATTGTCAGGAGAAGGTTCTTATGAAAGAAAAAAATCAAAAAATAGCACGGAAAATTAGAAAATTTAAGAAAACTTAACGACATTATTCATTTTACATAACTGTCAGTGGTTTGAAATAACTTTCAGCGATCGACGAACTGCGCGCGTGCATACATAGTTGAGACAGGACAACGTCTGTCGGGTCAGCTAGTATTAATATATTGTTGACTATGCTTTGCTGTTGCATAAGCGTCCAAATATATTAGTTTTATGTTAAGTATTACATCACATAGTTATTTGATTATTACCTCACTAAACTAAAGTACTCAAAGAAATTAATAATGAGAAAAAAAATCCTTAAGTAGTAAATAACAATGCTTGATCGATCATTCCCGTACGTCTAAACTCGAATGAATTCACAAATTCAATTCCTAATTTTCCGTACGCTCAATTACGCTCTGCTCTAAGTTATTGTTAAATTGGGAGGGGGGAGGGGGGTTAGTGGGGAAGGAACATATGCCCTCAACTTTACCCACAATTTATACTTTTCTCTTTCTCCATATCAACTTGCTTGGCCGTTGGTTTGTGACGGCCTTGATATTCGCGTAAACACAAGAAAATGTGATTATACAACTCTAAACTTTTTTTTCTTTTCTCACTTTATCATGTACTGTAGTCTTTACCCTAAACTGATTGAAAAGAGCAACACCAGAGTTTCTTGCCCGTTCTTCTCTGGTGAAAACTGCTTTCCGAACTGGTGATAAGTTAATATTGACGGAATCTCAATAATATATATATATATATATATATATATATATATATATATATATATATATATATATATATATATATATATATATATATATATATATATATATATATATATATATAATATATATATATATATATATATATATATAACATTTTACAGATTCAAATAAATCATTTCATTTCATTTCAACTAATGGTGTTGTTGCAGGCAAGTCGCCGTTCTTCCCCGGAGTGGAGGAGGCCGCGGTGGCGGTGGCGGGTGGCGCTGTGGGCGCCGGCTCGCCATCAGTGCCCTCCGACCAGCAGGATGTTGTCTCGCGGCTGAGCGCGGCCGGTCAGTGTAGACTTTTATTTTAAAACTGATTATAGATTACTGGTGGTAGGTCTCTCATATGTGAGAGTCTTGGGTAGGTACCACCGCAATGTCTTTCTGTCAAGCAGCAGCATGATGATGGTGGAAATATCAACACACAGATATAAAATAAACAAATATCAAATTATATTAGTTAGAACATTACACATCGATCTGGAAAATGATGCTACCAAGCTTTACTGGTAGGTTTCACATGTGAGAGTCCACCTGGGTAGTTACCACCGCAATGTCTTTCTACCGTCAAGTGTGTAGTCACTGTTGTAGGTTTGAAGGACATTGTACCCAGTGTAACTACTGGACATAGTGATGGCGAGCGCGGTGGAATGGAATACCAAACAATACTTTGTAATTCAAGGTGTTGGTGTTTCTACTGTTTATTGATCGTATTGCTTACCATCAGGCGAAAGGCAAGCTCGTCTCGTCATTCAAAGCAATAATAAAAAAAAAACTGCCTACCCCTATAGGACGTAACAATCATGCGTTTTCATCCTCGAAGAGGTTG
Organism: Manduca sexta; assembly: GCF_014839805.1. Taxonomy (NCBI): domain Eukaryota; kingdom Metazoa; phylum Arthropoda; class Insecta; order Lepidoptera; family Sphingidae; genus Manduca; species Manduca sexta. Next base: position 3,404,348 of record NC_051115.1, on the reverse strand, counting down.
GTAGAAGCGTAGCTAGTGCTCACTCTTCGCTATGCTCCATGATATAGGCAAGCCTTTTGCCATCTGAACGAAATATGCAATAAGATTTGAGCGGCGATAGTAGTAGTGGCATTAGAAGAAGAAGAAATTTCAATAACTTTATATATATTTTGTTTGAAAATTACCCTTTATTTTACATCTAAGGTTCGAGTAACTTATTGTAGTATTATATCCAAGAAGATAAGGTGGTTTTATTCAGTAACGCGATGTCAAAATTAACCTGTCCATTGTCCATTGTTCGGCCCCAGACCGCATTTTATGTAAACTGCCTTCTTCATTCCATCTTTTAGTTCTCGACAACAGCGCCACCTAAATTATCCTACGATTAAAGCTGGGACTAACTAAATTCTCATAAAAGTTTCATTGAAATCGGTTAGATGGTTTCGAAGATTTCTTACAAAAATATCAACAAAATTGCCAACTTTTCCAATTGATTTTTCAACATTGTTCTTTGATACACACCTTGCTCTGATGATTAGGAATAACAAAAAAGAAGTTAGTTAAGCCGGTCGAGCCATTCTCGAATGATGCTCTTACATAACTTGTGTGTGGTTAGAAATAAAGATTGTTTTCGTTCGTCACAGGGCTGTCAATGTGCGTCAGCGCACTTGGTTCGCCGGCGCGCTCGTCCCCCGTCTCCGCGGGCTCGGAGCACGGCGAGCGGTTCAGCAGGAAGGTATTCGTGGGCGGGCTGCCACCGGACATCGATGAGGGTGAGTTTGGACTCTAATCTATTGATTATAGCGAACAGGTTTGTTTGAACAGGACGAAATTGAATTGAAGCTCCCACTACATCAAGGAATATACTGAGTGTACTAGCTCATCTACGACTTTTATCATCTTTGACTGCCTTGGTGGCGTAGTTGTAATTGTACATGGTACAAGTCCAATTACCGCGCTGAGGTCCTGGGTTCGAATCCCGGGTCGAACCAAAATAATTGACTCAGTAGCAGCTCGGAGTCAGGAAGTTGGCGGTGTGATACCCCGTGCCTCGGAAAGCACGTAAAGCGGTTGGTCCTGCTGATCTCTCCCGGTCATGTCGTCGCCTTATCGGACTATGACGAGGAACAGAAAGTGCTTGTGTATTGCACACATTCGTGCACTATAATATCTCCTGTCTGATCTCCATTGAGATTGGCCACCGTGGCCGAAATTACGACGAAATCAATCAATATCCAATATTTCACGGGTTCAAATAAGTTTTTCATGTATGCCACCGCATTGTTAGATACCCCCGTGCCTCGGAAAGCACGGAAAGCCGTTGGTCCTGGTGATCTCTCCCGGTCATGTCGTCGTCTCACCGGACTATGAGAGTGAAGGAACAGAGAGTATATAATATATCCTGCGTACCAGGCTGATCTCCGTTGAGATTGGCTGCCGCGGCCGAAATTCCGCTAGGATGTATTCATTCATTCACTAGCGCATCTGCTTACGCTTTCTTGGAAGGCATGAGTGTGTTGATCTTCAGTAGGCCTTTATTAGCGCCTCGCACAAGACGCTAGCTCCCGCCACGCCTCGCCCACACTTGCCCATTTTTATAAGTGGGTCAAGCAGTCCTGTTATCACTAGCGCGCGACGTGGCGTGTGTCAGGAGGGATGGATGGACTTGTCCCGAGGGAGTACTGGGTTCGAAGCAGATGACTTTCTTCTTGACCCGTTAGTGGGTCGCCTTCAGCGTGATCACTTAGGGCTCGAGTGTCTAAGGGGCCGTTCAAGTATTACGTAACGCAATTTGGAAGGGAGGTGGGGTATTGTAAAACGTTACGATGCGTAACAGGCGCGGGAGGGGGGTACGTACAACGCGTTACGTAACATTGGATTTCTTATTATAAAACAATAATGAAGGTATTTTAGCGATTTTCCGGTACTCAGGTAAATGTAATTTTATAGTTACATAACTTTTTAAGGGGTGTACAGGAAAACGTTACGGCGCGTAACATGGTGGGGTGGGGGGTCAAAAATCTTCAAAAATTGCGTTACGTAATACTTGAACGGGCTCTAAAGCATTCACCCGAAAGTCCGCTGTGTTTGTGTCCGACCCTGCCAGGCTAACAAAGTCACTACAAAAAATTAGATGACTTTTTAATGTTGAAAAAATGACATTTCTTTGATGTGCAAGTAGCTAATTGTTAAGTAAATGTGGTGCTGCTGATGATGGTGCTTTGTATTTGTTTAAAACCCGCCATAGTTGCTTTCCAGAGACTTTCCGCCCTCACACCCACCACTACATCTCCTGTAAGCCAGGATCATCAGTGGCATTGTATGACACAGAGCGATGAAGCTCGCTGAGTCTCAGGGAACACTAATTTGCCATCATCCTGCAACAACATTAATCTAATAGAAAGATAACGAGTTGGAAATATTAATTGTCTACTCCCATGTCTCATGTCTCAGTATGACGAGCGCAGTGGAATAACAAACAATACTGTGTAATTCAAGGTGTTGGTGTTTTTACTGTTTATGGATCGTATCGCTTACCATCATGCGAACGGCAAGCTCGTCTCATCATTCAAAGCAATAAAAAAAAGCCTGCCGGGTCCACTAGCTACTATAAATGATTGTTTATTCGTAATATTGATTATAATATCAGCCCAGTATTATATGCTGTCCCACTGCTGAGCACGGGCCTCCTCTACTACTGACAGAAATTCCTATAGAGAACTTCTCATATGTGCAGGTTTCCTCACGATGTTTTCCTTCACCGTTAAAGCGAACGATAAATTCACAAAGAATACACACATGATTTTAGAAAAGTCAGAGGTGTGTGCCCTTGGGATTTAAACCTGCGGACATTCGTCTCGGCAGTCCGTTCCACACCCAACTAGGCTATCGCCGCTGTTATAAATGATTGTTTCTTCGTAATATTGATTATTTTAATCCAATACGCCAATCCCACAATAGCATGCATCGATCGATAGGTCACACTCGTCAACTCTCACGGCGCAAGGTTTTACATAATGCCGGTAGCATCGATGCGTTAATAAATTAACTCGCACTAAAATGCTTGGAAGTGTTGCGCAGAAAGATTTTAGGTTAGATATTCTATAGACACGAACGTCCATATAAACTATTTGTTCAAAATCTGAACTAAAATGGCAAAACGTGACTGTTACAACCTATTTATTCACTTGAACAACAAATAGTTTTACTTATTTGACTATTTTTTATTCACATCCAGTGTTACACTTAGACTCGAGTTGTTATATCATGAGCGCCACTCCATACACAACCACAAGCTGTCAATATTGACCATACTAAAGTCAGTTTGAATGGATTGCAGTTCAATTCAGTTGAACACAGTGAATGTTCGGAACGCCAAATTTAGTACGTAGTACATATATATATCGATGTTATTTTTCACCACCGCCTCTTTAATTCCAACTCCTTCCTTATTTGTCAATTTGACAGTCTCGGTGTTGTAGTTGTAACTTTACATAGTATGATTACCTGATGGTCCCGAGTTTTGATCCCGGGTTAGCTCAAAATATTGGTGACTGGGTTTTTCCACCTTAAAAAATTACTCAGTCGCAGCTCAGAGTCAGGAAGTTGGCGGTGTGATACCCCGTGTCTCGGGCACGTAAAGCCGTTGGTCCTGCTGATCTCTCTCCGGCCATGTCGTCTCACCGCACTATGAGAAGGAACAGAGTGCTTGTGTACTGCACACACTCGTGCACTATAATATCTCCTGTCTGATCTCCGTTGAGATGGGCCGCCGTAGTCGAAATACGGTTAGGAGGGGGTATTTGTCGACTATGGATCCATTAGGGATAATCTCTCGACAGTCGACATTATATCGACGGTTGAAAGGCGAAATTTTTTTTTTCCATGTAGCCTTACAATTGTCGATATAATGACGACTGACGAGAGATTATCCCTCAGTAGACACGAGGCCTATGGACGCGCAGATCCAGGAACGATCACGTGCCCCACTGTGGTGTTACAATTTGGTCGGAGTCGGATAGAAATATCCCATAATATTTCGCCATTTTTAGATGTGTCTACATTGTTTATCTCTGTACCACCCTAAGGTCGACTGGTAGAAATGCCTCTGGCATTAAGTCCGCCTATATAAAATAAAATAAAAAAGCCTTTATTTCCACTACTCAACTTTACATTTAAAATTTAATCTTATACCTAAAAAGTTTTGTGACTTAATTCATTTAATTAATAGTAGTCGGCTCTGCGGCGTAGGCCTCCCTTAGTTGCCTCCACACCTCTCTTACGCGTGCTTGTTGCATCCAGTTACCTCCACATCTTTGTTCAAAGGTACCCCTCCATCTTATCTTTAGTCTTCCTTTTTTCCTTTCGTTTTCCCTTGGTATCCACTCCGTTACGCGCTTTGTCCATCTATTATTTTCTAAGCGACATAATATGTGCCCAGCCCAATTCCATTTCAGTGTTCTGATTCTTTTTCTTACATCTGCTATTTTTGTTTTATTTCTTATGATAGTGTTGCTTGTTTTATCGGACAGTTGCAGTTGAAGCATACTCCTTTCCATTTTCCTTTGGCTGATTGCAAGTTTTTTGTAAATAAAGTGTATAAATAAATAAATAGTCACTTTTTTAGAATGTATTAATGCTCTTCATTCTTTTCTTCAAATCCATTCGATGAAAACGATTGATTGTTCTCTAAATGCATCCATAGACCTTGGCCCAGTGTGGTGTTGTTGTATCGGTTGCCAAGCAACCGATGCGACAACGATTGGCGCCGCCCTGCCGGCAAGGACGATGCGACCGGCTCCGAACTGATGAATTATTTAAAATGGGAACTTGCGTCAGTGAAAACTATGTTCTGGCTTGCTGGATAGCGACCATTGTACACAAGGTGTTAAAGCCTACCTTAGTGGCCCTAGGAATTGACGCGTTCCGGGATCAGCCTGTGTGTATCCCGTTCCAACAGGCCGGCATAACAGTGTCGACTGTCAAGGGGTAATCATCTCTGGTCAGTCGACATTCTGTTGGACCCCATTTAACTTGACATCAGGAGCAGTGAGATCTCTTTGCCGTGCACACTATGATATTAAACCATATAGTTAGGTATAGACTTGACATAAAATTTTTGCTCCAAAAGTGATTACCAATTGGTGATAAGTCGCTGTCTTATTCAAAATGTCCGTGTGACGAGATGTCACAGCGTTCTTAGATATACAAAAATAATATATTTACAGAAAATAAATATGAAGTAATTTACATTGATGATTCGCTATTTCACGGTACATTGTGTGACCGTAAAATAAGCGCAAGTTTTGTATGACAGTCTTCCCAATTCCTGCTCTGTATAATCTTAGAACTCTTTCGTTCCAGATGAGATTACGTCGTCGTTCCGCCGCTTCGGGCCACTGGTGGTGGACTGGCCTCACAAGGCCGAGAGCAAGAGCTACTTTCCTCCAAAGGGATACGCGTTCCTTCTGTTTCAGGTGAGCATTAGTTTATCAGCCCTGTATTACATACTGTCACACTGCTGCACGGGCCTCCTCTACTACTGAGAGGGATTAGGCCTTAGTCCACCACGCTGGTCTAGTGCGGGTTGGTAGACTTCACACACCCTCGAAAATTTCTAATAGAGAACTTCTCAGGTATGCAGGTTTCCTCACGATGTTTTCCTTCATCGTTAAAGCAAGCGATAGCAATGAATACACACATAATTTTAGTGGTGATAGCCTAGTTGGGTGTGGAACGGACTGCCGAGACGAATGTCCGCAGGTTCAAATCCCAAGAGCACACACTTCTGAGCATTAGTTACCTTCACATAATATAAAACGAAGTCGCTTTCGCTGTATGCCGCTAAGATCTTTTAAACTATACATCAGATAGTATGAATTGAATTGAATTGAATGCAGTTTTCAGCAATAGATAGTGGTTCAAGAAGAAGATTTTTATGCATAATACTTGCATATTATAGTATAGAAAATATATTTTAAAACGAAATCTACCTCCGTATCTGTCTACCTGTCTGGTCGCGACAAACTCGACTGCCCAACGGATTACGATGAAATTTGGTATGGAGATAGTTTGAGATCCTAGGAAGGACATAGGCTAGTTTCTATCTCGGGAAAAGTATAGCGGGACTTTTATCTCAGAAAATTCTTTCACGCGGACGAAGTCGAGAGCAAATGTTAGTTTACCATAATAATGTTTTTTGGGGATAAAAATTCCGGTATAAAATATTTTCCTGGGATAAGAGATATCCAATAACCTTCCCAGGGTCCTTAACTATCTCCATACCAAATTTCATAAAAATCCGTTAAGTAGATTTTGAGAAAATTGATAACATACAGACAGACAGATCAAAGGGGACTTTGTACTTTATTATGTATAGACTTTATATCTTACTCAAATGGGCATTTCTTTAAATTATATAAAAATAAACTTAACAAGCTAGGCAGTTGTTTCGGCCTCTGAGAATTTAATATTTCAAAGAAGATGTTTATTTATTAATTCTAGGAATAGATTTTATTTAAAGGATTTTTTGTGAAAAAAGAAATAAATTTTAAAGAAATTATAGTGAAATTTGTTTTTAAACATTTTTAAGAGTAAGAATGGCTTAGTGGGGCTATCATGTTATCGCCCCATCTCTTTTACGCCCGCGCCATAATTCATGATGACGTCACGATTCATTTGCGCCACGTTGGCTTTTCTGTTTTACTCTCACTCTAGACATCAAATTTCAAGACGTATTTCTTCTTGAACGGGTTTTGATAAATTTATTTTGGATGAGATTAAAAACCTTTATACATATTTCTTTTTGAAACAAAAATCAAATTTTTAGTGTGTAGATTGTATTTTTAAGATGAATTAGTTTTGCAAATACTGCTAGGATCACGCTTCTTCTATAGAGATGGATTAGACCTTGCTCCACCACGTTGGCAGGGGAGACTTCACATACCTTCGAACTTCTTTAGAAAACTTCTCAATTATGCAAGTTATTGTTTTCCAAATAATAAACCCAATATCCTTCCACTACAGGACGAGAGCTCAGTGGCCGCTCTGATGGAAGCGTGCATCACCGACGATGACAAACTGTATCTGTGTGTGTCGTCGCCCACGATCCGCGACAAGCCGGTGCAGATCCGGCCGTGGCGGCTCGCTGATGCGGACTACGTGCTGGACGCGAGCATGCCGCTGGACCCGAGGAAGACTGTGTTTGTGGGCGGAGTGCCGCGCCCTCTGAAGGCTGGTGAGTATCTTTGTGTAACATGTTCCACCTTATAGGTCATACTGCTGGAACCGGGGGAGACTGTGTTCTTCTGAAGGCTGGTGGGAAATATACCTCACGATTCCACTGAGTGAAGAGTGGCCACTGCTCGTTCTATATTTTAGTTTTTAATTCAATCAAATAATATCTACTCAATATGTAGAGAGAGAGTTAAAGTGCTCTTGAAAGCCCACACGTAAGTAAATTGTAACTTTTTCTATTTGGAACAAAAATAAATTTATGTAACTCTTCTAAAATCATTATTTTTTTTACATACTTCCTAGACCCCGCCTACTCATATGGTATAGAGACGTAATTGTAAGCGTATATATCAATTGTTTTATATACAAATAAGCATTGATTAACGCATTTCATAATCGTTGTCTCATCCTCTCCCATTGACCGTCCTGAGCCGAGGTTCGTAACCCGTTAGTATGTACCCTTCAGGTCGCTTAATATCCGAGGTTTTTTTCCCAAATGCTTCAACTTCTGTTTATTAAATATAACTCTAAATATTTTAGGAATAGTGTTTCATTTAGGGTGAAAAGGGGGGGAGGCGAACTCCGCTATTTGATATGTTTACGAGCGCCTTCAGCACTCACCCAAAAGTCCACTATATTTGTAAAAGAAAAATAACACATCAAAAAGTACCATTAGTAAACTCGTCCGAAATTCGGCTGGACCGAATCATAGTGCAGCGGTAACGTGAATTGTTCTGATTCCAGTGGAGCTGGCGATGATAATGGACCGGCTGTACGGCGGCGTGTGCTACGCCGGCATCGACACCGACCCGGAGCTTAAGTACCCTAAGGTGAGAACTATCACTTAGGGGCCGTTGAAGTGTTACGTAACGCAATTGGAGGGCAGGAGGGGTCTTGTAAAACGTTACGATGCGTAACAGGCGCGGGAGGGGTTCGTACAACGCGTTATGTAACATTATTTTTCTTTATTTTAAAACAATAAAGGTATTTTAGCGATTTTCCGGTACTTTGCGAAAAAATTTAAATTTTTGAGTTACATTACTTTTTGAAGGGGGGCGGGGGCGAACAGGAAAATGTTTCGGCGTATTACATGGGGGGTGGGGGAGGATATTAAAAATATTGCGTTGCGTAATATTGGAACAGTCCCTTACTACCATAGTTAGCTACATTTTTATATTAGTGACCCTGAACACCCTGTATTATTGTGGAAGCCTTGGTGTAGAACAGTAGGTTTTGGAAATGGATGGAAATGTTTGTGGTTTCAGAATCACATTTTTTTTGATGAATGCTAAAACACGCCACTGATAAAGTCAAAGGAGAGCAAAATTCGCAGTTTATATGTGGACAACATATTTACAGCAGTTATTTTAGATTAAAAACCGAACTGATGAACCTGGGCAGCAGATTTTAGAGGACACTCACTCGATTTAATTAATCATTCGTTTATTTAACTTTAGTGACTTCCATAATACAAACAAATGGAAAATTATTAAGTATTTCAGAAACCTACACACATATATAAACCTTACTACATGGGGCGGCGGAAATAAAGTGGCCTACACTCATCTATATATATAAAATGAATCCCTATTTCCCTTAGTCACGCCATCACGCGTGAACGGCTGGACCGATTTAATTATTTTTTTTTGTTGTTTGTTATTGTCAGGAAAAGGTTATTATGAAAGAAAAAGTTCAAAAAATTGCGCGGAAAATTAGAAAATTTATGAAAACTTAACGACATTATTAATTTTACATAACTGTCACTGGTTTGAAATAACTGTCAGCGATCGACAGAATGCGTGCGTGCATACATAGTTAAGACAGGACAACGTCTGTCGGGTCAGCTAGTAAAAAATATAAAGCCGGCGCTGAGTGGGAGACAAAACAAAACGGGTTCCATCTTCGGGAATCGTCTGCTAGATTTTTCAAAGTATTCAAGTGTAAATGTTCCAAAATCTCAACAACATTTTGTGTATGTTCCAGGGCGCCGGTCGCGTTGCGTTCTCGAATCAGCAGTCGTACATCGCGGCCATCTCGGCGCGCTTCGTGCAGCTTCAGCACGGAGACATCGACAAGCGCGTAGAGGTACGATATCCCAAGTTTTTGATGTTATCCCAAGTATTTAGTGGGTTACCACATAATATGTTACCCCATGTGTTTGATATGATACCCCATGTGTTTGATGTTACCCCATATATTTGCTGGGGTACGCTGTTTTAATTTGTTAACTTGCGTGTTTGATGGGCCACTATATTATGGTGTATACTTAATGATTTTACCCCATTATATATATGACGAGACGAGCTTGGCGTTTGCCTGATGGTAAGCGATACGACCGCCCACTCTGCTTGGCGGCAGGAATAAACATCGCAGTGATACCTACTCAGGCGGACTCTCACATATGAGAGACCAACCAAGTTATTGTTTCACCATCACCATTCGTTTATTGAAAAGGCAATTTGATATTTGCCCTCTGTCCTCATAACGGGTAGTTTGATGTTGGTGTCTTTGATGAAGGCTTGTGTAATGATGTGTTGGTAACGTGTGATGGCAACGCTTACAGGTGAAGCCGTACGTGCTGGACGACCAGATGTGCGACGAGTGCGCCGGCGCACGCTGCGGCTCCAAGTTCGCGCCCTTCTTCTGCGCCAACGTGACCTGTCTGCAGGTAAATAGTTAAACAGCCTCGTGTTTTTCATCAAAAATCAGCTGCAGTACAGAGCTAAATTAGGGTTCCTATTGTTGGTACAATATATTTTTGTAACATAAATATAATTCTGTTATTGTTTGTTCCAATAATAAAAACCTTTTTTCTTTCTTTCTCTATATTATACTACTGAGTGTAGACCTCTATTACTAAGATTTTAGGCCTAACTCCATCACGCTGGTCTCGTGCGAGTTGGGACACTTCACATACCCTTAATTTTATTTAGATTTCTCACGTTTTTAGTTATTTTTACGATATTTTCCTTTATTTTCAAGTAATTTATAAACAATAATCATGTAACTTCAAACTCAACTTTGCACTTCTGCCAACTTCTTTCGGGATAAAGGCAGTGTTTTGTTAAACCAGCTCGTAATCGTGAGACATATAATTTATAATACCTATATCTTTAGTTATGTTTATATTATTACGGACTAGCTGACCCGACAGACGTTGTCCCGTCTTAACTATGAATTTGCAGCGCGCATTCTGTCAATCGCTGACAGTTATTTCAAACGATTGACAGTTAGATAAAATTAATATTTCCGTTAAGTTTTCTTAAACTTTCTAATTTTCCGCACATTTTTTTTGATTTTTTTTTTTCATAAGAACCTTCTCCTGACAATAACAAACACAACAAAAAAATCAATAGTGAAACCGGTCCAACCGTTCACGCGTGATGGCGTGACCAAGGGATTCATTTTTATATATATAGATTTGTTTTGTACTATCTTTGTCAAATTATTTTTCTTTTTTCCTCCTTTTTATAACATATGTTTACACAATTCCAGTACTACTGCGAGCACTGCTGGGCGACGATCCACTCGCGGCCGGGCAGGGAGTTCCACAAGCCTCTGGTGAAGGAGGGCGCTGACCGGCCGCGCGCGGTGCCCTTCCGCTGGTGTTAGTGTGGGCCGCGTGGGCGAGCGTGGGCCAGCCGCGTGGGCAAGTAATGCGTGCTGGGGTAATTTCTGGTTAATTTCGAAATGGGGTAATCAGTTAATTGTGATGGGGTTACTTTTTGATGGGGTAAAGATACCCGTTGGGTATGCTGTTTGTTTGTGATTAGGAATTTGCTTTGGCCCTCGATTTAATAACATCTGTCGCCCCTTCGTGTAATCTCTAGTTGAAGCATAGCTATTTTTAGTGAATTTTGGCTATTTTTATATTTATTCTTGCACGATGCGATGGGAGCTGACTATCTAGCATGCGATTAAGCCCAGACTTGCCCACGCGCAGGGCTCGGCGTTACCGCGCCCGAGTTCCATGTTATCGAGGCAATTCGATGTGAAAAGTTGTCGTCCGAACAAGATTACGCAAAAATTCTTAATGTTGAAATATAGAAAAATATATTAAAAATAACTTAGTTGACGGCCACTCCATTTGTAATCATGTATCGGTGGTGTGGTCGGGTTTGGTAAATTTTAGATTTTCCCCCGCGTTTTCTTGTTTCGACGATATCTGAGGCCGGTGTATGTAAACCTGGCAACACTGGTGCGTTGGTAGAACATAGCAGTGGTGTAAATCTACCAAAGTCCGTCATTCCCAATACCAAAAAGGTGAGCTACTGAATATTTCTACCAACGTGGTAGAAAATGCCAATAAACGGACATGACTTGCGAAGACAACCTCCTGATTGGTCGACACAGACGTCTCACGGCGTTCGGAAATTAAAAATAATTACCCATTGTATAATGTTAAGCAAAATATAGAATTCAAGTACAAGACGCTAAATGGACGCCGCGGAACGTCCGCGCGGTGTTGCCAGCTCGGGGGAAAACTCCCAAAATGGTAGAATCCGCGCGGAGGTTCCGCGACGTCGGTTCGTTTTAAGCAAAATGTATCCAAAAAAAAAAATATTAGCTAGTTGTCCGTTTGTCGTTTGTGATTTTTGATGATGCACATTATCTGGGGCCTGTTGGTGATCACCTTCAGGGCCGGAGTGCACGCTCACTTAGAGAAGTAATATAAGGCATAAGTGTATGTCTAAACTTTCACAAAAATGATGCGGTCGAAGCCGCGTCGTTGACGACTTCGAAGCCGCCAAGGCGGCTATCGGATACGGCTTCGACGCGGCGTCTGGCCGTGTTCAACAACGGTACCTGTGTAGCTAGAATGAATTTCCTAAATCTAGATTTTTTTTTCACCCCCTTACCCCGATTTTCTCGACGCGGACGTTGCGGTCGTCTCTATTTGGAATGTTTGGACCCGTGGCTCGAGTTGCTCGACAATGCTTGATAAATCAATTTTTATTGCTGTTATCTGGTTATTTTTTTAATTTTATAGTCTTATAGAGGGTAATTTTGACATTGCGTTACTAAATGAAACCACATACTTACTATATAGATCTGTCTTGGTTGGATTTTGCTGTCTGTTCCCGGTTGATAACGCTTGCTTCTTATCTGTAGTTTGAGACTTGATGCGATTAATTTTTGTATGGGTGAATCGTTGTGAAAATATCTACTTGGAAATGACACTTTACAATTAGATACTTGAGCCGTAGATGTGAAATAAAAAAAAGTGTAATTTTCCAACAAAATCAATATTAAAGAGTATTTTCAATTTTACGCGCCCTAATACCACTACAACTACTTTAAGAGAATTCGTCGCAGCGACATCATACTTTCAGTCAGAAATACACTCACACGCCACATTCGCATTAAACTACAAAATGATAAAAAAATCTGAAAACTAAAACAAGGATTTTTCGCAAAAATATTAGTTATTAATGAATGATTTTTGAACAATGTCAGCAAAGATGGAAGACGAGTATGTGGTTTCATTTAGTAACGCAATGTCAAAATGACCCTGTATATGAAACTAGAATGCCTGACTAGCGTTGTCGCGTGACTCGGTCCTATACCCCGTAAGGATCAGAACACCACTTCGTTTTTGGGTTGGTTTCCTTTGCCTTGGCATCTACGGGAGGCGGTAGGATTGTGTCTAGGATTTCTGGACCAAGTCTCTGGCATTGTTGCCCGTCCTGTTGGCTCATTTGCATTGGTTGTCGCGTCAGTGGAAACTGTCAGTCGAGGCTCAAGTGTGAGTCAACTGTCAGTCGAGGCTCAAGAAGTGCTCGTTGAGCAGGATGATCCAAGTTGGTTAACATTGATTTTTTAAGCTATCAATGATTCAATAATGATAAATGTTTCGTTCTATTGCAGTGTTACTACATTGCATTAATATAAAATAAGTCCTTGATACATAATAATAAAGGTCATTTTCGATAGTTTGAAACAATTTTGACCTCCACAGCACTCAGTCGAAAGTGATTTTGGAAAGTGCTATGGCATCTTTACTTCGTATAACGATTGGCATACTATACTATGATATCTGTGGATCGAACAATAATAGCCAGGGTTTGGTTAATCCCTGGAGCGATCCAAGATACCTATCGGGATAGCGGGCAGTCGAACAGTGCGAATGAGCCAATGGTTGTATTCGATAGTTACCAAATCTGGCTGTAGTTAATTTTTAGCGTTTCTTATAATATTGTTAATAATATATTGATGTTTTTTCCTTTGGTCGATGCCGGGATAGTGCAATAGAATTTGTAGTTTAGACTTATAGTGTTACGGTCGTTTTTTGGACACGTTTGATTCTAATCTTGCTCGCAGCGGCGGCGCCGAAGCCGAACTATTTTGAAGGGTCTGATTTGGCTCAAAAGTTGTCTTCAAGTCCACGATGAGCTGTGTTGAGCCTCGTACGTTTTGAGCATAGTTTTTGAGTCTAATTTGGCGTCTGCCTGTGTCCACTTTACGGCTCTGGAGCTCGTGTGCCTTGCTGAGAATTTCGTGTTTTATTTTACCTCTTAGTTATTCATTTTAGTATCAGGAATATAGGTTTAAATATCATTTCCATCAATCTGAATTCGAAATGTAAATTTCCATTATCAGTTTTGAACCCATGGCCCAAGTTAAAAACGTGAGATCAGTATATATGTAGTATGTTATTAGGCGAGACAAGTAAATAACTATGAATTATAACACAATTATAAATTGCTTATAGTTTGTGATTTACCCCATATAATGCAGGAATTTAATAGGATATAACACTATACCCCAATAAACAATGTTTAGCTACCCCAATTTAGATTTGCAAAATGTGTTTTTCTCAGTATTTTGGCACACGATGCTCCTAGTATTGATAATTGTTGAAGAATTTGTGATTCGTTTTGCCTTACGAGTGTGCTACGGATATTGATGGCATTTGAGATTGGAGTATTCGACAGATTAATGCTCAGAGTTTGTATATTCGCATGGATGCAGTCACGGCATAATAATTGCAATCGACAACTTTACTTCAACAGCTAACTATTTGTGTAATGTTAATTTTAGTTTTGTAAAAGTTTCTGAAGTGTTAGCATTTTCATGAAATTTCCAGCCTGTAATCTCGAAATATAGACATAATCCAAGTAAAATATTAAAATATATTCATTCATTTCCATACGCACTGTTAAAATTCAATAAATAAATTGGAGTAACATCGAACCTATGGATATATCAATTCGTATTCCCGTCTCAAATGCCCGTCAAGCTTGCAATTCTTTTTTCTATATCGGACCAACGCGTATGTCGAAATTCGTCTTTGTTTCGACTCAGATGTCGGACAGTACGGGCAGAGCTGAGCGGTGTCGCTCCCGCGGGGTACTCGGGTAGCGTACACGGTTTTAAAGTAAATTTGCACCAATTTCTCTTGTTAATATTTATATCAGACATTAAAGCTTTAGTATAATATAGATTAGATATGTATTTATATAGGTAATTGAATTAGAGAATTGTAGGCAATTTTTGATATCTAATTCGGGGGTGTTTGCCTATAAGAGTTGCTCTGTAGGACAGGGTTTTTCAAAGTTGAATACTCGTTTCATGGGGTGCGCATAGGGGTGAGGAAAACCAACTAAACACATTAACTTGTGATTGCTTGAAACATAACAAAATGTTCACCATATATATTTCAGTTTTATTTGAAGGGGTATCTTATCTTAGAAATGGGAGTAAGTAGAGATAAAACTTTGAGCAACCCTGATGTACTTTAGATGACCCTAAACACCACATTGGTCGAGATTTTTCTATCATTTGCTAGGTATAGTGATATTTCAAACCGCCCAGCATTGCCCGTCGAAATTTGGATAAAATTTGCAACGACTTAACCGTTGTCATTTGTTATGGCGCCATACGTTTGCCCCGTGGTAGTTTTTCAAAGAATTAACGAAAACTGTGAAAACAGTAATGGAAAAATTGGGGTAACATAAAAACTAATCGAAAATTTATATTTAAAAGAACTTAATATATAAATGCTGTCGATCTATTGAAAATCATTTTTTATGCATTGGGATACCCCATTACTGAAAACTTTAACAAATTTTTACCCCATTCCTTAACACCTTAAAAATTTTCTTAGTTTGGGGATTCGTTTAATTTTATCGATATACTACCACGGGACGAGCGTTGGCTTTTTCGATGGTTTTTAAATATCGTGTACTTAACCGTCTCGTGGGGTCAGCGTTAACCCAAACCCTACGGACGTTAGACTGTAGACATAAAAGACTTGTGTGTTGAAAAATTTTTTGATGAGTTTTTTGCGATGGTTTCGATAGATTTTTTCGTGTCGTCTATTCTCAATTTTGCGAGGCTAAACAGTGCCTTTACGTGGGCGAGTGTTAGTGTTACCCCCTCCCTATGATACCCCACTTGGGGTAGATTGACCTCGTTTTGAAAAAATGGGGCATTCACCCCGTTTTGCCAGAGCGGGGTGCGCGTAGTTCCTTGAGGCCCGGCAATGTTCACGTCGTGTTTTTCCTGCGATCGACAGTTATTTCTACACTGCATGGCGTCGTGTCGGTTTCTGCCCCATTCGCGCGCACTACAGCGTTCTATTTTTCACACGTCGAATGGGGTAAAATGGCGCGACAGTTTTGTTTCAGAGAACGTAGTCGCATCTCGCATCTACGTAGTGCGTTTTAGTGCAATCTGCCATCACATACCAAGACAATTTATGGGACTTTTTTAGGTCGTAAATGAACATACGGTTCGAGTATTACACAATTAAAGTAGGCGAAATATTTGAATATTTATATATTTTCTTAGTATTTAGATACGGCATGTACAGAACGCGCGCGACGGTCGACGCTCGCGGCCCGTCGCGCGCTCGATAGTCAAATAATAGTTTTCAAATAACTCTAGTGAATGCGAAATTGCGGATTCGTGATTTTTTCTCTAAATAAATTAATAAAAAAATAATAAATAAATAAATAGAAGTATGTTAGTGAATATTTTTAATGTCACGCCTTGTTAACGCCCTCGTCACGCCTGGTTTTGTCGTTCACCCCCCACTCGGCACTTACGCTCCCTTACCCCCGTTTCATGGCGTTTGTTTTTTTTTTTTTTAATGCATTTTTCCACAAATTGCTAACGGTATTTCTTGGTACAAGGTTTATTTGGCGGTTGTAGAACGTTTACAGAATTTTTTTAAACAACCTGTGCGCGAACGTGTGTTTAGAATGGAGTTTACTTTGTAACATTTATTTTACGATGCGCGGTGTCGTTTTTTTTGTCGTAATCCCCCCCAATGTTTTGCTCAACGTTTGGATACGCCCCCTTACTGAACGAAAGCCGATATCGACGGGACGCGCGTGTGTGTGTGAGTTTTGAGTGAGTAGCGTTGCACTGTCCCATTTTGTATTTTTGTATTTTTATAAAAACGACTATGAAAAATTTGATACAATTCGTGAAAAGTGATTTTTTTACGCGCGCGCAACGGACGCGGGCGGAGCCCCGCGGGGCTCGCGCGCCGGCGTCCCTAAAACTTAATTGGTGTTTATAGAGTTTTAATGTGGTGTGACTGTGAAGCCGTGGTGAAGCCGCGGCCCAGCTGGATGTCGCCGCGTGTCGAAGACTCGCGGCCCGATTAGTGGTTTCGTTTAGTTCAATTGATGTTTGTCGGGCGATTCGGCCCATGTTTTATTGTTGTACGCACGTTTTTGGATCGGTTTGAGGCCGCCTCGCGGGCCGTGGGTTGCGGCGCGATCCGCGTTCGCGTTTTCTGTTCGTTTTGACGAGAGGTTTTCGTTTTTTTGGTTTAGGTGTCGCTGCGAGGCGGTGGTTTTTTCTCTCGATAACGTTAGTTTGTAGGTCTTTGCTTTTTTTCTTGTTTTTTTTTTGGTTTAAGACGGTTTTTGTGCCGATTCGGGGCAGATTGTTGCAGAGATGAGTCGGTGATATAGTTAAAAGAAATACTGGGTAATTTACCCCTTTTTCCGTTGTAATAAAGGCGTTTATCCACCGAGTCTGTCTTGTGGGAGTAAGTTTCCTACTCTGGACCGGCTTCACCCCGGCCCCTCTGCAACAGTCTCCCCACAGTTCCTGTTGTCGGTTGAGTTGTAATGAACGGGTGTAACGATGCGCGTGTGTTTCCATTAGTAGCTCGCATGGCATATCAGGACTCGGGCGACGCGGGGGGCACCCTGACTACAACAAAACACTATTTTTAATCGATATTTATAGCGTAATGTTTAATGTATTTTCGACTCGGAGGTTCGATGTTCGTGTCCCCCCTACAAACTCCCCCCCCCTGTCCGCACACGAGCCCTTCCCCCCACTCCTGTCCCCTTCTACATCACGTTACGAATGGGTGTCGCACGTTTCAATGCATGTATATAAATATCGTTGCGAGTTAGTCGAAAAAGATAAAAACCGCCAAAAAAATGTTTTTTTACTATATTTAAAAGTACGGCACGAGGTTCGTTCGTACGGTAGCTAGTTGGCGGCGCGCGGCTCTGCCCGCGTCTGTCTTGTAAAATTCTCTTAGTAAAATTATCATTAGAACAATTCATTAATAATCTAGTTGAATATTTTTAATGTGAATAAAATAGGATGTTGAATTTCCTTATTTTTTCGTGATTTATAGTTCAATGTTGCGTCGCTTGGCGGCGTGTTTGACCGGTGTATATTTTTATATGATTTTTGTTTTACCCCAAAAATTTTATTTACCCCAATTCGAATCGGGTGTTTACTGAAATTATCCTTTAGATCAATCTCGAATCACACCGAAAATGATAACCACTAGACAGTCAAACACTTCGTCACGCCGTCACTTCGTGTGGTTTTCTATTTTTGACTCGTGTAACGCGCAAGGCGTTTGACATGCGTGCGCCGTCGGAAGACGCGGTAGACGTTGCGCCGGCTCTGGAAATGCGAGTTTGCCGTGAGGTGCGCGCCAAATGTTGATTTGTTGCTTTTCGATTGTGACTTTAATGATCAGCGTTTAAAGTCGTTAATTTAAAATGAATATTGAAAGATGAAGATGGTATGATTTGGCATTTTGAATTTTAATTTCATTGATAAGTTAAAAAAAAACACGATCGACTCATATTATGTGTTGAGGTATATGAAAAACTGAAAATCCATTGTATGAAGTTGTGAGAATCTTTTTAAATATTTTTTGGTAAACTTAAAATAACATCGATGTTTGGCGCGTACATTTATTTTTATAACTAGCTCAAATGTTTTTTTGTATTAGAATGAATTATTGATTAGTGTAATATCAATTGATGTGTTATGAAATTTCTATTTTTTAAAGAATATTAATAGTTGCTTTGTGGTATATTTTTAAAATTAAATGCTTTTCACTATGGATTCCTTTGATGACGTTTTTTTATTTATTGTACGATTAGTGTTTTCAAAATGGCGGCGTGTGTCTATTAGCGGCGAGTCGGCGCTTCTGTTTCAGATTCAATATATTTTTATAGACGTTGATTGTATTGTTGACATGAAATGTTCGTTTTCTGGCCTGTTTTGTGATTTTTTGGAGCGCAGGCGCGGTTGGATGATTTTGTTTAATCATAATTAGGACACAAGAACATATATTAGTTGCGTGCTTTTGAATCCCTAAAAATTATGCACTTAAATACGCGAAAGCCATTTTAAAACTTATGGGGTTCGTTATAAGGTTTAAAGTGTCGCTTTTTTTTTCTCCCCCAAAAGTCTAGCCGCGCCTACGTGTTATCGCCGTTTGGTGCCCCCCCCCACCCCCCATTTTTCCGTTAGCGGTGCCACGACGCCTAGCGACGAAATAGTGAGATTTGTTAAGTTAATTTGTAAGCTTTTCTTTTAGTGGTAAGAATTTTTTGGAGTGTTAAGGAACGCTGCGTGTGTGACCGGCCCAAAAGGTTTAACCAACATAAACAATAATAGTTGTCACTGCTGTTGAAGAAAAAACTATCAGTATTATTGTGTCGAATGGATGGTAAAATATTGGTTTCGGTACTTACATTATTCGCAAACAATAAAATATGTAGTGTCAGTTATATTTGACAGCTAACTAATGTATTTAATATTAGCCAATCACAGCGGCCCTTCGCCTATGTACTGCGTATGCTGTCAAGCCATACGCATTAAGAACTTTAGTATTACTCTATCCTTAGCTAAAGGTTGAATATAATCATTAGAGTAAATTGCAGTAATATATCCGAGCAACATTATGCAATGGTTTTACTAAACAACTATATTGTCGCAAATGGACAAAGAAACATTTTGATACCACATTTTGTCGTATAATAAAACAAATATGGAGAAAACGATGTTAAATGAAAGTATTACTCTAGAAAAGTTAAAGAAAAACTTTTTGGATTACTCAAGTTTTTACCCCATGTTGACATCGAAATAAAAGTAGTTTTCTATTTTCTCTTCACATAAAAAATAGAAAAAAAAAACAAAAAAAGACGAGAAAATCAGAAAAATATTTTTGTTTTGATGTATTTACCCCATAATTTTTACCCAATTTCACTTGGCCGGTCACCCCAGCGTTATCTCCCGCACCGAACGGCACACGATAACTTATACCTTTGCCTGTACAGTTACTTGGTAATGTCTATTTTTTTCTATCTAATGGAAGGAGAGTATTAAAATGAATTTGAAATTTGCCCGTGTTTTGCTTTAGGGATGGTGCAATTTTTTTGTTTTCGATTTTTTTTTGAGACGTTATGTTTAAACGTTGAATGACTTTTTTTTCAAACATTTGGATTTCTTTTGTGTTCATTTTGATAAAGAAATGGTGTGGTCACGTATCGACTGGTAGATAACCCATGTGGTAAACTATCAAAACATAAAAACCGCATTCAATTTTGATGCTTGTCAGTTGTAACGTGACTTCACATAAAGAGGTAATATAGCGTATCGTGCCCCCAAATCCTTATCACGGGCTATTATATTGACCAAAGATGTTACCAAAAAATCAGTGGAATGATCGACGCCGCGCCAAGCGATTCCTAAACATAATTTCGACATGGCATTCGCGGATTCCGCGCGAGTTAAAAAAAAATCGCGAATTTCGCATATCACGAAACGCGCGCGGAAATCGCGAACGCGTTAATGAAGCCCGTTTTGATGTATTTTTGACGTTTATTTATTTTTTACCTCGTTTTTTATATAACATTTTTTTTTTATCGTAGCGTAGTTATTTCAGTATTTTTTTTTGTTGTTTTGTTATTCACCGCAACTAGATGTTAAGCTTTTTGCAAATGTTATGCACCTCGACGGTAAGAATATAATGAATTGTGCGTTTGTAAATCTGAGCTTTACCGAATATTGTATGATATATTTTTTGTTTTTACATTTTTTTTCATACATTTATTTCTATATAAAGCGGGCGGGTCGGATGCGTCGCGGCTTTAAAAAAGAAAAAACAAAAAAAAAAATCTTACCTGTGAAATTTACCTGAAAATGTGTACTATCCAGCGAAAATTCAATTAATTTATCCATTTTTTTTCGGTCATGTGAAAGTGTCCTGATATACTATCTTGTGAAAATGTAATTTATTCTGATATCTTAATTGTTTTGACGCGACACAACCGGTCCGTCGCTCGTTAATTTATGTATATGTACTCGTATAACGTAGATGAAATCCGTAGATTTGGATTTAAAGGCGTTTTTTTTTTTTATTTTAAGAGTGTATACTTGTTTCAATAGTATTATAGTAGTGTAAAGTGACGGCGCCAGAGAGGTGAGCGGTATTTGGAAGTTTTTGAACGTCTCCTTTGCGTGTTATATATACGTGAAAATAAATACTTACTAAGATTGATAATTATGATGAAAAAAAAATTATTTTATTTTTTTCTATCGAGGAATGGAATTTGGGGTAGTTGTCTTTTTCGTTTTTATTTTTTTTTTCGGGTTTTTTCAGTTCTAAATAAAAAAATGTGACAATGTAATACGAATTGGTAGTTATCAATCTTGGTGTAGACTTTAATATATTTATGTATTATTGACGACTCAAATTGGAAGCTCTGGCAAAAATAAATAAAATAATTGAAAGTCACGAAAATTTACTCCATTTGAGTTGTTATGATTGAAACTTATGGTAATTTAAGTATTGTATGTAATATATTTATGTTAATATATTGGTGATAAATGACGTCATCCAAAAATATACCCAAGTCTTTGAAATTATATAATTTAATACTTGTAACTAATATTTTTTGGATGGTAACATTAAATTAATGCATGACGTAATGATACATTAGTGACACAGCATGGAAAAAAGATTTTTTTATAGGTTTATATTTTTTTATTAAGTTGATTGCCAGCCAGCGTTTTTTTAGATTTTTTTTATTGTATTTGGTATTTTTTCAATTCATATGATATGATTTTTTTTTATAATACCTGACAATTGACGGACAAAATTCCATTTTTGATTTTTTTTTACTTTTTTTTTCATTTTTTTCTAAGCTATGTCACTAAAAAAGGTTGACGTTCAAAGAGTCCGCATCGGTTCATTCGCGAGCCCCTCACGCGGTAGGTGTTTGAAAAATGAAAATATTTGGATTTTTATATGAATTTTATTATTATAATATGGTATTTTACTAAGATTAGTCCAATATTATAAATCTTTAGCAATTGTTTTATTTCAATCCCATTGAAAAATTAAAAACCGATTTTAATAGTTACATGCCTATAATGTTATTGAAAAAATGCTATAAAGAATTAAGCACAAAAAAACTTACCAAAATAAAAAAAATGTAAAATCCTTAGAAAAATGCTTTAAAAAATTCGAATGGAAAAGGTAAGTATAAAAAATTAAGGGCGTCGTGACGTCACTGTGACAGCGGTACCGGTGTGCGAGTGAGATAGCGAGATGTTACCGATCTATTGCTTTCTACATCACGTCTTTATCTCCTAAGGGGTAGGTAAATGTGCAACCAAGACAAGTTTTTGCCACGTGCTTTCCGTATCATCCGACATGTGATGGCTCAAACCAATGTTATGTTTTTAAATTATTTTTAATTTAAATTCGACTGGCTCGATGGCGTAGTTGTAATGCATGCCCGGTACAATAGCGCTCTGAGTCCTGGGTTCGAATCCCGCGTCGGGCAATGATATTTGATTTTTCTGCTCAGTATTAGAGTTTGAAATTTGTGTTCGCTCCCCATCACGTGGGACGGAACTAGGCGAAAATTGGGTGCCTTGCTAGCACATCTGCGTACCCTTTTGGGGATAAAAAGAGTGACGTGTGTGTGTTTTAATACTGTGGACTGCCTCGATAGAAAGTATTGCGATAAGACATCGACGAGGTCGCGAGTTCGACGCCCGATTTTGATAGTAATATTGGATTTACTAAACGTCTGTCCGAAGTATGGATATATGTCCAGTCAATGTGAAAAGACCTGCCCCTAGTACATGAGCTAAAAAAGCTGATATGTGGAAGTTACCTCTGGTTACCCCTGAAAAGGGAAAAAGACAATTCTATGCCACATGCTTAAAAACGTTTAACATTCGCACGTAATGACACGAAGGCAGGCAAAATATTTACATTAACAATCAAGTATTGAATATAAGTCATTTCTCAAGGACACCTCTGACTGTTCTAAAGTTGTGTGTGTGTGTGTGTGTGTTTTTTTTTTGTGAAATATGCTTGCTTTAACGGTGAAGGAAAACATCGTGAGCAAACCTGCATATCTTAGAAGTTCTCTATAGGAATTTTGAGGGTGTGTGAAGTCCGCCCGCACTATAACGTGATGGACTAAAGCCTAATACTTAAGTAGTAGGAGGCCCAGCAGTGGGGTAGTATTATACAGGGCTGATATCATTACTCAACAATAAAAAATCATTTTTTAAAAACATGTACATTTCAATTTTATTGAAAAATTAACATACTCTTCTGACTTCTTTAATTCCTAGAGAATGGCGGAGATGCGTTGGTTTCCAAGTAGAATATTCCAGAAGATCTGAAACAAACATTTATATCAGAGTAGGTCGTAAGCATTATAAAAAGTATGTCAGCATAAGCAGCAGTGCGCAACGCAAAGGGCTTATTTCACACTATTATAAGCGTTATAAAATGTAAGGCAAGACGAGCATTAGCCCTTATGCCTAGGCTTAACAAGCACTTCCAGGTCATGTTTAATGCAATAGAAATAGGCATACAGGATACCATTCCACGCTCATTTACAAGAAGATAACTTAACGCGGCCCTGTTACAAGTTTTTTTGCTTTTAATGACGAGACAAGCTTGCCGTTCGCCTGATAGTCAGCGATACGACCGCCTATAAACAATAGTAATACCCGTCACACTGGCCCAAGTAAGTGTATCGCGTTCCGGAATTAGCCTGTGTATATTCAGTTCCAACAGGCCTGCATAAATGTGTTAAACCCCACTCCATTTACCACCAGGTGCAGGGGTAAAAAAAGATAAATAACTTACCCAGTCTTGGGCACGAGTCCTCCCATCCTCAAATTGCCCCAGAGGAAGCAGTTGCCGGTCATAGCGGTGAGGTAAGAGGCACAGCGACGTCCATTAAAACCTCCGGAGGTCAGTGACTCGGCCAAGTAGAAGATACCTCTGGAATTTAAAACCAATATTAAAGCAATGCCCCTGCAAATGGAGCACTATCCGTATTTTAAAAGCTATTGTTACGCGCCGCTATCCTAGCCGATGACATCGGGCGTTTCCGGAAGTATTCGGCTGCGCGGGCAGGCTGGCAGAAGAGAAGATATGTCTATTATTATTCTCTCTGGTTGGACGTTGTCAAAAAATGTCTAAAATTGTATTCTGTAATTATTTTGCTAATATAATGTTTACTGTAAAAAGAGCGTTTAACACTATACCTCATGGGATAGACTTTCCCACCCACACATTCACTACAGCTCCTGTAAGCCAGGATTAGTAGTGACATTGTATGACACCGAGCGGTGAAGCTCGCCGAATGTCAAACACTAATCAGTCTTTATCAGTATCATAGGATAGACTTTCCCGCCTTCACACCCACCACTACAACTTCTGTAAGCCAGGATCTAGGGTATGCATTTTATGATAACGAGCAGTGAAACTCGGCGGACTCAAGGAAAACCATTGATGTATATTCTATAGACACGGAAGTGCATATAAACTATTTGTTCAATCTGAACTAAAATGGCAACCTAAACGTTACTGTTCACTTGTACAACAAATAATTTTACTTATTTGACTAATATTTTTTATTTACATCCAGGTTTACACTTACACTCGTGTTCTTATATTATGAGCGTCACTCCGTACACAACCACACACCATCAAGTCAGGTGTACAGATTGTAGTACAGTTGAGTCGAACACAATTAGTGTATGGAACGCCAGATCTACTACGCAGTACATATATATCAATGGTGAAAATTCACGTCATTATTTCGCAACGAAATTAATCAAATAGAAAGATAGGGGAGTTGGAAATCTCACCTCAAATGATCACACTCCTGAGAGTCGCAGCCAGGCATTCCCAAACCACCGTTAGGGTAGAAGTCGGCATGACCCAGAGTAGCGAGGAAGCCCAGGACACCAGCATTCGTGTGTATGACTTCAGTATAGGCACCGTCGTTAGGCCGGAATCTGTCATTATTGTTGATCCATCCTGGACCTGCCGGGTCCAGAGCTGGAGGAAAAAAATATGACTTAAATAATGCTTAAATCGAAATTATAATTGGTGCAGGAAAACATCGTGAGGAACCCTGCATATCTGAAAAGTTCTCTATAGGAAATTTGAGGGTGTGTGAAGTCTGCTCGCACTACAGCGTGGTGGACTATGGCCTAATCCTCAGTAGTAGAGGAGGCAGTTAAATCTTATTATGTTCAGTAGTTACACTGGCTACAATTTTCTTCAAACGTACAACAGTGACACACCGCTGCTTGCTTAAATATACATTGCGGTGGTACCTACCCAGACGGACTCTCACATATGAGAGATCTACCACCAGTTCGCTCTACAATTTTATTATTTCGCCCATAATTTTTAAAGTGTCCGCAGGTTCAAATGCCAAAGACACACACCTCTGACTTTTTAAAAAAAATATGTGTGTATTCTTTGTGAATTATCGCTTGCTTTAACGGTGAAGGAAACAACATGAAAACCTGCATACTTGAGAAGTTCTTTATAGGAATTTCGAGGGTGTGTGAAGTCTACCAATCCATACTACAGCGTGGTGGACTAAATCCTAATCCCTCTCAGTAGTGGAGGAGGCCCGTGCCCAACAGTGGGACAGTATATAATACAGGGCTGATGAAGATGATAATCAATTTGTAAAACCGCACTTACCAGTGATGTACGCCACTTCTCCACCAAGGTTCCTGCCGATGATTCCAACCATGTGCCCGCCCAAGCTGTGGCCCACTAAATGGTACATAGATGGGACAGCTGACGTGGCCCGGTTCAGCCAGGCAATGAAGCGGGCAACACTGAGTCCTATAATAAAAAAATACAAAACCTTGAAGTAATTATAATACAGGGTTTCCAATTTAGTGATATTCCCCTAAATTTAGGGGAAGATTTGCAGATTTTTTTTAAAAACTGCATTTTTTTATACTGGCATGTAACTCTCTACACCTGTTGGTCTGTGGGGTCCAACAATGTTGACTGACGAGAGATGATGTCCCCTCAGTCGACACAATTATGCCTGTTGGAACCGGATATACACAGGCTGATCCCGGAACGCGACACGTGTGCCACTATGGCGGGTTTTGACTTACAGCTGATCGAGTAAATTTGTGTTTTAACTAAGCATAGCTTTGCGTTTTTATAAGTAAAACTGTATACATAAGATCTTACTCAAGAGATTCATTTATGAATATGGATCCTAGTATATACTTGAGAGCAACTCAATTATACTTACCAGCAGGCACTGTGTTAGCCAATGCGGTGAAGTAATTGATGGATCCAGCGCCGGCGCTCCAGTCTACTACAATCACGTTCAGGTCTTCCGCGGCGAGGAAGGCTGCAAAATAATTACACAAAATCATTATAAATTGTAGCCTATTTCTTATTATGATGTATAACCAATATTACTGTACAGTTTCATCCAAATCCGTTCGGTAGTTTTTTCGTAATGGAGGAACAAACATACATACATATATCCATCCATCCTCACAAAATTTCGCATTTATAATATTAGTAGGATTCGCGATCGTATTACTACCATCAGGTGAGGATGTTCGTCTCACCTTTAAAGTGCAATAGAAAATCTCTAGAAAAATAAACTTACCAGGAACCAACACAGTGTTGAAGTCTGAGGCAGCATTGTCAAGCCACCCGTGAACAAGGACTACAGTCCTGCGTCTCGGGTTGTAGTTGGTGAGGCCCAGGAGACCTTCAACTCCGGTCAGGAGAGGCTGACTTACTGAGGGGTTTTCCCTGGATAAAATCAGAATTATATATATCCATACTATTATATAAAGCTGAAGAGTTTGTTTGTTTGGACCGGCTAATCTCAAGAACTACTGGTTCGAACTGAAAAATTCTTTTAGTGTTGGATAGCACATTTATCGAGAATGGCTATAGGCTATATAGGCTATACACTATGACCAATAGGAGTGGGGCAGTAATAAAAAATGTTACAAAACGGGGAAAATTATTACATTTAAGAGCTTCCGTTTATACAACAATTATTAATGATGCAATCGTTACTCTTAAAAAGTTCTAAAAAAAATTCAAAAACTGTCTGTCTAAACGCGTTAAACTCAAAAACTATCCAACAGATTTAGATGAAATTTGGTATGGAGATAGTTTGAGACCCTGGGACGAATATAGGCTCCCGGGAAAATATATAGCATGACTTTTATAACGGAAACTTTTTCCGGAAAAACCTATATCACCCGGCCGGAACCGCCAGCAATTTCATTATAATTGTTCTTACCTAGTAAACAGATGGTACACATTCTGCCTGTCAGGGTTGAATCTGGCTACTTCCTCCAGATCGCTGGCCTTCATCCAGGAGTCGGAGAGGTGGAGCTTGCCATCCGGACCCTGGACGTGTTGGTAGCGTAGACCATCATCCAGCTTTATGAGAACTGGGTCGCTGGGGAAAGCTGGAAGGATGACAATTTATTAATATGTGCATATTATTATAATAGCGGTAATAGCCTAGTTGGGTGTGGAACGGACTGCCGAGACGAATGTCCGCAGGTTCAAGTCCCAAAGGCACACAGACTTTTCTAAAATTAGGTGTGTATTCATTGTGAAATATCGCTTGCTCTAACGGTGAAGGAAAACATCGTGAAGAAACCTGCACATCTGAGAAATTCTCTATAGGAATATTAAAGATATATAAAGTCTACCAATCCGCACTAGGCCAGCGTGGTGGACTAAGGCCTAATCCCTCTCAGTAGTAGAGGAGGCCTGTGCCCAGCTGTGGGACAGTATATAATACAGGGCTATTATAATATTATTATTATTATAAAAACCCCATTTTGGTCTCCTTGGTGAAGATCCAGGAGCTCAAAATGAATACGCCAAGACTCCACCAGTGCGTCGTCGCACTGTCTCGGTATATGTCGCTGCTCTAGGCACACAGTTCAATGTGTATCATGGTTACCAATACCTATAAGGACTACGGGAAATTCCTAGCCTTCTCCCTCCTCCCATCCTAAGAGGCTTCCTTATCCTTCCCAACTATCCCCTCTCATCCTTCCTTCACGACCCTGAATTCTCAAAGCAAGTTCCAGTATCTCATTTGCAGGTTTCCGCCGGCGCGGTTTGGCTGTGGGGTCCAATACGCAAACAAAAGAATCTTGATAATATCAACTTTACAGGAGAGACATTTAAAGTGAAAAATAATATAAATTTTATAATACTAGATCTTTCCTAATTCAAGTATTCTTCATTTTATCGTAAAAAAAAGAGTTTTAGTAAGCTTATAAAAGATAAGAAATTACAAACATCTATTTAACTTTGTGTTAGTTGTTGGTATCATAACTTGTGAAGGAAGTATTATTATCATTTCGATTTTGCTTCCTCATAATCCTTGTTTTAATCCATTTTTTTTAATCTCAATAGAAAAACATTATATGTACCTAGTATTTTATCAAAGCTTAGCGGATAATCAACATTTTTATCGGATAATTGAGGACTGGAATCTTTTTATTTAAATATTGATGCGCATTGACAAAATTAAAATCCATTGATGATAAATTGCATACGCAAATATGATCCTTAAAAATTTCTAAACTGCACCTGATAGTAAGCGAAGTAGGGTCCAATAGAATGTTGACTGACGAGAGATGATTACTCCTCAGTCGACACAACTATGCCTGTTGGAACTGGATATACACAGGCTGATCCCGACACGCAACACGTGGGCCACTATGGCGGGTTTTAACACCTTGTAAATGTAGGTAGGTAGATATTGTAACTTTGAATTTACGGATGAACAACACCTCAGTCCCCCCCGTGACCATGAAGGCTGCAAAGTCTTCGAAACGTCGGGAGAAAATAAAACACCAATACCGCGATAGAATCCGAAAATTAGTTTAATTTCAATGTCTAACATTCGCGTAAACATAAGAAATCATTTTGAAATAGGTCATTATTTTAGTATAGTCCGAAACTCTGAAATGAAATTTAGCATAAGGTATTCATCTCGAAACGTCTGACTTACTGTTAGAAAACACATACCTGCAACCGCAGCGAGGAACAAACTCAATAATCCGATGTACACAGCCATGGTCTAACTCTTATTGTGCCTACTAAAACGGAATTACGTATTATATTAATGAAATTATCAAATTCTCATCTTATCTCAATATTTTTGATGGTAATTTCCAATATCTACTAATGAAAATATGTTTGTTTGTTACCGACGAAAAAACGGAGCTTCTGAATTCGACGTATTTTTTAACTGACTTAAAAGGATGAGGTTATCAATTCGACCTGAATTTTTTTTGGTTATTGTTACCTCAGAACTCGCTTATTTATAGACCGATTTGGAAAATTCTTTTTTCTGTTAGACCAGTCATAACTTGAAAAAGCGGCGATAGTCTAGTTGGGTGTGGAACGAACTGCCAAGACGAATGTCCGCAGGTTCAAATCCCAAGGGCACATACCTCTGACTTTTCTAAAATCATGTGTGTATTCTTTGTGAATTTATCGTTCGCTTTAACGGTGAAGGAAAACATCGTGAGGAAACCTGCACATTTGAGAAGTTCTCTATAGGAATTTCGAAGGTGTGTGAAGTTTGCCAATCCGCACTACAGCGTGGTGGACTAAGGCCTAATCGAAAAATAGTTTAATTAAATTAATTAATTGAACTGCTCTAAACAGCAACAAAAAGAAAACAATTGTAATTTTCTCTTTTCTGTGTATCATGTACTGTAATTTATACCTTAAACTGATTTTGAAAAGAGCAACACCAGTTCACGCCCGTTCTCTGGTGAGAACTGCACGAACTGGTAGAGTTAATATTGACGGAATCTAAATAATGTATAACACAGGTTCAAATAAATTATTTCATTATAATTAGTAAACCAATTTTGATAAATAATAATAAGATTGATGTACGTACTGACAAAAAATGATCACCCCTCGGCAGTCGATACAATTATGCTGGCCTGTTGGATATATACAGGCTGATCCCGGAACGCGACATACGTGGGCCACTATGGGTTTTAACACCCTGTGTATGGTCGCTATCCGGACAAAATATATCCTATCAGTTTGGAAGCGATCTAACCACCAAAACATTTAGTTGATTATTGCTACCCGTGCGGAGCCGAGGAGAATCGTTAGTATTATACTAAAATTATAATCGTTTTGTTAATTTTAATTCCTTTGATAAATGATAAAGAAAGACGCTATATGTCAGGTGTTTTGATAAGCATATTGCTTACTGTGATATCATTAAGTCATAATAGGAAATGGAATCTATATTTTGGTTTTCACCCACGCTCCCTATCATGCCATGGGTCGGAGGGAATCTGTTTGAACTGGAAGCCAGTGTTGAAAAAAACTTTTTTTTTATTAATTTGAATGACGAGACGAGCTTGCCTTTCGCCTGATGGTAAGCGATACGATCCATAAACAGTAGAAACACCATCCAAGACCTTGAATTACCAAATATTGTTTGGTATTCCACTGCGCTCGCCATTCTGAGACATGAGCTGATGTTTAGTCTCATTATGTCCGTAACTGTTTTGATTATATCAGAGTTCTAAGATTATAGAGCGGACATTGGGAAGATTGTCATACAAACATTTTGCGCTCATGCGATAGTTCAATCTATCGTGAAATAGCAAAACATCAATGTAAACTACTTTATTTTTTTTACATGTTTTAATGCGGATTTTAGCATTTATATATATAAAAGAAAGTTGTGTTAGTTACACTATTTATAACTCAAGAACGGATGAACCGATTTGGATGTAAATTGATGGGGAGGTAGCTTAGAACCAGGAGACGGACATAGGATACTTTTTATACCGTTCCCACGGGAACGGGACGTGACATAAAACGTGGGATAACAAAACGAATTTTGGTATGGAGATAGTTTAAGACCCTGGGAAGGTTATAGGCTACTATTCCGGGAAAATATATAGCGGGAATTTTATCCCGGAAAGCTCCTGCACGCGGGCGAAGCGGCGACCAAAAGCTAGTTTTCTATAAATATGTTATTTTGTATTAATGTCTAAGGACGCTGACATCTTGTCACACGGACATTTCAAACAAGACTTATTACCAATTGGTAATAACTTTTGGGGCACTTTGGCCCTGTGGTACGCTCTATAACTATACTGTTTAATGTCTTTGGACAATATTATATATTTCTAATATAATACACAACATCACGCATTTATCCCAGAAGGGGTATGCAGAGGCGCAACAAGGGCACCCACTTTTCGCCAAGTGTGTTCCGTCCCATGATATGGGCACAAATTCCAGACTCCGGGCTGATACTGAGCAGAAAAACCCGAATATTAGTTTGCCCGACCCAGGATTCGAATCCAGGACCTCAGAGCGCTGTCGTACTGCGCATGCAGTACAACTACGCCACCGAGGCAGTCTAATATAATAAAAATGATAAAATATGTGTTCAGGCCGGTTATTGATAGGAAGCATGGCCTGAATATGTTTTTTAGATGGGAGACAGCTATTTGTATATTATTGAAGCAATTATACATTTCTAAATGATTTTGGAACTCATATTTTTATCTATCTTATATATATAAAAATGAATCCCTATTTCCCTTGGTCACGCCATCACGCGTGAACGGCTGGACCGATTTCATTATTTATTTTTTGTTGTGTTTGTTATTGTCAGGAGATGGTTCTTATGAAAGAAAAAATTCAAAAAATTGCGCGGAAAATTAGAAAAATTAAGAAAACTATTTTATATAACTGTCAATTGTTTGAAATAAGTGTCAGCGATTGACAGAATGCGCGCTGCAAATTCATAGTTAAGACGGGACAACGTCTGTCGGGTCAACTAGTACAATTATATAAAGCTGAAGAGTTTTTTTTTATTTGAACACGCTTATCTCAAGAACTACTGGTTCGAATTGAAAAATTATTTTAGTGTTGGATAGCTCATTGATCAAGGAAGGCTATCGGCTATGTAACATCACGCTATGACAAATAGGAGCGGAGCATTAATGAAAAATTGCAAAAACGTCGAAAATTAATACCAATTGATAGCTTCCGTTGCGTGTGCTGCGTAAACGGTTAAAGTTATGCAACAAACATGTATGACGAAATTGTTTCTCTTAAAAAGTTCTAAAAATAAATGTATTTAAAAACAAAGTCCTCTCGGCATCTTCCTGTCTGAACGCGTGAAACTCAAAAATTATTCAATGGATTTCGATACAATTTGGTATGAAGATAGTTTGAGACTTTGGGAAGAACATAGGCTACTTACTATACTGCCGTGCTAAGTGCAAAAGCGGTATGTCAGGGAAACCTTATTTCGAGATAATCGAAGTTTTGTGAATATAGTTTTATAGTTTTGTATGTAAAACTGAGATAGAGAAATAGAGAAACTCTTTTAAGGTTTTTTTTACAAGTTCTAAACAAGACACCGTTATTTAGGTAAGTTCATTGGTTATTTCTTTAAGCTATCTGACGACATAAAAATCAAGATTTTGTTGTTTTTTGAGATACCGCTTTTGTGCTTAGCACGGTAGTATACCGGGAAAATATAGAGCAGTAATTTATCCCGAAAAACTGTGTCACGCGGGCGAAGCCGCGAGCACCACGTAGTAAACAATAAAAATTACAGAAATAATTTCTAAAATATTTTATTCACAATTATTACAATTATTATCTTAAATAATATACAATCTAATAATTGTTATACAAACATAACAATGAAATATAACAATACAAAATTGTTTATTTAATAAACAGAGAAAACTATAATTTATATTACATTTCATTTCTGATTGTTACATAACAATCAGATATAACATAACACAAAAATCATTTTTTTTTGTCTTACATCTATTTATACACAAATTATTATTGTCTAAAATGAGAAATAATGGAAAAATGGAAAGCGGCGATAGCCTAGTTGTGTGTGGAACGGACTGCCGAGACGAATGTCCGCAGGTTCAAACCCAAACACACTTCTAACTTTTCTTAA
Organism: Manduca sexta; assembly: GCF_014839805.1. NCBI lineage: Eukaryota > Metazoa > Arthropoda > Insecta > Lepidoptera > Sphingidae > Manduca > Manduca sexta. Next base: position 3,371,562 of record NC_051115.1, on the reverse strand, counting down.
ATTTATATGTATTCTTTGTGGATTACCGCTTGTTTCAACGGTGAAGGAAAACATCGTGAGGAAACCTGCATATCTAAGAATTTTAAACCCTTTTTTTATGCGGGTAGGGTGAGTAATACAGGCCGGGAAAAGTGACCGCACTACACCTGATGGTAAGAGTGCGGTCCAATAATGTCGTCTGACGAGAGACGATTACACCTCAGTCGACACAATTATGCCTGTTGGAACATTACATTGTATATACATATACTAAAAACCGATCAGGCGTACATAGCCGTTTTTTTATACACAAACGGGAGTGACTCTACTGGACTCGTTTGTATAGCCTCCAGATTTATCGACTGACAAGAGAGGATCTTTCAATCGACACAAGGCCTCTTTGGATATACCAGAGGTTCCCAAACTTTTTTCCTCATAGACCACTTTCAATTTTGCTGGTTCCGGTGGACCTTTTTTTGGTATCGCTGATAAAGAGTATTACCGGTCCAGCCTTTATGGGGGGCATTGGACAGTTATGTTGGGGTCACCGTGCCTTAGCCTTTACTATCAAATGAATTTTCGTGGACCCTCGCTTACGAATTGTGAATTTCAATTTTTTGGTCAAGCCAACATTGATCTCCGTCAAGTTTCACCTAGACTCCTGGGGGTCCACCTGGACCTTTGGGAATCAATGGGATACAGATCCTGAAACGTGGGTCACTGTGATATTACTTCTTGAGTACGGTTACGCGGGCGAATATAAATAATCTAGACGTAAGGAAAAACCATTTTATAACAAGTATTATCTAAAATCTCGGACACCTGCGTTATCCAAATTAATATCATTCAGACAATAATCGTTAGTTATTATGTTACTAACAGGATAAATTGATATTTGTAATCTAGTACCTCGGTGACGTAGTTAATTAAGGTATAACACTCTGAGATCCAAGGTTTGAATCCCGAATCGGGCAAAATAAAGTTTTTCTGCTCACTACCACCTTGGAGCCTGGAGTTTGTGCCTGATTTGGCGTTAGACTCGTCCCTATCACATCATAGGACGGAACACTTAATTAGAGTGGTTGCATCTGCCAATCCCAAGTGAACAATGAATATTTCCAACTCCTCCTTATCATTCTTTTTGATTAATTTCGTTACGGGATGACATGTTAGTGTTCTCTGAGACTCGGCGAGCTTCACCGCTCGGTGATCCTCACAGGAGTTGTAGTGGTGGGTGTGAGGGCGGGAAAGTCTCTAAGTCTCTACCCCTTCGAAGTCAAAAGCATTTGTACTTTAATCAAGATAGGAGAGAATTATTGCCATTTTACTTGGTTAAGCCTCATGCAGACGCCGAACGTCTTCCGGTTTCTGAGCCCCTCCACTACTGGAGACGGTAGACTTCACCGCGCAGAGAAGGCTCCATTGGTTACCTAGACACAGAAGAATCTGTGATCAGCCCTACTGCACCGAAGACGGTTCCAGAGGGATTTTGATTAGTATAATAATATCAGCCCTGTATATACTGTCCCACTGCTGGGCGCGGACCTCCTCTACTACTCAGAGATTAGGCCTTAGTCCACCACGCTGTAGTGCGGATCGGTAGACCACATACCTTCGAAATTTTATTGGAGAAATTCTCAGGTATGCAGGTTTCCTTACGATGTTTTCCTTCATCGTTAAAGCAAGCGATAACTCACAAATACACATATAACTTTAGAAAAGTCCGAGGTGCGTGCCCTTGGGTATTGAACCTGCGGACATTTGATTAGTATGCAATAATAATATCAGCCTTGTATTATATACTGCTCCACTACTGGCACGGGCCTTATCTACTACAGCGATGGGTAGGTCTTAGTCCATTACGCTGGCCTACTGCAGACTTTACATACCTACGAAATTGTGAAGAATTTTTAGATATGTAAGTTTCCTCGCGATGTTTTCCTTCACCGTTAAAGCGAAGGATTGACAGAGCTTCAAAAATACATTAACTCTAATTCTATAATTATTTCCTTTATTAATATAAATGCAAAAGTAATATTTATTTGTTTGTTAGAAGTAAACGCTTAGTTGCATAGATTTAAATGAACTTTGGCACATTGATATACCAAGTTTTGAAGTATTAACCTTCAGTATTGTCCAGATAAATACACAATTGGATTTTAACAAAAGACTGGTGGTCTCTTATATGTGAGAGTCCGCTTAGTTAGATACTGAAATGTCTATTTATGCCGCGAGCAGCAGTATGTAGTCACTGTTGCAAGTTTGAAGGACATTGTAGCCAGTATAACTACTGGACATAAGACAACATCTCATGTCTCAGGATGACGAGCGTAGAGGAATACCAAACAACACTTTGTAATTCAAGGTGTTGGTATTTCTACTGTTTACGAATCGTATCGCATACCATCAGGCGAACGGCAAGCTCGTCTCGTCATTAAGCCATATGATCAATCTTAGGGGTAAATTAACGAACATGAGCTATTCTTTTAAAAATGTAAATTCATCGTGACGTTACTGTTTATAGACAGTAATTCCACTTGCAATAACAGCTAATCATTCAATTACACAAAAAGGTATAGAAGTCGTCAATTATGATTGAAGACTAATCGCCGATTTTTTTTTATAGCTTTAAATGACGAGACGAGCTTGCCGTTCGCCTGATGGTAAGCGATACGATCCATAAACAGTAAAAACACCATCCAACGCCTCGAATTACAACGAATTGTTTGGTATACCGCGCTCGCCATCTTGAGACATGAGGTATTATGTCGTAGTATCTCCAGAAGTTACACTGGCTACAATGTCCTTCAAATTGGAACACAACATTGACTATATACTGCTGCTTGACAGAAATAGACATTGCGGTGGTACCTACCCAGGCGGCCTTACACATATGAGAGACATACCACCAGTAGAGATTGTTTGTTGATCGTCCGAAGAAGACTTAAGTACTTTCTCCTATTTACTTAACAATTATTAAGTAAATATAGATTTGACTGGACTACCTACTCCAGAAAGGTCCGTCTGTTCCTCTATACTCACTGTTACCCACATTATAGTCATAAATGCCTCTGTTATAATTCGGATTCCAGCTTTCTCTTTCATACCCATTCTGATAATACTGATTCGGATTGTTTTGATTATAATTGTTCGAATTCTGATTGTCATTGTTCGGATTTTGAGTGTAACCTTCAAAATTAAAATTTTGATTCGGATTTCTTGTTGTCACTTCGTTATAATTTATTGGATTGTTTTTGTTCTGGTTGTAATTGTTCGTACTAACTTGATAATATTTATTCGTGTCTCTATTTTGATTATTTAAATTATTCTGATATTGTTGTTCATAATTGTTTTGGTTCGTGTTTCTGTTATTTTGTTGATTGTTATTATTCCAATTACTTTGAGGATTAGGGGTTTGTGTATTATAATTATTTTGATTCACATTAACCCTATTATTTTGATTGTTCTGATTCTGATTGTTCCAATTTTGAATAGTGGTTTGTGTGTTATAATTATTATTTTGATTAACATTTACCCTATTGTTTTGATTGTTTTGATTTTGATTGTTCGTATTCCTGTTCACGGTGGGCTGATTGCGATTGTTCGAATTGATTTGATTGCTATATCTATTGTCTAACGCTTTTTTCCCGAAGACCTCAGCAGCGACGAAGACTCGTGGTACTGTGGCATAGAGTGCTGGGGTGTCGGGAGCGCCACATGATCTTCCAGATGACGTCACAGCTACTACTCTCCAAACGCAGCCATCTTGGACTTGAGCTGGTCCGCCGGAGTCACCCTGAGTATTAAATTATGATTAAGAGATCTTGTTATCAAAAATATTATAAATATACATTAAATTAAGATGCTGAAGCAACTGTCAATGTTTTTTATTGCCAAATTATTCTACCATGGGTGTTTTATTATCGAGGAGTTGTTACACAATATCACATCTTGTGTGTTAAATAAGATGGGGGGGGGGGGGTTCGCTATGTAATACGTAATAGGGTACTTAACTATGTTTGATTTTCTGTATTTTGTATACGTAACTGCAATTACTGCAAAGCTAGTTCTAGTTCTAAGTTAGGTCTCTACAGAAATTTTCGAAGGTGTGTGAAGACTACTAATCCACACTACAGCGTGGTGGACTAAGGCCTAATCCCTCTCAGTAGTAGAGGAGGCCCGTGCAGCAGTGGAACAGTATATAATACAGGGCTGATATTATTATAGGTCTGCATCTAATATTTTCAAATAGTCTTCACAGTTTTAAATTCAACTTGAATAATCGGTAAGATCTACTCACCCTGTATTCGATGTGACTAATTAAATTTATTTTATCTAAAGTTATGCCCGTAACAGAATATGTAATTATACTTTAACCTTAACTGTGACAATACTGTATTATTTCTTTCTTAGTATGTTCTGGCTCAATATTTTTATATTTATTTTTTGGCTGCTGTCTGTTCAAGCTTGTCATTTGTACCTATACTTGAGGTGGCATCTACCGAGTGTAATTTGGAGTATTGTTTTTATGTATGTTATGATATCCACTTTGTTGGTTCAATTATTAAATAAATAAATAATCGTTTCATTACCTGGCAGGTGTCCTTCCCGCCGGTTCTCTCGCCAGCACACACGTGGCTATCACTTGAGGGTCCGTTAGGGAGCTTCAGGGACGTACCCCAGATCTCTTTGCACTCCTGCATGTCCCAGATTGGGAGGGAGACGCTCCGCAACTCTAGAGATTGGTCGCCTCCTGGAAATAAAGATTTAGAGCTCCAGACGCGTTAAATAATCATTAATAATCTTTGAAATTCTGTTTTATAGGTATTTGAATCTCTACGGAGAACGGAAATCAGCTATGCAGGAGATATTATAGTGCACAAGTGTGTGCAATACACAAGCAATCTCTGTTCCTTATAGTCCGGTGAAACATAAGCGAAGAGAAATCAGCAAGACCAACGGCTTTCTTCTTTTTAGAGCATTAAAATCAAAGCTTGTTTTTTAAAAAAAATAGTTTAGTTTGTTTAGATTTTTTTGTTGTTGATTTATTGAATTTTTGGTAATTCATTGTTATAATTGTAGGGATTTTTTATTGTAAGCTCACAATTATTTTTTATAAATATTAATGTTAGTGTTTTGGATACTTTTATTAAAATTAGTTCTTGTATACAGGATCATTTTGATATTGCGTTACTAAAAGAAACCGCATACTTATCTACTTGGAAATAACACTTTACAATAAGTTACTTGAGCCGTAGATGTGAAATAAAAAAGTGTAAGTTACGAAAAAAATAAATAGTAATAAAAAGTCATTTATTTTATGCGCCCTAATGCCACTACTACTACTCTAAGAGGATTCGTCGCTGCGGCAACATCATACTGTCAGTCAGAAATACACTCACGCACACGCCATATTCGCATTATTCTACAAAATGATAAAAAAATCTGAATCCAAAACCAGGATTTTTCATGAAATATTAATTATTAATCGTTGATTTTTGTTATAATGTCAGCAAAGGTGAACACGAGTGTGTAGTTTCATTTAGCAACGCAATGTCAAAATGACTCTGTATACCTGTTTGTTTCATAAATAAAGACTTGAAAACAATAAATTATTATGATCATAATAAGCCACATAAAATCCACTGCTGAACATAGGCCTCAAAGAAAATGTTATGAATAAATTAAGTTGTTATGATTCATACCAAATTCAGTCCTTCCCCATCCAGTGGCGACGATAGGTCTTCCAACAGCAGGTGGCACTCCAAGACACGCCGGTCTAATGGTGTTTGAGAACCTGGAACATAGTATCGGTACTAACAATTGATTTCTGACGTAAAGAATTGATCAAGACTGGTAGGTCTCTCATATGTAAGACTCCACCTGGGTAAGTACTCCGCAATGTCTATTTCTGCCAAACAGCAGTGTGAAGTCACCGGTGTGAAGTTCTGGTTTAAAGGACATAGCCAGTGTAACTACTGGACATAATAAGACTAAACATCTCATGTCTCAGAATGGCAAACGCAGTGGAATACCAAACAATACTTCGTGATTCAAGGTGTTGATGTTTCGACTGTTTATGGGCGGTCATATCGTTGACCATCAGGCGAACAGCAAGCTCATCTCGTCATTCAAAGAAGTAAAAAAAATATATATAATAATTTCGTGACAGATTTCTCGCATTAGTGTCTAGACTGTTGTTCCGATCCAAGGCAATTCTTGTGCGCTCTATCTCCACATTGAATGCATGCCCGCACGGGGGACATTTGTCGCGGTTCTAGGCACACAGTTAAGTGCATATCTCATGGTTATAACACATTGGGGCCTATAAGGGCTCGTGAACATTTCCAGGCCTTCCCCTCGTCTCATCCTAAGATGTTTCCTTATCCTTCCCACACATTTCCTTCATTATCCCCTACCAACTTTTCTCCAGGCCATGCTAAGCCGGAGGATTCTAGTATACCCATCACAGGTTCGCACACAGCTAAGTGCGTATACCTCATAGTTGTAAGTACACATTAAGGCCAATGAGGTCTCGTGAACGTTTCCTTGCCTCCCTTCCTCCAATCCTAAGGGAGTTACTTATCCTTTCCCTACACTTCCTTCACTATTCCCTCCCTAGTTTTCTCCAGGGTCTTGCTAAGCCGAAAGATTCCCATATCCCTTTCATCCTCTCCCAACTTTCCTCCAGGGAAAGAGGTGACTCAAAAGTTGAAGGGGTTTGATACAAAATAAACTAAAAACACTTACTTGACACTTGAAACTAGTTTTATCAAGGCCACGTCGTAGTAAGAGCGCCGTTGCTTGAACTTCGGATGTCGGATGACTGATGCTGACTTCACCACTACCGCTCCTGGGCCGTCGACGTATGTTGAGCCGAGCTGGACTGCGTGAGGTGGACCACTGGAAGTTAATATCAGCTTTGTCTATACTGTCCTACTGCACGAGCCTCCTCTGAGAGGGATTAGGCCTTAGTCCACCACGCAGTGCGGGTAGACTTTACACTCTAAAAATTCTTATAGAGAACTTCTCAGATATGGAGGTTTGTTCACGATGTTTTCCTTCATCTTAGACGACTTATGGATATAAAGAAAGTTGAAAGGACTTATGAAATTGTCTTCAACAACTGATTTTTCTTAATAAAGAAAACAATTATTGAAGAGATAATTTGAAATGTTTAATTCAGCTAGTTGCGTGGCTGACTACGTCTGTGGCTTACCTGACAACGTTATAATCTTTCTCGTGGTAGGTGCAGTGACCGGCTGTGAGGACGTACTGTTCGCTGATGAGGGAGCCACCACACTTCCAGGAGTAGCCGGCAGTCTGGGAAAATAAAATTGACATATTAACAAAAAAAATCGGCCAAGTGCAAGTCGGATTCGTGCACCGAGAGTTCCGTATAAACCTGTAGATAATTAAAAGTTCACCCATCACGACAGTCGAGTCATGTTATGGTATTTTTATTGCTAAATGAAATCCATAACATTACGATATGGAAAGCTGGAGGAGCATAAATTAAAGACAAAGGTCTAAAAATTAGGATTTCGGATTTTCTCCTGTATATGTGCTATAAAACACTGCTTCATGCCAAATTTCAAGATTCTAGGTCAACTGGAAGTACCCTTTAGGTTTTGATTCCCTTGCGAGTAGTTGCGAGTTTGAAAATATGCGGCTTAAATTGCTGTTTCTTTTGATTGCGATGTAGAAGTTTAATTTTATTACAGCCTAAAGGTATTATAGACCTAAGTATTTGACATAAATCATAGCTGAATACCTCCACTCGTTTCTAAGGAAAAGGGTATTTACTTTAAAAATGCGGCGGGACTTTTATCCTGGAAGAGCTTTTGTATGATACCTACCTGAACCTTCTTCCATCCTACGAGCGACATGTGGGGGAACTCCTCGATGTTGGAGACCGTGCCGCCAATGATCAGGGGGATGTTGATGGGCGTGCAGTCACTCACGTTGAACTCCACCACCTCTGGGGAAGGCACCAGGGGGAGGGCTGCCACAGTCTTCACGCTAAGCGCTTTGTAGGAGTCACACACTGGAACATATGGGGCAAATATAGAGTAAATATATAGACTAGGTTGTTGCTAGAGAAAGTTGCGGGGATTCATGATTGTGCACTTTCTATGAAAAAAACATTTATAAATTCGTCAGGAAGTCTGACGAAGTCTCGGCAGGAAGTCCCAACTAGGTTATAACCGCATATAAAACGATTCATGTTATTCACCTATAAATTTAATAACATTTTGAAGACCATGGTTTATATGTCCAATTTATCATAGTACATTTTTTTATTAATTTTTCTGCCCTTTAGAGTCCTATTGACTTAGTTTTACGGTACTTACTTTGCTCAGCCATAGCTAGATACTGTCTCTTCTGCACCGAAGTCATATCATCCTCATCAGGCCCTATTTCCAGTTCCGGTTCATCCGAAGAAACCGGAAACACCGGCTCTTCCGGTTTATTTGTTATCGGCGGTCTACTCTCATCTACTGGCGCTGGTTTAACTCCTGGTCGAATTGGCAGTGGTCTTCGAGTTGTACCACCATTCTGTCTGCTTGTTGAGGGTCTCTTGGTTACAGAAACTGCTGGATTCCTGTTGTTACTCCCCTGTGTCAAGCTAGCACTGACTGGGCTTCGATTGTCTTGATTACCCCATTGTATATTGCTGACATCTGGGTTACGATTGTTTTTATTTTGTGTTGCGGTGGGTTTTGGAGTATTCAATTGTGTTAGGCTTGCGCTGACGGCGTTTTGGTTGCCCCAATTTATATTACTAACGTCTGGGTTCCTGTTGCTCTTGTTTTGTGTTGCGGTGGGATATCTGTCATTTTTATTTCCCCATTGACTGTTTTTTTTGTTAGAGTTAGCTGGTACTTCATCAGGGAAATATATGTAATCGTTATTAATGATGCCAAAATCAGTTTTTCTGTCGCTTTTTGCTTTTGAACTAGGCGTGGTACTGTGGTATCTAGAAGTTTGACTAGATATAGGCCTGGTTGTCTTTTTAGGTTTAGAAGTTGTTTTCGGCCTCTCGAGCCTATCTGGGAATGCTATGGTGGGGTTTGTGGGGTTTTTATTCTGCTGTCTGCTGCCATGTCGTCGACTCTCTGGTTTTCTGGTCGTTATGCCATCGAACTGGTACGGTTGGAAGAATGTTTGTAGTCCTTGGAGGAAATCTGGAACAATAAATTTTGCGTGTAACGAAACGTGCAGTTAGGATGAATATTGTAATTCCTTTGTCTTTTTCGAAAAAAATATTGCAGATTTAGCGTGCATTGATCAAAGGAAATATAGCCCTTGGATGGATATTCTTATTACAACATTAAACAAAAAAAAAACGTATTTTGTTTAATTTATAATAAACGCGATGAGATGGGTAAAGTGCCGGCTAGGAAATGTAAATTCAAATATCACCACGTTCAGGAATGGGCGTGATATCGTTCCATCTCTTTCTTTCGCAAGCAGCGTACTGCCCGCTGACGTCATATACAAGTATTTCGTCCCTTATCTGTTTTTAACAATCACCCTTACTACCTAATTTCAATTGCTTATAACTTGTAGATTTTTCACCAGATTTCAATGATGTCTTCTGTTTTAGAATTTATACGACGTACTTATTATAATAGTTATAAATAAAAATAAGTCAAATACCATATTAAAATTGTTTTTCTATTTTAAAATCTAATAAAACAATAAGTTTTGGATCGTTGCATCGCTGACCTTTGTAAAATCTCGTATGAGATAGTTTAATTATAACCTTAGTATGCCTTTGTTGTTCGAATAAGCGGTAATAGCCTAGTTGGGTGTAGAACGGACTGCCGAGACGAATGTCTGCAGGTTCAAAACCCAAACACACCTCTGACTTTTCTAAAATTATGTGTGTATTTGTGAATTATCGTTTTCTTTAACGGTGAAGGAAAACATCGCGAGGAAACCTGCATACCTGAGAAGTTCTCCATAATAATTTCGAAGGTATGTGAAGTCTACCAATCCGCACTACAGCGTGATGAACTAAGGCCTAATCTTTTTTAGTAATAGGCCGTATCCCGTGCCTAACAGTGGGACAGTATATAATACTGGAATAACTATTCTTATAACTGTTTTGACGTATCATACGCGTAATTTTGTCCACCTGCGTGACAAATAAAGATTTAACTTTATTTATATGCTAGTTTTTATCCTAGCAAAATATATAGCGTAAATATTAACCCGGAAAATTTCATAAACCAAGTTCCGAGCAAAAGCTAGTATAATTATAAAAAAACACAAGCCTAAAACATGATGGAAAAATTCCTCAACACGCAAAACGTTTTAATTACAATACTTTTTTGTTGTTCGACTAGAAAATCAAGTTTGAAGCCATTGGTCGACTTTGTCTTGAATAATTTAAAATCATTTATAGGTTTGTGACCTTTCACCTATCATATTTGTTAGTGGGATATTTGAATTCTACGCGACACTATAATATAATATCAGCACTGTATTATACTATCCCACTGCTGCACAGGCCTCCTCTACTATGAGATTATACCTTAGTCCACCACGCTGTAGTGAGAGCAGACTTCACACCCTCAAAATTCCTATAGAGAACTTCTCAGGTATGCAGGTTTCATCACGATGTTTTCCTTCAGCGTTAAAGCAAGCGATAATTCACAAATACACACATAATTTTGAAAAGTCATTGTACACTTGGGATTTGAACCTGCGGTCATTCGTCTCGGCAGTCCGTTCCACTCCCTTCCTATCGTCGACCACCGTACTCAACCCTTAACCCCGAAGTTCTAGGCAGAGGCCATTGGCTAGACGTAGGTTTTTGTCGCCTAACGGACGTAAAGTTGTTGAGAAATTATTCGGGGGCCTTGGCGAAAAAAATCCACTTCCATATTTTTTAGTATCCAAGTGTATGTCCATAGCACCACTTTAGATGCTTTGGCGCCCTCCGCGGGACATAGCAGGGCTAAAATAAACATGTTTAAAGGTTTTTCATATTGCTGTCGCCCTGAAAGCCGTGCTGGTTTGAAAAATCAGTAACTTACCCACGTACTGGCTTGAAGTATGGACAGCTAAGAAACTCGCCACGGTAAGAAGGAACAAGCTGCGTGGAATCATGATATCATCATCGTCTGAAAATAAAAAACACTGTCAAAATCTCTGTGATGAAAACAGCCCGCAATACAGCGTGGTGGACTAAGGCGAAATCTCGCGTCAACTTCTCCACAAAGTATACAACAAAGATTGATTAAATTAAAAGATTATTTTTTCAAAGTATTTAAATAAATTTCTGCCGCCAAGCAGCAGTGTGTAGTCACTGTTGTGTTCCGGTTTGAAGGACATTGTAGCCAGTGTAACTACTGGACATAATAATTAACATCTCATATCTCAGGATGGCGAGCGCAGTGGAATACCAAACTATACTTATTAATTCAAGGTGTTGGTATTTCTACTGTTTATGAGCGGTCGTATCGCTTATTATAAGGCGAACGGAAAGCTCGACTCGTCATTCAACGCAATAAAAAATATGCTTGTTAAAAATATTTTTTTACTAAGTTCAGGGGGGCCTATTTCGTCTACGGGGGTATATCCGTATTTTCACAATCACGGGCATTCTAATCGAAGGACAGCTTTCATATCCGTATGGGTAAATAGGGAATGTTTGACACTCATACCTATATGGCTATCGAAGCTGTCCTTTGAAAAGAACGCCCGTAGTTGCAAAGAGACGGATTTGTCCCTATAAATAGAATAGGGCTCCACCGTATTATTTTTTCTCAGAAAACCATTTAATTTATGTTTTAGGAGTGCGTAAAAATAACTAATCCGCCATATTAGGCGATCTGCCATATTGGATTTAGAGTGAAGTCATTTTATTTTTGCAAACCCTTTCATTTGATTCACATATAGGTGTGTACAAAAAATAACTAATCCGCCATCTTAGGCGGTCGTCCATATAACATTTAGAATGATCATTATGGTTTTTTGTATTCTTCTCAATAAACCCTTTGATTGATTACATATTCGTGGAGACAAAAAATAACTAGCCCGGCATCGTAGGACGTCCGCCATTTTGGAAGAGTGAAATCATTTATTTTTTTAATTCTTATTCACAAACGCTCTAATTTGATTCACATATGGGCAGGCACAAAATGCAACTAGTCCATCTTGGATCCGCTATTTTGGATTCAGAATGACGTCACATGGCATTGTCATTCAAAGTAAACGTGTTCAAAATTTCATCTCAATCGGTTTAGGGTAACTGCAAGATTTGACTCGCATATTTTTTTTTATCTGACCACGACAAAGTGCCCCCTCTGCAGCTAATTATAAGAGGACCGAGGTCCAATATAATGTCGACTGACGAGAGATTATCCCTTGACAGTCGCCACAATTATGCCGGCCTGTACATAAAAACATTGCAAGTAAATCATAATTTCCCTTTACCGACCTGGTCATCGAACACGTGTCATCGGCTGTGGCGGCGCGTACGCAACACTACGTCACTGAAGCAATTATAAATTCAGTCATAAATTGTATGTATAATTAATGAATTAATTCTATATTTATATGAGGAAAACGTAGTACTAATGCTTTACTATGAATGCGGTGCGTCGACTATAGTAAAGAATTCCAACACCCTTCGATATATATGTACTACGTACTAGATTTGGCGTTTCAAACATTCACTGTGTTCAACTGAATTGAACTGCAATCCATTCAAACTGACTTTAGTATGGTGAACATTGGTACCGTGTGGTTGTGGACGGAGTGGCGCTCATGATATAAAAACTCGAGTCTAAGTGTAAACCTGGGTGTGAATAAAAAATATTAGTCAAATAAGTAAAATTATTTGTTGATTAAGTGAATAAATAGGTTACAACAGTGATGTTTTGGTTGTCGTTTTAGTTCAGATTTTGAACAAATAGTTTATATGGCCGTTCGTGTCTATATACATCAATGCCAACACCTTACTCTCCCAGAGACCATGAAAACTGCAGTCTTCGAAACGTCGGGAGGAAATTATAATATAAAAAGCCGTGATAAAATCTTTAACTGGTACGTCTCTCATATGTGAAAGTCCGCCTGGGTAGATACCACCGCAATGTCTATTTCTGCCGCCAAGTGTGTAGTCACTGTTGTAGGTTTGAACATTGTAGCCAGTGTAACTACTGGACATATTAACATCTCATGTCTCAGACGAGCGCAGTGGAATACCAAATACTTTGTAATTCAAGGTGTTGGTGTTTCTACTGTTTATGGATCGTATCGCTTACCATCAGGCGAACGACAAGCTCGTTTCCTCATTCAAAGCAATAAAAAAAAAATAGTTTTATTTCAATGTCGAAATTCGCGTAAATATATTAAATCTTTATGCTTATAGGTATTTATCCCGGACCCTTTTACACGTAGGCGAAGCCGCGAGTCAAAGCTAGTTTGTATAAAATATGTCCGGATTCCAAGCGAGCTAAATTAAAAACACAATTATACTAAAGTAACCTTTAAAACTCAAAAACAAGTTTTATATCATTAATTTATAATGACACAATCTGTAATATTATATAAAGTTTGTTTGCTTGTTTGTTTGAAAGCATTACCTCATCTGACTATATTGTAAAACAAAGTCCCCAAAAGCTGTCTGTATATGATAGATTTTCTCAAAATCTACTGAACGGATTTATGTACGGTTTTTACTAAAAGATAGTGCAATTATTGATGAAGGTTTAGGTTACATTACGGTTTTATGTAAATTGATTGAAATATAACGATTATTGTTGAAGAGGTCGGGTGGTAATAAAAAAACGCGTGGGACTGAATATATGCGGGAAAAACTTTGTAACACACTGATTCCCAAGTGAACGAAGCGGGCACAGTGAGTAAATATTATAAAACAAAGTCCCCAAAAGCTGTTTGTTATGTGATCGATTTTCTCAAAATCTACTGAACGGATTTTTATGAAATTTGGTATGGAGATAGTTTAAGGTCCTGGGTAGGTTATAGGCTACTTTCTATCCCGGAAATATATATAGCGGGACTTTTATCCCGAAAAACTCATTCACGCGGGCGAAATTGCGAGCAAAGTAAGTATTAATAAACGTTGCATTGGTTCGTGAAAAACTATAAAAATATTATAATGTTTGAAAGTAACTTGAGTCCATCGCGTTCAAACAAAGTCTTCAGTTTTATATAATAGTGATAGATTTAAATAATTTAAACCACAATGTTTTTCAATGTTCAATGACTGACAATTGTTTGAAAAGGAAACACTATAGTTATGTGGTTTTATATATAACGTGTAGAGTAAATGACACACGCCTGTTATTGTAGGTGTAGGCAGAGGCTCAACTGGAGCAACAATTTTCCGCCGTGCGTATTTCGTCTCATGTAATAAGCAAGCCTATTGCCATATCGGGCACTAGTTCCCTTCATGCTGATACCGACTATAATAATCTAATATAATTTGCCTGACCCGGCATCAAGCCGAAACCTCAGCACTGCAGTCAATACAACTACGCCAAGGCAATCAAAATCGATGGACCAAATCAAACCATAATCTATGTCAGCCTTTATCGATTATACTAATTTGTTGTGGGCCAGATGCAACACACTTTTTGTTTTGAATGACGAGACGAGCTTGCAGTTCACCTGATGATGAGCGATACGATCCATAAACAGTAGAAACCCCTAAAATTACAAAGTATTTGGTATTCCATTGCGCTCGTCTGAGACATGAGATGTTTATATGTCCAGTAGTTACACTGGCTACAATGTCCTTCAAACGGAACACAGACTACACACTGCTTGGCGATAATAGACATTACGGTGTACGTACCCAGACGGACTCTCAAATATGAGAGACCTACCACCAGTTCGTGTGTATTTTAACAATGATTATAATGAAGACAATTTGTATTGTATAACTACGTCAACCTAGCGTCATGCCTCGGGGGATTTTATCCCAGAGTATCGCTTTGGAAAAACCCAACTTCTAAGGAATGATGACATTATCGAAATAGGTACTTAGATATTTTACCTTAAAGCCGGAAGCCTGACTAACCAATAGATTCTAATTCAAAGTTTAGCGGCGTAAACGTAGACGCCACTGTAGAGGAACAGATGGTTACGTTCCTCTATGAAAGGGGAAGATTTCCAGTCAGGCAGATTTAGTGACTGGTCGCGGCCCCTCCGACAGTTCTTATTCGGAGGTGGTATATGCTGCACGTCACGCAAATTGTGCAAGCGTAATTCAGGATCGACGTCGCCATCTATCGTGATATCACTGTAGTTGTGTCACTGCATCGATCCTCTTGCAGTTCCGGCGATGTTGACGAGATGGCTGTGTATGCACCGATTATACCGCCACATCATTTACAGCCAAAAGCAGATGAACAATTTTTTTCTCAATACGGGTACTGCAAAGTGACCGCACATGTCTTAACGCGATATACTCAAAAACTACCCAACGGATTTTGATGAAATTTGGTATGGAGATAGTTTGAGACCTTGGGAAGGACATAGGCTACTTTCTATCCCGGGAAAATATATATAGAGACTTTTATCCCGGAAAACTGTTTCATACGGGCGAAGCCGCGAGCATTACCTATTATACATTTTTACTCATGAACTTGTTTTAGCGTTAAGAGGTGATTAAGAATCGCTTAAATAGCTGTCAAAAATATCACCGGTTCCTACTTCAAACCTTATTAAGAGGCAAGATGGTTTTAACTTACAGCTGATCGAATAAATTTGTGTTTTAACTAAACTTTGCGAAATTTTTATAAGACTCCAACAAACCGCGATAAAATTCGCATACTAGTTTTGTTTTGATGTTCCTGATTCCAGGTCAACGGGAAGTACCCTATAAGTATTTGGTTTCCAATGATTCATAATAAGGGGGTTTATAATAATAATATCAGCCGTGTATTATATACTTGCCCACTGCTGCACGGGCTCCTCTACTACTGAGAGGCCTTAGTCCACCACGCTGTAGTGCGGATTGGTAGACTTTACACACCTTCGAAATTCCTATAAAGAACTTCTCAGATGTGCAGGTCTTCCCGATGTTTTCCTTCACCGTTAAAGCGAACGATAAATTCACAAAGAATACACACATGATTTTTTAGAAAAGTCAGAGGTGTGTGCCCTTGCGATTTGAAGCAGCGGACACTCGTCTCGGCAGTCCGTTCCACAGCCAACTAGGCTATCGCCGCTTTTTTTTGAAGGGGGGTTTAGTGTTTCACTAAGTGTTTCGAGGACGGCGGGAGCGAGGTCCACTATTTGATAGGTCGCTTCCCCCTGATAGTACAATGGTGGAAGTTGTGGGGCACAAGTGAGAAAGATTGGAAGGATAGTAGGGAATTTGGGGAGTGAAGAGTGGAGGAAGGACAACCTTCTTTAGAGTGTGTGGTAGGAAGAAGAAAGAGAAATGTTTGCCCTTATAGACCTCAATGTACCAACCAAATACACACACACTTGTGTGCCTACACTATAGGTCAGTGTTCCGCAAACTTTTTGTGTTCATGTACATCTAGGAAAACAAACATTTTTGGAGTTTCACCACAAATTAATAATCTGTTTTAAGTAATGTTAATCAACATTTATAATTATTATCAACAAACATAAACTTTAAATTGCGGTAAAGGTATTTAATGTGAAACATGCGAGCCTGTTCACCCTTATTTACTAAAAATAAGTTTATGAGAACCTTATTTTTCCGAGGCACGCCAACTAATGATCAGGGTATACCAGTGTACCGCGGTACACACTTTGCTGAACAGTGCTATAGGTTTTGATTCCCTTGTGAAATCGCAAAATATACGACATAAACGCTCATATCTTTGATCGCCTTAACTTACAAGTTTACTTGAAAGAGTGTAGACAGAAGACACGAAATTAAACTATTTTTCGGATTTTATCGTGGTTTTAATATTTTACTTTTCTCCCGACGTTTCGAAGATTTCCGAGTTCTACATTTAATTAAATCGGAACCCAAAGACCGGACAGACTTTAAGACACTGTGAGCTCATTCTGCATAGATCGGACCACCAACAGATAAAAAATTAATAAGTTATATATTTGTAAAATGTAGATGGATATTGTAACTTTGACTTTACAGATGAACAACTACAGTCTCCCCCGTGACCAAGAAGGCTGCAAAGTCTTCGAAACGTCGGGAGAAAAGTAAAATATGAAAACCGCGATAAAATCCGAAAAATAGTTTAATTTAAATGTCTAAAATTCGCGTAAACATAAGAAATCAGAAGACACTATTTAACTTTCTACATATCCCCCATAGAAGTAC
This sequence comes from Manduca sexta, assembly GCF_014839805.1. NCBI lineage: Eukaryota > Metazoa > Arthropoda > Insecta > Lepidoptera > Sphingidae > Manduca > Manduca sexta. Next base: position 3,354,278 of record NC_051115.1, on the reverse strand, counting down.
ATTCGTGTCTATCCAACTGTTCATATTTCTAACAAAAATGATTTGCAATTTTGAATAACCTTTGCCCTGTTTCTTTTGAATCGTGTAAAGCCCCGCGGTGCGTCATGAAGGAGACAGGAATTATTTGTATTTTGTAGAATAGTATCAGTGCCCTAACAGGAAAGGGACATTGGTACCTTTGCAGGGGGGGGGGGGGGGTAATTTCCATACTAGGACCAAACCTCATTTATACATATAAAAACCTTTTTAATAAGTCACCGACTACGAAATTGGTAACCAGTATACAGGCTCATTTTGACATTGCATTACTAAATGAAACCACATACTCGTCTTCTCCTTTGCTGACATTGTGCCAAATATCATCCATTAATAGAATATATTCATCTAAAATCCTGGTTTTAGTTTTTGATTTTTTTATCATTTTGAAGTTTAATGCGAATATGGCATGCGTGAGTGTATTTCTGACTGTAAGTATGATGTTGCAGCGACGAATTCTCTTAAAGTAGTAGTAGTGGCATTAGAGCGCGTAAAATTTAAATTATTTTTCATCTATTTTATTTTGTTCGAAACTTACACTGATTTATTTTACATCTACGGTTTTACATCTATGTGGTTTCATTTAGTAACGCGATGTCAAAATGATCATGTATAAGTTCAAACTTGACGAACTTTGCCGTTCGATCCATACACACAGTTATTGTACCGACCGCAAATGTTTGTAATAATGAATTCGCTTCTTTTCTTATTAAAGTACATTTTTACGGTTTTTAGATTTTTTCTTTTATATGTACTAAGACATTGCATTTAATGATTTTATGTCAACGGCAAGTACCCTATAGGTTTTTGTATTCTCCCGATTAACAAATACTTTACTAAACCAATCTATATCTTTGACTGCCCACATCCCTTCCCACATTCCCTTTCTTCCCCTCTCCCTACTCCCTTGGGCAGAGGCGGCCTTCGGGGGAGGCGAACCGGGCAACCGCCTGGAGCCTCGCGCTTACAGAGCCCTCGCGCGATGCCTCGCAGGACCTTTACGTTCTTACCGACGAAACTGTTAAAACAGGGGAACGTGTTTTTACTATGCCCGGGGCTTCGCTACTGTTTCTTTTTGCTTTCGCCTGGGGCCTCGCGTCGTTTAGAGCCGCCACTGCCCTTAGTTGAGCGTTGTCTCTAAACCGAGAGATTCCAAAATCTCACTAGCACATGTCCCATGGTATTGACAATGCAGAAACTTAGGCCTCCCTTGTGTTAAAGCATTGCGAGTCCCAACATTCTTGATGCAGGATTCACAGAACTATGAACATGGGTAAGCTTATACAAAAAAATAACTATATCTACACTATTATATAAAGCGGCGATAGCCTAGTTGGGTGTGGAACGGACTGCCAAGACGAATGTCCGCAGGTTCAAATCCCAAGGGCATACACCTCTGACTTTTCTAAAATAATGTGTGTATTTTTTCTGAATTTATCGTTCGCTTTAACGGTGAAGAAAAAAAATCGTGAGAAAACCTGCACATCCGAGAAGTTCTATAAAGGAATTTCGAAGGCGTGTGAAGTCTACCAATCCGCACTAGGCCAGCGTGGTGGACTAAGGCCTAATCCCTCTCAGTAGTCGAGAAGGCCCGTGCTCACCAGTGGACAAGTATATAATACAGGGCTGATATATTATTATTATTATATAAAGCTGAAGAGTTTGTTTGGACGCGCTAATCTCAAAAACTACTGGTTCGAATTGAAAAATTCTTTTAGTGTTGGATAGCCCATTTATTAACGAAGGCTATATAACATCACGCTATGACTAATAGGAGTGGAGCATCAATGAAAAACGTTGCAAAAGCGTCGCATGCGCTACGTAAACGGTTAAAGTTACGCAACAATCATATATGACGGAGTTGTTTCTTTAAAAAGTTCTAAAAAATTATAAAATAATGTCTCCCGCCGCATCTGTCTGTCTGAATGCAATAAACTCAAAGACTATTCAATGGATATCGATGAAATTTGGTATGGAGATAGTTTGAGACCCTGGGAAGGACAAAGGCTATTTATACCCTAGGTATTTATACTCCCGAAGTCTCGGAGACTTCAGCCTTCGTGGTCACGGGGACTGAGGTGTTGGTCGCCCGAAAAGTCAGTTACAGTATCTACCTTCATTTTACAATTATATATTTTTTCCTTCTTCGAAACGTGGGAAGAAAATCTATACAAATTATAAAACAAAGTCCCTCTTTCTGTCTGTCTGTATATTATCTACTTTCTCAAAATCTTCCGAACGCATTTTAATAAAATTTGGTATGGAGATAATTTAAGACCCTGTGAAAGTTATAGGCTAAGACCCTGGAAAAATATATAGCAGGACATTCATCCCGGAAAACTCTCACGCGAGCAAACCCGTGACCAATAGCTAGTAAATAGATAATCATTATCAACGAATGCCATTGTTAGTCGTATAAATATCATTAAAAGTAGTTAATTGTAATAACAATTATTTATTAATTAACTGCGTAGTTAAAACAGGATGTCCGTTAGAACCGAATGGAACTTTTGACGTTTGTAATGAGGGCATTTGATCACATGTTCGAAAACTTTGAAGAACATTGTATCCAGTATTTTGACTGTTTTTTTTGTAGTGAACCCTGTAGTTACTGAGGGAAGCCTGCAAATGGGATACTGGAATCCCCGGCTTACTGACTATAGATCTGAGTAGATCTCTACAGGAATTTCGAGGGTGTGTGAAGTCTACCAATCCGCACTACAGCGTGGTGGAATAAGGCCTAATTCATCTCAGTAGTAGAGGCCCGTGCCCAACAGACTATAGGCCTGGAAGAAAGTTGGAATAGCTGGGGCAAGGAAGTGTAGGAAGAAAAGGAACTCTCTTAGAATGGGTAGAGGGGAGAAGGACACAGCATAGTGACTCCATTGCACCTGATACTAAGAGAGGTAAAATAGAATGTCGACTGACGAGAGATGATTGCCCCTCGGCAGACACAATTATGCTGGGTCTGGCGGCCACTATGGCGGGTTTTAACATTATGTACAGTGGTCGCTATCCAGGCGAATAAAATATAACCTACCAGAGAACTAGAAGTCTGGAACTGCATAGTAAATGGATCAACTGTTACATAATTTTTTTATTGCTTTGAATGACGAGACGAGCTTGCCGTTCGCCTGATGGTAAGCGATACGATCCATAAACAGTAGAAACACCAACACCATGAATTACAAAGTATTGTTTGGTATTCCACTGCGCTCGCCATCCTGAGACATGAGATATTAAATATGTCCAGTAGTTACACTGGCTACAATGTCCTTCAAACCGGAACACAACAGTGACTATACACTGTTGCTTGGCAGAAATAGACATTGCGGTGTACTTACCCAGACGGACTCTCACTTATGAAAGACCACTAGCAGTAAACATAGCTAGCGATATGTGTATGTCTGTTTAACGCAACGTGGATAGTACTCTTCAAGCTGTTCAAAATGTAATTTTACATTCGCTGCGACACTAAATGCCAGAAATTGTATCGTTACTATCAAAGGTCATCCGGAAACAAGCGAAGACCAAGGTTCGTATACAAAGTTCAAATTAAATTAATTTGTTATAATATGGATTTAATTCAAGTGTCCTTGGAATTTGTTTTTAAAAAAATATTGTTAGAATTATTATGAATGTTTATTGAAATAAAACTATTTATGGATTTTATCGCGGTGTTTTATATTATTTCCTCTCGACGTTTCGAAGAAAAAAAAATGTATACTTAATTGTAAAATGTAAGTAGATATTGTAACAGAAAAATAGATGTAGATGTTAAATGTTTAAATATACAAATTCCGTTTTGAATGAAATGGGTTTGGTAGTAAACAATGCCTTGACAACGAAACGCTACATCGTAAATGTCGCTATTATTCAATTCGATAGTCTATTTATGAGCCATCGATCTAAAGTTGATTTTTAGAAGCGACTAGAGTCCTGACGGAATATCGACTGACGCGGCGCGAGGCCTTAACCACTTCGCCAGTTAAGGAGTTCTTTTGAAGTTCGAAGAACATTGTAGCCAGTGTAACTACTGGATATAATAAGACATCTCATGTCTCAGACGAGCGCAGTGGAATACCAAACACTTTGTAATTCAAGGTTGGTGTTTCTACTGTTTATGGATCGTATCGCTTACCACCAGGCGAACGGCAAGCTAGTCGTCATGCAAAGCAATAAAAAATCAAAAGGTACATATTTGAGACAATTCTTAGGGCGTAAAATAAATATTGAAGTAAGCTTTGTACACTAACTCCTTGGAAATATTGAGTTATATTAATTTATAACAGTAATTTCTATTGATATTATTGTGGTTGGCTTTTGAACATGTTGTGATTCATAATAAATCACGAGTAAGTTTGACGTGGGTATTCAAGATTGTCTTTACCTACATAATACAGGGTCATTTTGATATTGCGGCAATAAATATAATCACAAGTCGTACCTCTGATGGTCTACTTCAAAACACGAAATCCATAGTTTCGGATGACGGATCACACGTTTTGTTACTACGAAGTGTTACGGATCCAGTATACAGTAGTTATATTAAAGCGATTTTTTTTTATTCGCGGGAAAAAGTATATAGCGTGTACTTTGTACATTGTCAAACAGAGCCCCCCCCCCCCCTACGAGGCAATTCTTGTGCACTATCTCCACATTGAATGCACGCCCATGCACGGGGGACATTTGTCGCTTTAGGCACACAGTTAAGTGTATATACCTCATGGTTGTAACACATTGAGGCCTATAAGGGCTACGGACAGTTCCTAGCCTTCTCCTCTCATCCTAAGAGGTTTCCTTATCCTACCCCATACTTCCTTCCCAGCTGTCCCCTTCCAACTTTCCTCTAGGGCAGTCACTAAGCCAGGGGGAACCAGTATACCGTTCGCAGGTTTCCCCCCGGTGATGAGTGCAGGGTCTATACCAAAAAAAAACCGCCACTAGACTTTTGTCCGTGTGCAATTTTATTTGAATGTCAAAACGATCTTCCCGTTTGATGGTAAGCGATACGATCCATAAACATTAGAAACATCAACACCTCGAATTACAAAGTATTGTTTGATATTCCACTGCGCTCGTCTGAGGCATGAGATATCTTATTATATCCAGTAGTTACACTGGCTACAATGTCCTTCAAACTGGAACACAACAGTGACTACACACTGCTTGACAGAAATAGACATTGCGGTGATACCACAGGCGGACTGTCACATTTGAAAGACCTACCACCATTGAGTGAAATTATAAAAGCATTGCCTGCCCTGAAAACCAAACCTAACACATTCCACAACCATATACTCTGTAAATAATATAGGCGATACAATCATCTACATAAAAACATCTCGTTGAACCTGTTTATAATGTGTATCAATTTTGTCTGGTTTATAGACAAAAATAATACAGAAATATTTATGTAAATTGTCGTCGACCATTTTGAAGAAGGCAAAGGAATCTTAGTTCATACAGCCGTGGAGGATATTAAATATTTTTTTAATATCTATCTAAGTACTGGTTGCATTGCGTATGGAATCAACTTAATAAAAAAAAATACGATTTTTTGACGAGAATTTGGTACTATAATTTATTAAAAAAACACGTTTGTTAAAATTACCTAGAGGCATAGTTCTATTACGGTACTACAGCGGTGCTGAGGTTTCGGGTTTGAGTTGCGGATCGGGCAGTAATATTGGAGTTTTCTGCTTAGTATCTTAGTAATACTGATATGACGATAGCCTTCTATCATATCATGGGACGGAATACATACGGCAGAAAGAAGGTGCACTAGTTGCGCCTCTGCCTACCTCATTGAGGATAAAAGGCGTGATAGAGGCGTATCTAATTAAAAAGTCGTTTTCAGTAAACAAAGCTGTATAGATTATTATTAATAATATCAGCCCTGTATTACATACTGTCCTACTGCTGCACGAGCCTCCTCAACTGAGTGATTAGGCCTTAGTCCACCACGCTGTAGTGCGGGCCGATTTCACACACCCTTAAAATTCCTATAAAGAATTTCTCAGGTCTGCAGGTTTCCTCACGATGTTTTCCTTCACCGTTAAAGCAAGTGATAATTCATAAATACACACATAACTTTAGAAAAGTCAGAGGTGTGGGTTTTGGACCTGCGGACATTCGTCTCTGCAGTCCGTGCCACACACAACTAGGATATTCGCTGTTTCATTTCATTCTCTATAATTATATTGAGTAAACAAATCTAATTCAGTATATATAACTTATACATGACATATGTGAATAAAAAATATTAGTCACATAAGTAAGATTATTTGTTGTTCAAGTGAATAAATAGGTTATAACAGTGACGTTTTGGTCGCCATTTTAGTTCAATTCAATTCAATTTTTAGATTAGATCGTTGGTAGACGATGATTATGCCAATGTTAAAGTTGAAAGTAGGAAAAGTTACGGTAATTTTTTATGGGTCTAATATTATCTATGACTGTTGAGCGGTAAATAAAGCAATGGCAATACAAAATATAATATAGTAAAACGGTGAAGGAAAACATCGTGAGGAAACCTGCACATCTGAGAAGTTCCCTATAGGAATTTCGAAGGTGTGTGACGTCTACCAATCCGCACTACAGCGTGGTGGACTAAGGCCTAATCCCTCTCAGTAGTAGAGGAGGCCCGTGCTCAGCAGTGGGCAAGTATATAATACAGGGCTGATATTATTATTATTATTATACATAAATTCAGAATAAGATTATTATGAATGTATAAAAATATTAAAATTCCAAATATAAGAAAATAAATACAGTACAAATCAGAGATAAAGAAATAAACTAAAGAGAACATAAAAACAAATATCAAAAACCATAATCAGATATTATTATTTTTTAAAAATTTATAGAGGACTTTAATTAAAGGGGAATAAACTAAAGTTAAGATAAAAGGAATGTTAATTGGGCGGGGGTGTCTGCAGGAAGAAGGTCATAGAAGGAGATTAATAGTTTAAGACAGAAAAAATATATATGTTCCAAGGAACCCGCGTCCAAGCCACACTCGCCCAAGGAGTGATATTTCACACGAATTTTGGCTAAAAAGACTGGCGTGCAAACAAAACCAAGTCACAGACGAATGATCACAGATGTGATTAATTTATCAGAATAATTCTTCTTTCTAAATCAACATTTTGGAGAGATTGAATTCAGATTTGAACAAATAGTTTGTATGTACCTTTGTGTCTAGAATATACGTTAATGAACTTATGTGATAATATTCCAATTAATTCCGTTATAGTTTAATTAAAATCAAGAATATGAATAAATCGATAAATAAATTAACATTATTTTGACGTTCTAGTATCTTCCGTGATATTTTCTGAATGAGAATGTTCGATTATATCTTAGATTGTTTTTCAGAATGGATGGCGTGCCCTCTAGCGAGACGTGAGATGTAAATCGGAGATTTTGTAAAACATATATCCTTCGGGAACAATAGATGAAATATATTTCTTACATGTCCTTCTGTACCTTCAAAAACATATACAAAAATTTCAAGATTTTTTTTGAAACGGGCACATCAAAGACTCCATTGCAACTGATGTTAAGTAGAGTGGGAAAAAATATCCCTCGGGAACAATGTTTTTTTCTAGATCAAAGATACCATTTGTCCGTCTGTACTTCTGACAAAATGTATGAAAAATTACAAGATCTTTTTTTTGAAACGGGCACATCAAAGACTCCAATGCAACTGATGTTAAGTAGAGTGGGAAAAAATATCCCTCGGGAACAATGTTTTTTTCTAGATCAAAGATACCATTTGTCCTTCTGTACTTCTGACAAAATGTATGAAAAATTTCAAGATCTTTTTTTTGAAACGGGCACATCAAAGACTCCAATGCAACTGATGTTAAGTAGAGTGGGAAAAAATATCTCTCGACAGTCGACACATATATGTCGGCCTGTTGGAACACAATATACACACATTCGACTGGTGTCTATTTCTGCCGCCAAGCAGCTTGTAGTCACTGTTGTGTTAACATCTCATGTCTCAGATGAGCGCAGTGGAATACCAAACAATACTTTGTAATTCAAGGTGTTAGTGTTTCTACTGTTTATGGATCGTATCGCTTACTATCAGGAGAACGGCAAGCTCTTCTCGTAATTCAATAAAAAAAAATCGTGGGCCACTATGGCGGGTTTTAACACCTTGTGTACATTTGCTATCTGGGCAGATATAAAATATATCCTACCACCAGCAAGAAGGAACTAGTTTAGGTGCTACTAAAAATACTATGTGCCCATTAAATTTGTATATGAAATAAATACACATGATAGTTAATGTCTCCAAATATTACTGCCTTCACTAACTTCATACAGTCTTACTTATAAATTTGTTTTAGCGTTAAGGTGGTTAGGAATTGCTTAAATAGCTGTCAAAACATCACCGGTTCCTAGTTTGAACCTCTAAGAGGCAAGATGGCGGCTTGACTCACAGCTGATCGAGTAAATTTGTGTTTTAAGCATAGCTTTGCGAAATTTTATAAGCAAGACTGATAATGTTTCTTTAAGACAGTTTTAAACCGAACAGAAGTCAGTTAATATTAGTGAATCTGTATTGTTAAAACTTGTGGAAATACAAGTTATTAAATAAAAAAAAAAAGATATGTCAATGTCACTTCTTGTTTCATCTTGTATACTAGTTTTGCTAAGTTTATATAACAGTATTTTAAATATTTATCACATAAAACTCCACCACGTATTAATCACGCCTTTGATTCTAAACATATATTTCTATTTTGTCTTTGAATATAAAAAAAAAAACAAAAGAATCGTAATGCGCAGCTCGTCTGCTAAGACATTGATGTTAAATCTCCTAGCCTAGTAATTCAGACCACAATACTTCAAACACAATACACTGGAATAGACTGCGACTTATAATTTATAGTTTCTTAAACCATGGTTATAACACCAATTTTGCTTCTATTTGTATATTTGAATACATTATTATATTGCACAATCATAAACAAAGTCTTACCTTATATAAAAACATAAAATAATCACGGACACATTGTTTTTGTAATTTTCAACAGACGTGTAACTCGGTCGGATTTTGAACGGAAACTGACCGCGCTGGTTGCTATAGGGCTGGCAGGAATTATCTAGAAAACTAAGTTTGACTCGCGGCATTTACTGCTAAATCTATGCTTTTTTCGGGATAAAAAATTAATGTATTGCTGGTCTGTTTGTGTGGCAAATTTAGAGAACTTCAATTTAGGCTTTAATGTACTAAAATCGAAGTATTTTTTTTTCTAACTGGCTTCTTTCATGTAAAGTAAGTTGAATACACGTACAAAAAAAAACCTATGCAAGATGACCAATAAGACCGTGAAACAATATCGCTCGCTAAAGTAAGTTTTTATTTGAACTGAGGTGGTCTGTTAAAGCTCACACTTAAGTCCCTAAAACGTTGACAAAGGTGGCACCTATACAAATAATATATAAATTTAACTTTAATTAACTAAAAACTTGAAAGCGACAGCCCTGACAAACTGGGTGTCGTTAATGACAAGTTTGCGGCATGCGCGGGCGCCGATACGTCAGAGTATAATTATATGGTACAAGCAGGGAGATGAGGCGAAAGAGGTTTTATGAGCGGAGCGATTTAGGTTCATTCATAGGCGTACCCAAGAGGGGAAGGTTGATTACCTTTGAATTTAGTGTGCTCACGTACTGTTGTGTTATTATAAATGATAATAATGGAAAACCTGTATTATATACTATCCTTACGTGCCGCTAGGCGGGCGGCGGCGCGGGCGCGGGTGGCTGACAGTGATCGAGAGGCCTCCGCGACGCGACGTCCTCTTAGCACTCGCCCCTGAGGATGACCTACTTAATAGGTCGCAACTGGTCGGCGATTCCGACTACTTTTTATACGTGAGTAAAACCGTGTTGTTTTTTACTAATTTATATACTATCTATCTATATACTATCTCATTGCTGGACACGAGCCTCTATTACAGAGAGGGTTTTAACCCTTAGCCCATCACGCTGTAGTGCGGGAAAACTCCAATTACCTTTGAAATTATTGTGGAGAATTCTCAGATATGTAGGTTTCCTCACAATGTTTTCCTTCACCGTTAAAACGAACAATAATTGATAAGCAATACACACGTAACTTAAAAGTCAAATAGTTTAATTTGAATGTCTACCATTCGCGTAAACATAAGTTATTAAGTATAAACTATGGTCAAAGGACCCAATTCCGTCAGTGGCTGCGAATCGGCTTATTTGCAACTACAAGTGTTCTAATAAAAAAAAAACAGTGATAGCCTAGTTATAAATAAAAAAGTCAGTGGAAAAAGTAAAAGTGAATAAAAAGATCGTGTGCAAACCTGCATACCTGAGCAGTTCTTTGTAGGAATTTCGAGGGTGTGTGAATTCTACCAATCCACACTATAGCGTGGTGGACTAAGGCCTCATCCTTCTCAGTAGTAGAGGCCCCAGCCTAGCAGACAGACAGTATCAAATACAGGGCTGATCTAAGATGTTTTAATTGCATAGATACGTTGTCCGAGCTCAATACTGACAGGACGAAAGCAAAGTAATTGCCCGACATTCACTTAGTCAACCTCCAACCACTGTCGCGGCTAGTCGGCTTACTAACTTTTTATATTTTTGTAAATAAAATGCCTTCCTGTGTTTTTAGACGATGATTTTTTATGACGATGAATTATACTCCAACTGTGAATGAAAAAAACGTTTCATTTCATACGTTAGTAATAAGTATACACTATTTAACTTATTTTTTAACTAATAAATGTATTTTATTCGACTGTCATGGCGACGGGGCGGTCGACGCTCGGGCCCACTCGGGCCGTATCAATGCGAGCTGCTATGGCTGTGACTATAGTAAATAGTGCGCTGATTTTATGTGCAATTTTGTTAGTCTATGACGCGTTATTTTTAAAACGTCATTGGGCCTGATCTGAGGCCTGATATTATACTTTTAATGATGACTTCTAAACAACGCAAAATGTCAACAAAGTTCAATGTACAAAACCGTAGAAACCGCCCGCTAGTAATTCATTACTCGGCCCGCAAGCATGCGCAGTACACACACAAAGATTTCTTCCTTGATCTTTTATACTCGGAATTGCGTTCAACTAGTTTTGAATACTTTCTTGTGTTTGTTGTCGAAATGTTTTGCGGACTTTGTTCTTTATGGAAGGAATTTGTGTCCTGTTTAGTTATTTTTATACGGGAATTGTATTAAAGGTTTTGTTTGCAATATTAAATCAGCTGGTTTGCTGGTAGAATAAATTTTTATCCGTCCGGAAAGCGACCACCGTATACAAGGCGTTAAAACCCTGCTACTGGTGGTAGGTCTCTCATATGTGAGAGTCCACTAGGTAGGTACCACCGCAATGTATATTTCTGTCGCCAAGTATTGTGAAGTCAATGTTGTGTTCCGATTTGATCATTGTAGCCAGTGTAACTACTGGACATAATAATTAACATCTTGTGTCTCATCGAGAATACCAAACTTCTCTGTAATTCAAGGTGTTGGTGTTACTGTTTATGGATCGTATCGCTTACCATCAGGCGAATAGCAAGCTTGTCTCGTCATTCAAAGAAATAAAAATTGTACGTATTTAATTCAACGTGGGAAATATCTCTATAACTATCTGTATCTTGTTAAAACTCCAATTGGTCCCATTTGCATATGAATACAACGTAGAAATCAATTATAGAAAGGCAGCTTTACAAGATAATATATCGTATCTTGGTTGATCAAAGATATTAAACAGTAATTAGTTATAGACCGACCATCAGGACCAAAAATGCTTCAATTTAATACCAATCACTACATAGTATAAAACAAAGTCGCTTTCTCTGTCCCTATCTATGTATGCTTAAATCTTGAAAACTACGCAACGGATTTTGATGCGTTTTATTTAATAGATAGAGTGATTCAAGAGGAAGGTCTATATGTATAATAACATCCATTAAATAGTGGAGAAATACTGTTATTTTGTTATGTTATACCCGTGCGAAGCCAGAGCGGGCCGCTATGTTTTTATATACAACGTTCACAGTTTTTCTGTAGTGTATTTAGTATCAGCATTGCACCCGTGCGAAGCCGGGGCGGGTCGCTAGTTGGTAATAAGTTGTCTTATTTGAAATGTGTGACAAGATGTCAGCGTCGTTAGAGATTAATACAAAAATATCATTAACAGAAAATATGCTAATGCGCATTAAAACGTGCAAATCACGATGCGGAAAAAGAAGTAATTTACGTAATTTATTCCTATTTTACTGATTTAATAACCTATTCAGCGCAAAATTTTTGTATGACAATCTTCCCTTCGCTTTATAATCTTAGAAGTCTGATAAAAGTGGGAAGATCAATGCAAACGAAACAGGAAGCAACATCTAGTGTTCAAAATAACTAAAGGTTATTGCCTCTTGCTACGTTAATGTTTAATTTTAGAATGTTTTTCAAAAGCAATGCATCATACCTTTTATAAACCCTTATTATTTTGGATGTTTTTTCCTTGCTTTTGTATTGACTGACAAGAATGCACCCAAAGGTTAGTTATACACAATAAATTCTATGATTATACAGAGCGGATATTGGGAATATTGTCATACAAACATTTTGCGCTCATGCGATGGTTCAATCTACCGTGAAATGCCATACACCAATGTAAAATACTTCATATTTTCTCCACATGATGATTTACGCCTTTTTAATGAAAATATTAGCATATTTATCGTAAATATATTATTTTTATTAATGTCTAAGGACGCTGATATCTTGTCACACATCTAAATACATATAACTCAAAGGTGATATATCAACGCCAACCCAAACTACTGGACGGATCGGGTTGAAATTTGGCATGCAGGTAGATGTTATGACGTAGGCATCCGCTAAGAAAGGATTTTGATTAACTCTACCCCCAAGGTGTTAAAATAGGGGATGAAAGTTTGTATGAAACTTTGTCAATTTTAAACCGATCGAGCTGAGACTTTGCATGCATAAAACTACTATGACATAAGCATCCCCTAAGAAAGGATTTTGATAAATTCCACCCCTAAGGGGATAAAATAGGGGATAAAAGTTTGTATAAATCTTCTTAGATTTTCGACTGATTGAACTGAAATTAATGATTGGAGCTACTATGGTGACAAGTTCGCCTAGATAGGATTTTGATAAATTTAACCCCCATGGGGATAAAATTCGTTTGAACCTATCAGTACCGGGAAAATATGTAGCAAGACTTTTATCATACAGTGGACTTTTATCCCGAAAACTCCTTCACGCGGGCGAAGCCGCGAGCAACCGCTAGTAAATAAATAAATATTCAAGTGCTAGAACACTGAACCGACTTTGATAAAAATAAAAAGTAATATCACTGACTACAGAGAAAAAAAGATTTTATTATTGCACACAAACAATATAACGTAATAGTAAAAAAAGAGAACAAAAACATAAAATTATAAAAATAAATTATACCTATTGTGCCAACAACGAGAACCCTTATTCATCTTCTTACTGCAGTACTGATACCGCAGCTTTGACTACAGAAAAACTTCCACAAATATTTCACCAACCATACGATACGGCGGTCAACAACCAACTGCCTCGCTTAGTCAACCTTGTGTTTTAATAGCAAAAGTGTCAAATACCCTCACAAAAATATTTATATGCTAACACTAGTGAAATTAAAACGTGGGGTAATGATTTCTTATGTTTACGCGAATGTTAGACATTGGATTAAACTAATTTTCTATCGCGGTTTTTTAAGTTTTATTTTTCTCCCGACGTTTCGAAGACTGCAGCCTTCATGGTCACGGGGCGGACTGAGGTGTTGTTCATCCGTAAAGTCAAAGTTACAATATCTACCTACATTTTACAATTATACAACTTTTTAACAAACCTCAGTCCCCCGTGACCATAAAGGCTGCAAAGTCTTCGAAACGTCGGGAGAAAAATAAAACACAAAAAACCGCGATAGAATCCGAAAATTAGTTTAATTTCAATGTTAAAACGTGGGGCTTTAGAATGTATTAATTTTAGTATTACAAACCTTAGGGTCTACGAAAAACGAACGTCGAAACGTCGGTCCGAAACCAAGAAATGACGAACTTCGGATTTGACTTTACTACCAAATTACTTCGGGTCCGTCACCGTTCTGTAGCTTACCTTAGTGGATCAATTTCCCGTATATTTTTGGAGAAAGCAGTAGTTCTTTAACCTCGCAGATGGTTTTAAAAAGTATTAGTTCTTATAAATTCCATGTCTGAAATATTGCGATGAACCGATCGGATCCATCGTCGAATCCGTCATCGGATCCGTAACACTTCGTAGTAACAAACTTTGCGATCTGTCATTCGAAGCTACTGATTTCGTTTTTCGAAGACCCTCTGGTACTAGGGCAGCATAGTTGTCTAAGAACCTTACCTTTCAATAGTAGAGGTAAGTGCTGTTAGAATGCCGTTTGGAGTCACGGATTTGATTCATACATCAGGTAGTGATATTAAGCTTTTCTGCTCACAGCCTAGAGTTTAGAATTTGCGCTCGATATGGCGATAGGCTCGCCTTTATCATATCATGGGACGGAATACATATCGCACTCTTAATAAAATAATGACCCATTCCAAAATTGCTAATTTGTGGGAATCGCCAAACAACCAATTTCTGTTTGCAACCTTTCAGTTTCTTCCCTTTTTTTTCATGCTATTGGTTTTATTTTTTACCTATCTTTAATAACCAAAATTTTACAGCAACTTCAAAAAAAGGTCGAATAAAAAAATTGTTTTCCGACGACTGCCACAAATTAACAATTTTGAAATAGGTCATTATTTTATTAAGAGTGCGATATAGCGAAAAGTCTGTGCATTAGATCCTATCGTTATCTACGCCTTCCGGGATAGGTGTGTGTGTATATATTCTCGTTTTTACGATTCCATACTTTTCTTTTAATTGCTTTGTATGACGAGACGAGCTTGCCGTTCGCCTGATGGTAAGCGATCCATAAACAGTAGAAACACCAACACCTTAAATTACAAAGTATTGTTTGGTATTTCACTACCCATCCTGAGACATGAGATGTTAATTATTATGTCCAGTTACACTGGATACAATGTTCTTCAAACCGGAACGCAACAGTGATTACCCACTGCTTGGCAGAAATAGACATTACGATGTTACCTACCCAAGCGGACTCTCACGTATGAGAGACCTACCACCAGTAAATACTTCAAAAGGAACCCTCATACGAGTTTGTCCATCGGTCTATTAAGACCCTTTTTCTCAGGAACGCGTGGAGGTATCAAGTTGAAATTTCTATCAAATACTCGGTACTATAGTCTCTATCAGGTGTGAAAAAATCAAACTTATAAGTCAACGCGATCAAAAGATATGAGGGTTTATGTCGCGTATCTATCTTTATATATAAAAATTAATCCCTATTTCCCTTGGTCATGTCATCACGCGTGAACGGCTGGACCGATTTCACTATTTTTTTGTTGTGTTATTGTCAGGAGAAGGTTCTTATGAAAGAAAAAATGCAAAAAATTACGCGGAAAATTAGAAAATTTAAAAAAACTTAACAAAAATAATTATTTTATATAACTGTCAATTGTTTGGAATAACATAATGCGCGCTGCAAATTCATAGTTAAGACGGGACAACGTCTGTCGGGTCAACTAGTTTTCCTATATTTTGCGATTTCGTAAGGAAATCAATATAAGTATTTCCCGTTGGCCTATAATCATAAAATTTAGCAAGAAGCTATATCTTACAGCACATGTAAATAAAATAATTTAAAATCCATAAATATGTACTTTACTAAAAAAAAAGTTTTTACTATTACAAACTTATTATTTGCGGTTGGTGCCTAACCGTGTTTAGAGATCGAACGATAAAGTTAATTTTGTAAAGTTTGAACAACCCTCGGTGCGCGAGTCACTCTTTTTTAGAAAATCTTTACTTCTCTAAATTAATATAGTTCTACCGGACCTGAAATAAATCCATAATTCAGATTCAGTTACAACTCTTTGGGATGTAGTTTCTATGTTCTTAAACGCGAAGAATCTTCTTCCTTTGGCCAAGGAAAGCATAGCGTACAGAACTGAAAATAAAAAAATATAAAAAAAAATATATTGTCACTATTTTTAGACTTCAATAAATATAAAAAAGATGGTGAATTAGGTGTCAAATACCGGAAATTTGCTCTCCCTCCGATATCTTTCATACGAAGATACTTATACATAATAATTGTGAAATATAATATATCATAAAAAAGGAATAATAATAATATCAATCCAGTATTATATACTGTCCCACTGTAGGGCACGGGCCTCCTCTATTACTGAGATAAGGCTCTAGTCCACCACGTTGTAGTGCGGGCAGACTTCACACACCTTCGAAATTCCTATAGAGAATTTCTCAGGTATGCAGGTTTCCTCACGATGTTTTCCTTCACCGTTAAAGCAAGCGATAATTCACAAAGAATACTCTTTACACTTAGAAAAGTCAGAGGTGTGTTTGGGTTTTGAACCTGCGGACATTCGTCTCGGCAGTCCGTTCCACAACCAATTAGGCTATTGCCGATTTAAAAGAAAAAGTATCTATATAAATATTATATAAAAGCTACAATTTTGCATCTTAATATTGCTGAACGGTAAATTCACTCGCCAGAAATAAAAAAAAACACTTTCCATAATCGTTATAATTAAAAACTTACTGAAAACAAGCAAGAAGTGTGTAATGCCTTTCATAGTTATTAATTTATGACTGATTTTACTAATAGCACTTTGAATTATTAGTATTTAAGGCGAAGATTTTCTAAAAACCGGTCAAGTGCGAGTGGGACTCGCGCACTGAGGGTTCCGTACAAACCTGTAGGTTAGTAAAAGTTCACTCATCACGACAACCGAGTCATAGTTATAGTATTTTTATTGCAAAACTATTTGACCCGGCAGACGTTATCCCGTCTTAACTATGAATTTGCAGCGCACATTCTGTCAATCGCTTATTTCAAACAATCGACAGTTATATAAAATTAATATTTTCGTTAAGTTTTCTTAATTTTTCTAATCTTCCGCGATATTTTTGAATTTTTTCTTTCATAAGAACCTTCTCCTGACAATAACAAATACAACAAAAAAAAATAGTGACATCGGTTCAGCCGTTCACGCGTGATGGCGTGACCAAGGGAAATAGGGATTCATTTTTATATATATAGATGAAATCCATAACATTACAATATGGAAAGCTGGAGGAGCATAAATTATCCAAAAAAAATGAAGTTTTCGAAATTTTTCCTTTACATGTGCTATAAAACATTGCTTTATGCCAAATTTCAAGATTCTAGGTCGACTAGAAGTGCCCTTTAGGTTTTGATTCCCTTGCGAGTAGTTGCGAGTTTGAAAATATGCGGCTTAAATTGCCATTTCTTTTGATTGCGTTGACATAGAAGTTTGATTTTGTTACAGCTTAAAGGTGTTATAGACTTGAGTATTTTATATAAATCTCAGCTTAATACCTCCACGCGTTCCTGAGAAAAAGGGTCT
This sequence comes from Manduca sexta, assembly GCF_014839805.1. NCBI lineage: Eukaryota > Metazoa > Arthropoda > Insecta > Lepidoptera > Sphingidae > Manduca > Manduca sexta. Next base: position 3,336,695 of record NC_051115.1, on the reverse strand, counting down.
TGACAGACGGACGGACAACAAAGTGATCCTATAAGGGCTCCGTTTTTACCTTTTGAGGTACGGAACTTTAAAAATGATAGCCTGGTTACTAGTTACTATCGTTACGCAATACTTGAACGGCCCCTAGGCCAGCGTGGTGGACTAAGTCCTAATCCCTCTCAGTAGTAGAGGAGGCCCGTGCCCAACAGTGAGACAGTATAATATAGAACTGAGAGGGGTTAGGCCTTAGTCCACCACGGTGGCCTAGTGCGGATTGGTAGACTTCACAAACCTTCGAAATTCCTATAGAGAACTTCTCAGGTATGCAGGTTTCCTCACGATGTTTTCCTTCACCGTTAAAGCGAACGATAAATTCACAAAGAATAGGCACATGATTTTAAAAAAGTCAGAGGTGTGTGTCCTTGGGATTTGAACCTGCGGACATTCGTGTCGGTAGTCCGTTCCACACCCAACTAGGCTATCGCCGCTATCAATTCAAGTCAAATCTAATATAATGCTATAAAATGTAAAATTATCTTCGTCCCCTTAACGCGCGCCTTGTACACCAATGTAATACATAATTAAAGCTACAAATGGTTGGTAATAACGAAATAGACATGGGCGCGGGGCGGGGGGTGCAAGGGGGTGTACGTGCCCAATGTCCGGAATAAATATAACTGAATGACAATGGGAACAATTGACCATAGCGATTTTATTATGGTTTAGCATATGCACAGTATATAATACAGGGCTGATAGTATTATATTATACTAGTTGACCCGACAGACGTTGTCCCGTCTTAATTATGAATTTGCAGCGCGCATTCTGTCAATCGCTGACAGTTATTTCAAACAATTGACAGTTATATAAAATTAATATTTTGGTTTTCTTAAATTTTCTGATTTACCGCGCAATTTTTGGAATTATTCTTTCAAAAGAACCTTTCCCTGACAATAACAAACACAACAAAAAAAAATTTGTGAAATCGGTCCAGCCGTTCACGCGTGATGCGATGACCAAGGGAAATAGATATTCATTTTTATATACTTATATAGATAGATTGGCAACAAAGTAACTGTATTTAACTGTAATTGTTTAGTAAGTATCTAATATACTTAATTAGGGCTGCCATTACCAAAATTGCTGACGCCGGATAAACGAGGTCTTCCCAGACACTTCTGAAAAAATACTTTTTGCAACAAAAATAAACACATTTTTAATTATTTTTTTTTTTATTTATATTCATGTACATGCGGGTTATTATGACGAATCTTTACCTAAATTCATTTCAATTTATCGCTTATCTATAAAAAGTTATATTTCACATCAAAAGTGACCGACTTCCGGACTTCTTTCGAACTAGGACAAATCTGGGGAATTCGGAACGGATGACAGCCCTAATTATAATCAAAGCAGCTTTTAATCTCTTCTGTATAGTGACCCAGTTTCACATTAGCGGTACTAGCGTTGAACGACAATAAGTATGTTTGAATAAAAGACTAAGTTTTTTGTTGCCTGACCCAATAAACACAGCAAGAAGAATACCAGCCCTGTATTATATACTGTCCCACTGCTGCACGGGCCTCCTCTACTACTGAGATAAGGTCTTAGTCCACCACGCTGTAGTGCAGGTAGACTTCACACACCCTCAGAATTCCTACAGAGAACTTTTCAAGTGTCTAGGCTTCCTCTCGATATCTTCTGTCACTATTATAGCAAGCGATAATTAACAAAGAATACACACATAACTTTAGAAAAGTCAGAGGTGTGTTTAGGTTTTGAACCTGCGGACATTCGTCTCGGCAGTCCATTCCACTCCCAATGAGGCTATTGCTACATTCACCTTTATGTTCCTTTAGTTTTAAATACATTTTTTAAGTGAGGTGGGTCACTTGGATATGAACAGCTGTTGCAGGTTAAGTATAGCCTACAAACACAAAGACTCCTTATCAAACATACTGGCTGCTTACTTCATAGTCTTTCATTTGTTTTATTGATAGAATAAAAAAATTATGTGAGGGTAGTTGACACTTGCTATAGAATCACTGAGCGTTTGACAGACCAAAGCAGTTGGTCATGGACAGTCATAGTGATCAGTTGGATGGTGAATTATTGGCAAAAATATTTCTGTAGCCAGTGATGGTTCTGTTTATTTGTTTTTAATCAACTCGCTTCCATTTTCTACATTATGTCAAATATAAAATGTCTTTAGTTATAAAAGTGACATTATTTTAAAAAATAAATATCTCAGGTATAATGTATTAGGAGCATGAGTATACTATGCTGAAGTCTTGGGTTCAAAGCCTGGGGTGGTTTTCTAACGTTAAAAATTATTTAGTCATAACTCAGTAAAAAGTCAGTCTGATAGCTCTGTACCTCGAAAAGCAAATAACACTGTTGTTCCTACACCTGATCTCTCTCCGATCATATCTGATTACCATCTCACTGGACTATGAGTGTGAAGGAACAGAGTACACCTGTCTATTGCAAACACTTGTGCAATATATCTCCTAATATACATGCTTTGGTGAGAGCTAGAAATTGTTACAAGTGAATCCTATAAGAGATATGTGAAATATTAACAAATAAAACAACATATATCCTTATACAAAGTGCTTAATTTATTAAAAAATATATACTTAAAATTATTTCTTGTTTTTATTCTGTGGCCGCGCGTTCCCGCCTCCTCTTGCTAATGGCGCGGGTCTTCCGCGGTTTCCGAAAGCTCCTCGACTCCCACCGCGGCCTGTCCTCATGTTCTGACCACCACGGCCTTTCGAGGTTTCAGAACGACCCCTGGCTTTGACCTGGGTCTCTTCTTTCACCATGTCGATGACTTCGTCGGGAATTCGAAGGTATTTGATTGTACTGCCGCGGATATAACATTCGGGCATCCTCCAGAACTTATCTCCGTCTCGTGATGTGCAAATAACTTCTCTCAAGTTGATGTTCATCCAATTATCACAACTAACAAGGTGCCCGTTGTATGTTTCACCATTTTTTAATTCTACTAGCATTGGGTGGTTCTGTGCTGTCCGTAATAATGAAAGCGGTAACATTTTGCTTCAAAATACTGGATTATGGAAGAATATTTACACTTCTAATACGATTTTCGCGATTTGTTTTCCGTTCGAGCGTTTGTTTGGAGAAATGTCAAATTTTGTAGGTTATAAAAATAAGTATTTTATTGGAGTGGAAACATTTGCTGTCATTTTTTCATCTACATGAAACTTTTTCTTTATTACTAATCTAAGGTAATCTTGCACAAAAAGTATTTTAAATATAATATAAATAGAGTAAGTAATAATAGTGTTACCTCAGAGTGGTACATATATTTAAACTATTTTATTGTAAAGGAAAACATATTTACCAGTTCTCTCAGAAATACAAAAATGTGCTTATAAAGTACCTACTTGACAGTTGAAAAAAAGTTAGATAACCACTGTTTCATAAACTGTAAATCAATATTTTTAACATAAAACTTGACATTTGCAACAGTGTACTTCCTTTTTTAAAATACCATGTTAGACAGAGATAGTATTAATTTGTTCAAATTAACTGAAGACAACAACTTAAATTATCTGAAACGTATTGAGACCTCCTCCAGGGAACTCCGCATGTTTCTTGAAATTTCTGGAAAATAATTAGTAATAAACTGCAACTGAAGAGTGAAAACAACTAAAATAACACTACATTAACGCAGGTGAGCAATACTCCTCTTCTAAAAGCCACAAATCTTACAAAAATGGCTACTTTCATCAAAGTACATGCGGTTTCGCTGTTTGCCATAAATTCGCGTGTTTTGTTGTAATTAAGCCATTTTTTTAATAAAGAGCTCGGGTATTACTCATTCAAGGTCGTGAGAATACACCGAGATGTTTATTTAAGTGATTTTCCACGTTTTTTTCGAGTACCGGTAGATACAAAAAAATCGGAACCGGTTTGGTGAAAAAACAACAATGAATGCAGACTGTTACGCGAACTTTCATAAAAATGTAAACAGAATTTCCGTCATTAATCATTGACGTTTATTTTATTTATTAGAATAGCTACTAATAAATAATTGAATTATATAAAATTCTTACTTTTCAGACAAAGGCCTTACTTGCTGTTATCTTTTGGTATCCCTGTTTTACCACTGATTGAGATATTTGGCAATATAAAGGGTAATTTTGACATTGCGTTATGAAAGGAAACAATATAGTCGTCTTTACCTCTGCTAAAATTGTGTCAAAAATCATCCTGTGTAAAAATACCAGTACTACCAAAGTTTTGAGTTTTTTTATTTACAGCAGTTTTCTGCAATTTTTTGTGTTCAAGGTACATATAAGAAAACAAAAATTTTTGGAGGTACACCACAAATTAATAATCTGTTTTAAGTAATATTAATCAACATTTATTATTAATCAACTAACATAAACTTTATATAGCAGAAAAGGTATTTAATGTGAAACATGAGTCTGTTTACCCTTACTTACTAAAAATAAGTTTATAAGAACCTTATTATTCCAAGGCACACCAACTAATGATCAAGGTACAGCAGTGTGTCACAGTACACACTTTGTGGAACACTGATCTACAGTGTTATCTTAAGGTGAAAAGTATGTGATTCCATGTAGTAATGCAATATCCAAATTACCCTTTAGATGACTAGCTAAGCCAAATGCAAAAAGGTGTTTACACGAATGTTGGTCATTAAAATAAAACTGTTTATGGATTTTATCTTAGTTATTTATATTATAATTTTCTCCTGACTTTGCAGTCTTCATGGTCACAGAGCAGACCTGATACCAAATATTTTTATTTCGACACCCTTCTGCAGTCAACATAATTATGTCTAAAGGTTTCATATATGAAACTTTACATTTTACAGCTATACGCAATGCCGCAAGCCCGGCGCAAGACCCCTTTCAGCGGGAAGGCAAAGAAACAGCAGCTGCAGTGTAAGAAGAAAAATAAAACGCTGTTGACAACTAGTGAGTGATTTTTATAAAAAAAATATTTGTTTTATTAACTTTGCTACATTGTACATATAATAAAGGTTAAATACCTCTATGGCGTAGTTGTATATTACGATTTACGATTATGACTATGGTGCTAAGGTTCTGGGTTCGAAATCTGAGTCAGGCCAAAAATAATTCTGAGTGGGTTTTTCCATTCTAAATTACTCAATCAATACCCCTGTACCGCGGGATTGTTAATTTAGCAATATCAATTGTCGCCAACTACAAAATTGGTTACCAGTATAAAGATAATGTTAAATTATTTGTAAGTTTTTAATCGTTATTTTTTTTTTATTAAGCGCTAAACATATCTGTGCTATCACTGTCATTCGTTAAGAGTTGAACGAAGACAGCAGTATATTAAAACATTTTTAGCGTTAATCATGTTTAGTGAGAGGTTGTGTAAGCCAGTCTTAAACATTTTTGTCTAAAACAGCTTCATCAGGCACTAGTGCTTACGATGTGCTGTCGCTCAACTATCAGCCGGGGCGAAGTCGTGGCGGCCGCGACACGAACCGATACGCACTCAAGTTCTACAGAGAGACAGATGAAGAACTCAAGATGAAGAAAGAAGAGGCATTGTGAGTGAATTTTTTAAACAGTCCTAATAAAATTAATGACAGAAATATCAAATTGAAATTAAATTAATTTTCGGATTCTATCGCGGTTTTTAGTATTTTAGTTTTCTCCCGACGTTTCGAAGACTTTGCAGTCTTCATGGTCTCGGGGGGACTGAGGTGTTGTTCATCCGCAAAGTCGAAGTTACAATATCTACCTACATTTTACAATTATACAACTTTTTAAATAGATCGGACCACCAACAGCTAAAAATTTTTAACCGCGATAGAATCCGAAAATTAGTTTAATTTCAGTGTGTAATATTCCCGTAAACATAAGAAATCATTATTGAAATTTATGTCAAATACTCGGAACTACGGTCTCTCAGCTGCGGTTTTTTTTTATTTATTTAAAGGCTTTGTCAAGCGGCGATAGCCTAGTTGGTTGTGGAACGGACTGCCGAGACGAATGTCCGCAGGTTCAAAACCCAAACACACTGACTTTTCTAAAGTTATGTGTGTATTTGTGAATTATCGCTTGCTTTAACTGTGAAGGAAAACATCGTGAGGAAACCTGTATACCTGAGAAATTCTCTATAGGAATTTTCGAGGGTGTGTGAAGTGCACCAATCCGCACTACAGCATGGTGGACTAAGGCCTAATCCCTCTCTATAGTTAAAGAAGCCCGTACCCAACAGTGGGACAGTATATAATACAGGACTATTATATTTATATATATTATAATAATATTTTTTCCAACAGGAAGTCCTTAAACCCAGTCCCAGAGAAAGAGATGGAGGTAGACCCATCAGACTACTTCCCTAAGGAGTTGTCCTTCCCGAAGCGGCCGCCGTGGGACTTCAACATGACGCCGGCGCAACTCGACGCGCAGGAACAGAAGTATTTTAGGGTGAGTGAAAAAAATCATTTTATTTAGCACAATATGTTATAGAAAAATAAATAGAAATACTGGGTAAGTATAACTGTTTAAAAGAATGGGACAGCAATTATCTATAATAATGTATGAAGCTGAATATTGTAGCGCGCCACCCCTCGCATTCCCCCCTGACCCCCCTCCCTCGCGCCCCGCTCGAAAGCCTACGTGTTGCGCCCGCGCCCATCACTCCGCGCTCGCGCAGTGCCCTAGTCACTCTCCCGGGGTGGAAGCGAGGCTCGTACGCTTGAACCTACACTGTTTTTTTATGTTAGTACCTAATGCTGTAGTGTTCAGTGTATTAAATATCATATTTGGATACTCAGCGTTTTTGGCAGTATTTCCCTGCCTGACGAGGCACTAAAACCACACACTCAAGCGATAATATATTGTTTGTTTGAATGCCCTAATATCAGGGAGTTCTAAACCGATTTAATTTTTTGTTGCACCACTAGGAAGCTATATTAATCCTAAGTGATATAGGCTTTTAATACCAGGAAACTATACACTGTAATTTTTTTTGGCGTTTTCTAACCAAAATGTGGTTACTTAGAACAATTTGCAGGACCAAAAATATAGTGAATTAATTGTACTGTTGATAATAAAAAAAAAAGTTTTTAATAACATTTTTCACTTGTTCGAGTTTGATGATAGTAACGTTGCGACAATTATTCATAGTTATGAATGTCACCGATCGCAGTGCGTGAGATTTAGTTGCATTACCACGAGTTCTCATTTATTATTCGTAAACATGAATAATATGTTTATTAAAAATATTTTTTATTTTATTTCATTGTAATTTCTTTAAACCACAGATACAATTTTTTTTTTTATTTTTTATTTTATTACATTGTTTTTTTTAAACTCTATTATTGATAAAGAATAATTATTATATTTTTTTTTTATTTTACGACTTTTGTTATTTTCAATCTCTATTATTGATATAGAATTTAAAATTTTTAGTTCCAAAACGACTATAAAATCACGGCGTATGTCCTGAAAAACCTTTCACACTGGCGGACCTGCAAGTAAAACCTAGTTAAAAATATACTACTTACCCTATTTATTCTTTCCCAGACCTACATAGACGACCTCCAAGCATCAGACCACTGGAAGGACATGTCGTACTTCGAGCTCAATCTGGAGACCTGGAGGCAGCTGTGGCGAGTCCTAGAGATGTGTGATGTGCTGCTGCTGATCGTGGATGTTAGATACGCTGTGAGTAGACTGGTGGTAGGTCTCTCATATGTGAGAGTCCTGGGTACCACCGCAATGTCTATTTCTGTCGAGCAGTGTGTAGTCACTGTTGTAGGTTTGAACATTGTAGCCAGTGTAACTACTGGATAATTAACATCTCATGTCTCAGACGAGCGCAGTGGAGTAATGCTTTGTAATTCATGGTATTGGTGTGTGATGGCGGTCGTATCGCTCACCATCAGGCGAACGGCAAGTTCGTCTCGTCATACAAATAAATAAAAAAATATTGGTGGGATGGTGACATTGGAGTGGTCTCATCGGCAAGCATTACTCCTCAAGGCGCCAAATAAGACCAGCTTGGCGAGACTGGCTTACTGGAGGTGATGGACCCCCTGGTGGGATGGTGGTGAGGAGATATGTGGAAGGTTATTGTTGCGGTAGACTACGGTTTGTGAGTGCTCAGTGACATAACTGCACCGTGGAAGCCTTTGGGAAATTGATAGAATGGTGCGTCTTTGCCAGTGCTGGTGACCTTTGTTTTAGGCCATCATCATCCACAACCTGTAGAGTCCCACTGCTGGGTATAGGCCTCTCTCTCATCACCTTTTTCGGTCCCGAGCCAATCGCGTCCAGGTTTGACCCGCAATTCTTACAATATCGTCCATATTGAACGGGCCACGCTATGCTTGCCTTGCCTTGGACACCACTCAGTCAGCGATTTACTTTGTTTTAGGCCACAAGACATTTTTTTTTTATTGCTTTGAATGTCGAGACGAGCTTGCCGTTCGCCTGATGGTAAGCGATACGATTCATAAACAGTAGAAACACCAACACCTTGAATTACAAAGAAAGTATTTGGTATTCAACTGCGTTTGTTTGAGACATGAGATGTTAATTATTACGTCCAGTAGTTACACTGGCTTTGCAAAAATTATTTATTACTGAACTTCAAGTCTGTGTATTGGAACCCTGGGGAAAGTAAGTCTTGTTCCTCTCAGGTATGGGGCCACTTCAATTCCAGGCCCATGGTATTTTGACATACCAGGGGCACAAAGTGACGTCACTATGTGCCCCTAAGGTTGCTACAGTCCATGAGTGGGGCATTATTCAGCTGGGAGCCCTATCTACCCCTACAGAGATAGCAGCGTGAATGTTTCCATAAGGGGCCGTTCAAGTATTACGTAACGCAATTTAGGGGGGGGGGGGAGGGGTCTTGTAAAACGTTACGATGCGTAACAGGCGCGGGAGGGGGGTCTCGTACAAAGCGTTATGTAACATTGTTTTTTCATTTTAAAACAATAACAAAGGTATTTTAGCGTCCTTCCGGTATTTTGCGTAAAATAATTGTGAATATTACAAAAAAATTACATTTTAGAGTTACATAACTTTTGGAGAGGCGAGGGCGTACAGGAAAACGTTACGGCGCGTTACATTGGGGTCAAAAATCTACAAAAATCGCGTTACCTACTTGAACGGCCCCTAATCTATAAAACACCTTCATTCCAGGGCATGATGTTCCCACCATCTCTCTACGAGTACATTACAAAAGAAAAGAAGAGCATGATCCTGGTCCTGAACAAGGTGGACCTGGTGCCAGCGTCGGTGGTGGCCGGGTGGCGCGAGTACTTCATGACCACCTGTCCTGGGTTAAGGGTTGTTTACTTCACTTCCTGTCCAGGGTATAACCTGCGCGGCGCGACTAGTGACAAGGCTGGTAGGTTTACGTCTCATCATCAGCCCTGTATTATATACTATCCCACTGCTGCACGGGCCTCCTCTACTACTGAGAGTGATTAGACCTTAGTCCACCACGCTGTAGTGCGAGGAGACTTCACACACCCTCGAAATTCCTATAGAGAATTTCTCAGGTATGCAGGTTTCCACACAATGTATTCCTTCACCGTTAAAGCAAGCGATATTTCACAAAAGAAAGGTTTACGACTAGAAATATAAATCAAAATAACTTTGACCTTTTAGATAAAATAAATAATCGTGTACTATCGCAAAGAAGACGTTAAAGTGACCTCAAACGGTCCAAGATCATGGTCCTGGACAAGGTGGAGTTATTGTGAGCCACGGTTTGAAGCGCTGCCACAGGGCCAATAACATTAGCCCTGTATTATATACTGTCTCACTGCTGCACGAACCTCCACTACTGAGAGATGAGGCCTTGCATCATCTTTTCTACAATTAACCCTTGCCCGGCGAATTACGTATCCAAAAGTGGAACCTCGCGTCTCCACTCACTCTTCTGCGAAATATCACCAAACCAAATGTGAATCATTTAAAAAAACACCGTGTCGTATCTCCCGCAGGCCTTCAAGTCCGCCGAAGGAAGGGTAAGCAGCGAATGTGTGCGGAGGGCGCGACAAAGATCCTGGAGGCGTGCAAGGACATCGTCCAGGGAGAGGTCGACCTTGGTTCGTGGGAGCGGAAGATCAAAGAGGAAACGAACATCGAGTTTGATGATGAGGAGACTGAAGTGGGTAAGTGTCGTCATTGTGGCCCACAATTATGCATTGCCTTTCGGGATTGCTCGGTGGCGTAGTTGTAATGCGTACGAGCTGAGGAAAAAATAAAACAAAAAAAAAGGTCTTGGGTTCAAACCCGGGTAGGGCCAAAAATAATTATTATTGGGTTTTTCCATCGTAAAAAAATATTCAATCGCAACTCGAAGCTACAATGTTTGAAAACGAATTATGTCATCGTAAAAAATTTGCCCAGCGCAACTTGGAGTCAGGAAGTTGGCGGTGTGATACCGTACCTCGACATGTAAAGCCGTTGGTCTGATCTTTCTCCGGTCATGTCTCACCGGACTATGAGAAGGAACAGAGAGTGCTTGTGTATTGCACACACTCGTGCACTATAATATCTCCTGTCTGATCTCCGTTGAGATTGGCCGCCGTGGCTGATTTTTTCTGTTGTAAGTAATTGGTATATATGTTCTGAGTTATTTATAAAATTAAGTAAAAAAAGATGTGTTATTGACACGAGAGTAAGTAACTAGGCAAGCAACAAAACAACAACATTCAAATATTTATAAAAATAAAACACATAAAAAATAATATTCACAACAAAGGTTACATTCTAACAAAATTTTCTACCAGGGATTCATCAATTTTCTTCTTTCAAGGTGAAACGATAATCGAAAAAGCTGATACTACATACTATGCCCACGAGAAGTACAAGAATGGAGTTCTCACCATCGGCTGTGTGGGTCAGCCCAACGTGGGAAAATCTTCTTTAATGAATGCCATAATGGGAAAGAAGATCGTCTCTGTATCGCGCACTCCTGGACACACGAAACACTTCCAGACAATATATTTAACGCCCCAGGTGAGTTGACTTCCGCTCTGGGTTGGGTTCATCCAAATCCGTTCAGTACTGCATCTTTTATTGTTTTGAATGACGAGACGAGCTTGCCGTTCGCCTGATGGTGAGCGATACGATCCATAAACAGTAGAAACACCAACTTGAATTACAAAGTATTGTTTGGTATTCCACTGCGCTCGTCTGAGACATGAGATGTTAATTATTATGTCCAGTAGTTACACTGGCTACAATGTCCTTCAAAGCTACAACGGTAACTACACACTGCTGCTTGGCTAGGAGGTGTCTCACATATGAGAGACCTACTGCCAGTACAACAAATTAACAAACCTCCAAACATTTCATCAAACTAGCACAATAATATCTTATACAGGGTCATTTTGTAACCCTAGACTTAAATTTAACTGCGAGAAAGTCATCTTGAAAGAAGCAGTTTACTATAAGTTACTCTAACCTAAGGTCAAAAACAAAAAAGTAAAATTTTCAAACAAAATAAATATTCAAATAGTCATTTTATTTTTACACACCTTTTGCCACTACTACTATACCAGAATTCGTCGGAGCGGCAACATCGCACACAGCCATTGATAATATTATGCTCACGCACACGAACAAGTGATGCACACTCGGAGCGCAAGGGTAGTTCGTCGCACCGCGCGCCGCGCCGCAACCGAACAGCTGATGTCGGCGTTTTAACTACCTAGGATTTTGTGTCGTGCCACATCACTCAATCAACAATTAGACCAGCAGCGACGACGCTACGCCGACGTTACAAAAAGACACATAACTAAACATCATTATCATCATCAGCCACATAAAGTCCACTGTTGAACATAGGCCTCTCCTGAAGATTTCCAGACGGACCTGTCGAAAGCTGCCTGCATCCAATGTGTTCTTGCGACGTTTATCAAGTCGTCTGTCCACCTTGCAGGTGGACATCCAACGCCAACATAAACATCACGCACTAATCATCACATTTCATTAGAACCATATTTTCTATGCTCAAACTATCATCATAAGCAAATGACACTAATCAAACAACCACAAGTGCATAAGTTAGGTACACATAACACATGATTTCCGTAATTTTAAAGTGGTTTCATTCTTTTAAATCAAAACACACACATTCTAATGTAGGTAGTTCATCCATTTTAGTAGATAAATAAGTATAATAAATACGTTCAACGGTTAGATTTATAACACTCATAACAATAAAATATCATTCTGCAAGTCTGGCAATTCACACGAACAATTAATAATGAAGTTACAATTTTGATAATAATTAGGTAATGTCATAGTTTGAGGTAAAAATGTCGAGCGACGGGATACGTCACGGCGCGGCGCGGCGTCCCAATAGGTATCTTATCATGTTTTCAAAATAGTAAATGCGTTTACTAATACCTAATGATGTTTAGGAGATTGCTTGTTTCTTTAAAAGTTGTTTCATACTTCAAAGTATTTTTAATACAGTCAATTTGTGACTACCTCGGTGCCGCAGTTGTATTATAGTACGGATGCTTTGCTAAGGTCACGGGATCGAATCCCGGATCGGACAAAATGATATTGGATTTTTTCATTCAGTACCTATCGCAAATTCATAAATCCACATTAAAATCGTAATGACAGCCTCCGATAGAAACATAATCAATAGATTGTGATTAGTTAAGTTTCGCGTACGCGTCAACGATGCAACTTCGCGATCGTAAAATATTCAAAATGACAAAAAATATTTTTAAAAATTGACTCTATTTTATACACGTTAAGGTCGCATTTAGGGGACTACTTTAAATTTCTTTGTACCTGACCGACCAACACGCGACACACGAGTTTAGCGAATTCCACAAAGTAGCGGCAAGGATCTGGAGTTGCCTGATGTCCCGATTTGCGCGGGATGTCCCGATTTTCAGAATTCTGGGGACGTGACCCGTTTTGCACCAATAAAATTATTAAAACCATTAAGTATTATGAAAAAATAAACTACGCTTCATCACTGTGTTGAGTGCGACAATGCAATCAAAATAGCACGTATCATCTCACTAGCGCTGAAGGTACAGTTTTGTTTTATTCTCTTGCTTAGAGATGCGACTACCCGGCGATCTGTGCTATGATGTTAAAACAGACATCCAAATTAAAATACAACTTTAGCATGACTTGGCAGTGATATTGTTTGTAAAACGCAATACATAAAACTTAAATTAAAAAAAATAATACTTGCTTTTTTTTATGTCCCGATCTACAACACTAAATCTCGATTTGTTTTACCTTCTTGATTTAAACAAATTGACCCTGGCAACACTAGTCTGGAGGTACACGATATTTGACGAGCCAGAGTTTTACAACTAACACGTGCCCTCGCAGTGTTACCAAACTTTTTTATTATTACCTTATTGTGCAATATCTTGTTTATTTTATACCCTGTATGCCTATTGAAAATGAGTGATTGAATCCAAAATCTCTATTATACTTTATTACTTAAAATAATGTTTCAAAAATACTAAAATATTGCTGTGTATTATTTTAATTAAGTAGACTTTTCATTAATAATTTCATCATAAATCAGTACTTATTTTATTTCGTAATACATTGTGTGTTAAATCTGTTAGAACATCATGTAATTAAAAAAAATCTAATAGAATTTTTGAAATGCTGTGTCGTTTTAGCAAGCTTTTTGGTAAAAATGTTTATACTGACAACACTGCGAGTTTAGGCGAGAAAGAGTACGACTATTGTATTGAATAATCGCGCGCTCTTCGGACTCGGTCAAAGACTCGGACGCGTTGCCATAGTGTCTATCTAGCAAAGAAATGGTACAGAAAGCATAATATGACGTTCGGTAATGTCTACGTAGTCTTCTTTTAGATATTATGACAAACCGAAATATTAATGTTGGAATTAAAATAAATGTCGGAATATCATGTAGAATCTACAAAAGATACGATACCAATAGATTTAAATCTTGTAACTTTAATAATTATGTAGGTAATTTTTTGGTAAGAAAACTATTTTATTAACGAAAATAACGTTTATAATTGACGAAATATTTTTTGTAGTAATTAATTATTGACTCAATGAACTGCTGCAACCAAGTCAGTGAATGTATTGGGAGTTCATTTGTGAGCTGACCTTCTGAACCCTATAGGTTCGGTAATAATATCATCAGCTGTGACGTAGTTCATTCACTTTAGTTAAGCGCGCTAAGAGACAGCGTGATCAAAAAACCATAAATCTAAAATCGGGATTATTGACGTAAATATTCGTTACTTATTAATAATATTTTGCACGGTGTTAGCAGAGGTCACCACGAACCTGTGGTTTCATTTAGTAACGCAATGTCGAAATGACCCTGTATAAATAATAATAATATCAGCCCTGTATTATATACTGTCCCACTGCTGAGCACGGACCTCCTCTACTACTGAGAGGGATTAGGCCTTAATCTCCACCACGCTGTACTGCGGGTAGACTTCACACATCCTCCAAATTCCTATAGAGAACTTCTCAGGTATGCAAGTTTCCTCAAGATGTTTTCCTTCACCGTTAAGCAAGCGATAATTCACAAAGAATACACACATAATTTTTTTAGGAAAGTCAGAGGTGTGTTTTGGATTTGAACCTGCGGGCATTTGTCTCGGCAGTCCGTTCCACAACCAACTAGGCTATCGCCACTCTCCCAAACTAGGCACATTTATTAGTAATTGTTTTCAGGTCCGTCTGTGTGATTGCCCGGGTCTGGTGTTTCCGTCAAAGGTGCCCAGGCCTATACAAATACTAATGGGATCCTATCCCATAGCACAATTGAGAGAGCCGTACACAGCTATAAGGTATGTATCGGTTCCTAATCGGAAGTGGTATATATACTGCGGAAATAGGGGACCGGGCACATTTCTGTTCTTTATTATTATCAAATATTTACGTTATATCACTACATAGTATAAAACAAAGTCGCTTTCTCTGTCCCTATGTCCCTTTGTATGCTTAAATCTTTAAAACTACGCAACGGATTTTGATGCGGTTTTTTTTTAATAGATAGAGTGATTCAAGAGGAAGGTTTGTGTATAATAACATCCATTAAATAGTGGAGAAATACTGTTATTTTGTTATGTTATACCCGTGCGAAGCCAGAGCGGGCCGCTATGTTTTTATATACAACGTTCACAGTTATTCTGTAGTGTATTTAGTATCAGCATTGCACCCGTGCGAAGTCGGGGCGGGTCGCAAGTAATTTATAACGCAGAAAGAATTATTGAAATCCGGTAAAAAATCAACAAGTTATAAGTCTCTCAATTTCGGTAGAAGGGGTAAATAACAAGAAACAGAAAAGAGGCGCAATACCCACGTGTGACGTCATCGGGCATTACGACGCGTGCGAAAGATAGAGATGAAGCGATATCCTCACTTCGCGCCCACTTCGGCACACAGTAATATTTGGAATATGAATTACTGGCTCATTTTTTAACCAATTTTAATGCAGTTTTCGCAGGCGGGTTTATTTTTCGTATTATTAACCATTACATATAGAATAATGTACAAAATCAAACACAGGACGGTCCCCTATTCTGCTATCGCAAGCCAGTATCGTCTATCGCCATCTAGCGTGATTATGTCAATACTAAATAGGGTACCGGACTCATTTTTGTTCTTTACTATTATCAAATATTTACGTTATATAAATTATAACACAAAAGGAATTATTAAAATCCGGTAAAAAATCAACAAGTTATAAGACTTTGAATTTCGGTGGAAAGGGTAGTAGTTAACAAGCAACAGAAAAGAGACAAAATATCCACATGTGACGTCATCGGGAATTACGACGCGTGCGAAAGAAAGAGATGAAGCGATATCTCCACATCGTGCCCACTTCTGCACGTTACTATATTTTAAATATGAATTACTCGCTCATTTTTTAACCAATTTTTATGCTGTTTTCGCAGACGTGCTTCTTTTTTGTATTAAAAGCCATTACATATAGAATAATGTACAAAATCAAGCATAGGCCGGTCCCCTATTGTTCTCGCAGTTCCCGTGATGTTGACGAGATGGCGGTATACATAATGCCTCCACACGATTAAGTGCAGGGCTAATATTGGGCACGTATAAAAAAAAATCTAAATGCTTTTGTTTTCAGATATTTGGCGGAACGTGTTAATTTACCACAAATGTTGAGGATAGATCACCCAGAAAACGATGATACGTGGTCGCCTAGGGACATATGCGACGGATGGGCGAAAAAAAGAGGGTACTTGACCGCTAAGGCTGCAAGGTACGGTACCAAAATCTTTACTAATATAAAGAGGAAATGTTTGTGAGTTTAAATATGAAAAATAAAATGCTTTATTCATTGCGTAGGCGAACATAGCACTCATGATTAGTCAAGGTGCATGAGAATATTTATTACTTAGATAAAGTCGCTTATATAACCTAAAGACAATTTATTTATATTGGACATATAATAAATGAAGGATTATGAAGTATGTTGAATAAAGCTAAATTTAAAGGTTGGATAATGTCTTTATAAACGTATTTTATACATAGTGTATTTAAAGGTGTCCTCGTAAACGTATTTTGTTTCTATTGATATCCGCCGAGTAGCGTGTTGTCTTCCGTGTGTCAAAATATGTATTGAACAGTTTGTTTAGTGTACGAGTTAATAAATGTAAATAAAAGAAATCTTGCTCAATTTTATTCAAACGTTGTCATAACCCAACAAAGTAAACAAAGAAGCCAGCTCGGGCTGGCAGGAAAGAAGAAATAATCTTAATAATAAAGGGAGGAACGCGTCGCGATACTCACTGGCGAGGACATGAGCCCTAACCTAGCTAACCTACCAGTTTGTACCATTGACGTATATTCTATAGACACGAACGTCCATATAAACTATTTGTTCAAAATCTGGAGGTAGAACTAAAATTCGCTGCAGCGCTAAAACATCAGTCGTCTCACTAAACTTTAAATATGCAACGCTAAAGCGCTTTAAATAGTACTGTTTTAAATAGTCTACTGGTGGTAGGTTTCTCATATGTGAGAGTCCTGGGTACCACCGCAATGTCTATTTCTGTCTAGCAGTGTGTAGTCACTGTTTTTGGGTTTAATAACAATGTAGCCAGTGTAACTACTGGACATATTAACATCTCATGTCTCAGACGAGCGCAGTGGAATACCAAATACTTTTGTAATTCAAGATGTTGGATCTATTGTTTATGAATAGTATAGCTTATCAGGCGAACGGTAAGCTCGTCTCGTCATTTAAGTAATAAAAATAATAATATGACATTTGATTTTCAGATTGGACACGTACAGAGCGGCGAATAGTTTGCTCAGAATGGCGTTGGATGGAAAAATATGTGTTTGGTTGAGACCTCCTGGATTCACTGAACAGAGAGGTAATCTAAATATATATAACTCAAAGGTGACTGACTGACATAGTGATATATCAACGCACAGCCCAAACCACTGGACGGATCGGGCTGAGACTTTGCATGCATAAAGCTACTACGACGTAGGCATCCCCTAAGAAAGGATTTTGATAAATTCCACCCCTAAGGGGATGAAAGTTTGTATAAATCTTCATAAATTTTCGACTGATTGAACTGAAATTAAAGATTGGAGCTACTATGATGAAGACGTTCGCTTGAATAGGATTTTGATAAATTCAACTCCCATGGGCATAAAATTAGTTTGAACCTATCAGTACCGGGAAAATATATAGCAAGACTTTTATCATACAGTGGACTTTTATCCCGGAAAACCCCTTCACGCGGGCGAAGCCGCTAGCAAAAGCTAGTAATAACTATTTATGTACTGAAAGCGGTGATAGCCTAGTTGTGTGTGGAACGGACTGTCGAGACGAATGTCTGCAGGTTCAAAATACACCTCTGACTTTTCTAAAGTTATGTGTGTATTTGTGTGAATTATCGCTCGCTTTAACGGTGAAGGAAAACATCGCGAGGAAACCTGCATACCTGAGAAGTTCTCTATAGGAATTTTGAGGGTGTGTGAAGTCTGCCTGCACTACAGCGTGGTGGACTGAGGGCTAATCCCCCTTAGTAAATGAGGCCCAGCAGTGGGACAGTATATAATGGCAGATATCTTACAAACTTAAATCTTTCACAGAAAAATTCGAAACGTGCGAAGAGTTGAAATACATCAAATGGGTCCAAGCGTTAACAGCGGACGATCAGGTGGCGGTTTTATCATCATCGGATGATGAACGCTCCCGCAGCGATGGTGATGAGCCTGATGATGATGATGACAGCGAGAGTGAGGATGATGATGAATTCACAGCGGCTATAGCCAACAAGTTCGCCGCCTTAGCTGGCGATGATTAATCGATTTAGGTGTGTATTCGATTGTTGAATAATCGATTGTGAAATTTGATAATTGATAAATGTTTGCAATCGATGTATCGACTGAATGAGTATTTTGGAGAGTTGATGAGAAGGTAGCCTGACCGGGAACATATAAACCTTCGCCATGTTGTCAAATATCATTTCTTTAGTCGATAACGTTCGGTTTAAAAAGGATGCTAAAATGTCTCTAAAGCAGGTTTCTTATTTTCCTGGTTAGGGTATACAAAGGATATTTATTGAAAATAATATGAATTAAATCGATTGTTTGTAATCGATGATTTTGAGCTTTATCGAATTATATCGATTCTTGGATAATAATGAATTAATGAATAGATAATGATTTCTTATGTTTACGCGAATGTTAGACATTGAAATTAAACTAATTTTCGGATTCTATCGCGGTGCTAGTATTTTATTTTCTCCCGACGTTTCGAAGACTTTGCAGCCTTCATGGTCACGGGGGACTGAGGTGTTGTTCATCCGTAAAGTCAAAGTTACAATATCTACCTACATTTTACAATTATACAACTTTTTTAATTTTTTAAATATTAGCTGTTGGTGGTCCGATCTACGCAGAATGAGCTCACAGTGTCTTGAAGTCTGGCAGCCGGTCTTTTGGGTTCCGATTTAATTAAATGTAGAACTGGATCCCAGGCCTGTGCAAGCTTCCAACCATCTTCCCTATTGAAATTAGGATGTTTTTAATTTCGTATCTAGGCAGGAATCGGTGTTCTTTGGCGAGGATTTGTGGCTTGTCTAGTCGCAGATAATGATTGGCGCCTCCCTCAGAGTGTTCAGCGACTGCAGACTTCGTCGAGCGTCGGTGTTTCACGTCAGCTATATGTTCTTTTTACCACCTGTCAAGTGTCACATACCTCTACAAGAACCGGGAGTATACAAAATAGATTGCAACTGTGGCCTCTCTTATATCGGGCAAACAAAAAGAAATATAGGGACCCGCGTAAAAGAACATATAGCTGACGTGAAACACCGACGCTCGACGAAGTCTGCAGTCGCTGAACACTCTGAGGGAGGCGCCAATCATTATCTGCGACTAGACAAGCCACAAATCCTCGCCAAAGAACACCGATTCCTGCCTAGGATGATTCGCGAGGCTATTGAAATTAAAAACATCCTAATTTCAATAGGGAAGATGGTTGAAGCTTGCACAGGCCTGGGATCCAGTTCTACATTTAATTAAATCGGAACCCAAAAGACCGGCTGCCAGACTTCAAGACACTGTGAGCTCATTCTGCGTAGATCGGACCACCAACAGCTAATATTTAAAAATTAAAAAGTTGTATAATTGTAAAATGTAGGTAGATATTGTAACTTTGACTTTACGGATGAACAACACCTCAGTCCCCCGTGACCATGAAGGCTGCAAAGTCTTCGAAACGTCGGGAGAAAATAAAATACTAGCACCGCGATAGAATCCGAAAATTAGTTTAATTTCAATGAATAGATAAATTTAATCTTTGATTTAATCAAGTTATAGTATCGTTCCCTAAATCGATTAATATTCCTATATTTAGAATAGTAAAGTCTAATTCAATTCGTCCTAGAAGATAATAATTAGATTTCTTAGCTGTTGAAAATCGATAACTATCGATAAAGTAGAATCGATACGAATACGTCACTATCTTTTAAATAGTATTTATTTAAACACTTGACTAATCGATGATTCTTAAATCGATTCTTGATTAGATTATTATTAAGCACTTTGTGCATTTAAAAAGCTTTCGAGGCAGCTTAGATTAATAATATATTTTATATTTGATAATAAAGATGAATATTTTTTATAAATTGCTCTTTAGTTTCTATATTGGCAATAAAGTTCATTTTTGCCTAAATTACGTGTTGTGGCAACTTTTAAGCAAGTTTAGATGGCAAGTTATTGCAGCAATATTTTTAACGACGGCATAGCAAAGACCTTTGCAGCTTTTTTATTGCTTTGAATGACGAGACGAGCTTGTCCTTCGCCTGATGGTAAGCGATACGAATAAACAGTAGATCCAACACCTTGAATTACGAAGTTTGGTATTCCACTGCGCTCGTCTGAGACATGAGATGTTAATATGTCCAGTAGTTACACTGGCTACAATGTTCAAACCTACAACAGTGACTACACACTGCTTGGTAGAAATAGACATTGCGGTGGTACCCAGGACTCTCACATATGAGAAACCTACCACCAGAATTTTACCTGATGGAGAAGTCCAAAAACATGACCGGCATGAAAAATACTCCTGACGGTCGGCACTATTATGCTGGCCTGCTAAATTGCTGCGTTTGGTCTCAAATTGTAGGAAGAATATATAGGAAGAATTTTCAGATGTATTTCCACTAGAATCAGTACTTCATACTAATGATTTATGTTTACGCGAATGTTTACTTAAATTAAACTAATTTTCGGATATTTTCGCGGTTTTTTATATTAACTTCGAAGACTTCTTCGAAATCAGAATATTGTTATTATACAGGGTCATTTTGACATTGCGTTACTAAATGAAACCACATACTCGGCACCTTTGCTGACATTGTGCCAAAAATCATCCATTAATAATGATTTTCACCAAAAATCCTGGTTTTAGTTTTCTGATTTCTTGATCATTTTTTAATTTAATACGAATATGGCGTGTGAGTGTATTTATGACTGAAAGTATGATGTTGCGACGAATTCTCTTAGAGTAAAGTAGTAGTGGCATTAGTGTAAAATTAAAATGACGTTTTATTATTTATTTTGTTAAAAACTTACACGTTTTTATTTTACATCTACGGCTCAAATAACTTATTGTAGTGTTAATTCCAAGTAGATAAGTATGTGGTTTCATTTATTAACGCGATGTCATAATGACCCTGTATATACATTAGGACTGCTATGTTAAGTATAATTTTATATCCTTCCAACTGTTACAACTTGTATGTATTTATTAATAAAATATATGAAAAAAGGTTTTTTTATTTATTCTTTTGAGCAAAAAATAAAACATATGTTTATGCAAATATAGGGAAGGTGACGAATTTAACGCCATCTAGTTACTTTTACATGACATTAACAAACACACCGGACTTTGGTGAGCGCTTTAGGCATTCACAACCATTGAACATTTACAGCCCTTATAAAATTCTCACAAAGCTATGCTTAGAGACTGTCCCGCCGGGACATTTTAAAATGTGTCTAAAATACAGGACGTCTGGCAACGGAGAACAACTTGACTGGCTTGACTAATTCATTTTGGTGTTCCTAATTATCAGTGGAAGGTTTGTATCAAAGAATAACTGAAAAATCAACGGGAAAAATTGGCAATTGGTGATGTTTTTGTATGAAAATATTTTTTCGTACACGCTAATTTAAATACACGAAAATTTTCGTGAGAGTTGAGTTGATTTTAACTTCTATTTGACCTACTTACGCAAAAGGGAATCAAGCACATAATGATAGTTTTGAGAAAAAGCTGTTTTTGTCCAATTTTTGTATACAAGACAATTGTTTGTTATTTTGGGAAAAAAATAACACAATATTGTAAAAAATACTTTCTTCTATACAAATATAATATTGATGAAAATCATTTAACATAATTAAGGAATTTAAAAGTGACTCAATGGTTCCTTTTAGCAAAACTATTTCTGTGTGGATTGGCCTCTTGTTAATTTTTTTATCTTGGAATAATTCTATAAGTAATAAAAATTTAAAAGTCATATTTATTTAATATATTTTACTGAAAAAAATATTTTTATTTATTTCCAAATACAACTATTTTACAGGTTATACCCAATACAATAGCGTAGTACAATAGTTATGTTAAGTAAAAATTCTTATATTAATATGTTTTGTGGAATACCAAAAATTACTTGATGTAAATATTATTCTACTTCAAAATCAGACTGACCCGAAAAACCATGTGAGTCTTATGGGATGGTTCTGTATAAAAAAAAAAAAACAATTTCGTACATTTTTTTAGATTTTTCGGTTACCATGGGGCTAAGATCTTGTTAGTTTATTGAACAAGTAGTGTTATGTGGGTTGGTAAACGTGTGATGAAAAAGGTTTGTTCAGTAAAAATTGTCATATCATGTTGATCTTTACAGAGAGGATAGAAGGTACATTTTGAAAGCTCTCTGCATACTTAACTCTATTTTGGCATGTGTGTGGATTGGTTCCTGTTTGCATAAGTAAGTCCAATTTAGGACTTGATAGATGGCGCTGTTGTTGACATCAAAAAGACTAAAGGCAGTTTGCATAAAATGCAATCCATGGCAAGATCTGCCGGGTCCACAAGTATTTTATAATTTGGGAAAAAAATATATCTGAAAAGATTCTTTTTTTTATCCACACTGTAGCTCTAGTGTCGGTGTTTTATACCACCTGTAGTTCGTGCGCATAACCTATGCCAAAATAGTAGATTTTTTTTTATTTGTTTCGCGGAGAAAGTCCCTTATTACTACTGCCCAGCCTTCGTGGGGGGCGACTGAGCGGTTATGCTGGGGTAAACGTGCCTTACGGCCCGGCGTCGAGCCGCCCGGATTTGATGACGACCTTCGAGCGACCGCCGGGCCGAGTCCCTAACCCGATACAACTAACCTACACACGGCCTACCAGCTAAAACTCCGCGGTGGCCCTCTTCGGCTCATTTGGGACGGCTGCGGGCTTCCTCTGACGGAGTTGTCTTCGTCCGCAGCAGCCTTGCGGCCCGTCTCCTATGGGTAAAACGTAGTGATTATATTCTCTTTGCCTATGGGTGCGAAAATAGTACTACCTATTGGGATTTTTCCGAACAAAAATCTAAACAACCCTAGTAAGCAGGAATCATAATAGTTACAGCTAAAAATAACAGATGGCGCTGTTTTAAAAAAATGTATTTTGTGTCCTTCATGTTTAAAAATCCAATGATTTTATTTATTTATAAAAAGTGAAAAAGCCCTATATTTTCTTGGTTTAGAATGGGACCTTCTAGCAATACCTACATCTGTGAAAACTGCATTAAATTCCGTGCATTCGTTTTTGCTTGATGCGTGTACATACAGGCAGAAAATTCTAAAAAAATGTTTTGGCTTCTATTGCTTTCACATAGACTTACATATTTGTTTCTCTTCAATATTTATCATGTACAGTCTGTTACAATTGTATTAAATGTAAAGACCTAAAACCGATCTCAACTTGTAAACTTAAATTCCCTCACGTTTCGGGTCATAAAATATAAATTGTCACGCATTTGACCCGCGGACGGCTTGATCCTAAAGCTGTGTTTTTATTGCGAGAGGCAGCGGAAACGTTTCAATACACCATTCAAGTATTTTTCTTTTAATTTCAAATTAAGAAATAGAAAGAAAACATAATATATCTGAATTTCAAAATACTTAAAACATAAGTATATTTTATTCTTTTTTTTCGCAGTGTACAGCCAATTTCGGAGAGCATATTACATATTCTAGTAGAAATTGACAAAACCTTCATGTATCTACCTATTGCCATTTTCAAAATCATTTAATTATTAAAGACAATAATACTTATATGATAATGCATTATAAAAACGAAAGACACTACAAATCAAAAATGATGTAACTTTATAGTTAATAATCGCAACGTGGATAATCGAATTTGTACTAGTAATTAAAATAAGAAAATAAATATATAATATATTATGTTCGTACATCTAGCCAATATCTATATACATATTATAAAACAAAGTCCCCAGAAGCTGTCTGCATGTGATCGATTTTCTCAAAATCTACTGAATTGATCTTTGTACGGTTTTTACTAAAAGGTAGTGCTATTCTTGAGGAAGATTTAGGTTAATACATAACGGCTTTATGTAAATTGACTGAAATATAACGATTACTGTTGAAGAGGTCGCGTGGTTGTTTTATATTATAGTACACGAGTGTGCAATACACAAGCACTCTCTGTTCCTCATAATCCGGTGAGACATGACCGGAGAGAGATCAGGACCAACGGCTTTACGAATTACGTCCTCAATATCTACCACCAGCAATGTATAATGAATGAATGAAAGAATGAATGAAACATTTTATTGTATACACCAAATATAGAAGAATGAATGCAATTATTACATCATAAAAATGTGCATAGGCGGTCTTATTGCTAAAAAGAGATCTCTTCCAGACAATCTAATAGCAAGAGATTTATAATTATGACAAGCTAAAGAAGAGGTGTAACAATTCATGGAAAAAAAAATAATCAAATTAAAAACGATACTAAATTTAAATAAATTACAGTCATCGATATATATGTGCTACGTACTAGATTTGGCGTTCCGAACATTTATTGTGTTCAACTGAATTGAACTGTAATCCATTCAAACTGATTTTAGCATGGTGTCAATATTGATGCTTTTGGTTGTGACGGAGTGGCGCTCATGATATAAAAACTCGAGTCTAAGTGTAAACCTGGATGTGAATAAAAATATTTGTCAAATAAGTAAAATTATTTGTTGATCAAGTGAATAAATAGGTTAAAAGTGACGTTTTGGTCGCCATTTCAGTTCAGATTGTGAACAAATAGTTTATATGGACGTTCGTGTCTATAGAATATACTTCAATGATTACAGTAGAGTGCGTGCGGATAATTTCGGACGGTTTTTCGATGTGTTGCGAGGAGTCTCGAAAATATTTTTTTTCTCATAAAATATTTAAGCGACACCAACATTTTATACATGAAACTAGTTATTATTAACGCTACTTTATGTTATAATTTAATCATCTTCCAATTGTCTCTGAGTAAGCTTAAAAATAGATGATAATATCAGTATAGAAATTTAAAACCTTTAGAAAAGATCGGACCTTCGCGGGGTAAGTTCGGACTCCGTTCTAATAACGCTTCCAATGCTAGTATGATAAGGTCCACAAAATCAAACAGAAGTCTCAAAAATGTTAAGAGCGAAATCCACCTTTTTTGTTTCAATGCACACAGCGCACCCGTTCTTGGTCGCAGCTTCAACTGTGGTATACAGGGCGGGGTAAAAAGAGACAGCGTAGTCGCCTATGTAGCTTAAACTAAAAATAACCATAGATTCGTGGTATTTTTATACTAGTTCTATCCGCTCTCGCTTCTTACTAAGTCCCCTAACCTAACTGAAGGGTTAACCCTACCTGCAAGTTAATCCAAAGTAGCCTCAATTACTTCTAATTAGGTTTAAGCCCATGTCCCCTAAGTCCGAAAATGTCTTCGAACATGGTAATTAGAGTATAAAGTAATGATCTCTTGATGTTTTGGATGGAAATAATAATATTTTGAATAGGATTTTCGACTCATATTTGACGTAAAAATAATATTTCACAAATAAAATTAACATATAAGTTTTAAAAGAAAACATAATCTATATATATAAAAATGAATCCGTATTTTCCTTGGTCACGCCATCACGCGTGAACGGCTGGACCGATTTCACTATATATTTTTTTGTTGTGTTTGTTATTGTCAGGAGAAGGTACTTATGAAAGAAAACTTTCAAAAAATTGCGCGAAAAATTAGAAAATTTAAGAAAACTTAACGAAAATATAAATTTTATATAACTGTCAATTGTTTGAAATAACTGTCAGCGATTGACAGAATGCGCGCTGCAAATTCATAGTTAAGACGGGACAACGTCTGTCGGGTCAACTAGTGTCCAATATAATTTGCACTTTTTTATTGTTTTGAATGACGGGACGAGCTTGTCGTTCGCCTGATGGTAAGCGATACGATCCATAAACAGTAGAAACACCAACACCTTGAATCACCTTGGTATTCCACTGCGCTCGCCATCCTGAGACATTAGATGTTAAGTGTTATTATGTCCACTAGTTATACTGGCTACAATGTCCTTAAAACGGGAACACAACAGTGACTACACACTGCTACTCGCGGCTGAAATAGACATTGGGGTGGTGCCTACTCAGGCCGACTCTCATATATGAGAGAGTAATATTATTAATATAGATAAAACTGCGAGAAAGGTCTTAATTTTTCTAGAACTTCTCAGGTATGCAGGTTTCATCGCGATGTTTTCACCGTTAAAGCAAACGATAATTCACAAATACACACAAAATTTTCTGAGGTGTGTTTGCATTTTGAACATGCGTATCACAACCAACTAGGCTATCGCCGCTTTTAAGACCTCTAAACAATATAAAAAAATTCACACCGCGTTGCATAAGGAAAAATCAACAAAAACCAATGGCGTCTTTCCAAATCAATATTCCACGAACGTTTTCACTTATCTAATTAGAGTTTACCGAGCGTGTCATTCTGTTTCCTTTTGGGGAATAATTTTCATACTCTTTTTTATTTCATCACGGCAGTTAATACTTGGTGTTTTTATAGCAACAGACTCCGCAGTCAACATCGGGGGAAAAGCGAATATATATAATAAATTCAGCCCTGTATTATACAGGGTCATTTTGACATTGTGTTACTAAATGAAACCACGTATTTGGAAATAATACTACAATAAGTTTGCATAATGATTTCTTATGTTTACGCGAATGTTAGACATTGAAATTAAACTAATTTTCGGATTCTATCGCGGCTTTAGTATTTTATTTTCTCCCGACGTTTCGAAGACTTTGCAGCCTTCATGGTCACGGGGGGTTTGAGGTGTTGTTCATCCGTAAAGTCAAAGTTACAATATCTACCTACATTTTACAATTATACAACTTTTTATAAATTTTAGCTGTTGGTGGTCAGATCTACGCAAAATGAGCTCACAGTGTCTTGCGATAGAATCCGAAAATTAGTTTAATTTCAACTACAATAATTTACTTGAGCCGTAGATGTAAAATAAAAAAGTGTAAGTTTCGAACAAAATAAATATTAATAAAAAGTAATTTTAATTTTACGCGCCCTAAAGCCACTATTACTACTCTAAGAGAAATGGTTGCATCGGCAAAATCATACTTTGAGCCAGAAATAACCCACACACCCGCCATATTCGTATTAAACTACAGAATGATCAAAAAATCAGACAACTTCAATCAGGATTTTCGGTGAAAATATTTATTATTAATGAATGGTTTTTGGAACAATGTCAGCAAAGGTGAAGACGAGTATATGGTTTCATTTAGTAACGCAATGTCAAAATGACTCTGTATACTGTCTCACTGTTGGGCACGGGCCTCTTCTACTGAGAGTCTTGAAGTCTGACAGCTGGTCTTTTTGGTTCCGATTTAATTAAATGTAGAACTGGATCCCAGGCTTATGATTTTTAAGCTTCCTGCTGATTTAGCTTCCAACCATCTTCTTTATTGAAATTCGTGGTCATTTACATTATTAGTCTGGTAAAGATCGCCTCGAGCGATAAGACCGCCATTTGTACCACTAATGTTTTAATTATTTCCACCATCATCATCAGCCGCAGGATGTTCACTGCTGAACATAAGCCTTCCCTAAAGATTTCCAGATCGCTATGTTATATGCAACTACAACTACATGGATCTTGTAGAGACGGCGTCGGCGTTTCCGGCGTTTTTGCCATGTCTATTGTAATCAAATCTAACAGCTCATGTGATTACCTCATGTGAGGACCCTTTCTTTTAATTTTATCCGTGGTGCTTTATAACTAGCTTATCTAGTTGTAAACGTCCCTATCCTTGAGGTTAAAACGCCTGATCATGATTTTGTCACCCGCATTGCTCTGGAGGGAAGTGGACAATTAATATTTCCAACTCCTCCCTATATTTCTATTTGATTAATTTCGTTGCGGGATAATGACATATTAGTGTTCCCTGAGACTCGGCGATCTTCACTGCTCGGTGTCATACAATGTCACTACTGATCCTGGCTTACAGGAATTGTAGTGGTGGGTGTGAGGGCGGGAAAGTCTCGTAGATCGCCCTATTGTAAGCCCGCTTCCAGCGACCTCCTGCGAGTTTTATGAGGTCATCTGTCCTCGTGGGTGGACGTCTGCTGCGCTTGCCAGATCATGGCCTCCACTCCAAAACCTTGCCATATTTTTACCGTATACATATTTATATCGTGATGATACATAGGGACATAGACGTATATTCGCGTGACGATGGAAATGCATGCAAGTACTCACATCTGCCACTGCCACACGACGTCAGGAACCCGCCTTGGTTATGTTGCTGCACTCCGTCACGTTTGTCAGGACACCACACACAGTTAGTACACACAATGTAAGGATTATGGGTCCTGGGACATCTATACTTTCACAGTTATAGCATTAATTATTAAGCGCGCCGGGGAACGTGCCGCCATCGACGCACCAAACTTTTGTTACTGGCGTCATCCGCTGGATGGCGCGGGCGTGTGGCCTCCCAATGGCCAGCGGTATTGGTCGATTTAGTTGGCGGCAAATGCGTGCGAATTTGAATACCTTTCGCTCTCACACACATACCACCATCACGCGAATTATTATAGAATTAGTTTATTATTATAAATATTATTGTGATAAAATCCGTTAATTAGTTTTATTTCAATGTCTAACATTCGCTGATATACTTAATTATTCGAAACTAGTTTCTTTACCACGCATTTCGCCAATCTTTGAAGCTAATAGAAAACATAAATATATATGGAAACGACACATCGTAGCAATAAATTTGTCGCAAAGATGTCGGCAATACACTGATTGATTCCTTCCTAACTAAATTTCGGCCACGGCCAATCTCAACGGAGATCAGACAGGAGATATTATAGTGCACGAGTGTGCAATACACAAGCTCTGTTCCTTCTCATAGTCCGGTGAGACATGACCGGAGAGAGATCAGACCAACGGCTTTACATGCCGCGGTACGGTATCACACCGGCAATTCCCTGACTCCGAGCTGTGACTGAATAATTAAGATGAAAAACCCACTCATTATTTTGACCTAGGATTCGAACCCAGGACCTCAGCTCGGTAGTTGTACTCACACAGTGTACAATTACAACTAGGCCAGCGAGTCAGTCAATACAATGCATAAGGTGACCTTAAGGTTAAGGTAAGAATTGTGGAAAGGCATCTGGGATGTTGCTTAAAGACATAAATGTTGCTTTTTAAGGATTCAACTCAGGCTATTTACAATCGAGTTCTTAAGGTTGATTGTTGCATAAAACATAACTCGGATTACGGCAAATTTTTCAACTAAATATATATATTTTTAATTGCTTTGAATGACGAGACGAGCTTGCCGTTCGCCTGATGGTGAGCGATACGATCCATAAACAGTAGAAACACCACATTGAATTACAAAGTGTTTGGTATTCCACTGCGCTCGTCTGAGACATGAGATGTTAATTATTATATCCAGTAACAGTGGCTACAATGTCTTTCAAATTGGAACACAACAGTGACTACAGAAATTGGCGGCAGAAATAGACATTGCGGTGATACGAATTCGACACATATATTTTTATGTTAGAGCACGCATAACTTTTTACAGAGTAGACCAATTTTGATAATTCTTTTTTTAATGAATAGGGTGTTCTCCGAAGGTTAAATAATATCTATATTTATGCTGCACGTAACTTAATTAAATGTCTTTTTGAAATACACCAGACATATTGAAAATAGCAAAGAGATTCTAAGATTATGTAGAGCGGGCATTGGGAAGACTGTCATACAAACATTTTGCGCTCATGCGATAGTTCAATCTACTGTGAAATAGCAAAACACCGTAAAATACTTGATAATTTTTCCATATCATGATTTGCACGTTTAATGTGAATATTAGCATATTTTCTGTCAGTATGCTGTGACATTACATGGAAATTTCAAATAAGAGCGAGTTATTACCAATTAAAAAGCGGCGATAGCCTAGTTGGGTGTGGAACGGACTGCCAAGACGAATGTCCGCAGGTTCAAATCCCAAGGGCACACACCTCTGACTTTTCTAAAATCATGTGTGTATTCTTTGTGAATTTATCGATCGCTTTAACGGTGAAGGAAAACATCGTGAGGAAACCTGCACATCTGAGAAGTTCTCTATAGAAATTTCGAAGTTGTGTGAAGTCTACCAATCCGCACTAGGCCAGCGTGGTGGACTAAGGCCTAATCCCTCTCAGTAGTAGAGGAGGCCCGGGCTCAGCAGTGGGCAAGTATATAATACAGGGCTGATATTATTATTATTATTATTACCAATTGGTAATTTTGGAGCAAAAATGTGGCCCTGATGTTCGGTCTATAACTAACTATATAGTTTAATGAAATGATTTATTTGAATCTGTAAAATGTTATACATTATTTAGATTCTGTCAATATTAACTCTACCACCAGTTCGGAAAGCAGTTTTCACCAGAGAAGAACGGACAAGAAACTCTGGTGTTGCTCTTTTCAATCAGTTTAGGGTAAAGACTACAGTACATGATAAAGTGAGAAGAGAAAAAAAAAGTTTAGGGCAGTTCATTTATAGGCTCGTGAAATAAGGAATAAATTAATTTAAATTTTTATATGCCTGCACAACCCTCTCAGGAATCATGAAATTTCTCTAATGTCTTTGGAAAATAAAAACCTTTTTTAAGTTCAAACCTCTATACGTATCTTTAAGATATCAAGGATATAGTAAATCAGACAGCCATTTTGGTCTAGACGTGGTTCTAAAAATAAGGAGGCGTGGTTGGAGACTCCTCCCTGAACTCACGCCCTTCTATACTTCTAACGCAGTGTCACTCCGACTTTTACGGCGAGAGGTCGTTATCCCTCTTTCACGTCATCTTGAGACATTAAAGAATCATCAATGACGAATAAACTCGTCAAGATAAACACGTAATTTTTTACGAGGACGTAATAAATCGTCTGATCTAGTGAAGTTTGTGAAAAAAAATGTTTTTCGTTTTGTTTGTTTGTGACGTTTGTTTGTAAACAAACACGCGTGCGGGGTCAACGACTTGTTACTTGTGTACTTGAAACAAAAAAAGTTGTTTTTAAAACTTGAAGTGTATTTTAATTTTAAAAATATTTGCGACAAATAACTTTACGGCTTAGTAAAATTTATAAGAAGTGTATTAAATTGATTTGTGAAAGTGAAAAAAAAAATGCTCGAAATACCAATTTCATAATGGGTATTTAAACATTATGGAAAAAAAGACTGTAAATTGTGTCCGATAAAATTAAAACAAAACAATAAATTACAGTAGAAAAACATATTGGCACGGTATTTGAAAAACAGTGACATTTAATAAAACAATGTTTGAAAAACGTATGAATTTAGAACAGTGATTAATTTAAATCTATAATACCTAACGTAATTTAAAATTGTAAAGTGCTTAACAAATAAAATTATTAATTTTATAAAAATAGTTAATAAATCAATCAAATTGGATGCCCGGGGTCAATCGGAGGCCCTGCCAGGGGCCTCGAACGTGAAAAAACCAAAAACTCTACTAGTCCATCCATTCACGGAGAATAAAGAGAAAAAAAACAAATATCTATTAGAAACACCAAATTTAAAAAGAAAAACACCATTACTTGAATTACCGGACCCGAAAAAGAAACCAAAACCGTACATCGAAAAACTGAATTCGGAAAAAACTTGTGAAAACCCAACAAAACAATACATTGAAAAATCGTATTCTGAAAAATGTTTTGAAAAATTACAAAAACCGCATATTGAAAAATTGAATTCGGAAAAAACTGAAAAACTATCCGACAAAGCAGATAAGTCTGAGATGGTAAATACATCACAATCCGAGTGTAAAGTCGAAAAGCAGTGCCACCATTGTTGTTGTAAACCTTGTCAAGAGAAAGTGTCTGAGGAAGCAAAGTGTAACTGCCAAAAGCAACCAGTAAAAGTGATTTTTGCGCCCGCCATGATGCCTTCGATCTTCGGCCCCGTTGCAAGCATTCCTTACCTCATGAAGCCGCCGGGGAAAGTTGGTGATAAGGTAAATACTACTAGATGACCTGGTAAACTTCGTATCACCTATATTTGTTCATTATTATTAACAGTGGAACGCAATTCTGTCATAGCAATACGAATGTTATTTTTTGTCTCTCGTTCGTCGATAGTGCGGTTTGCTCGTAAGGTAGCTTGTTGCACATTTGTTTCACTTTGACCTAAGTCAGGTCGTCTTCCTGTGGCATTTTAACACAGTAAATAAAGTTTTCGCGCACTGACAAATTTATGATAGATTTTAATTATAGTCTTGAAATTTCTTTATTTATTTTATTTTTCGACAGCTGAGACTATTACACTTTATTTCTTCTGAAATGTTTTGTATTTCAACAAAATAAACCATAGAAATCAGACCTCATACTACAGCTATGAAACAGACAAATTTCTGAACGCACTTATAAATATTTAACAACTGACGATTCTTCATTTCTAAAAGACAAAAGTCATTAAATGTTTCACAGCTAAGAACATTATGTATTGGAAAATTTAATTGTTGTTTAGTGTTTTCCGTTATTTATTATTTTTGTTTCTCTCTGTTCACACCTTCCCTGGACTAAAATAATTTAAAAACAAAAGTAGCCAAATCGGTCCAGTCATTCTCGAGTTTTAGCGAGACTAAAGAACGGCAATTGATTTTTATATGTCACACTCTTATTAAAATAATGATCTATTTCAAAATTGTTAATTTGTGGCAGTCGTCGGACAACTAATTCTTGTTTGCTACCTTTTTTTTGAAGTTGCTATAAAATTGACCTTATTAAGGATAGATAAAAAATGAAACCTACAGCATGAAAAAAAAGGGAAAAAACTAAAAGGTCGCAAACAGAAATTGGTTGCTTGACGATTCCCACAAATAGGCAATTTTGGAATGGGTCATTATTATTGGAATGCGATTTATAGATTATTGAGCTATCAAGCTAAAAAGTTTTCGTACCAATATAGCGCAATAGTGGCCATATTGTACCTTTCATTAGCCACTCAATATTATTCTAAATCTTCTATATTTTGCAAACTACTTATAAAAACAGAAGAGATAAAACCCCGCGGTTAAGACGCCATTTTGTCCGAGATTGGCCGGATGAACATAAATCCTTCAACCCGCCAAGTGGTTACTGACAGAAACCCTTGTCTACACAATTGATTTGTTTCACCTCTTATTTGCTTTTTTTATACAGGCACTTAAAAGTGCACTACTATAGTAAGGAGTGTCCAATAGAATATCGCCTGACGAGCAATGGCGAAGGTCTATATAACCCGATTCCTGGCTGCTGCCGTTTCGTAATTTATATAAAATCTAATCATCATTAGAATGATTAGCGGACCGCATTTATGCATAGTACAATATATATTATATAGTGTCGGGTTTCCTTTTGGACAATATCACCCTTTGTCACTGATGACGCGAGATGTAATACCCCTCAGTCGACACAATAGGGGACCGGCCTATGCTTGATTTTGTACATTATTCTATATGTAATGATTAATAATACGAAAAAGAAGCACTCCTGCGACAAACTGCATAAAAATTGGTTAAAAAATGAGCCAGTAATTCATATTTAAAATATTGTAATGTGCAGAAGTGGGCGCGATGTGGGGATATCGCTTCATCTTTTTCTTTCGCACGTGTCGTAGTTCCCGATGACGTCACATGTGTGTATTTCGTCTCTTTTCTGTTTCTTGTTAATCACCCCTTCCACCGACATTCAAAGACTTATAACTTGTTGATTTTTTACCGGATTTTAAATAATTCCTTCTGTGTTGTAATTTATATTATGTAAATATTTGATAATAGTAAAGAACAAAAATGAGTCCGGTACCCTATTATGCCTGTTGGAATCGGATGTATACTGATCCCGGAACGCGATACAATGACGAGTTTTAACACCTTATACACGGTGATGCTATCTGGGCGGATATAAACATATCTTACCACCAGGAGATGCAACACAGGCTCAGTATATGAATAGCAATGGCTGATTTGTACCATGTTTTTTATGAATGTATCCCCATAATATGCAATAATATATCAAGTTTTAATTTATATCAAATACTCGGTACTATAGTCTCTATTAGCTGTGAAAAAATCAAACTTGTAAGTCAACGCGATCAAAAGATATGACCGTTTATGTCACACACTTCCCTATAGTTAGCGGTTTTAAGGGAATGAAAACCTATAGGACTCTTCAAGTTCATAGAATCATGGAATTTTGAACGTAAGTTCCATTGAATAGTTGCATATCGCAGAGTCAATGTAAATTGAGAAACGTATTTGAACGTAACTTTATTTTGCATATAGCTGTGTCTTAAACCATATGTAAAAGAAAATATAATAATATAATAAAATATTTGTACCCCTTTATTCATAGACGTTATTTATCTAGGGACGGAGCATTTTTCTAATAACAAGTATGTTTCTCAGCTTTGGTTATCTGACAGCCAAGTAGATTCCAGTTGTATCTTAATATTAGCCAATCACAACGGCCCTATGTCTACGCACTGCGAAGACTGCCATGCCGTCAGCACTGAAACAGACTTGTTATTACCTCAGAACAAGGACAAGCATTGTTCTGAGGTTATTACAGCAATGCTCCGTAGATAAATAACGTCTGTGACTAAGGGGTTTAAAATTTTGGGGTCAAAATAAATTTTCTCCGTTTAAGTATTGTGGACCCTCATTTTTTGGTCACGCCAAAGTACACTGCCTCGGTGGCGTAGTTGTACTGCATGCGCGGTACGGCAGCGCTCTGAGGTCCTGGGTTCGAATCCCAGGTCGGGCAAAGTGATAATTGGGTTTTTCTGCTCAGTATCAGCCCGGAGTCTGGAATTTGTGCCCGATATGGCGATAGGCTCGCCCCCTATCACATCATGGGACGGAGCACACTTGGCGAAAAGTGGGTGCCATGGTTGCGCCTCTGCATACCCCTTCGGGCATAAAATGCGTGATGTTGTGTGTGTGTGTGCCAAAGTACAGTTCCGCTGACTCTTCCGTAGACTCCTGGGGTCCACCTGGACCATTTTGGGAATCAATTGTATAGAGGTAAGAAAATAAAATGCATACTTTTGATCCGAATGACTAAAAATGTAATGTGGTAGGTCTCTCATATGTGAGAGTCTGCCTGGATAGGTACCACTGGAATATCTATTTCTGTCTAGCAGTGTGTAGTCACTGTTGTAGGTTTGAACATTGCAGCTAGTGTAACTACTGGACATATTAACATCTCATGTCTCAGACGAGCGCAGTGGAATACCAAACACTTTGTAATTCAAGGTGTTGGTGTTTCTACTGTTTATGGATCGAATCGCTTACCATCAGGCGAACGGCAAGCTCGTCTTAGCAAAGTAATAAAAAAAACATGAATATTAATTTTAATTATTTAATCTAATTTTGTAGCTATTTAACACAATTGCTACACTAGTTCACTCCTCCGTTCCCATTCACCCCAGTGGGACGTGAAAAACATAACCCTCCTTTCACAATCGGGTAAGGATCCAATACATTCGCCATTCGTCGTAAAACAATGATAATGGTATTCAAAACGAACCCCGTTTTCATTCTTTTTATACGCGCTATAAATTTTAAGAACATGTAATTTTATTCATGGTATTTTCCCGTATGTACTTTCAAATGCTTCATAGTTAGATTTCTAAGATTATACAGGGTCATTTGGATATTACTAAATGAAACCACATACTCGTCTTCACCTTTGCTGACATTGTGCCAAAAATTATCCATTAATAACTGATATTTTCACGGAAAATCCTGGTTTTAGTTTTCAAGTTTTTTGATCATCTTGAAGTTTAATGCGAATATGTTGTGTGCGTTAATGTATTTCTGACTGAAAGTATGATGTTAGCACTGCAACGAATTCTCTTAGAGTAGTAGTAGTGGCTTTAGGGCGCGTAAAATTAAAATTACTTTTTATTAATATTTATTTTGTTCGAAACATACACTTTTTTATTTTACATCTACGGCTCAAGTAACTTATTGTAGTGTTATTTCCAAGTATATAAGTATGTGGTTTCATTTAGTAACGCGATGTCAAAATGACCTTGTATAGAGCGGACATTGGTAAGATTGTCATAAAAATTGCGCTCATGCGATGGTTCACTCTACTGTGAAATAGCAAAACACCAATGTAAAATACTTCATAATTATTCCAATCATGATTAGCATGTTTTTAATGCGCATATTTTCTGTAAATATTTTATTTTTATGTTAATATCTAAGGACGCTGACATCTTGTCACACGATATCTATCTTCTATCTATATCTATCTTCTTCTTCTATCTATCTATATCTATATCTTCTATACTCTATACTTATAATAAATCTGTAGAGAGGTCAATTCTCTACATGAAATATATTTCCAAAATAACTATCAGGGGGTGATTAGGGATCGACACTGATGCCAAAAATGCAATTAGTAAAATTTTTGTCTGTCTGTCTGTCTGTCTGTCTGTCTGTCTGTCTGTCTGTCTGTCTGTATAACCGTTATAGAAACAAAAACTATTCGACGGATTTTAACGAAACTTGGTACAATTATTTGTCATACTCCTGTGCTGGTTATAGTATACTTTTCATCACGCTATAATTAATAGGAGCAGAGCAGTGAAGGGAAATGTTGGGAAAACGGGAGAAGTTACTCCATTTTTAAAGCTTCCGTCGCGTGTGCAACCTTAATGGTTAAAGCTACACAGAAATCATGTATGACGGAAATGTTCTCCTTAAAATTATGTAAAAAATATCCCACGACAGCATATGTTTATCTTTTATGGTTGACTCACAATAACACGTGTAACTCCCGATAGCTTAGCAGTTCGAAGTTTTCTCATTATATTTTTCTACTCTTACGTTTATAACACTCTCAGTCATCCCTTATTGAAAAAGTTAACATTATTAAATATTCCATAAAAAAGAATCATAGAAATCGGTATAGAAACACCAAAGTTATACATGAAATACGCTAATAATAAGCCATCATGCGTGAATACTGAATCATGCTATGAGGATTATTTTTGTATATATATAAGGTCACGAACGCACAGGCAGGCGGCTTGCTTGGCACCTAGAGGCTAGCGAATCACCTAGCGAGTAGCTTCGTAAAACGAACATTCTCGAACGTTCGCGACCGGCTCCATTTTTGAAGTCCGAAATCCACGCGGGCGAAGCTGTGGGCGGAAGCTAGTTTACAAATAAACCTGTAATTTTTTATTTAGTATATAATAATTTTATATTATGCATTGGGTTTACTCAACGTACAAACACACGTGCGGCTAGTAATCACTGGTGCGACCATCCGAGCGACACTTGGGCTTCTCATTGAAAACCAATGCTGTAGGTATACAGCTGTAATACTGCAGCAGCATTAAGCTGAATGAGTAGCCCATTGTCGGCACATTAACTTAATTGTTTGTAAAAATTACTTTATTTTTTATAACTGCATTTTGTGCCAACAATAAAACACTCTTTCTTTCTTTCTCTTATTATCAATTGGTAATAACTTTTGGAGCAAAATTTGGCCCTGATGTTCGTTTTATAACTAACTATATAGTTTAAGGTCTTTGCTCATAGTAATGTATGTTTGATGCTTAAAATAAACAGGGTAATTTTGACATTGCATTACTAAATGGGGTCAAAAGGTTCTAGAGTGGAGGCCATGTACAGGCAAGCGAAATGTCGGACGCCCACCTACAAGGTGGCCGGACGACCTGGCTAAGGTCGCAGGAAGTCGCTGGATGCAGGCCGCTCCCAACAGGTCGACGTGGAGATCCTTGGGGGAGGCCTATGTTCAGCAGTGGACTTCCTGTGGCTGAGATGATGATAATGATGATTACTAAATGAAACCACATACTTCTTGAAACTAACACTACAATAAGTCACTCGAACCGTAGATGTAAAATAAAGTGTAAGTTTCGAACAAAATACCTTATAAGTAATTTTAATTAAAAAAGCGGCGATAGCCTAGTTGTGTGTGGAACGGACTGCCGAGACGAATTTTCGCAGGTTCAAATCCCAAACACGCCTCTGACATTTCTAAAAAATCACGTGTGTTTTACTTTATGAATGATAGCTTGCTTTAACGGTGAAGGAAAAAATCGTGAGGAAACCTGCATGCCTGAGGAGTTCTCTATAGGAATTTCGAGGGTGTGTGAAGTCTACCAATCCGCACTACAGCGTGGTGGACTAAGGACTAATCCCTCTCAGTAGAGGAGGCCCGTGCCCAACAGTGGGACAGTATATAATACAGGGCTAATATTATTATATTATATAATTTTAATTTTACACGCCCTAATACCACTACTAACTGCACTGAACCGATTTTAATGAAATTTATCACGAATTAACCTAACACTTAGGGACATAGGCTATTATACCAGAAAGCTATAACCAGATTTTTATTTAGGAACCTTTTTTATTTGATAAATACTTTATTTTAGTAATTTCTCGCTTATGGAAAAGTCAGTCTGTAGGTACCAATGTCAAATCTGTTTCTGTCACCAAGCAACATTAAATTATAGCACGAGTATGCAATATTAGCGGCTTCTTAAGTAATAGATGCACAGCAGTTTCGTGACAAGTTAATTTATTTATTTTAGGAAGATTTACAGACAAATTACATCAGTAGAGGTTAAAGACAGTATATGGTCCTACGCTAATTACTAATCTTCGCCAGTAATTTACCAAGTAGTACTTCAAGGCTTATAATGTTACATTGAATATATTTTGTTGTTGTTAATTAGCTTTGATTTACTTAATTATCATAATTGTTTATAACAAAGTGAAAAAATTGAAAAAATAATGTTATATTATTATTGTTTTATCATGATGTTTGTAAAAAGAAATTGCCAATATTTTTTTAGTACATGCTGTGGTGGTGCAAAACAGGTCAATATCGTGCGATAATAGGGTACCGGACACATTTTTGTTCTTTACTATTATCAAATATTTACATAATATAAATTACAACACAGAAGGAATTATTAAAATCCGGTAAAAAATCAACAAGTTATAAGTCTTTGAATGTCGGTGGAAGGGGTAATTAACAAGAAACAGAAAAGAGACGAAATACCCACACGTGACGTCATCGGGAATTACGACGCGTGCTAAAGAAAGAGATGAAGCGATATCTCCACATCGCGCCCACTTCTGCACATTACAGTATTTTAAATATGAATTGCTCGCTCATTTTTTAACCAATTTTTATGCAGTTTTCGCAGGAGTGCTTCTTTTTCGTATTATTAACCATTACATATAGAATAATGTACAAAATCAAGCATAGGCCGGTTCCCTATTGATTAAATGTATTAGATGCTCTTATTATACCTAACGCTCTTATTAAAGACAGAATTTCAAGATTACTATTTAATATAATGGACGTAGACCGAGCAAACATAACAAATCTACGCCGCACGCGAAATCAAACCTCGGACCTCGCACGGATACTTCCAAGAGGCGATAATACATCTTTAGACATCCCCGCGTGGGTACAATCGGCCCCTCTGGCTATAAATCTGTCATTTCGGAAGGTACAGGACTCCACACTTAACTTTAATCGTTAATGGTATTCGCAGGTCTGTTTTGAATTTATTAACCCTTGGACGTTAACCAGCTATTTTCTGGGACGTGTACTTTTCGGAGTGTCCTGGGTGTTTTAAAGTTCCGTAGCTGAAAAGGAAAAACGGAACCCTTATAGGATCACTTTGTTGTTCGTCCTTCTGTCAAGACCCTTTTTCTCAGGAACGCGTGGAGGCATTAAGCTGAAATTTATATCAAATACTCAGGTCTACTGTCCCTTGAAGCTGTGAAAAAATCAAACTTCTATATCAACGCAATCAAAAGAAACAGCAATTTAAGCAGCATACTTTCAAACTCGCAACTACTCGCAAAATCAAAACCTAAAGGATACTTCCAGTCGACCTAGAATCTTGAAACTTGGCCGGTTTTTTTTACGCGCACGACAAAGTGAAAACAACAAAATACACAACTTTGGAACGTTACTAGAATGTATCAAACACGAACACAATGTTGCTTGGTGACATATTACTTTAGTACCCAAAGACGTTTTACAAATAGACGCGTAGACTAACAAAATTGCACATAAAACAGCGCACTATTTACTATACTCACATACTTGTACAGCCCTAGCAGCTCGCATCGATACGGCCCGAGCGTGGACCGCCGTGGCCATCTAGTTTATTGGTCTCTGGTCGCCATGACAGTCGAATAAAATGCATTTATTAGTTAAATAGTGTACTTATACTTATTACTTACGTATGGAATGAAACGCTTTTTTCATTCACAGTTGGAGTATAATTTGTACATCGTCTAAAAACACAAGAAGACATTATATTTATAAAAATAAAAAAGTTAGTAAGCCGACTTCCGCTACAGTGGTTGGAGGTTGACTAAGTGAATGTCGGGCCTACCTTGCTCTCGTCTTGCCAATATTGAGCTTGGACAACGTATCTATGTAATAAAAACATCTTAGTTGGTACCTACGACTCTTAGAAATTTTGTACCAAACACGAACACAATGCTTGGTGACAGAAATAGTTATTAAATTGGTACCTACAGACTGACTCAACGCGAGACTAGCGTAATAAAGTGTGGCTTTTTGAAATAAAACACAAAAGTTCAAAAGGTAACCTCTAAATAATTCAAGGATAATAAAGTTGTAATACTCAATGCGCGGAATGTGGTCCGTAAGAAAGG
The DNA here is from genome assembly GCF_014839805.1 of Manduca sexta. NCBI lineage: Eukaryota > Metazoa > Arthropoda > Insecta > Lepidoptera > Sphingidae > Manduca > Manduca sexta. The sequence goes on along the minus strand of NC_051115.1, from coordinate 3,295,800 downwards.
GTGCGCATATATTCCTATACAGAGTGATTCAAAAAGTATTGTCCAATTTTCTTAAAAAGTATTTCTTAAAACATCTTTTGGGTAAATTTTTCACACGCTTGTAAAGTAATAAACTCAATGTTATCTTAATTTTTATTATCATATTTATAAATGCGAAAGTTTGTGTAAATTGTTATGTTCGTTATAAGTAAATGTGGCAACAACTGAACGGATTTCTATGAAATTTGGTACACGGGTAAATTAAGTCATGGATTAAAACATAGACTACTTTTTATCCTACTAATTTGACTACGTAGGTAATAACGGAATTTTAAAATTAATTTTTAAAATATGGCACTGGCATTATATAGTTCTCTATGAATCGCCATTATGTTTTAGGAACTTTAAATTTTCTCCCGACGTTTCTAAGATTTCGTAGCTTCATGGTAAAGGTGTGGACTGAGTTGTTCGTCTGAAAAGGCAAAATTACAATATCTACCTATATTGAATCCAGAATTCAGAGACTAACAAAATACCAATAAATAAATCAACCTTAGGGGTGGGGGACAGTAACCCCACCCCCCCAGAAAAGGAATCGAATCACAATAGTGACCACACTGAACAAAAAATACAAATGTATTAAACAATAAGACCTTCAATCGAAACACAGGAAAAAAAAAAAAAAAAAAAACCTATATTGCATCGAAGATAATGTTTGGAGCCTTTTTCCGAACGTTTATCAATTGCGGACTTCATAGAGCGTCGATATAAAAATAAAATACAAAAAAACCCGATAAAATCCGAAAACTACTTCTTTTTCATGTCGATTTCTTTTTCGTATTTTTCATTGCACATTTATTGTATCATCGACTGAGGACTTGCGTTTTGGGAAAACAGGAAATGAAAATAAATTCTGTATGTGTTCAAGCTTTTATTTCTACATAATAATATCTTCTCTACTGGTGGTAGGTCTCTCATACGTGAAAGTCCGCCTGGGTAAGTAACACCGCAATGTCTATTTCTGCCGCCAAGCAGCAGCGTGTAGTCACTGGTGTGTTCCGGTCTGAAGAACATTGTAGCCAGTGTAACTATATAATAAGACTTAACATCTCATGTCTCAGAATGGCGAGCGCAGTGGAATACCAAACATTACTTTGTAGTTCAAGGTGTAGGATAGTGTTTCTACTGTTTATAAATATCGCTTACTATCAGGCGAACGACAAGTCTAGTCATTCAAAGAAAAAACACAACGTCACAAGCAAACATAAAAGATAAGTTCAACACAATTCCGTTCAAATACAAAGGTAAATTCTCACACGCTGTGTAAAGATCGTGTTGCGAAGAGCCAAAATTCCCGTATTTATATCTTTTACGTGAGAGGAAATCTTTCCAGTGCGGCTTCGGCGAAGATTTACCAACTCCAAGACAAGTTCATTCGGAAGGTAATATTTTAATACATATTATGTACTACGTACTAGATTTAGCGTTCCGAACGTTCACTGTGTTCAACTGAATTGAACTGCAATCCATTCAAACTGACTTTAACATGGTCAATATAATAGCTTGTGGGTGTGTACGGAGCGGCACTCATGATATAAGAACTCGAAAGTGTAAACTTGGATGTGAATAGAAAATATTAGTCAAATAAGTAAAATGATTTGTTGTTCAAGTGAATAAATAGGTTATAACAGTGACGTTTTGCCATTTTAGTTCAGATTTTGAACAAATAGTTTATATGAACTTTCGTGTCTATACAATATACGTTAATTATTTTGATACATTTATTTTTCAAGGAACAGTTAAGTTGTTAGTATGCAGTCTGCAACCTGGTTAAAACATTTGACTGTATCGGTGGTGTATTTGTAATACACGGTACGAGTACTTCTTCCGCGCTGACGTCCTGGGTTCGAATCTTGAGTCGTGCAAAAATAATTGTGACTGGGTTTTTCCATCTTAAAAATTACTCAGTTGCAAATCGGGTGTGGTACCTCCGTGTCTCGGCACGTCAAGCCGTTGGTTCTGCTGATCTCTCCGGTCATGTCTCACCGGACTATGAGGAACAGAGAGTGCTTATGTATTGCACACACTCGTACACTATAATATCTCCTGTCTGATCTTCGTTCAGATTGGCCATCCTGGCTTAACTTCGGTTAGAAAGAATTCATTTACATTAAATCTCTACTTGAACTCTCACTCAAAGATGAGATTCATTTCTTAATGCGGCACTTAACTATGGCTTCTACGGTTTCATTGCTTAGATAGCTAGTGAAAAGTAGATTAGCTAGAGGGCTCTTATCGTCCTGACCGGTGAGGACCGCGTCATCCTTTTATTATTAAGATTATATACATCTTTTTTATTTCCTCTTTCCTGCCAGCCCGAGCTTATTTGTTTACTTCAGTCTTTCATTTATTATATGTCCAATATAAAATGTCTTTAAGTTAGTTATATAAGCGACTTTATTTAAGTAATAATTAAATCTCATGTACCTTGACTTATCATAAGTGCTACGTTCGCCTACGTGATGAATAAAGCATTGTATTTATTTTATGACTATCTTACATCTGAAGGGACATTAAACTAAAGACTTAATATTATTTAATATCAACTATGCCATCCAGATTATAAATAAAAAGCAATTTAATTAAATATTAATTTATTATTTTGTCAATCAGCCTTGAGAGAAAGGTTGGCGGGCGTTGGTCCTCAAGTGGAAGATGCCGGATAGCCTGCAAAAAAATAGCGTTTTACAATTGACTTAAAAAATTACGAATCTTGAGCCTGGTTTACTATTTTTGACTAAGTGTCGTCACCTAAATATATAAGCCAACCAAATACAGTCACTATGCTCTGAAATAAATGGGAATGAAATGAATATCCACATCAGTTGTTAATAACTGTCAATAAAATTGAAACTTATGGAAGAGGCCCGCAGTGGGTAAATAAGTATTGTTTATATTTCTAATCTATTTATATAAAAATGAATCCCTATTTCCTTTGGTCACGCCATCACGCGTGAACGGCTGGACCGATTTCACTATTTTTTTTGTTGTGTTTGTTATTGTCAGGACAAAGCTCTTATGAAAGAAAAAATTCATAAAATTGCGCGTAAAATTTGAAAATTTTAAAAACTTAACGAATATATTAATTTTATATAACTGTCAATTGTTTGAAATAACTGTCAGCGATTGACAGAATGCGCGCTGCAAATTCAAAGTTAAGACGGGACAACGTCGGTCGGGTCAGCTAGTGCGTAATAAATAAAAAATAAATGTTAATGATAGTAATCCAAAAATGATTTCTGACACTGTATACTTTGTAATGCTATTTTAAAAGCAAAAACTGCTCCTCTATGATTTATTTAATACGCACCCAGTCTTCGGAGCGATGCCGCCCATGCTGAGGGTTCCAGAAGCGTTGCATCGTTGATTGAGAGCATCAGGGAGGTTGGCACACCTGCGGCCAGTAAACCCACCAGTCCTCAGGGTCTCGGCCATGTAGTGGAATGACCTAACAAGTCAAAAACAACAAACTCATTCATGAATCTTCAAAGATAAAAACCTATGATGTGATAGGATAAATCAAGTTTCCAAAGACATGAGTAATGCGAAGTGGTGAAACATACTTTTAGTCAGAAATACAATCACGCACGCCATATTCGCATTAAACAACAAAATGATAAAAAAATCCGAAAACTAAAACCAGAATTTTTGGTGAAAATATTTGTTATTAATAGATGATTTTTGGCACAATGTCAGCAAAGACGAGTATGTGGTTTTAGTAACGCAATGTCAAAATGACCCTGTAAACACCAGTGGTGAAGAATTTTTCAATAGGTACAAGGCAACAAAAATATGCTATAGTTAAAACATCGCGGCCAATTTGAAAACTAAGACAAAGGTAAATAAACCTAAAGCCGGTAGGAAGGAGTTGTATGGAGGCTACACTACTGGTAAACACAACACGTACCTTTCATGATCACATAACGAGGTGATACAACCAGGCATGTTCCTCCCTCCATTAGGGTAGAAGTCGACATGACCCAGAGGGTTCGTGAAGCCGATGTTGTTCACATTAGTGTGAATCACTTCGGTGTACAGGCCATCATCAGAACGGAAGAGCCATCTATTGTTCCAGCGGGCTGCTGGGTCCATGGCTGGAAATATAATTATTCATGATAAAATTTTGTATACCATAAAACCGAAACACCCATTTTGGTGTAAAATATCACATAATAATATCAGCCCTATATTATATACTTGCCTACTGCTGAGCACGGGCCTCCTCTACTGAGAGGGATTAGGCCTTAGTCCACCACGCTGTAGTGCGGATTGGTAGACTTCCTATAGAGAACTTCTCAGGTGTGCAGGTTTCCTCACGATGTTTTCCTTCACCGTTAAAGAAAGTGATAATTCACAATTTCGACCAGCCTTCCATCCATACACTGCAACAACTTACCAGTGACATAGCTCACGTTCCCAGCCATAGTCCTGGCTATAATACCAGCTCCATGACCGCCCACACTGTAGCCGGCAATGTGGTAGTTGTTAGGAGTCGCTCCACTAACTTCGTTCAGCCAAGTGATGAAGCGGCCTGCGGCTTGACCTGCAGGAGTCATTCAGAGTGTAATTATATGGTTGGAATGATGCTCTATTTCAATTTTGTTATTAGTTTAAGTTGTTTGGTGTGCGTATTTTATTACTAACTAGCTTTGGTTGCGGCTTCGCCCGCGTGAAGGCGTTTTCCGGGATAAAAGTCCTACTATATAAGTATTTTCCCAGGATAGTAGCCGTTCTTGAATTATAAATAGTGTAACTAACACAACTTTCTTTTATATATATAGATATAACATAAAATTAGTGGGATAATGTAATAATGAATAAAATACTTAAAACTTTTCAATAAATATCCTATAGGATCTTTATGTGATGTTTATAATATTCATGTCATCGACATATATGTACTACGTACTAGATTTGGCATTCCAAACATTCACTGTGTTCAACTATATTGAACTACAATCCATTCAAACTGATTTTAGTATGGTTAATATTGACCGCTTGTGGTTGTGTACGGAGTGACGCTCATGATATAAGAACTCGAGTCTAAGTGTAAACCAGGATTTGAATTAAAAATATTAGTCAAATAAGTTTTTCAAGTGAATAAATAGATTATGACAGTGACATTTCGGTGGCCATTTTAGTTCAGATTTTGAACAAATAGTTTATATGGACGTTCGTGTCTATAGAATATACATCAATGGTCTGCCCGCACTACGGGGTGGTGTACTAAGGCCTAGACCTTATTAGTAAAAGAGGCCGGTGCTAATCACATCAGCATTTCAGGGCTGGTATTATAATCTCTAGTGCGAGGATCCGTCTACTTATACTTTTGAGCACTGTAAAATGACCTCATTGCACTTGACAGTAAGATTAGAATCCAATGTCAACTGACGAGAGTTTACTTTTCAATCGACACATGCCGTTTAAAGAATATACAGCCCAGATCTCGCATTTTTTCGAGGAATACCAAACAATACTTTGTAATTCAAGGTGTTGGTGTTTCTACTGTTTATGGATCGTATCGCTTACCATCAGGCGAACGGCAACGTCTCGTCATTCAAAGCAATAAAAGACGAGGCAAAATCTGGAAAATGTCGTCCATTATATTTTTGCTTCTATAGTCAGTTCACGCCCCGAGGATATAAATTATGTATTTACTGTATTGGACGTCTCAGTTGTCAGTTGCGTTAATGAGCTGTGTATTCGTCTACCAAGTTCGAATTTACAACCCCTTAAATTTGGTGCTTGGGTATAGAATCCAGCTTGCCTCCCCCTAGATCCAGGGCTGATATTCAGAATCTAATCCTGGACTTACATACGTTATGAAGGGTTTTGAATCCAATAACTCACCTGCCTGCCTAGCATTGGGGCCCCACGCCGACCCTGAGCTCCAGTCCACAACAATGACGTTTACATCCTGAGCGGCAAGGAAAGCTAGAAAGAAAACAATTTAATTCGTGGTTACTATACGTTTGGATTTTCCCGAAATATCGAGGTGTTTATCCTTGCCAATAATTATTAATAATAATATCAGCCCTGTATTATATACTTGCCCACTGCTGAGCACGGGCCTCCTCTACTTCTGAGAGGGATTAGGCCTTAGTCCACCACGCTGGCCTAGTGCGGATTGGTAGACTTCACACACCTTCGAAATTCCTATAGAGAACTTCTCAGTGTGCAGGTTTCCTCACGATGTTTTCCTTCGCCGTTAAAGCGAACGATAAGTTCACAAAGAATACACACATGATTTAAGAAAAGTCAGAGGTGTGTGCGCTTGGGATTTGAACCTGCGGACATTCATCTCGGCAGTCCGTTCCACGGCCAACTAGGCTATCGCCGCTTTTAGTAATTATTAGTTATTTCAGTATTCCCTAAAGGATATCCGTCAAAAACCTCCGGCCTCAGTCCCCGGCAGCTTCGCTTTTCCTGGCCTCAACAGCGGTTATGGTAACGCCGGAGTAGGTGGTGCTAAGAATCCCCGGGTAAGATCCCTCTACTATCCGCGGCGTTCCATAAAAGTAGCAGGAGGTCGCTGGATGCGGGCTGCTTACAAAAGCTCGATCTGGAAATCTTTGGAGGAGGTCCATGTTCAGCAGTGGACGTCCTGCGGCTGCTGATGATGATTATTATTTCGGTTTTAAATAAAGAACTACGCATTACGCTTAGATTCTAGTAGGGGTAGGCAGAGGCGCAACTAGGGCATTTACTTTTAGCATATTCCATCTCATGATGTGATAAGCGAGCCTATCGCCATATCGGACACAAATTCCTTACTTCGGGCTGATACTAAGCAGATATACCCAAAATATCGCTTTGGCTGACCTGGGAACCCAGGACCTCAGGGCGCTGCCGTACCAGGCAGTACAACTACAGCACTGAAGCAGTCATTTCTGAGACATATGTTCGAACCCGTCTAGTTAAAGAATAATAGGTATACCTGGCAAAAAAGCGGCGATAGCCTAGTTGGATGTGGAACGGACTGCCGAGACAAATGTTCGCAGGTTCAAATCCCAAGGGTATACACCTCTGACTTTTACTAAAATTATGTGTGTATCCTTTATGAATATCGCTTGCTTTAACGGTGACGGGAAACATCGTGAGGAAACCTGCATACCTGAGAATTTATAGAAATTTTGTCTCTGTGAAGTCTACCAATCCCCACTACAGCGTGGTGGACTAAGACCTAATCCCTCTCAGTACAGGAGACCCAACAATGGGACAGTATATACTACAGGGCTGATATAAGGTATACCTGGCACCAAAACCGAGTTGAAGTTTGAGGTAGCGGATCCAGCGAAGCCATGCATCAGGACGATGGTGCGTCGTCCCGCAATAAAGTTGGAGTTGATGATGCTGTTGACGTTGTTGCGGACCAGGACTTGACTCCTTGAAGGGTTAGCCCTGAAGCAGATTTCAACATCATCATCAGTCACACATAAAAAAAGCGGCGATAGCCTAGTTGGTTGTGGAACGGTCTGCCGAGACGAATGTCCGCAGGTTCAAATCCCAAGGGCACACACCTCTGATTTTTCAAAAAAATTATGTGTGTATTCTTTGTGAATTATCGCTTGCTTTAACGGTGAAGGAAAACATTATGAGGAAACCTGCATACCTGAGAAGTTCTCTAAAGGAATTTCGAGGGTGTGTGAAGTCTACCAATCCGCACTAGGCCAGCGTGGTGGACTAAGGCCTAATCCCTCTCAGTAGTAGAGGAGGCCCGTACTCAGCAATGGGCAAGTATATAATACAAGGCTGATATTATTATATCAGCCACATAAAGTCCACTGCTCAACATAGGCCTTTCCCAAAGATTTCCAGATGGACCTGTCGAAAGCGGCATTCAATATGTTAAACCGATGTTAATTGTGAAACAGATTTGCTGATTGGAAATTTGTTTCAAAAAGGCATATTTGGGTCGACTGGCGAGGGACTCGACTCTTGTTAGTGCTATATTAAAGTATCTATGCCATATACCTTGGCATAGATACTTTAATTTCCTTCGATCATCGGTCCGGAAGGTCCTACTTAGACCCTCGCATTAGCTACACCAGCTTAGACCATCCAGAAAGAACGCGCAATCTACTTGTGGCGGTATAATTAGTATACAACGCCATCTCGTCAATATCGATGGAACTGCGAGAAGACTGATATGTTATTGACACAACTGTAGTGATATCGCACAAAAATCACGCTAGATGGCGATAGACGATACTGAGTTGCGATTGCAGAATATGCGCGACGCAGTATATATACCACCCCTGAATAGGAACCGTCGGAGAGGCCGCGGCCGGTCACTACATCTGCCTGACTGGAGATCTCTTCCTTTTATAAAGGAACGTAACCATCTATTCTATAGTGGCGGCAACCTTACACCGCTACATATTTATTGCCACGAACTAAAATCTGTCACTTTTAACTATCTTACTATTATATAAAGCTGAAGTTTGTTTGAACGGGCTAATCTCAGGAACTACTGGTTCAGAAAAAAATATTTTTGTGTTGGATAGCACATTTATCGAGGGTGGCTATAGGCTATATTAAATCATGCAATAAACGATAGGAGCGGAGCTTCAACGAAAAATGTTGCAAAAACTGTGAACATTTATTTCTTTTGAGAGCTTCCCTTGCGTGCGCTGTGTAAATGGTTAAGTTACGCAACATTAATGACGGAATTTTTTCTCTCAATAAACTCTAGAAAATATATTTTAAAATAAAGTCCCCCTTTGCATGTGTCTGGACGCGATAAACTCAAAAATTACCCAACGGAATTCGATGAAAATCGGTATGAAAATAATTTGAGACCCTGTGAAGAACAGGCTACTTTCTACCTCTGGCAAATATATAGGGACTTTTATACCTGATAACTCTTGCGCTGGCGAAACGGCAAAAACTAATAACTAATATATAGGTGCAACAAACATACCGTTTTCTGTTGATAAACTCACACATAAATAAATTTTGTCTGTTTTACGCATACAATACTTTTAGTAATGTGTGCGTGAACAGCATTTAAACTAAGGCCACTTTCGTTACATCATAGTGTTATATCGAGGAGTAATCATCTCTCGTCAGTCGAAATTCTATTGGAACCTATTCCTTAAAATCAGCTGTAGTGGGGTCACTTTGTCCTACACGTTACATCTTACATTCAACACGGTTTTCATTGTTAATTTTATATTTTATTTTGTAACGATTACCTTCTTTTAAATTTATTTATTTTAACTATTTATTTGCTTTAAATTATTATTCCTGTTCTTAATCATTTTTAACTATGTTCCTTTCGGAGGTGGGCGCTGTTAACTGCAACACAGTTAGAGTAACTAACTAGTGCAGTTAGCAAGTATCTATCGTACCTATTTCATGTATGTCTTTTGGTGACTAATAAATATTATATTATATTATTACGTGTAAAAAACCGTACCTGGTGAAAAGGTGATATCTATTGGAGTTGTCAGGATTGTATCTTGCCATGCGGGCCAGGTCGCTCATTTTGATCCAGTGGTCTTCAAGATGGAGTTGGCCAGCATCGTCCTCGACGTAGTCATAGCGGGGGCCGCTGTCATCGAATTTGGAGAAGACAGCATCGGAGGGGAAGGCTGGAGAATGGGTTTTAATGATCTTCTAAAAAATTTATTTGAAATATACAATAGGGTGTTTAACTTATTCTTAATTATAACTTTTATAAATGCACGTCGTATAAATTTTAAAACAGAAGAAATTATTGAAGTCTGGTGAAAAATATACAAGTTATAAGCCATTGAAATTAGGTACTGCCTCGATGGCGTAGTTGTATTGCATGTCCGGTACAATAGCACTCTGAGGTCCTGGGTTCGAATCCCGGGTCGGGCAAAGTGATATTTGGGTTTTTCTGCTCAGTATCAGCCCGGAGTCTGGAATTTGTGCCCGATATGGCGTTAGGCTCGCCCCCTATCACATCATGGGATGGAACATGGGTGCCCTAGTTGCGCCTCTGCATACCCCTTCGGGGATAAAATGCGTGATGTTATGTATGTATTTATGTATGAAATTGGGTAGTAGAGGTGAGTGTCAAAAAACAGAAAAGAGACGAAATACTTTCATGTGACGTCAGCGGGCTTTACGATGCGTGCGAAAGAAAGAGATGGAGCGATATCTCAACTCCACACACTCCAGCACGTAGCAATATTTGAAATTTGAATTACTGACTCATTTCTTATCGAATTTTAATGCATTTTTCACAGAAGGATTTATTATTGTACTGATTGCTGTTACATATAAATAATGAACAAAATCGAGCATAGTCAAAAACCCTATTGTATGATTGTAAAATGTAGGTAGATATTGTACTTTGACTTTTCTGACGATCAACACCATAGCCCTGTGATGTTAAGGTTGTAGTCTTCGAAACGTGAGCAAATTAATATAAACAACGGCGATATAATCCGAAAAATAGTTTTATTACAATTATACTGGTGGTAGGTCTTTCATATGTGAGAGTCTGGGTAGGTACCACCGCAATTTCTATTTCTGCCACCAAGCAACTGTCATTGTTGTGTTCCAGTTTGATGTACATTGTAGCCAGTGTAACTACTAGACATAATTAACATCTCATGTCTCAGACAAGCGCAGTGGAATATTAAATAATGTAATTCAAGGTGTTGGTGTTTCTACTGATTACGGATCGTATCGCTTACCATCAGGCGAACAAGCTCCTCTCGTCATCTAAAATGAATCGGAAACCGGAGGGAAAATACTCTAATTACTGGAGATGGAAAATTTTACTCAAAAGAGACATTCCTTTATTTTTAAAGAAGAGCGACACTGCATTTAGACTTTTGAAAATACGCTTGCCACATCCGGGAATTGATCCGGTTTATATCCGAAAAAAATAACACCTTGTTCTTTTATACCATCAATCAATAGGGCCAGTTGTAAGGATCAACTCTTTCTAACCCCCGGAAAACTTTTCATGCAGTCGAAACTGAGCAAAAGTTAGCATTAAATACAATTTTATTATATTGCTTCGAATGTCTCCCACTTCAATGCTATAAACATATGAACAAGGAAACGTGAGATTGATAAGAAATATGGTCCTTATTTTGTTTTTAATTTCTTTGAATGACGAGACGAGCTTGCCGTTCGCCTGAACGGCAAGCTCGTCTCGTCATTCAAAGCAATAAAAAGGCTACATTACTCCTGAGGCCTTTATCACGGAAAATCGTTTTTATGCGCCTGAAGAAGTAAAATAAATAAAGGTACATTACTCTTTAATGCTACAGGCATTGTATCATCGGGAAATTATTTTTATACGGACGAAGCCGCAAGTAAAAGCTGATATTATATAACTTACCGTAAGCCGAAGCCAACAAGGTCAGGACTACTACTGCGCCAAACGCCATCTTATTGTGTTAACGAACGCGCCTGCGGCAAACAATTTATACTAAATTGATAAAGAGGATTTAAAATAATCCGTAAAGAAATGAATTTTTGGTTCCGTGGGTTTATTAATTCTTTTGTGATGTAAACGATTTATTTGAATCTGTAAAATGTTATACATTATTTGGATTCAATCTACCAGTCCGTGCAGTTCTCACCAGAGAACGGTCAAGAACAGGTGTTGCTCTTTTCAAAATCAGTTTAAGGTAAATACAGTACATGATAAAGAGAGGAGAGAAAAAAAATACAATTGGTATTTTATTGTTGTTTAGAGCAGTTCATTTAGGTAGTTAATGTAATAATTTGATCCACGAAGATGCGCCCCGTTTCCTTAATCGCTTGCAGTGCGTGAACTGCATGAGTAAATTCAATACGAGGGATTGCATCGAAGCTGATGCTTGCATTAATCTCTCTACAGCGCAACACCTCGCGACATCCCCGCTCAAAAAGTGGCGGAACGCATCTTCGCGGATGAACTAAGATTAGTTAGCTAGGGACTGCCGTGACGAATCCGCAGGCTCAAAACCCAACAGCGCTCTGACTTTTCTGGAGTTATGTGTGTATTCTTTGTAAATTATCGCTTGGTTTAACGGTGAAGGAAAACGTCGTGAGGAAACCTGCATACCTGAGATCTCTATAAGAATTTTAAGGGTGTGTGAAGTCTGTCTGCACTAGGCCAGCGTGATGGACTAAGGCCTCTTACTAGTAGAGGAGATCCGTGTTCAGCAGTGGGTAGTAAAGTAAGAAAAACGGAGCAAGTTATAAATTCGATGTGTATTTTTTTAATGTTTGTTACTTTGTAACTCATTGATTAACTGATTTGGAAAAATCTCTCTTTTTCTGAAAGGATATACTCTCCGATTGGTCTCACAGCAATATTTCTAAAATCGGTTAAGTAGTTTGGTTTGTGAACTAAAGTAACTGGAATAAGTATATCATCCAAGTAATCGAAATTTCGAATTTTGATTTTATGTAACTTATTCAGTAGTAGTTTTGGGTTAGGTTTGGTTTGATCTACTTCTTATTTAATTTCCTTTTGCAGTTGAAGAGACTGTCTGTCTGTCTGTCTGTGAGACGAGCTCTCCGTTCGCCTGATGGTAAGCGATACGATCCATAAACAGTAGAAACACCAACACCTTGAATTACAAAGTATTGATTGGTATTCCACTGCGCTCGCCGTCTTGAGACATGAGATGTTAAGTCTTATTATGTCCAGTAGTTACACTGGCTACAATGTCCTTCAAACCTACAACAGTGACTACATACTGCTTGACAGAAATAGACATTGCGGTGGTGCACCCAGGCGGACTCTCACATATGAGAGACCTACCACTAGTAAATACAATTGAATTAAAGTACAATTTTGATTATGGGCTACTAAGCATGCTAAGCTCTTTATCTTCGATATTAATTAATATTAGAATTAGTTTTTTCTATTAATCGCTAGCAATAACATTAATTAAGCTAAAAATATAACGAATCCCCGCTGTGTTGGATTATAGAGTATTTAAATGTGTGGATTTGCACATTATTATACAGGGTCATTTTGACATTGCGTTACTAAATGAAACCACATACTTGTCTACTTAGAAACCACACTTTATAATAAGTTATTTACGTCTAAGACGTAAAATAAATAAGAGTAGGTTTCGAACAAAATAAATATTAATAAAGAGTAATTTTATTTTATGCTGCCTAATGCAATATTACTTAGAGGTCTTAGAGAATTCATCGCAGTGGCAACATCATACTTTCAGTCAGAAATACACTCACACACGCCATATTCGCATAAAATTATAAAATTATAAAAAAATCAGAAAACTAAATCTAGGATTTTTGGTGAAAATATTAGTTATTAATGGATGATTTCTGGCACAATGTCAGCAAAGGTGAAGACCAGTATGTGGTTTCATTTAGTAACGCAATGTCAAAATGATCCTGTATACGTAACAACAAATAGTACTAACAAGAGGATATTTTGTAAAAAAAAATTGCACATATGATATTTAATCAAATTTTCTAAACGTTTAGTAATTTTCGAAAAGATAAAATCTAAAAATATGATTCGTGCGGCGTTTCGCGTGCGCCGCATTAAGTAACATGACTCATATAATTCGAAAACGTGAGTTTAAACAGCGATAAGAACTGCACGCTTTATTATATATAGGGTGTACATCTGACCAAAAAAATAAAAAACCTGCGGTAAAATATGGAGCTAATTTATTTATTGCTTTGAATGACGAGACGAGCTTGCCGTTCGCCTGATGGTAAGCGATACGACCGCCCATAAACATATTCTTATAGTGGTGTTAACTTTAAAACTGTGGCGGTACAATTAGTGCATATACCGCCATCTTGTCAACATCGCCGGAACTGCAAGAGGATCGATGCAGTGACGCAACTACAGTGATATCACACAGCAATCACGATAGATGGCGACGTCGATCCTGAATCACGCTTGCACAATTTGAGCGACGCGTTGCATATACCTATACCATCTCCTAATAGGAACTGAAGGAGGGGCCGCGGCCGGTCAGTCGCAACACCTGCCTGACTGGGAATCTTCCCCCTTCCATAGAGGAACCGCAACCATCTGTTCCTCTACAGCGGTGTGGTGGTAGGATATATTTATATCCGGCCAGCAACCGTACACAAAGTGTTAAAACCCGCCATCGTGGCCCATGTAAGTGACGCGTTCTCGAATTCTTACTGTCGAGGGCTTATTATCTTTCATCAGTCGCCATTCTACTGGACTCCACTCCACTTACCATCAGGTGCAGTGTCCTTACCGCACGTAAAAAGAATGTGGCTGAAACTAGGGTTTTATTTTCTTGGTTATACTATCCTATTTTTCATTAGGGCGCGGTTATTCCACTGCTGGGGTCCACACAAGGCCATACGGGATTCACAGATCACGTGAGCCTCTTAGATATTACTGCTACGTCCATAACCAGGACATCTGGCAATAGTTAACACACGATTTTTATCCCTAGGAATTTTTAGTTAGGATATTTTAGTTCTAAAGGTGCGGTTTGTTTGAGATGTTACGTTACTTTTATTGTTTTGAATGACTAGACTTGTCGTTCGTCTGGTGGTAAGCGATACGATCCACAAACAGTAGAAACACCAACCTTGAATTACAAAGTATTGGTATTTCATTGCGCTCACCATCCTGAGACATGAGATGTTAAGTCTTATTATGTCCAGTAGTTACATTGTCTTTAACACCCTATATTTATGATTTAGTTAATCGATTGATTATATATCGTTAGCGTCACCAAGTCGAGATAGATGCACCTTATCATTAAATCCAAACCCGAACCTATTAAGATTATTTAATTGAAAGTAATTGATTGCAATAACTTATCAAGAGGCGATAGCACGTAATCTAATAGAAGGGACTGCCGAAACAAATGTCCGCAGGTTCAAAACCCACACACTGACTTTTCTGAAGTTATGTGTGTATTTGTGAATAGGGTACCGGACTCATTTTTGTTCTTTACTATTATCCAATATTTACGTTATATAAATTATAATACAGAAGAAATTATTAAAATCCGGTAAAAAATCAACAAGTTATAAGTCTTTGAATGTCGGTGGAAGGGGTAATTAACAAGAAACAGAAAAGAGACGAAATACCCACATTTGACGTCATCGGGAATTACGACGCGTGCGAAAGAAAAAGATGAAGCGATATCCCCACAACGCGCCCACTTCTGCACGTCACAATACTTGACATATGAATTACTAGCCCATTTTTTAACCAATTTTTATGCAATTTTCGCAGGAGTGCTTATTTTTCGTATTATTAACCATTACATATAGAATAATGAACAAAATCAAACATAGGCCGGCCCCCTATTATCGCTTGCTTTAACGGTGAAGGGAAACATCGTGAGAAAACCCACAAATCACTCTTAGGTCTCATATATGCGAGTCCGCCTGGGTAGGTACCACTGCAATGTCTATTTCTGTCAAGCAGTAGTCACTGTTGTAGGTTTGAACATTGTACCCAGTAACTACTGAACATAATAATTAACACATCATGTCTCAGGATGGCGAGCGTAGTAGAATACCAAACAACAGTTTCTAATCCAAGGTATTGGGTGGTGTTTTTATGGTCTGGGCGGTCGTATCGCTTACTATCAGCTGAACGGCAAGCCCGTCTCGTCATTCAAAACAATAAACAAACAGTTCTCTATAAGATTGTTGAAAGTAACCTGCGAAGTACGAACATTCGTCTCGGCAGTCCGTTACACGTCCAACTTGGCTAAGGCTCCTTGTGTGTAAAGTTTTATATTTTTTTGGATTGTAGCGGTTTTTAGAGTCGGTTTTCTTTTGTTATTTTTGTTATTATAACACATATTTACGGTTTTCAGATTATTTCCTTTATATGTGCTGTAAGACATTGTTTCTTGACTTCTATGTTTCTAGATTAACGAGAGATACATACTCTATAGGTAAGGTAAGGTATAGGATGTGAAATCGCATATGCGTCATAAACGCTCATATCTTTTGATCGCATTGACTTACAAGTTTGATTTTTTCACAGCTGAAAGACACCATCCGTCTTATTATAAAACGAGGTTTAACTAAAAACTCTGGTTTAAACCTATGCAAATTACGGTTTATATAAAAATGGTATTACAAAAAGTGGTTTAACGATAAACCATGGACTATTTGATGGTCTAATGCTAAACCTCGGCGACCCCTGGTTTGACGATGGTCTAAATCGTAAATGTCAAATCACATTTCAAATCATTTGTCAGATTATCTCTTAAATTGGCGTCTGTTTCATTGTCTTGTTTTATTTTTTATCGAGAATGGATATTAACGTGGTAGATTCAGTCGATATTGAGGATATTGAAGCCGTTGAGCTACTGGAAACGCCACGCCGACTCAATAGACTCGACTCAGTACTCCAATTTTCAGATCTTTTTTTTTCGTTGATTCATCACAATATTACAAAGAGTCAATTGTTCTATACAATAAGACAGTGATAATAAATTTCAAAGCTATTTGCAATAGTCACCGCAATAGTTTTGTTTAATGTTATGGTTTCATATAACGCGCGGGAAGCTTACGTTTCGTAACACGCATTTTGATGTATTACCAGCTAATACAACATTAGTTAAAACTTGAAACCTAAACAAAACTGCAATCGAAGTTACAACTATTGTTGATCTTGGAGCAAAATAACCAAGGCTTAATATTTTTAATACTCCTAAACATTATTTAATCATTAACATTGTATGCAAACGTTTTCTTTTTTGGGGTATATGGAACGTTGCGATTAAATGATGTCGTATTGAACGAATGTTGTTTGTATTTGTCTGTGGTTTATATGTAGGCCATGGTTCAAATGGCGGTACTAAGAAGTCTACGGTTTTTATGAGTTTTGTAATACGGACAAATTTAAACCATGGTTTCCCAGATAAGCCTGGTTTTGTTAGTACAGGTTTAGGCTAAGGTTTATTTCGCTTTTTGTAATAAGACGGCATATGTCCAAGTATTTGACATAAAATGCAAATTGATACCTCTACGGGTTCCTGAGAAAAAGGGACATATAGATGGACAAAGTGATACAATAAAAGATTTATTTGCAGTACGGAATCCTAAAAAGAAGCTATTACTGAATAATTATTTTGTGTCTTTCTGATTTCTTATGTACACGAATGTTAGACATTGAAATAAAACTATCTTTAAAAGTACGGCTGACTTACTACTGAAATCAGTTAAAGTTTTATATAAGAGCACGTAAAAGTGACTCTACTGTATCTGATGGTTAGTAAAGTGAGGTCCAATAGAGTGTTGACTAACGAGCAATAGCGACAGATGATATTCTCCAAAAGGAAACCCAACTCTTAAAGAAAATAATGACCTATTCCAAAATTGTTAATTTGTGGAAATTGTCAATAAACTCATTTCTGTGTGCGACCTTGAAAAAATTAACGTTTTCACCTAAATTAGTTTAATTTTTAGATTTTTTGATCACCTTATTTAGTGCGAATACGGCGTGTGTGAGTATTTCTGACTGAAAGTGATGTCGTTGCGACAAATAAGGTATTCGACCATGTTTGATTGTATGCATTTTTAATAAATAACAGCAATTAGTACAAAAAAATGTTCTGTGAAAACAGCATTAAAATTCGATAAGAAATGGGGCAGTAATTCATATTTCAAATATTGCTACATGCAGAAAAGGGTGCGAAGTGGGGATATCACTCCATCTCTTTCTTTCGCACGGATCGAAAATCCCGATGACGTCACATACAAGTATTTCGTCTCTTTCTGTTGACATTCACCCCTACTACCTAATTTCAATGGCTTGTAAGTTGTATATTTTGACCAGATTTCAATGATTTCTTCTAATTTTGAATTTATACGACGTACATATTTAATCTATATACTACTATTATATAAAGCTGAAGAGTTTGTTTGTTTGTTTGTTTGTTTGAACGCGCTAATCTCAGGAACTACCGGTCCAAACTGAAAAAATCTTTTTGCGTTGGATAGCCCTATGTTCGTGGAGTGCTATAGGCTATATATCATCACGCTATACCCAATAGGAGCGGAGCAGTAATGCCTAATCTCAGGAACTACCGGTCCGAACTAAAAAAATCTTTTTGCCTTGGATAGCCCTTTGTTCGTGGAGAGCTATAGGCTATATATCATCACGCTATACCCGATAAGAGCGGAGCAGTAATGGTTAATCTCAGGAACTACCGGTCCAAACTGAAAAATTCTTTTTGCGTTGGATAGCCTTTTATTCGTGGAGTGCTATAGGCTATATATCATCACGCTATACCCAATAGGAGCGGAGCAGTAATGGCTAATCTCAGGAACTACCGGTTCGAACTAAAAAAATCATTTTGTATTGGATAGCCCTTTGTTCGCGAAGTGCTATAGACTATATATCATCACGCTATGACCAATAGGAGCAGAGCAGTAATGGCTAATCTCAGAAACTAGGAGTTTGAACTGAATAATTCTTTTTGTGTTGGATAGCCCTTTGTTCCTGGAATGCTATAGGCTATATACTTATATCATCACGCTATGCCCAATAGGAGCGGAGCAGTAATCGCTAATCTCAGGAACTACCGGTTCGAACTGAATAATTCTTTTTGTGTTGGATAGCCCTTTGTTCCTGGAATGCTATAGGCTATATACTTATATCATCACGCTATGCCCAATAGGAGCGGAGCAGTAATCGCTAATCTCAGGAACTACCGGTTCGAACTGAAAAAATATTTTTGTGTTGGATAGCCCTTTGTTCCTGGAGTGCTATAGGTTATATATCGTCACGCTATGACCAATAGGAGCGGAGCAGTAATGAAACATGATGCAAAAACGGGGACAATTTATTAGTTTTGAGAGCTTCTGTTGCGTGCGCTGCGTAAACGGTTAAAGTTATGCAACAATAATGTATGACGGGATTGTTCCTCTTAAAAAGTTCTACAAAATTATATCATAAAACAAAGTCCCCCGCTGCATCGGTCTGCCCGAACGTGTTAAACTCAAAAACTACCCAACGTATTAGGATAAAATTTGGTATGGAGACAGTTTGAGACCCTGGGAAGAACATAGGCTCCCGGGAAAATATATAGCGTGACTTTTATAACGGAAAACTTTAGCCCGACAAACTTTATAACGCGGGCGGAGCCGCGGACAAAAGCTAGTAGAAGTTATAAATACAAATAAATCAAATACGATTACCATATTATCTTAGAGCAGTAGTAGTGGCATTACGTCTTGTAAAATTAAAATTAACTTATTGATATATACTTTGTTCGAAACATACACTTTTTATTTTACATCTACAGTGCGAGTAACTTATTGTTGTGTTATTTTATTGCCGTCTCACCGAACTATGAGAGTGAAGGAACAGAGAGTGCACACGTGTACTGCGCACACACTTGTGCACTATAATATATCCTACGTAGCTGGCTGATCTCCGTTGAGATTGGCCGCCGTGGTCGAAATTCGGCTAGGAGGGATTCATTCATTCATTTTCAAGAAGATAGGTAAGTTTCATTATGGTACTAATGCAATGTCAAAACAATCTTATATATTATTATTTTGGGTTCATGTTCAATTATCTAACAGAAGAACCATACGTTGATCATGTGATTAATACATTTTTTTTTATAATTAAAATTGGCGATAGCCTAGTTGGTTGTGGAACTGACTGCCGAGAAGAATGTTCACAGGTTGAAAACCAAAACACACCTCTAACTTTTTTAAAATCATGTGTGTATTCTTTGAGAATTATTGCTTGCTTTAACGGTGAAGGAAAACATTATGAAGAAACTTGCACACCTGAGAAGTTCTCTACAGGAACTTTGAGGGTCTGTGAAGTCTGCCCGCACTACAGCGTGGTGGACTAAGCTATTCCCTCTCAGTAGTGCTGGCCTGTGGTATAGTAAATAATACAGGACTACTATTATTATATTATTGTAATTAAAACACCTTATATTTGCTTAATATATTTAATTTATAATCTTCAATCACTGGTTCCGTTTATCCTCTTGAGAACGGAGAGAACGGGTTGGTAGCAAGGAAGAATAGACCTCGGGATCTGTGAACAAAAAATACTTTTAGTACTGCACATTTTTTAAGTCGACGTCCCTGCAGTCAACCCTGGGGGAACCTGTGAATGAGGTATTGGAATCCATCGGTATAGCGACTGCAGGACCTGGTGGAATGGGGAGGGAAATAGAGGAAGAGTGAGAGAAGGATGGCAACTTGCTAGAATGTGCGGAGGGGAAAAATTCGTGGACTCTTATAAGCCTCAATAAGAATTTGCAGCCATGAGGTATACGCATTTAACTGCTTAATGCAGCGACAAATATCTCTCCATGCATAGCGTGTATTTGGCGTAAACACCGAGCGTACAAGTATTGGCTATTAATAAGTACTGCACTTAGGGTCAATATTGCCGTGACCATCAGCATTGGAGTCACTGTGCCGTAGTTATCAGCAGCGGAGTCACTTTGCCGAGACGATCAGCAGCGGAGTCACTTTGCTGTGACTATCAGTAGCGGAGTCACTTTGCCGTGACGATCAGTAGCGGAGTCACTTTGCTGTGACTATCAGTAGCGGAGTCACTTTGCCGTGACGATCAGTAGCGGAGTCACTTTGCTGTGACTATCAGTAGCGGAGTCACTTTGCCGTGACGATCAGTAGCGGAGTCACTTTGCTGTGACTATCAGTAGCGGAGTCACTTTGCTGTGACTATCAGTAGCGGAGTCACTTTGCCGTAACTATCAGCAGCTGAGTTTCTTGCCGTGACGATCAGTAGCGGAGTCATTTTGCTATGACCATCAGTAGCGGAGTCACTTTGCCGTAAGTATCAACAGTGGAGTCATTTTGCCGTAGTTATCAGTAGCGGAGTCATTTTGCCGTAAGTATCAACAGTGGAGTCATTTTGCCGTAATTATCAACAGTGGAGTCATTTTGCCGTAGTTATCAGTAGCGGAGTCACTTTGCCGTAAGTATCAACAGTGGAGTCATTTTGCCGTAGTTATCAGTAGCGGAGTCACTTTGCCGTAAGTATCAACAGTGGAGTCATTTTACCGTAGTTATCAGTAGCGGAGTCACTTTGCCGTAAGTATCAACAGTGGAGTCATTTTGCCGTAGTTATCAGTAGCGGAGTCACTTTGTCGTGCCCATCAGCAGTGGGTCAATATTGCCGTGATGATCAGCAGTTGAGTCACTTTGCTGTAACTATCGGTAGCCGAGTCACTTTGCCGTAACCATTAGTAAGGGAGTCATTTTGCCATGACCATCAGCATTGGAGTCACTTTGCTGAGACAATCAGCTGCGAAGTCACTTTGCCGTCACATTCAGCAGTGGAGTCATTTTGCGATATAACTTACCCAGTTTTGGGATTGCGTCCTCCCATCCTGAGGGTGCTGTTGGGGTTGCAGGTACCACGCTGAGCATCAGTCAAGGTGTTGCAGCGGTGTCCGGTGAATCCGCCAGTTCTCAGGGTTTCAGCCATGAAGTAGTATGACCTGGTGATAGGGTAAATTATTATTATTATTATTACATAATAATTTTGCTCGCGGCTTAGTCCGCGTTAGTTTTCCGGGATAAAAGTCCCGCTATATAGTTTTCCGGGATAGAAAGTAGCCTATAACCTTCCCAGGATCTTAAACTATCTCTATACCAAATTTCATGCAAATCCGTTCAGTAGATTTTGAGAAAATTGATAACATACAGACAGAAATGGGAACTTTATTTTATAACATAGTAATATGACCCTTATTTATTTCTTTGAATGACGAGACAAGCTTGCCGTTCGCTTGATGGTAAGCGAAACGATTCATAAACAGTAGGAACACCAACACCTTGAATTACAAAGTATTGTTTGGTATTCTGCGCTCGCCATCCTAAGACAGATGTTAAGTCCTATGTCCAGTAGGTACACTGGCTACTCCAAACCGTAACACAACAGTGACTACACACTGTTTGACAGAAATAGACATTGCTGTGGTACCTAGGAGGACTCTCACATATGAGAGACCTACCAGTAAGCAAAAGTTACCTGTAATGATCACAAAGAGCAGTATTACAGCCAGGTTGGCCACTTCCACCATTGGGGTAGAAGTCGACATGCGCGTGAGGTTCCAAGATGCCCATGTTGCCAGCATTTGTGTGGATGATTTCGGTGTAGGCTGCATCGTTTGGTCTGAAGACATTGTTGGAGTCCCAACGCATGGCAGGGTCCAGACCTTGATACAAATTATTTTTAGGTGTTTTGAATCAAATTATTTCAAACAGGCATAATTGTATTGGCTGGTTTTGCTTTCTAGAGCACATGTTTTGAGTTATAAATATAGTTCAGGAATTATTTTTCATGACATTATATGTTGCATACATGATTGTAACCTGTTTTGTGTTTAATAAACAAATAAATAAAGGGACAATAATTTACCGTTAGTCCACTTTCTATATATATAAAGAAGAAATAAAGTAAATATTATTAACTAGTTCTAAGCAACCACAATTGACATAATATTGACATAGATTTGATGTTGAAATAAAAGTATATTCCGGATTTTATTGTGGTTTTGTATATTATTGTTTTCTGCCGACGTTGCAAAGACTGCCACTTTCATTGGGGAATAAGGTGTTGGTCGTCCGAAAAGTCAAAGTTACAATATCTACCATTTACAATTATAATTTTTTTTTAAGATTGACGGTCCACTCTACGCAGAATGAGTGCGTTTTCAACACCTCAGTCCCCCTCCTGATCATGAAAGTTGCAGTCTTCGAAACGTCACGAGAAATTATAATATATTTGATAGTAATAACACGCCTTACATTGTATATTACCTACTTTTTATATATGAAACTAACTGACCCGACAGACGTCCTGTCTCAACTATGTATGCACGCGCGCATTCTGTCGATCGCTAACAGTTATTTCAAACCACTGACAGTTACGTAAAATTAATATTGTCGTTTTCTTAAATTTTAAATTTTTTTCTTTCATAAGAACCTTCTCCTGACAATAACAAACACAACAAAAACAAAATAGTGAAATCGGTCCAGCCGTTCACGCGTGATGGCGTGACCAAGGGAAATAGGGATTCATTTTTATATATATATTTACCCCCTTATTCATAGACGTTTTTTATCTAACGACCGAGTAAGGCTGTGATAACAAGTCTGTTTCTCAGTGCTGACGGCATGGCAGTCTTCGCAGTGCGTAGACGTAGGGCCGTTGTGATTGGTTAATATTGAAATACAACAATAATAACCAATCACAACGGCCCTATGTCCATTTCTCAGTGCCGTTGGGCACTGAGAAACAGGCTTGTTATCACAGCTTTACTCCGTCCTTAGATAAAAAACGTTTATGAATAAGGGGGTTAGAATATATCATGTATATACTTTAAAGTGTTTTTTTATTTATTTAATGCTTCTGTGTGTTGTGTTCGTGACAAATAAAATATTTTTCTTCCGTTACCTGTAACGTACGCCACATTTCCGTTGACATGCCTGGCCAAAATGGCAGCCCCGTGCCCGCCCACGCTGTAGCCGACGATGTGGTATCTTGCTGGAGAGCCTCCGGACTGGCTGTTTAACCAGTTAACAAAGCGAGCGGCAGCTTCGGCTGTGAAAAAAGACTGATAGAGTTAGAAAATGGGTTTAAAGAGTCAGGAAAGAAGAGTTAGATATACAAGTTTTAGTAAAGGAACACTTCGTAGTGTTGGCGATGTATTTTGTAGATTTTCAGCCGCCAATACGTTGACCTTCTACTCTTCTTACATACATACATACATAACATCACGCATTTATCCCCGAAGGGGTATGCAGAGGCGCAACTAGGGCACCCACTTTTCGCCAAGTATGTTCCGTCCCATGATGTGATAGGGGGCGAGCCTATCGCCATATCGGGCACAAATTCCAGACTCCGGGCTGATACTGAGCAGAAAAACCCAAATATCACTTTTGCCCGACCCGGGATTCGAACCCAGGACCTCAGAGCGCTATTGTACCGGACGTGCAATACAACTACGCCACCGAGGCAGTCAGTGAAACTTACATATAATTATGAATAACACGTAGTAAGTAACAAACAGTACGAAGATTTCACGTCAGATTGACATTCATTAATGTGTACATACAGTCTTATTTATAATCATTTCGTAAAGCTAGGCTTAGTTAAAATACAAATTTACTCGATCAGCTGTAAGTCAAGCCGCCATCTTGACTTTTAATAAGGTTTAAACGAGGTTTAAACTAAGAACCGGTAATGTTTTTGACAGCTATTTAAGCAATTCTTACACTTCTACAAGTTTATAAGTAAGACTGTAAATGCGCGTCAGAGACGATTATTTAATGAATGGTAATAATGCATACTAAAAACGATAAAGTATGAACTATCAAGTTGAATGAATTTAGTAATGGACGTTAGAAAACGAGAATTATAAATCAATGTTACTTTTGTCCATAAATTATGTTTTAACGGATAATTTTATAGCGTGGTATATTTTTGTCAAATACATATTCAAGTGCCAGCAGGTATTTCCCTTTTGTAAGTTAATAACTAGTCTAAATATATATATAAATCAAAGGTGACTGACTGACTGACATAGTGATGTATCAATGCACAGCCCAAACCACTGGACGGATCGGGCTGAAATTTGGCATACAGGTAGATGTTATGACGTAGGCATCCGCTAAGAAAGGATTTTGATTAATTCTACCCCCAAGGGGATCAAATAGGTGATGAAAGTTTGTATAAATCTTTTTAGATTTTCGACTGTTTAAACTGAAATTAAATATTGGAGCTACTATGATGAAGACGTTCGCTTAAATAGGATTTTGATAAATTCAACCCCCATGGGGATAAAATTAGTTTGAACCTATCAGTACCGGGAAAATATGTAGCAAGGCTTTTATCATACAGTGGACTTTTATCCCGGAATACTCCTTCACGCGGGCGAAGCCGCGAGCAAAAGCTAGTGATGTACAAAATTCTTACCAGCAAGTGCAGCATTAGGTCCCCAGTGAGATCCTGAGCTCCAGTCCAGAATAATCACGTTCACGTCCTCGTAGGACAGAAAAGCTGAAAAACACATAAATGAATCCCAGCCGAATTATTGACCACGGCGCCCAGTCTCAACGGAGATCAGACAGGAGATATTATAGTGTAAGTGTGTGTAATACACAAGCACTCTGTTCCTCATAGACGACGTGACCGGAGAGAGATCAGACCAACGGCCGAGGAACGGTATCACACCGCTAACTTCCTGATTCCGAGCTTAGTAATGTTTTAAGATAGAAAATCCCACCCCATATGTAAAACATATCTAGGTAAACCAACGCCTTTATTTTGGAGGGTTTAGGCAGAGGTTTACTGGTAGGTCTCTCATATGTGAGAGTCTGCCTGGGTAGGTACTATCGCAATGTCTTCTGCTGTGAGTAGCAGTGTGTGGTTCCTACCCTTGTATGCCCTACACCAGCTGACCCGTGGTGGCCTTCTTCGGCGCATAAGTGTCGGCCTTGGGGTATCGTGTACTCTCAAAAGCTCACCTGGCACAAGGACAGTGTTAAAGCCGCTGGTCACGGACCCCATGAAACCATGCATCAGGATGATCGTTCTCTTGGAGCCATCGAAGTTTGAGTTGCGGAGGCGGTTCACGTCACCCATCACCAACGGCTGGGAGATTGTTGGGTTTCTCCTGCAAAGAATTGGTTTAAAAAATACCATAAACTAACAGTCTGAGTAAGGGGTATAAACTAAAAAAAATTTCATTAAGTATGGTAAAGGAGGCCCGTGCCCAACAATGGGACAGTATATAATACAGGGCTGATATAGAAGAAATCTCCTTTTGCAGTCGGCTACAAATCAACAACTCACCAAGTGAACAGATGGTAGGCATTGGTCCTGTCGGGATTGTATCTGGCCATCCTGGAGTAGTCACTCAGCTTCATCCAGTTGTCAACCAGGTGAAGGGAGCCGTCATCAGCCTCCAGGTAGTCATAGCGAGGACCCTGGTCATCCCATTTTGAGATCACAGGGTCGCTCGCGGGCAGAGCTGATAAAAAAGAAACGAGCGATTAATGGCGAAGATGTTTTGTTGTGAGTTCTTGGGTAGCTATCCTAGTCGATACACGCTCATACCTTCAACCCTGAAAGGTTAGGCAGAGCGGCAATCAGGGCACTCACTTTCCGATGTGATCACGGGCCTATAGCCATATCAGGCACCAATTTCAGACTCTGAACTATTACGGAATAGAAAAACCTAATATCACTGCCCGACCTGTCAACCTCCAGGCCTCAGCATTACAGTCGTACAACTACGACATCAAGGCAGTTAGAAGGACCTAACCTATCTGGAAAAGTGTGGGTGTTGCATCTGCTTACCCCGAAAAAGAAAAAAACTAGATGCTTTGTTTATGTGCAAGACAATAAAGATTAGTTCATGACAAATATATTGAATCCCTGCTAACTGAATTTCTGCAATGGCGGCCAATCTCAACGGAGATCAAACAGGGGGTATTATAGTGCACGTGTCGCGTTCCGTGTTCAGCCTGTGTATATCCAACAGGCATAATTTTGTCGACTGAGGGGTAATCTCTCGTCAGTCAACATTCTATTGGACCCCACTCCATTTGACAACAGGTGCAGTGAGTTCACGTTGCTCTGATCATATAAAAAAGATCATGCGCATGACCAACGGCTTTACTTTAATATATTCACAACACTTACGTAATTGTAATATTATTATCAAATAGGATTAGCCATTGACGTATATTCTATAGACACGAACGTCCATATAAACTATTTGTTCAAAATCTGAACTAAAATGGCAAAACGTGACTGTTATAACCTATTTATTCACTTGAACAACAAATAATTTTACTTATTTGACAAATATATTTTATTCACATCAAGGTTTACATTTAGACTCGAGTTTTTATATTATAAGCGCCACTTCAGCGCCACTTGTATAACACCTTAATCCTACCTGTGTATCACAATAAATATAATATAATAAATAAATAAATAAACTTCTTACATAACCACACGCTGACAATGTTGAAATCATACTAGTCAGGTGTACGGATTGCAGTACGCATGAGTCGAACACAATGAGTGTACGGAACTCCAGATCTAGTACCTAGTATATATATCGATGTTATTAGCGACATTTGCATATTTTTAAACGTCATGACCAACGGCTTTAAATTCATAACACTTAAGTAATTATAATAAAATTAAGGATTAGCGAAGTTTAAACGTATTAAATCGACGTCAATAATTATTCAATGTCATATTATCATAATTATATCGTAAGCTATTAAGATTGCCCGCACAATTGATTAATTAATAATGAATTGTGTTGAGATAGCGATCGTTAATAGCTCTGATTGTATTGCTTTCTAGTACACAGCGCTTCAGTGGCGTATTTTTTATTTGCTTTGAATGATGAGACAAGCTTGCATCCGCCTGACGGTAAGCGATACGATCCATAAACAGCAGAAACACCAACACCTTGAATTACGAAGTATTGTTTGGTATTTAGCGCTCGCCCATCCTGAGACGTTAGACGTTAATTATTATGTCCAGTATTTGTTTTACGTGCGAAGTATGACCACTATTTTGAGTTCGCGTATTCGAATCCCGGGTAGATTTTGGGATTTTATTGTATCAAACCGGAGTCTGTAATTTGTAACCGTATGACCATTGTTCTCAGATCCCGAGATCGAATCTCGAGTCGGTAATTTTGGGTTTTTTCTATATGAGGCCGGAGTTGTTTGCTATGGCGACAGGTTCGCCCCATGTAGGCGGAACGGCTTGTAAAACATTCATAAAGGCTTTTCCAGGTTTATCCTGGCGTAATATAACATTTACTCTTCTAAAGGCTTTGAACGCGATTTTTCGTACGTAAAAAAGTTTTTTAGAGATAAAATTCCCGCTTTGTATTTTCCCGGGATAAAATAGAGCCTATATTTTAGGTTAGACATATCTATATATATAAAAATGAATCCCTATCTCCCTTGGTCACGCCATCGCGCGTGAACGGCTGGACCGATGTCACTATTTTTTTTTTGTTGTGTTTGTTATTGTCAGGAGAAGGTTCTTATAAAGGAAAAAATCAAAAAATTGCTCGAAAAATTAGAGAATTTAAGAAAACTTAACGAACATATTTATTTTATATAACTGTCAATTTGAAATAACTGTCAGCGATTGACAGAATGCGCGCGTGCATACATAGTTAAGACGGTACAACGTCTGTCGAATCAACTAGTCAATACATAAATGAAAACAACATTCAATTCCATGCAGTAGTTTTTGCATCCTGCGTGTACAAACATACAGACAGAAATTCTGGCTGTTATTTTGTCTTCTATTGCTCTAAAACCCCATATATGCTTTATCAATATCTATGCAGACATTGGCTTGTTACAATTTTGTTATATGACGAAGGGTCCATATAATTCCTGCCCACGCTTCATGTAGAATCTAATCATTAGAACGATTTGCAAACTGCATTCATGTATTTGTACCTATATGTTATCGGGTTTTCGGAAAATTTTACCTTCCGCCATGCTACCATCAATATTTCTTATGGTATGGCTCACGCCTTTTTAAACCCAAATAGGTAGGCAGAGCAGCAACTAGAGAGACTTTCCCGCCCTCACACGCACCACTACAACTCCTGTGAGCATCAGCAGTGGCATTGTATGACACCGAGCAGTGAAGCTCGCCGAGTCTCAGGGAACACTATGTCATTATCCCGCAACGACATTAATCAAATAGAAAGATAGGGAATTGGAAATATTAATTGTCCACCTCCCTCCATAGCAATGCGGGTGACAAAATCATGTTCTAAGGAGGCGTTTTAACTAGTGTAAATTATTCCACCGTATTCTGTGAGAGGGTGAGGCTACCGTCATAAATATTTTTTATTTTGACTGCCTCAGTGGCATACTTATAATTGTAGACGGTATGACTACGACTACCGCGTTAGGTCCTGGGTTTGACTCCTGAGTTAGGCCAAAATAATTGTGACCAGGGTTCTGCGTCTTAAATTACTCAGTCGCAGCTCGGAGTTCGGAATTTGGCGGTATGATACCGTGCTTCGGCACGTAAAGCCGTTGGTTATGTTGGATTGCTGTCTCACCGGACTATTAGAAGGAACAGAGTGCTTGTGTATTGCATACACTCGTGCACTATAATATCTTCTTGGCTGATTTCCGTTGAAATTGGGCGCCGTGGTCGAAATTCGATTACGAAGTTCAATATAAAAATTCCAGATTCGGGCGGATAATATTTTTTTCCGACTTACTTGATATGTATCGTTATATTATGACCAAATTACACAAAATCATTATAAATTATAAATTGTAGCCTATTTATTATTCTGATGTATAACCAATATTATTGTAAAGTTTCATTCAAATCCGTTCAGTAGTTTTTTCGTGAAAGCGGAACGAACATACATCTAACAAACTTTCGCATTTATAATATTAGTAGGATAAATAATTGTTTTTGACATACCTGAAGCTACTGCGAGGCCGACGGCCAACACCAAACACACCTTGACCATTTTGTAATTGATTTTAATGAAGTATAAGCTTGCAGTCTTATTTATGAACTGTAGATTATGCGCTCAAGATAATGATAAGTCACTGATACTCGAATTTATTATGATTATTTGACAAAATATATATCTATCTATATATAAAAATGCACGCTATTTCCCTTTGTCATCGCATCAAAGAACGGATGGACCGATTTCACAATTTTTTCTTTGTTGCGTTTGTTATTGTCAGGAGAAGGATCTTATGAAAGAAAAAATTAAGGAACTTGAACGGAACGTTAGAAAATTAAAGAAAACTTAACGACAATATTCATTTTATATAACTGTCAATTGTTTGAAATAACTGTCAGCGATTGACAGAATGCGCGCTGCAAATTCACATATATATTATATAGAGCTATAGAGTTTGAATGCGCTAATCTCAGGAACAACTGGTTCGAACTGGAAATATCTTTTAGTGTTGGATAGACCATTTATCGCAGAGACTATAGGCTACATAACATCACGCTATGACAAATAGGAGCGGAGCATTCTTGAAAAATGTTGCGGAATGTATTCCTTTCGTGAGCTTCCGTTGCGTGCGGTGCGTAAATGGTTAAAGTTACGCAACAGTTATAAGACGGAATTAATCCTTTTAAAAAGATCTAAAAATTATATTAATAACAAAGTCCCCCGCCGCATCTACATGTTTGAACATGATAAACTCAAAAACTACCCAACGGATTTTGATTATACGTAGTATGGAGATAGTTTGTGATTTGAGAAAGGACATAGCGAGACTTTTATCTCGGAAAATTCGTTCACACGGGCATAACCGCGAGCAAAAGTATACTTCAAATAGTCAAGTAGTGTGATGTGTGTAACTAATTTTATACATATTTTGAATAACATTGGCTCGGTAAGAGACCGTTCAAGTATTACGTAACGCAATTTGAGGGGGAAGAGGGGGTTTGCAAAACGTTACGATGCGTAACAGGCGCGGGAGGGGTTCGTACAACGCGTTACGTAACATTAGATTTTTAAAGAATAACAAAGGTATTTTAGCCATTTTCCGGTAATTTACGAAAAATATGTAATTTTAGTTACATAACTTTTTGAGGGGGGGCGGGAGCGGACAGATGACGTTACGGCGCGTTACATGGGCTGGTGGGGGAGTCAAAAATCTTCAAAAATTGCTTTACGTAATACTTGAACGGCTTCTAATGGTTAGAGTTTTAGTTCGCTACGACTAAGCATTCATAATCGTTGTCTCTCTCTCTCTCTAATGTCTCTTTCTCTCCCAGTAGACTTCCCCTAGGTTCTTGTCTCATGGGTTCCCTTTAGTTCACTTAATTTCCAAGGATTTCGAGCGTCTCCAGAACTAATGTGAACGTCCGATGTGTTTTTATAAGCCGACCCTTCTCAGGCTATCAAACGGATGTCAAATATGTATTAGTGCCTCTCTCGACCCCTTGAGAGATAAAAGGCATGTAAACAGCATAACATTTTCACAAATATATATACAGGGTCATTTTCACATTGCGTTACTAAATTAAATCACGTGTCTACTTGGAAATAACACTACAATAAGTTACTTGAGCCGTAGATGTAAAATAAAAAAGTGTAAGTTTCAAACAAAATAAATATTAATAAAAAGTCATTTTAATTTTACGCCCTAAACCCACTACTACTACTCTAAGAGAATTTGTCGCAACATACTTTCAGTCAGAAATATGCACACACGCCATATTCGCATTAAACTACAAAATTATCAAAACATCAGAAAACTTAGACCAGGAGTTTTGGTGAAAATATTCGTTATTAATGGATGATTTTTGGCACAATGTCAGGAAAGGTGAAGACGAGTATGTGGTTTCATTTAGTAACGCAATGTCTAAATGACCCTGTATATAAAAGAATGTCGTGTTAGTTATATTTATAACTCAAGAACGGCTGAACCGATTTGGCTGAAAATTAGTGGGTAGGTAGCTTAGAACCAGGAGATGGACATAGAATACTTTTTACTATTATATAAAGAGTTTGTTTGTGTGTTTGAAAGCGCTAATCTCAGGAACTACTGTTTCGAACTGAAAAATTCTTTTAGTGTTAGATAGCTTACCGAGGAAGGCTATATATCATCACGCTATGATGAAAAGGAGTGGACCAGTAATGAAAACTGATGCAAAAACGGGGAAAATTTATAACTTTTGAGATATTATAATGGAAAACTTTATCTCCAAAAACTATATGACGCGAGCGAAGCCGCGAGCACAAGCTAGTATAATATAATATTAATAATAATATAGCCCTATATTATTTCTACTACTGAGAGGGATTAGGCCTTAGTCCACCACTCTATAGTGCGGGCAGACTTCACAAACCCTCAAAATTCCTATAAATAATGTATCAGGTATGCAGGTTGCATAATGTTTTATTTCACCGCTAAAGCAAGCGATAATTTACAAACACAAAATTTTTAGAAAAGTCAGAGGTTTAATATATGTTTGATATTGTAAATTATTTTCAAAAATATAAGATAAGGGTCACGTGTCTTTTAATAATACTTTTATCGATTATATTTTAATCCGTCTTATACATCTACTTCACAGATATGAATCAGTTTTACATAGCATATATAACATATAGTCGACTGACTCAGTGGCGCAGTTGTACACAGTACAAGTACGACTACTGCGCTGAAGTCAAATAGACGCGTCATACACTAACAAAATTGCACATAAAAACAGCACACTATTTACTATAGTCATATACTTGTACAGCCCTAGCAGCTCGCATTGATACGGCCCGAGCGTCGACCGCCGTGACCATCTAGTTTATTGGTCTCTGATCGCCATGACAGTCGAATAAAATGCATTTATTAGTTAAATAGTGTATACTGATTACTAATGTATGAAATGAAACGTTTTTTTCATTCACAGTTGGAGTATAATTTGTACATAGTCTAAAAACACAGGAAGGCATTTTATTTATTAAAATACAAAAAGTTAGTAAGCCGACTAACCGCGACAGTGGTTGGAGGTTGACTAAGTGAATGTCGGGCAATTGCCTTGCTTGTGTCTTGCCAGTATTGAGCTCGGACAACGTATCTATGTAATAAAATATCTTAGGCTGAGATCCTGTAATGAAATGAAATGATTTATTTGAATCCGTAAAATGTTATACATTATTTAGATTCCGTTAATATTAACTCTACCAGTTCGTGCAGTTCTCACCAGAGAATGGGTAAGAACTGGTGTTGCTCTTTTCAAAATCAGTTTAAGTTAAAGACTTCAAGAAATGATAAGGAGAGGAGAAAAAAAAAATACAATTGGTTTTTTATTGTTGTTTAGAACAGTTCATTTATATGCTCGTAAAATCTATATACATAAAAATGAATCCCTATTACCCTTGGTCACGCCATCACGCGTGAACGGCTGGACCGATTTCACTATTTTTTTTTTAGTTCTATTTGTTACTGTCAGGAGAAAGATCTTATGAAAGAAAAAATTCAAAAAATTGCGCGGAGTATTAGAAAATTTAAGAAAAGTTAACGAAAATGTTATTTTACATAACTGTCAATTGTTTGAAATAACTGTCAGCGATCGACAGAATGCGCGCCGCAAATTCATAGTTAAGACGGGACAACGTCTGTCGGTTCAACTATTAAGGAATAAATTAATTTAAATTTTCATATGAGCGTACAATCCCAGGTCGGGCCAAAATAATTGTGACTGGGTCTTTCCATCTTAATTATTCAGTTGCAACTTGGAGTTAGGAAGCGGTAATACTATTCCTCGGTACGTAAAGCCGTTGGTCTGATCTCTCTCCGGTCATGTCTCACCGGACTATGAGGAACAGAGTGCTTGTGTATTGCACACTCTCGTGCACTATAATATCTCCTGTCTGATCTCCGTTGAGATTAGCCGTGGCCGAAATTTTTCGTGTTTTCTGCTACTATGGCGGGTTTTAACACCTTGTGAATATAAAATATATCAAACATTAATATGTCTACAAAAAAGCTCCATTATCCATCCAGTCCACTTTTAAAAGAAAAGGTCTAGTTTCCGCAGAACATTTTGAAAGAAAAGAAAAACAACCCCAGCTAACAGGTAATACTAACTTGACCGAAGTCCGTGGTGAGTGTTGGAATAATATTTTCCTTTGCGGCCTGCGGACGGCCGATACGAGGTCCTTGAGGACTTCTTACAGGAACAGTCGGGAAGATAAGTGACAAGGTTTTTTAAATACAAAACTAAATGTCATAAGAAAGCAAATTCGTGATTTCGTTTATTTAGAGGATATAATTATTCTATTTTTTTTTAGTTTTAAAACCGAACAATTGAAATGCTTTAAAAAAAATCCATAAAGGCAATAAGTGATATAGTTTTTTAAATACGAAACTAAATGTCATAAGAAAGCAAAATTCGTGATTTCTTTTACTTGGACGATGTAATTATTCTAGTTTTTTTTTAGTTTTGAAACTAAAGTATTGAAACTATTTAAAAAAAAATTATGTTTTTTTAGTTATAACTAAACTACTGAAGTAATTTTAAAATTCTATGGGACCAATCTGGAGGTATATTTTGTTGATCGATTTGATGATGTATGTCGTCGGCTATGATGTCAACGAACCTTTATACTGATTTTTACTAGCAAAAAAAAGCAAAAAAAAAATATTATAGAACCTTCAAAACCAATAAAAACCAAAAAAATATTTTTTTCTTTAGAGATCATTAAATTCTCTTTAAAAAAACAAAAAATAATTTTACCGAGCACTTTTGTCCGCGACAGTACAGCACTCAGTCTGCTTGACCGCCGATAAGGGAAACAAATATAGCAATATAGGATTATGGTTGAAGGGATGATGTTCCCTGATGCTTTCATGTTTTTATGGAATTATATTTCTATACTGGAGGTTGGTAAAGTGACCTTAAAAGAGATTTCAACGAGAACTCATAATCTAGCTTTTGCTATGTTTTGGGATTTTTGTTTCTTTATGGAATGTTCGATTTTTTTTATAGTTGGAATAGCGGCGATAGCCTAGTTCGGTGTGGAACGGACTGCCGAGACGAATGTCCGCAGGTTCAAATCCCAAGGACGCACCTGTGACTTTTCTAAAATCATGTGTGTATTCTTTGTGAATTTATCGTTCGCTTTAACGGTGAAGGAAAACATCGTGAGGAAACCTGCACATCTGAGAAGTTCTCTATAGGAATTTTG
The DNA here is from genome assembly GCF_014839805.1 of Manduca sexta. Classification (NCBI taxonomy): domain Eukaryota; kingdom Metazoa; phylum Arthropoda; class Insecta; order Lepidoptera; family Sphingidae; genus Manduca; species Manduca sexta. Next base: position 3,261,079 of record NC_051115.1, on the reverse strand, counting down.
AAGGTGTGTGAAGTCTACCAATCCGCACTACAGCGTGGTGGACTAAGGCCTAATCCCTCTCAGTAGTAGAGGAGGCCCGTGCCCAACAGTGGGCAAGTATATAATAATAATATCAGCACTGTATTATATCCTAGGATTCTCACTGGTGAAGACATGAGCCCTCACCTAGTTATCCTACCAGCCTTTCGCTAGCTACCTAAGCGATGAATACCCGAAGAAGAAAGGCAGAAAGGGACTCCGAGCTTTTTTTGGTCATCAATTGTCTATTGAATCTTTTGTATTTTTAATTTTTTATTATTGTTTTTTAAAAGTCTTTTGTATACAAAGTCTGATTGATTATATAAGCTAGTACACGCACATCACCGTAAAAGTGGAGAGAAATTCCAAATAAAAGTATTTAACAATTACAAAAAATTTACAAAAAAAAAATCAATAATACTAGAACATCCATAAAAACAATGAAACGGTGTACAGCGTGTAATATTATTATACTAATACAAACAAAACTAATACATATCTACTTATTACAATCTATACATATTATGTACGGTATGTGTATGTACTCACACATATGGGAGACCTACCACCAGTAAAGGTCGAAGGTCTTTTCAAGATAGTTTTATTTGAATGTCTAACATTCGCGTAATCATAAGAAATTATGAAACTTTACCTTAAAAGTAACCATTTTTACTGGTGGTAGGTCTCATTCTCATATGTGAGAGTCTGCCTGGGTAGGTACCACAGCAATATCTATTTCTGCCGTCAAGCAGTGTGTAGTCACTGTTGTAGGTTTGAACATTGAAGCCAGTGTAACTACTGGACATATTTAACATCTCATGTCTCAGACGAGCGCTGAATACCAAACACTTTGTAATTCAAGGTTGGTGTTACTGTTTACTGACCGTATCGCTTATCAGCCGAACAAACTCGTCTAGTTCTACAAAGCATGAAAAATATGCTATACAGATATCTATACGAAATCTTTCGCCACCATCTTCCCTTTGAAGACAGTGATTAGCGAAAACTTTGTAAAGGCCCCATTTGTATGCTTATTAGAGATCCCCGCGACACTCGACAAACTTGGCCCGTGTTTAAGTTGGGTTCAAGTTATAAGAGGTGCGAACAATTCCAACTTAAACCTCCTTCGTCACTAAATAAAATAAAACACAAAAAAAATAAAAAAAAATGTGAATTTCGATTACTGTATCTAAGTATAGTATACAGGGTCATTTTGACATTTTGTAACTGAATGAAACCACATAATTATTTAAAAATAACACTTTACAATAAGTTACTTGAGCCGTAGATGTAAAATATTAAAGTTTAAGTTTCGAAAAAAATAATAATAATATGAGCTTGGTAATATATACTGTCACACTGCTGGGCCTCCTCTACTGAGAGGGATTAGATCTTAGTCCACCACGCTGTAGTGCAGGCAGACTTCACACTCCCTCAAAATTCGTATAGAGAATTTCTCAGGTATGCAGGTTTCCTCACGATTTTTTCCTTCACCGTTAAAGCAACCGATAATTCACAAAGAATACACACATCATTATTTTAGAAAAATCAGGTGTGTGTGCCTTTGGGATTTAAACCTGTGGACATTCGTCTCGGCAATCCGTTTCACACCCAACTAGGCTATTGCCGCTTTTTAAAAAAAATAAATATAATTATGTCAGGGGTTGCTTTACGTCAAATTACCTGTCCGGTAGTGTGGACGAAGCATACGGGTATGCGCCCCCGGCCCCCCGAGCTACTATTGACTCCAAACACATGTCCTTATCCGAGTTAGTAGTATCCCATTACTCCTTTTCCTATCCCAAATCCATCATTCTATTTCCCTAGTATACCCAATTCCTAGATCCCTCTCCGCCAATCTAAAGGTCTGCCGCGCCGAGAGATGCATGGCTAGGGGCGTGCCTAGTCGTTAGCGTGCCGTATCTGTCCTGAGGTCAGGCGCCCTCAGAGAAAGACTAGCCTTGGCCTGGTATGCGGGGCTCTACCGGGCTCGACAATTATTTTCCATTGCTACTCGTGGGAATGCATGATGACCAGAAAATTTAATAATAAGTATCATCAAAATGGCGGCGACGTGGCTCGCCACTCGTCACGTCTCGTATCCCATGGTGGCGAAAAGCGGGCTTTGGAAAGCCGCTTTGCAACATTAAATGTTAGAGGAGGGATGGATAATAAAATAGATGAAGTATGTCAGATGATGAGTGAAAAGAATATCGATTTGCTATGTGTGAATGAGACGAAACGGAAAGGATGTGAGTCCATAAAGTATGGCACCTTTACGGCTTACTGGGCTGGAGTGCACAGCACAGCCAGGGGGAGTCAGGGTGTAGGTCTCATCCTTTCTGAGAGAATGGCAGAATGCGTGAAAGAGTATGAATGCGTGACTTCTAGGCTTGTTTGGGTAAGAATTAAAGTAGGATTAACTCGTATTTTCGTTTTAGGGGTTTACGCCCCAACAGACTTAGGTACGGGTTATTCTAAAAGTGACCAGAGGGAGCGAGATGACTTTTGGGAAAAGGTGAGGGAAGTTCTACGAAGGCGTGAAGTTAATGAAAGACTAATTATGCTAGGGGATTTTAATAGTTGGGTATGAAAGGGTACTGGGTTCATTTGGTGATGCGAAAGTGAATGGTAATGGGAGAAGTTTGCTTGACGTATGCTTGGAATGGAATTTACGTGTGACAAACACAATGTTTTCACACAAGAAGATTCATATGTATACATGGGAAAACGTTGGGGTGAAAAGTATGATTGATTTTGTAATTGTGGATGAACGATTGAAGAAAAACGTAATGGACACCAGAGTGTTCCGAGGAGTCGGTCTGGATACCGACCACTTTTGGTAATGTGTCGTATAAAAGGTCTCTTCAGAAAGTGGCGACACCGTTGTCCGGAAGAATCGTGTGATTTAGAAAGAATAAAAGTGGAAAAATTACAAGGTAATATAAGAGAAATGTATGAAAGTAAATTAAAAGAAAAATTTGAAGGGCTAGGTGAGGTGTGTGAGGTAGAAAAATTATGGAAGGAGTTTAAAAAGGAGGTTGTGAGTGTTGCAGTTGAAGTTTGTGGAGTAACAAAAAGAAAGAAATGTAAAGAGGTAAAGAATGTTTGGTGGGACAATGATGTTCAAAACGTTGTCAGTCAGAAGAAGCACGCATGGTTAGACTGGTTGGCAATAAGAGCAGATAATAGAATGGGAAAGGCAAATGATAGAGATGTGTCAAATATGAAAAATAAGTATAAAAGAATAAAAGAGGAAGTGAAAACATTAGTTAAGAAGAAGAAGGATGAAGCAAAGGAAAATTTTGATAGAAGATTGTGTGAGGATTTCCAGAGGAACATTAAGTTTTTCTGGAAAACAATTAGGAAAGCCAGAGGAAAATCAACATCAGCGGAGCTTACTAGTGTTAGAGATGCGAATGGGAATTTAGTGAATGGAAGAAGTGCATTAAAAAGATGGAAGGAATATTTTGAAAGTTTGTTTGAGAAAGATGATACGCAGGATTTACACGAGATTGATGAAAGGGAAGAAAAAGAAGATAAAATAGGCATGGATGAAATTGTGAAAGCTTTAAATAGCATGAAGATGGGTAAGGCAGCAGGGTATGATAGGGTGTCTGTCGAAATGCTAAGGGCTGGACAGGGCGTGGTGGCAAGTTTGTTGTGTCGACTCTTGAATTTGTGTTGGAACAGAGGCGTGGTACCAAAAGATTGGTGCGGCGCCGTTATTGTTCCACTATACAAGGGTAAGGGGTCGCAGCAAGACTGTCAAAGCTACCGAGGCATTAGCCTTCTTAGTGTTGTCGGCAAACTATATGCTAAAGTTTTGATTGAAAGGGTTATAAAAGAGACGTGTGATAAAATTTGGGATGTACAAGCTGGATTTCGAAAGGGTATGGGGTGCACAGACCAGGTCTTTTCCCCTGCGAAATGTTGTAGAGAAATATTTGTCCAAAGGGCAAAAAGTTTTCTGCGCTTTCGTAGATTTGGAAAAAGGCCTATGATAGAGTGATAAGGAATGAACTATGGTCAGCTTTGTCCGTGTTTGGGGTGAGTAGTAATCTAATTCGAGCGCTTAAGTCTCTCTATGAGAACTCTAGTGCTTGTGTTAGAATAAATGGAGCCTACACTAACTGGTTTCGCATTAATAAGGGTGTGAGACAGGGATGTGTAGCGTCTCCATGGCTGTTCAACCTATTCATGAATAGCTGTCTAAAGGATATGAAAGAGAGTGAGTATGGGCTGAGGATGAATGAGTTGTCACTCAATTGTTTGCTCTACGCTGATGATCAAGTAATTCTTGCTTCATCGGCGGAAGAGTTACAAAAGTTAGTGACAATTATGGATGGTGCTTTTGGGAGAAAGGGTATGAAAGTGAATATTAATAAAACGAAAGTTATGGTGTTTGAAAGGGACGATAGCATGACAGATTGCAACATTATAATCCGTGATGAAAGGCTACAGCAAGTAAGAGAGTTTGTGTATCTGGGTTGTGTTTTCACTCAGTGATGGAAGGAATGATAGTGATATAGATAGACGTGTGAGTGCAGGGAATCGGGTGAATGGGGCGCTGCACACTTTTATGGGTAGCTGCAAAGTGTCCAAAAAGGCACGACTGGCTGTCTATAGAGGAGTGTTATTGCCCACTCTGATGTATGGTAGTGAAAGTTGGGTATGGCAGAAAAAACATGAAAGTAAAATTAAAGCAGTGGAAATGAGAGCGTTAAGAAGTATGTGTGGGGTGACTTTGAATGATAGAGTGCGGAATACTACGGTAATGGATATGTGTGGAGTGACAGAGGATGTAGTTACAAAAATTGAGAAGGGTATGCTAAGGTGGTTTGGGCATTTGGAGAGGATGGATGATAAGAGACTGACAAAGAGGGTTTATAAGGCGAATGTGGATGGAAGAGCCGGTAGGGGTCGACCGCACCGAACCTTCGAATGTCAGATATCTGACATTCTCAGTAAAGGCCAGGTCAAAAGTACCCGGAACCGGAGGGAATGCATGAAAGGATTAATGAAGGTTGAGGAAGCGCGAGAAGTATGCCAGGACCGTGCAAAGTGGCAATCTATAGTCTCTGCCTACCCCTGTGGGATAAAGGCGTGATACTATGTATGTATGTAAATATCTGTCGTAGTGAAAACTATTTACTTGGTTATTTTTTTACATGACCAATAAAGTATCACCGGTGTATATTTATTTTCCAGACAGTTATTCAATTATTGAAACACTTCTTTACTTCACTAACAATTTACTGCATAGTAACACTAGCGGAATAGACAATGTGCTCGGTTCGAGCGTCCAAACAAGAATCGTACAAAAACTTCTACAAGATTCTTGCTCTCGTCGTTCGGCCGGTCCTTATATTGACAGCAGTCGACCTCCCTCCTCTTCTAATACTTCCTCGATGTAATGATAGATGGCGCCACTATCGCTCCGGAAATTCACCAATTCAACGAATAACGAGGTGCTGCGGCGACATATCAATAAAAATAATTTCAATGCCTATTACTCTAACAAAATTCGTTGCATCACATCACTTGCAGTCAGAAATACGCACGCGCCATATTCGCAATACTAAACTACAAAATGATAAAAAAAATTGAAAAGTTAAAGCAGCTGTTTTGGTGAAAGCACACGCCATATTTGCATTAAACTATAAAGTGAAAAAAATATAGTAAAAACAAATGCAGTTGTTTTATGAAAATATTCGTTATTCATGGATCATTTTTAACACAATGTTAGTAGAGATAAACACGAGTATGTGGAATCATTTATTAATGCAATGTCAAAATGACCACAGGGTCATTGGCAAATATCTGTTTTGTATAGTATAGTTGCTTGTGAAACGGACTGCCGAGACGAATGTCCGCAGGTTCAAATCCCAAAGGCACCTCTGACTTTTCTAAAATTATGTGTGTATTTGTGCATTATCGCTTGCTTTAACGGTGAAGGAAAACATCGTGAGGAAACCTGCATACCTGAGTTCTCTATAAGAATTTCGAGGGTGTGTGAAGTCTGCCCGCACTACAGCGTGGTGGACTAAGGCCTAATCCCTCTCAGTAGAGGAGACCCAGCAGTGGGACAGTATATAATATAGGGCTGATATTATATAACATTAAATTATTTTTTAGTTTTTTTGATAGCGGTTTAATTTTTTACAACTTGTACCACCATCATAATCGTTTAGGAAAAAATCGGGAACAAGTTCTAATTACAAGGAAGATTTTTATAGCCTTCAAGGGTATTGTGCTAACCGACTTAACAAAAGGGGGTGCGTGATCAAACTTGGATCGTTCGTTATGTTTAATAATGGTACTTTGTAAAAATTCCGGTATATTTGTAGCTATGGTGTTAACTTCATTGTTTTTCGGAATAAAAAGATCTTAGATAACGGGATTAAAAATAAACAATCTATATTATTACAAACAGTAGCGAAAATCGTCTATACACGTTGTGAACAATTCAATTTTTTTAAAGTAAATCCATTGACGTGTATTCTATAGATGCGAACGTCCATATAAATTTATTTTTATTTTGCTTTGAATGAGACGGGCTTGCCATACACCTGATGGTAAGCGAAACGATGCATAAACAGTAGAAACATACACCATGAATTACAAAGTATTGTTTGGTATTCAGCGCTGGCCATCCTGAGACATGAGATGTTAATTATTATGTCCAGTACACTGGCTACAATGTTCAAACCTGAACACAAGTGACTACACAGTATTAAGTGACTACACACTGCTTGACAGAAATAGACATTGCGGTGGTACCTACCCAAGCGATCTGTCACATACGAGAGACAAAGAAAGTCCCTTATGACTACCGCCTAGCCTTTGGGGGCGACTGAGCGGTTATGTTGGGGTCACCGTGCCTTACGACCCGGCGTTGCGCCGCCCGGATTTGATGTTGACCTTCAGGCGAGCCCGAGTCCCTAACCTATATACAACGCACGGCATACCAACTAAAACTCCGCGGTGGTCCTCTTCGGCGCATTAGGGACGACTGCAGGCTTCCTATGACGGAAATGTCTAAGTCTTCGTCCGCAGCCGCCCTTACGCGGTGCCGCCTTGCGGCCCGTCTCCTTTGGGGGGGGGGGGGTCTCAGAAGCCCCCGCGCACCGAAGGACGCCCTCGGCGTCTACGGCAGCATGAGGCCAACTACACACTGCCGTCCATCCCGGGGGTTAACCGAAACATGTGCAAAAGTGCACAAAAATGCACTAGGGCGGACAGTCCCCTGCTGCCCGCCGACGACCCGACGTGGCCCCTATTAGTCGCCTCTTACGACAGGCAGGGGATACCGTGGTGATATACAAGGAACCTGCCACCAGAATTCGACATCTGTTTTAAGTCATTGCTTGAGACGTTTGAAGTAATTTTTCCGCGCGACTCCGCCCGCTCCGGCGTTGTAGGGCCGACATTAAATAACACGCTACGCTGGGCTCAATTTTACGAATCAAAAGAAACGTGACAGCGATAGTGTGGATACGACTTCAATCTATATTTAGCGGTTTTAACATTTATTAATTTGACACAAACTTGAACTTGAACAAAACCTTAACTAAAAGACAACATTTTTAATCAAATTAACAAATAAGCAAAAGAGCAAGAACATAAAATTATAGCTAGCGAAATACGATTGTGAACGTCCGTCCGATCCTAAGCAAAAGTGTATCGCCGACGCAGTGGTCCGCTGGCCAGCCGGTTCTGTTTCGCGCTCTTTTCTTTCTTATTTATTTTTTGCACGACTGACCACGTCACCTTCCTCATTCTATATTATATATAAAATGAATCTCTATTTCCCTTGGTCATCGCATCACGCGTGATCAATTAATGGGATGGAAAAATTTCACTAATTCTTTTTTTGTTGTGTTAATTATTGTCAGGAGAAGGTTCTTATGAACGAAAATATTAAGAAAGTTGAATACTAAAAAGAATAAAAAATGAACAATATTTAATTTAGATTAGTCAGTTGTTTAAAATAACTGTCAGCGATTGACCGAATGCGCGCCGCAAATTCATAGTTAAGGGCGGGTAACGTCAGTCGTATCAGCTAGTTTTGAACATTTTAAACTAATATGTTTTTATTACATAGATACGTTGTCCGAGCTCAATACTGGCAAGACGAAAGCAAGGTAATTGCCCGACTTGACGGCCAATGAGATACCAAGATATCGCATAACTAGTGACCATTTTTTTATACGATCATGGCATACCCACTGCTCGGAGGTAAGTAAAGTAATGTCCAATAGAATGTCGACTGACGAGGGATGATTACCCCTCAGGCGACGCAACTATGCCTGTTCGAACTTGATATACATAAGCTGATCCCGGAACGCGTCTTACATGGGCTGCTATGGCGGGTTTTAACACCTTGTGTACGGTGGCTATCCGGGCGGATATAACATATATCCTTCCACCGACAAGCTGGCGTATCTTCCCTATTCCTCCGCGCCCTCACAAAAAGAATGATTCAATCTTGTATATTTAAGAGGACTGCATTCCCCTTGTATTTGAAATTAACATTTTTACGTCGTGCCTTTGTTTTAACAGTTTTTCTATTTAAATGTCTCTATTCACAGGGAGCGATCTTTTGCCGTACAGCCATTGAATTAATATTTTTTTATTTGTATGAGCGAATGTGAAACGTTGAAGGAAAACATCGTGAAGAAACCTGCACATCTGAGAATTTCTCTATAGGAATTTCGAAGGTGTGTGAAGTCTACCAATCCTAAGACTAAGGCCTAATCCCTCTCAGTAGTAGAGGAGGCCCGTGCTCAGTAGTGTACAAGTATATAATACAGGGCTGATATTATTATTATTATGAGCGAATGAAGCCGGTGAGCAATATTAGTATGAATCTCTAGCCGAATATTTGCCACTGCAGTCAGTCTCAACGGAGATTAGACAGGAGATATTATAGTGTACAAATGTGTGCAATACACAAGTACTCTCTGTCCCTCATAGTCCGGTGAGGCGACATGACCGAAGAGATCGATAAGTATATTTTACAGTAAGGCTATTTCACTTCTTAAACAGCAGAGGCGAAATTAAGTTTTCTTAAAGGTAACCGACACATATAGGTACTAATGCATGAATGACTGCAAATCGTTATGATAATTAGATTCTAAATAAAGAGAAGTCAACAGGAATCTGGTTATATGAACTATTCGCATGGTAGGCATCGATGTATATGTACTATGTACTAGATTTGGCGTTCCGAACATTCACTGTGTTCAACTGAATTGAACTGCAATCCATTCAAACTGACTATGGTCAATATTGACAGCTTGTGGTTGTGTACGGTGTGGCGCTTATGATATAAGAACTCGAAAGTGTAAACCTGGTTTTGAATATAAATATTAGTCAAATAAGTAAAATTATTTGTTGTTCAAGTGAATAAATAGGTTATAACAGTGACGTTGGTTGCTTTTTTGGATCAGATTTTGAACAAATAGTTTATATGGACGTTCGTGTCTATAGAATATACGTCAATGTTAGTAAGCAATATAATACTTAGATTCCGATATAATAATTCTGATTGCTATTACTGGGCATACTCCGGCTTGGCTCATACCAATTTGCCCAATTTGAACCCACTACCTCAGAGTAGTAACCATCATCAGCCCTGTATTACATACTGTCCCACTGTTGGGCACGGGCCTCCTCTACTACTGAGAGGGAATAGACTTAGTACACCAAGCTGTACTGCGGGGAGACTTCACACACCCTCAAAATTCCTATAAAGAACTTCTCAGGTATGCAGGTTTCCTCACGATGTTTTCCTTCACCGTTAGTAGTAGTTATACCACGCATGTAATACTAACTATGCCACCAAAGCAGTCAAAGATTACGAATTCATAACCTCCTTATTTGAAGTCGGTTGAGTCATAAATTCTCACTTTGGGCGCTGTTATGAAATTTTTCCCCTAACACGAATGAATCCAATATGTGAACGTATGAAGACACCACATGCATGCTTTTAATATTTTGACTATTGCGTTATAAGGTTTGGGGGAAATGTTATTTAACCGACTAAGGAAAGATCTATACGTGTATCTAAAAGAACAATTTTTATATTAAACTAGCTCACCCGACAGACGTTGTCCCATCTTAACTATGAATTTGCAGCGCGCATTCTGTCTATCGCTGACAGTTATTTCAAACAATTGACAGTTATATAAAATTAACATTTTCGTTCAGTTTTCATAAATTTTCTAATTTTCCGCGCAAAATTTGGATTTTTTTCTTTCATAGGAACATTCTCCTGATAATAAAAAAACACAACAAAAAAAAATAGTGAAATCGGTCCAGCCGTTCACGCGTGATGGCGTGATCAAGGGAAATAGGGATTCATTTTAGATGACGAGAGGAGCTTGTTCGCCTGATGGTAGGCGATACGACCGCCCATAAACAATAGAAACATCTTGAATTACAAAGTATTGTTTGGTATTTATTACCGTCGCCATCCAGAGACATAAGATGTTAATTATCATGTCTAGTAGTTACACTGGCTACAATGTCCTTCAAACCGGAACAACAGTGACTACACATTGCTGCTTGATGGCACAACTAGACATTGCGGTGATACCTATCCAAGTGAGTCTAAGTGTTTTGGCCAAGTGCTATAAACTTTCACTAAATATTACTGGTGGTAGGTCTCTCATATGGGAGAGTCCGCCTGGGTAGGTACCACCGCAATGTCTATTTCTGCCGCCAAGCAGCAGTGTGTAGTCGCTGTTGTGTTCCGGTTTGAAGGACATTGTAGCCAGTGTAACTACTGAACATAAGACTTAACATCTCACGTCTCTGGATGGCGAGCGCAATGGAATACCAACAATACTTTCTATTTCAAGGTGTTGGATGGTGTTTCTACTGTTTATGGATCGTATCGCTTACCATCAGGCGAACGGCAAGCTCGTCTCGTCATTCAAAACAATAAATATTAAATAAATAAATTTGTAAACTGTACAAACATTACAACAGCTAAAAAGTACGCATAATTCAAAATTTTGGATAACGTTGCGTGCTTCCGTCCTCGTAATTACGAGATTATGTGTTAATTCTTATAATCCGAAGTAATCACATTGAATACGTCATCTGTGATGGCGGATATCTATGAATATACAGAGCGTAACGCTATTGTTTTCAAGGTTTCGAACATCAAAAGGAACTGTTCTAGCCTAAGATGTTTTTATTACATGGATACGTTGCCCGCGCTCTATACTGGCAAGACGAAAGCAAGGTATTTGCCCGACATTCACTTAGTCAACCTCCAACCCCTGTCGCGGCTAGTCGGCTTACTAACTTTTGTATTTTTATAAATTAAATGCCTTCCTGTGTTTTTAGACGATGTATAAATTATATTCCAACTGTAAATGAAAAAAACGTTTCATTTTATTCTTTAGTAATAAGTACACACTATTTAACATATTTTAATTATACTAGCCTATTATAATTATACTTACTGTCTCACTACTGGGCACATACCTCGTCTAATACAGAAAGGAAATTTCGACCTTATTACTCTTACTTATAAACTTGTTCTAGCGTTAAGAGGTGATTCAGAATTGCTTAAATAGCTGTCAAAACATCACCGGTTCCTAGTTTAAACCTTATTAAGAGGCAAAATGGTAGCTTGACTTACAGCTGATCGAGTAAATCTGTGTTTTAACTAAGCTTTGAGATAGTTATACAAGTAAGACTGTAAGTATATCTTCACGCTAGCTTAGCGTGGATTGGCACAATATCTTTACGCATACATTTATCAAAGCGATAATCAACACATACCGAAAACTCTATTACAAAGGGGTTAGAACGTGTATTTTAGGGTTAAAAAACGATTCCGGTCCGATCCACCCCACGTTAACCCTTCAAATAATTGCAGGGAAAAATCCTTTGCGCTCTTAATTTCCGAGGGCGGTTATTAACACTTCTGGAATGTGGAGAATTTATCATTGGACATTTTGACCCTTGTGTGGCAGACATTTTTGTACGGCAGTGACTACATATGATAAATTATATTTATTGACGAGCTGTTCTTTTACCACCTAAGTGTTGCGTTCCATTTTTATTTTAGCTGACCCGACAGACGTCCCGTCTTAACTATGTATGCACGCGCATTCTGTCAATCGCTGACAGTTATTTCAAACAACTGACAGTTATATAAAATTAATTTTCGTTAAGTTTTCTTAAATTTTCTTATTTTCTGTGCAATTTTTGAATTTTTTCTTTCATAAGAACCTTCTCCTGACAATAACAAACACAACAACAAAACAAAATAATGAAATCGGTCCAGCCGTTCACGCGTTATGGCGTGACCAAGGGAAATAGGGATTCATTTTTATATATATAGATAATATCAGATCTTTATAATACTGTCCCACTGTTGCACGGACCTCTACTACTGTGTCGTTATACAAACAGCAATTAAAAAAAGCTGCAGATAGTATAGTGAGATATAAACAAAATAATATGCTGTTTCATTACTACTTTAAGTCAATCAATCTAGGACAAAACACTCCATTTATCCCCTAAGGGGAAGGTAGAGGTGTAACTAAAGCACTCACTTTTAGCTGTATGATCCGTCCCATGACGTGATGGCGATCACCATATCGCCCACAAATTCCAGACTCCGAGCTGATAAGTATAAAACCCAATATAACCGAAAATCTAACGCGAAATCCTATCAACACAGTAATGCAATGCCTCTAAGATCAATCGAGAAAAAAATATTATCACCTTACAATCCACTAATACCAATCTAGGAAAAAATATTATCACCTAACAATTTTCTACAATACCACATTCTTTACAGTCGGTTAAATCACGTGCAAATGCTTGCCGTGAAATATTGAAAACGTTATTTTACAATAAAATTCTGCACGCTCAATCGGGGGGGCGAAAAAAACCACAGGGAGGTTCGGTCAGCGATTCGGATGACCAGCCGATATAGACGTTAGGGTTCCGCGGGATTAGAACCATTTTGAATTACTAGCGACCCGGCAAGATTCGCGGCATGCAGAGAGTACCTACCCCCTTATTCATAGACGTTATTTATCTAAGGAGCATTGTGATAACAAATCTGTTTCTTAGCTTTGTTAATTTGCCTGCTGTTTGTTACATTTGTTTATCTGACAGCCAACTAGATTCAAGTTGTATCTCAATATTAGCCAATCACAACGGCCCTATGTCTACGCACTGCGAAGGCTGTCATGCCGTCAGCACTGAAACAGACTTGTTATCACAGCAAAGATAGGGCTTAGATAAATAAAGTCTATGAACAAGGGGGTAATTATTTTTTGTCCTACAAAGCGTTAATACTGCGGTGCTAAGCGCAAAAGCGGTATGTCAGGGAAACATTATTTCGAGATAATCAAAGTTTTGTAAATATAGTTTTGTATGTAAAACTGGGATAGAGAAACTCTTTTAAGGTTTTTTAACAAGTTCTAAACAAGACATCGTTATTTAGGTAAGTTCATTGGTTATTTCTTTAAGCTATCTGACGACATAAAAATCAAGATTTAGATTTTTTTTAGATACCTTTTTTGAGCTTAGCATGGCAGAATTTATACTTATATAAAGTTTTTGTTTGAACTCGCTTATCTCGGGAACTACTACTTCGAAATAAAAAACTCTTTTAGAGTTGGATAGCTCATTTATCAAGGAAGGCTATAGGCTATATAACATCACGCTGCGACACAGTGAAACATGAAGCAAAAATGGAGAAAATTTATTCCTCTTGAGAGCTCCCGTTGCATGCGTTGTGTTAAAGGTTAAAGTTACACAACAATAGTGTATGACGGAATTGTTCCTCTTAAAATGTTCTAAAAATCATCTCTTGTCAGTCAATATTCTATTAGAGCACACATCAGGTGCGTTAAGGCCATTTTGGCCTGCAAATATAAAACAAAGATGGCGTTAGCTGCTTGCATACAGCGTACCTTTCTATAAAGGTACGGAACGCGCCGCCGAACTGAGCGTCGTTCGTGACATTTTTTTTCTATTTCGAACCCTCTCTTAATTAACGTTGGATCTCGATAATATGACGTATGGTTCTTTCATATACGTATAACTACACAGATGGTTATATAACTTATACAGTCTTATAAAAATGTCTGCCAAAGACATTAAACAGTGTAGTTATAAATCGGACTCAGAGCCTTTGTGTTACAAAAGTTATTACTAATTGGTAATAAGTCGATTTATTTGAAATGACCGTGTGATAAGATGTGACAGCGTCCTTATAAATTAATACAAATAACATATTAACAGAATATATGCAAATTAAAACATGCAAATCATGATATGGAAAAATATGAAGTATTTTACATTGGTGTTATGCTATTTCACAGCAGATTGAGTGACCATCGCATGAACGTAAAATTTTTGTATTAAAATCTTCCTAATGTCCGCTCTATATGATAATCTACTAGCGACCCGCCCCGGCTTCGCACGGGTGCAATGCTGATACTAAATACACTACAGAAAAACTGTGAACGTTGTATATAAAAACATAGCGGCCCGCTCTGGCTTCGCACGGGTATAACATAACAAAATAACAGTATTTCTCCACTATTTAATGGATGTTATTATACATATAAACCTTCCTCTTGAATCACTCTATCTATTAAAAAAAACCGCATCAAAATCCGTTGCGTAGTTTTAAAGATTTAAATACACGTAGGGACAGAGAAAGCGACTTTGTTTTATACTATGTAGTGAAGAACTTCTGACTTCTGCCAAATAACTAAAACACTAGCAGTCTTATTTGTAAAAAAAGCACAAAGCTATGTTAAAACGCAAATTTACTCGATCAGCTGTGAGTCAAGTCGCCATCTTGCCTCTTAATATGGTTTAAACTAGGAACCGGTGATGTTTTGACAGCTATTTAAGCAATTCTTAACCACCTCTTAACGCCTCTTAAATTTCGTCATATTAAATTTTAAAGGCCGAAATATCCATGATTATTAATTATTTTTACGTTTTTCTTTCAACTGCGAGAACTAATCACTAACTAG
Source organism: Manduca sexta (assembly GCF_014839805.1). Taxonomy (NCBI): domain Eukaryota; kingdom Metazoa; phylum Arthropoda; class Insecta; order Lepidoptera; family Sphingidae; genus Manduca; species Manduca sexta. The sequence continues at coordinate 3,246,029 of NC_051115.1, read as the reverse complement.
ACGTGAATTTAAATTCTTTACTTGCCAATACTTGTTTAGTTACCCAGATTAAAGGTGAAACAAAATGTATGAAAATGGACCTTGAGGTATCGCCTTAAACAAGTTTATAAGTAAGACTGATAGTCTATATTAGTGTTCAAAATCGATGCTTTTGTTTCTCTATTTTACTTTTGTACTTTTATTGGTGGTAAGTCTCTGATGAGAGTCCGCCTGGGTAGATACCGCAATGTCTATTTCTGTCAAGCAGTGCGTAGTCACTCTTGTGTTCCAGTTTGAACATTGTAGCCAGTGTAACTACTGGACATATTTAACATCTCACGTCTCAGAATGAGTGCAGTGGAAACAAACAATACTTTGTCAAGGTGTTGGATCTACTGTTTATGGATCGTATCGCTTACCATCAGGCGAACGGCAACCACTTCGGAGATAAATATGAGTATATCATAGTAAATTGCAGGCGAATTATTGCAACAATTCTACGCCATTCAGTGTGACGGCCCTAGTCATTGTTCTATAAATAAATAACTCTACAGTTCCCCTTATAATATCGGGATCAATTTGTTATTCCCTCAGAGCATTCCCTCAGGCCTGCGTTGTTTGATTTTAATTCAAAGCTCATTTAGTATTCATTAACTATTGTTGAAGACTTGTTGAATGGTTGAAAGAATTTTATTGTTTCTATTCTGTTACTAAATTTTGATTTCAGCTTGGCTTGCGTGAAAAAAAATACATTGATAATAGACCCGATATATATTTTCCCTGAAAAAAAATAACCCTAGCCTTCCTAGGGTCTCAATCTATCTCCATATCAAATATTATTGAAATCTTATGGGTAGTTTTTGAGTTTGTCGCGTAGAGACAGATGCGGCGGGGGACTTTGTTTTAAAATATATTTTTTAGAACTTTTTTAGAGAATAATTCCGTCACATATAATTGTTGCGTAACATTTACTCAGCGCACGCAGTGGAAGCTCGCAAAATAAGTATTTTTTCGCCATTTTTGTTTATTTTTCATTTTGCTCATATCATATTGGTCATAGCGTGATTTTACATAATAGTATAGTTATACGTACAATAAAAAAAAAAGTAGCTGAACAAATTAAAAACATCAAATCGCCAACACTTGTGTATCCAACATTATTTTTTAAATAAGTGTTTGAAATTAAACTTTTTTTTCGGATTTTATCGCGGTTTTAATAGATATTTTACTTTTTCTCCCGACGTTTCGAAGACTTTGCAGCCTTCATGGTCATGAAGGACTGAGGTGTTGATCATCCGCAAAGTCAAAGTTACAATATCTACCTACGTTTCACAAGTATATAACTTTTAAAATTTTAGTTGTTGGCGCTCTGATCTACTCAGAATGAGCTCACAGTGTCTTGAAGTCTGTCCGGTCTTTTGGGTTCCGATTTAATTAAATGTAGAACTAGATACCAGGCTTGTGCAAGCTTCCAACCATCTCCCCTAATGAAATAAGGATGTTTTTGAATGTCAATAGTCCTATTACTTTACTTCACACTAATAAAAACATGTATAAATATAACAGAACGTATATAGACGTTTTTCAAGACTTTCTAGGCTGACTGTACTCTAAAAAAGACACACAATCTATTCGCATAACCGCCCGCGCCATCTGGCGTCGAAAAATTACCGAGGGGGTCTGCGCAACGTCAATTAGTGCGATGGACAGTGTCGCCTGGATATTTTTATACTAAGCTTGCGTTAGCTCGGGTTCGTAGGTAGATTATTAACTGGAGTTATACATAATCATCGACATATATACTACGTACTAGATTTGGCGTTCCGAACATTCACTGTGTTTAACTGAATTGAACTGTCATCCATTCAAACTGACTTTAGCATGGTCAATATTAGCTTGTGGTTGTGTACGGAGCGCTCATGATATAAGAACTCGAGTCTAAGTAAACCTGGATGTGAATAAAAAATATTAGTCAAATAAGTAAACTTATTAGTGATTCAAGTGAATAAGTTATAACAGTGTCATTTTAGATCAGATTTTGAACAAATAGTTTATATGGACGTTCGTGGTTATAGAATATACGATATACAAAATCTCATCTGCAAAATATGTAGTTGCAGTATGAAGATTTTAAGTTAATTGAAAATATAAAACATCAATAACTCACCTCAATATAGAAATTAAATGAATTATTGATAACAATCAATAGTTTTCAAATAAGTAACTGATAAAAGCGGCGATAGCCTAGTTGGGTGTGGAACGTAACTGCCAAGACGAATGTCCGCAGGTTCAAATCCCAAGGGCACACACCTCTGACTTTTCTAAAAAATCATGTGTGTATTCTTTGTGAATTTATCGTTCGCTTTAACGGTAAAGGAAAACATCGAGAGGAAACCTGCACATCTGAGAAGTTCTCTATAGGAATTTCGTAGGTGTGTGAAGTCTACCAATCCGCACTACAGCGTGGTGGACTAAGGCCTAATCCCTCTCAGTTATAGAAGAGGCCCGTACAGCAGTGGGCAAGTATATAATACAGGGCTGATATTATTATTAACTGATATTTATATTTTCACCTTAAAAATTTCATACTGCAACTAGACATTTTGCAGATGCGATTTTGTTCTTGGCACCGTCGAGAGAGACCTACCAGTTATAATCTTAATATAGCTATATACAAGATTTAGACAGGTATGTCTGTACGTTGGTGTTTGCGTTGGCTAATTGGAACGCGTCGTCGCCTGCGGGCGCGGTAGGGATGGGGTGATATCGATAGTCGATATTTTATTACGATACGCTCTATTCCTACCATATTAAGTGTTGTGATAAAATACGATTTGTAATAATTGTTAATTATAATGAAAGGCATTGTAAGAATTACGGGTCGAGTCTGGATGCGATTGGCTCAGGACCGCAAAAGGTGGCATGATGTGAGAGAGGCCTATACCCAGCAGTGGGACTCTACAGGTTGTGGATGATGATGATGATGATAATGAAAGAGACAGTTACAAAAGAAGAAGTAATTTTGACAGATATTGTGACATGAAGTTTGGTTTCACAAGGTTTATGTTTATATTACAATATCAAGGATGGATTTGTTTTAAGACTTTAAAAAAGGAGCAAGTTCTCAATTCCATTGTATTTTTATTTAAAAGCACTCGGCTTCCCGTATGATCAAATATAAATGTCGTTAATGATTAATGATTTCTTGTGATTACGCGAATGTTAGACATTAAAATTAAACTAATTATCAGATTTGATTGCGTTTTTTATATTTTAATTTTCTCCCGACGTTTCGAAGACTTTGCAGCCTTCGTGGTCGTGGGAGAGACGGAGATATTGGTCATCCGTAAAGTCAAAGTTACAATATCTACCTATATACCAATTATACAACTTAATTTTTTTAGTAGAAAGAGCTCAACTTCTTTAATCCTGGACTTCGGAGATACAGAAAACTCGTAAAATAATGTCAACTATCATGTTCTCTACGTATACTTTACCTCAGAACTTTTTTAATAATACCATCAGGTTTGATACTGCAATTGGTGTTGGTAATATGGTAACAATTAAAATGACAATATTTGATTATTGCAGAAGTAAGAAAATAAAAATAATAATACTAAAGTGGCCTAATAACTCTTTCTATATATCCAAACCCCAGTATATGTGGTCAGCCGATTGCCACTTCAACCTACTGACTTTAAGAGCTATGTCGCTAACCTTGGATCACTTCGTTCGGAATTTTGTTCTACAGGGACACTCCAAGCACAGCTTCAAATGCACGACATAAAAATATTTTGCATTTTAATTTATTTATTTATTTAGGACAGCCAGTAATTGTTACAATGTTGCTTACATTAAATAAAAGAAAAACAATATTATAAAAAAAAGGATTAAAACTTTCTTAAGGCAGTCACAACATTCACTATTTGTGATAAAATGATACACATACATTCTAATCGCAATTAAAACAAAAGACACATACAAGTACTACTAATTATTTAAAGAGTTGAGATTCAAAACAAATGTTTAAATTCTAAATCTAAAACTAAAATTAAATATTATTATTAATACATGCGAGATAGTATTTTATAGTTTAAAAATTAGGCTTTGAAAACTTATAACATAAATCAATTTACAAAATGAATAGTCTCTTATACTGCCGTGCTACGCGCAAAAGCGGTATGTCAGGGAAATCTTATTTCGAGATAGTCGAAGTTTTGTAAATATAGTTTTGTATGTAAAACTGAGATAGAGAAATTCTTTTAATGTTTTTTTTAACAAGTTCTATGCAAGATACCGTTATGTAGGTAAGTTCATTGAATGGGGATTTCTTTAAGCTATGTAACGACAGAAAAATCAAGAATTAATTTTTATTAGATACCGCTTTTGATCTTAGCACAGCAATATAGTAAAATCAAGGAAATAACTTCTTATTACACAAGGAAACCTTTACAAATTAACTATAGTTTTTTTTACATGATGATGATGAATTTTGGTTACCCTTATACATCTAAATATATTTTTATCGACAAATATTCTACGATTTTATCGACACACCCCCTCCCTACTAGTTTAAATATTAATCTAAGCGACAAAGGGTGACTGTGGTGCCGTTGCTTTGTGCCTCCCGGGCTCCACAGAATTGTTTTATTTTCGGGCAGTTTCGGGGAATTCGGGGCAGCTTAGGTTAGATTGTGGTTCATATTTGATAATTAAATGATAATACAGGAACGATTACAAACGGCGATAGCCTAGTTGGTTGTGGAACGGAGTGCCAAGACGAATGTCCGCAGGTTCAAATCCCAAACACACCTCTGACTTTACTAGAAAAATTATGTGTTTTTTTGTGAATTGTCGCTTGCTTTAACGGTGAAAGAAAACTTTATAAAGAAACCTGCATCTGAGAAATTCTCTATAGGAATTTCGAGGGTGTGAGAAGTCTACCCGTACTACAGCGTGGTGGACTAAGGCCTAATCCCTCTCAATAGAGGAGGCCCGTGCCCATAAACATAATAATTGGAGATCAGAGGACTTCCGATCTTTTTCTCCAACTATCCTACATCCACACGCACACTCATCCCGTTAACACCGGGGGAAAAATGTTAATGGGATACTAGAATCCCCCGGCTTAGCTGCAGGGGCTTGGAGGGAAGTCGGGAGGGGATATAAGGGGGTGGGAAAGGAACCATCTTAGCATGGTCGGAGGGGAGAAGACCAGGCAATGTTCATGTCCTCATAGGCCTCAATGTGTTACAGCCATGAGGAATACACTTAACTGTGTGCCCAGAGCAGCGACAAATGCCCCCCCGTACCAGAAGACGTATGTGGTATTGACACAACTGTAATGATTTTTCGCATAGCAATCACGCAAGACCTGAAAAATTCTCTATAGGAATTTTGAGGGTAGGTGAAGTCTACCAATCCGCACTAGGCCAGCGTGGTGGACTAAGGCCTAATCCCTCTCAGTAGTAGAGGAGGCCCGTGCCCAACAGTGGGACAGTATATAATACAGGGCTGATATTATTATTATTATAATCACGCAAGATGATAATAGATGATCCTGTAAGGCCATGGCAGAATTTGCGCGACGTGCAGCATATATACAACCTTTGAATAGGAACCGTTTGAGGGGCCGCGACCAGTCACTACATCTGCCTGACTGGAAATCTTCCCCTTCCATAGAGGAATGTATCTGTTCCTCTACAGCGGTGTCTATCTTTACGCCGCTAAAGCCTCCGCATTCTCACGTTAATCTTCATAATTAAAATTTACAGTATCTGTATATATAAAAATGAATCCCTATTTCTCTTGGTCACGCCATCACGCGTGAACGGCTCGACCGATTTCACTATATTTTTTTGTTGTGTTGGTTATTGACAGGAGAAGGTTCTTATGAAAGAAAAAATTCCAAAAATTGCGCGGAACATTAGAAAATTTAAGTAAACAACGAAAATATTAATTTTATATAACTGTCAATTGCTTGAAATAACTGTCAGCGATTGACAGAATGCGCGCTGCAAATTCATAGTTAAGACGGGACAACGTCTGTCGGGTCAACTACTATTACAATGAATTGAATGAGTAAGGCTTTCAGAATTTTGAGTGAAATACCGAAAACTGAATATAATACAAATGATGATTAATGCTTAATGTTTTCATATTTGCAAAGGTACTCGCTTACTGGATAGTTAAGTGTTTAGTTTAACTTGAGTAGCTAAGGGAATTAACGAATCAATCTACCCAAGAGCGTCGCCAGCTGATGGCGATCACGACTTTTTCTCTTTGCTTATATAACTATTGTGACTATGTACAAGAAAGACTTGGAAAAAAAAATACAAAAGTAGTACTGAACAATTGATGACAAAAAAGAAAGCCCGGAGTTTCTTTCTGCCTTTCTTCTTCGGGTAGTCATTACTTAGGTAGCTAGTGAAAGGCTGGTAGGTTAGTTAGGTTAGGGCTCATATCCTCGCCGGTGAGGATCGCGACGCGTTACCCTTCTATTTCCCCCTACTTGCCAGCCCGAGCTGGTTACTTCGGTTTGTACCTTGTCTTTTGTATAAATTTTATCCCTAATTTAAAATGTCCATAGTTATATAAGTAATTTTAATAGTTGTTTAGAAATAGTAATTATTCTTATTCTTTGTTTTGACGTATCATAAGTGCAACTTTGTTCGCCTACGTGATAAATGAATCATTATATTTATTATTTATTTATTTCCCCGAAGGCGTAGACAGAGGTGTATCCAGATTTTCACAAAGCTTGTTCCGTCCTGACGTAATAAGGGGCAAGCCAATCTTCATATCGGGCAGAAATAATACTTAAAAAGTACAAACAAAAAATTTACAAATTCTCTTTTATGAAAAAAAATAATAATGAATGTCCAATTACCTCCGTTATATTCAACAAAATTGACAGATATGATCAATAGATTTAATTATATAAGAAGACCCATTGCTTGATTTTTCTTCGATAGTACAATTTGGTTCAACCACCCAAGACAAGAGTCCTAAAGTACATAAAATAGAAGACGGTCAAACCAGTTTAAAATACACCACAACAGCGACCAGGGCGGGCGGGGGTCAAGTTGTTATGGAGAATGAGAGAAGAATGAATTGTAGGTCAAGTCGAGAACACATGTTCCTTGCCTACTCGATCTCCCACTTTAACAATAACACAGAGCAGGGCGTTGAGCGTACGGAATATTAGGAATAGAATTGGTGAATTCATTCGAGTTTCGACGTACGGGAATGATCAAGCAAGTCAAGTCAAAGACTAAGGGCTTCGGTTGCTTTACATTTGGCAACTTTTTAGAAATTCTAAGGAGGCGGTTGTTTCTCCCTGCCCGTACTTGGCGACCCCTTTGAATCTAACTTTGCGTAAAATATCAAATTGAATGATTTCTTATGTTTACACGAATTTAAATTTTACGCGCCCTAATACCTCTACTACTCTAAGAGAATTCGTCCCAACGACATCATACTTTCAGTCAGAAATACACTCGCCATACTCGCACTAAACTACAAAATGATACAAAAATGTAGAAGGTAAAGCTGATACTATAATTGAATTTGAATTGTGTAAGTAATCGTTATACGTGGACGATTTCTGAGACAATGTTAGTACAGCTAAAGACGAGTATGTGGTTTCATTTATTAACGCAATTTGAAAATGATATTTCGTTCAACCAACAATTTTAAATGAGCGACGATAACTTAGTTGGGTGTGGAACGGACTGCCAAGACGAATGTCCGCAGGTTCAAATCCCAAGGGCACACACCTCTGACTTTTCTAAAATCATGTGTGTATTCTTTGTAAATTTATCGTTCGCTTTAACGGTGAAGAAAAACTTCGTGAGGAAACTTGCACATCTGAGAAGTTCTCTATAGGAATTTCGAAGGTGTGTGAAGTCTACCAATCTGCACTAGGCCAGCGTAGTGGACTAAGGCCTAATCCCTCTCAGCAGTAGAGGAGGCCCGTGCTCAGCATTGGGCAAGTATATAATACAATAATATTATTATATTATTATTTAACAAATTTAAAACATCTTAAGACAAAGAAATTGCCTAGTCTTACAATGGATCTACCCTAAACGTTGTAATTAGTGTGTAGGCCCGGGAAATCACAGTCGCAATCGGCCGACAAATTTCGCCCTTATTTAATTAAGTTTGCTAATTGTAGGGTTGCTATAGCCATGAAATTTAATATTTAATTCAAAACTTTCTTAATTAAAATTGTCTTTCACAAGTTCTTTTAAATACAATACAATGCTTTATTCATCACGTAGGCGAACATAGCACTTATGATAAGTCTAGGTACATGAGAATATTTAAATGTTACTTAAATAAACTCGCCTATAAACTAAATATAATTTATATTAGACATAAATAAATGAAAATATAAAAAGTAAACAAAGAAGCCAGCTCGGGCAGGAAAGAAGAAATAAAAAGATGTATATAATGTTAATAATAAAGGGAGGAACGCGTCGCGATCCTCACCGGTGAGGACGATAAAAGCTCTAACCTAGCTAACCTACATTTCACTAGCTACCTAAGCGATGAGTACCCGAAGAAGAAAGGCAGAAAGGGACTCCGGGCTTTTTTTGTCATTAATTGTCCATAGTCATTTAATCGTCATGAATCTAACACTGCTTGGAAACGTGTGAAGATATAATAATAATATCAGCCCTGTATTATATACTGTCCCACTGCACGGGCCTCCTCTACTGAGGGATTAGGCTCCACCACGCTTTAGTGCGGGCAGACTTCACACACCCTTAAAATTCCTATAGAGAACTTCTCAGGTGCAAATTTCCTCACGATGTTTTCCTTCACCGTTAAAGCAAGCGATAATTCACAAATACACACATAACATTACAAAAGTCAAGTGTGTTTGGGTTTTGAGCCTGCATACATTCGTCTTGGCAGTCCGTTCCACTTTCAACCAGGCTATCGACGCTGCAAAATTATATCTTACTAATTATTATAACTGCTGGTGGATGGATATATTTTATATCCGCCGGATAGCGAGCGTACACAAGGTCTTAAAACCCATAGCGGCCCACGTGTCGCGTTCCGGGATCAGCCTGTGTATATTCCAACAGGCATAGTTGTATCGACTGAGGGGTAGTCTCTCGTCAGTCAACATTCTATTCGACCTCACTACTTACCATCAGGTGCACTGCACCACTTTGCTAATATAAAAAAAGTATAAATGTTTCATTAGTAGGTCTTTCGTATGCCAGGAGCTATGTAGGTACCACCGCATGTCAATTTCTATCACCAAGCAATATGTATACATTGTTGTGTTTTGAAGGAGACTGTATCGTAATTACTGGGTATTAAGCCTTTAATGTGGCAATGTCGCAGTTTGTAATACAAATTTCTTGGTGTTATTGTTCATGGGCGGTCATCAGGCGAGCGACTTGCTCGTTATAAAACGAGTTTTAAACGTTTTCAAAATATTTTTACAAAAAACGTTTGACAATAAAATGAATAAAATATCAAAGGGTACAGCCCTGCGCAAGTTTTTAATTAAATATTAAAATTCATGCTACAACCCGAGATAAGAAACGCTGGTGTAGTGCGATTAAGGTGTTTTGATACTTGGGTTTAATTCCCGAAGATTTCAATTTAATTTCCTTTTTGGACTTGGTTTTGGTTTTAATGAGATATTAAATTGGTTAATTTAAACTTAGATAGAAGCTACTTACATAACAATTTAAAACTTTGATTTCTAGAGATTTCTTCTTTTTCGACTTGGTTTCATTTTTAATGAGATATTAAATTCGTAAATTTAAACTAAGATAAAAGCTCTTCACTTAAAAATATAAAACACTAATATTATCTTATTTCCGTTTTTCAACATTACAGATTTAGTTTAACATGGTTTAAACTATTTAGAATTAATATTTATACTGGAACATCAAAGCAACTAACAACAGCATAAAGGCGACGATAGCCTAGTTGGGTGTGGAACGGACTGCCGAGACGAATGTCCGCAGGTTCAAATCCCAAGGGAACATAACTCTGACTTTTCTAAAAAAAATCACGTGTGTATTCTTTGTGAATTTATCGTTCGCTTTAACGGTGAAGGAAAACATCGTGAGGAAACCTGCATATCTAGTTCTCTATAGGACTTTCGAGGGTGTGTGAAGTCTGCCCGCACTACAGCGTAGTGGACTAAGGCCTAATCCCTCTCAGTAGTAGAGGAGGCCAGTGCTCAGCAGTAGGACAGTATATAATATAGGGCTGACATTATATTACAACAGTATATGTTACATTTGTTAGCCTTGTAAGAGCCGGCTTATACAAACACCGGACTTTTGGTTGAGCATTTAAGGTCCGTTCAAGTATTACGTAACGCAATTTTTGAAGATTTTTGACCCTCTCACACCCCCATGTAACGTTTTCTTGTACGCCCCCGCCCCTATCAAAAAATTATGTAACTAAAATTACAATTTTTTTTCACTTACCGGAAAATTGCTAAAATACCTTTGTTATTGTTTTAAAATATAAAATCCAATGTTACATAACGCGTTGTGCAAGCCCACCCCACCCCTTCTCCCGCCCCTGTAACGCATCGTAACGTTTTACAAATTACGTAATACTTGAACGGCCCCTTAATCATTCAAGTCTCACAATAAAGTCTCTAAAACAAGTCTACATCTTCAAGTATCAAATGAGTAAGTCGTATCACACGCCGTTACGTCGAATCAAATTGCTCAGTGAGACGTTAACCCTGTCACACCCTACTGTTCGGGGAGTGTGAAAGCGGGGCTGCCTAGTGCGGGTTCGAGTATATATTTTTTTTTATTACTTTGAATGACGAGACGAGCTTGCCGTTCGCCTGATAAGCGATACGATCCATAAACAGTAGATCCAACATCTTGAATTACAAAGTATTTGGTATTCCACTGCGCTCGTCTGAGACTTGAGATGTTAATTATTATGTCCAGTAGTTATAATGGCTACAATGTCTTTCAATCCGGAACGCAACAGTGACTACACACCTCTGACTTTTCTAAAGTTATACATGTGTATTTGCGAATTATCGTTTGATTTAACGACGAAGGAAAACATCGCGAGGATACCTTCATACCTGAGAAGATCTGGTTAATGGTTACTCAATCTACAGTGAAAAAAAACACCAATAAAAAATACTTCGTATTTTTTCCATATATTAATTAACATGTTTTTAATACCCATAGCAAATTTACTGTAAATATGTTATTTTTGTTTTAACCCACTTCAAAAAAGGAGGAGGTTATCTTTTCAACATGAATGTTTTTTTTTTAATGTTACCTCAGAACTCGCACATTTATGAACCGATTTGAAAAAATATTTTTTTATTCGAAAGAATATATCTTCAGATTGGTCTTATATTTTTTACTATATAAGGACGCTGACATCTTGACACACATTTCGAATAAGACAACGACTTATTAAAATTTGGTAATAACATTTGGAGCACTTTGGTCCTGATCTCTGATCTATAACTAACTATACTCTTTAATGCAATGACGTTTTACAAATAGACGCGTCATACACTAACAAAATGGCACATAAAAACGGCGCACTATTTGATATAGTCACGTACCTGTACATATAATTACAAATTGACTCGAAGAAGGAATAAAAATGCAGCATACATTCGTTAGAAAAGGATATATACATCGACAGTTATGTAACGTTAGTGCCGCACGCTCATTGGCCAAGTCGGGCAATTACCTTACTTTCGTCTTGCCAGTATAGAGCTCGGACAACGTAATAAAAACATCTTAGGTTGATTGTCTTTGTATTCGTAAATATTTTTGTTAACGTAAATTGTTGCTTCAGCCCTTTTATTAACGCGATAATGAACGCCATTACACGTTAACTCACACCCTTCTCCGATGGTCATCCGTGCGCAAAATGCCCCAAAGTTTTGCTATCTACAAAGATCATAAAGGGGGAAGGATCGAAGTAAATTCATATCTTTGTGAAGATGTCATCTGCAGGAACTGAATGCGATGTCCCATGGGTAATATATAATTATCTTCAATTTATGTCGACTATATGCACTATGAGGTGGAAGATACTGGATGGGCTACGTCATGAAACGAACAGATGTAGAAAATATAACAAATAGTTAAAGAACTTTACAGTACTTTATAGATTTGTAGTTAGTTGTAATATTAACCTATAGAAAATTCTTTTTCTCTTTTTTGGGTTCCGTACCTCAAAAGGAAAAACGGAAGCCTTATAAGATCACTTTGTTGTCCGTCCGTCCGTCCGTCAAGACCCTTTTTCTTAGGAACGCTTGGAGGTATTAAGTTGAAATTTATATCAAATACTCAGGTCTATTATAATACTAGAGCATTCAGAAATAATTCCTTTCTATTAGTGATAAAAATCGGTCGAGTAATTGCTGAGAGTAGCGCGTTTAAACTCTTCAGCATATCTATATATATAAAAATGAATCCCCATTTCCTTTGGTCACGCCATCACGAGTGAACGGCTGGACCGATTTCACTTTTTTTTGTGTTTATTATTGTCAGGAGAAGGTTCTTATAAAAGAAAAAATTCAAAAAATTGCGCGGACAATTAGAAAAATTATGAAAACTTAACGAAAATATTAATTTTATATAACTGTCAATTGTTTCAAATAACTGTCAGCGATTGATAATGCGCGCTGCAAATTCATAATTAAGACGGGACAACGTCTGTCGGATCAGCTAGTTATATTATAATAATATAGATGTGGGCTAAACAGTATTAGCAAACTAGACGTCCTAGGTGATAAATTAGGAGCCTAGTTAGTATTTGATCTGGAGCCAACGTCTTAACTGGAGTGTTGAAAGCTGGCGATATAATGCTATTTCACGGACAGACATAAAGGTGAGAAGAACGGCGCGTAATAATAATTTAATATAAATAGGAAATTTGTGAATTATGCTTTAACTGTGAAGGAAAACATCGTGAGGAAACCTGCATACCTGAGTTTTCTATAGGAATTTTGAAGGTGTGTGAAGTCTACCAACCCGCACTACAGCGTGGTGGACTAAGGCCTAATCCCTCTCAGTAGTAGAGGAGGCCCGTGCTCAGCAGTGGGCAAGTATATAATACAGGGCTGATATATAAATAAGAAAGATTGTGAACATTTTTGCTTCTTACAATCAAATGCTAAATTTATTTAGATGTTTACCGTACAGATAAACCAAGTTGTAGAATAACCAAAGAGTTTTAAGATTATTTAGAGTGCATTAAAGATTGTTATACAAAAATTTTGCGCTCATGCGATGGTTCAATCTACAGTGAAATAGTAAAACACCAATGTAAAATACTTCATATTTTTCTATATCGTAATTTGCATGTTTTTAATGCCCATAGCATATTGACTGTAAATATGTTATTTTTGTTTTAACGGACTTCAAAAAAGGAGGAGGTTATCTATTCAACGTGAATGTTATTTTTTTTATGTTTGTTACCTAAGACCTCGCTCATTTATGAACTAATTTGAAAAAATATTTTTTTATTCGAGAGTCTTATATTTTTTTTTACTATATAAGGACGCTGACATCTTGTCATACGGACATGTCAATTAAACGACTTATTACCAATTGGTAATAACTTTTGGAGCACATTCGTCCTGATGTTTGGTCTATAGCTAACTAGGTATATTTTGTGCAAATATGTTATTTTTGTATTAATATATAAGTACGCTGAAATCTTGTCACACGGAAAACTAAAAATATATGAAGTATTTTACATTGGTGTTTTGCTATATCACGGCAGATTGAACCATTGCATGAGCGCAAAATGTTTGTATGACAATCTTCCCAATGTCCACTCTATATAATCTAAGAACTCTTATGCCCATATTTATAAACATTATTTATCGAAGGACGGAGCATTGCTGTGATAACAAGTCTGTTTCTCAGCTTTGTTTATCTAACAGCTTGCTTTTTGTTCAGCTTTGTTTATCTGACAGCTATATTCAAGTTGTATCTCAATATTAGCCAATCACAACGGCCCTACGTCTACGCACTGCGAAGGCTGCCATGCCGTCAGCACTGAAACAAACTTGTTATCACAGCAATGCTCTATCCTTAGATAAATAACGTTTATGAATACAGGCGTTATATTGTAACCAAGCAAGCCATCCGCTAGAGCTGTGTGTCGCGTCTATTTATAATTTGTATAATTTGTTACGCAGCAATCGTTTTCTCACACGTAGTTAGATCCGCACATTCACTTATAATATTAAGATGGGAATAAAATTAATAAAAATACAATCATGTTTTATATAAACAAAAATATTGCGCAATTAGTAAGATTTGAATTCATGTAATTCTCTTTTACAAAAGCCTAGGTTATGTTCGGGTCTTGGCCCTCGTCAAAGAGATTTCCCGGTATAAAAAGTCTGGATGTTCTTCCCAAGGTCGCAAACTATCTCCATACCAAATTTCATAGATATTCGTTGGGTAGTTTTTGGAGTTTTTTATAATATACAAGGTCATTTTTACATCGCGTTACTAAATGAAACCACATACTTATCTACTTCAAAATAACACTACAATAAGTTACTTGAGCCGTAGATGTAAAATAAAAAAGTGTATGTTTCGAACAAAATAAATAATAATAAAAAGTAATTTCAATTTTACACGCCCTAATGCCACTACTACTGCTCTAAGGGAATTCGTTGCAGTGGCAACATCATACTTTCAGTCAGAAATACACCCACGCACACGCCATATTCGCATTAAACTACAAAGGAACAATACCGTCATACATAGTTTTTGCGTAACTTTAACCGTTTACGCAGCGCACACAACAGAAGCTCTCAAAAGGAATAAATTTTCTGCGTTTTTGCAACATTTTTAATGCTCCGCTATCGGTCATAGCGTGATGTTATATAGCCAATATCCTTCCTCGATGAATAGTCTATCCAACACTAAAAGAATGTTTCAATTCGAACCAGTAGTTCCTGAGATTAGCGCGATCAAACAAACTCTTCAGCTTTATATAATAGTATAGAAGTATAAATTACAACTATTCGTGCCCTTAATTACATGTAATTGATAACGTTTGTTTAAAGGTAATCTAAATAAATATAAATAGCTATTATAACATTGTTTGTCTGTACTCAAATCTTAGTCTATTCATGCGATAGCCTAGTTGGGTGTGGAATGGACTGCCGAGACGAATGTCCGCATTCAAAACCTAAACACACTGTGACTTTTCTAAAATTATGTGTATTTGTGAATTATCGCTTTCTAAACGGTGCAGGGAAACATTTGGAAACCTTCAGTGAAAGACAGTTCCTCCATGAACATGAAGGCAGCAAAGCCTTGGAAACGTCGGGAGATATTTTTTTGTGTTGCTTTGAATGACGAGACGAGCTTGCCGTTCGCCTTATGGTAAGCGATCCGTAATCAGTAGAAATACAAACTTGAATTACAAAGTGTTGTTTGGTATTCCACTGCGCTCGTCTGAGACATGAGATATTAAGTCTCATTATATCCAGTAGTAACACTTGCTAAAATCCTTCAAACCGGAACACAACAGTGACTACACACTGCTGGTTGGCATCAGAAATAGACATAGCGTTGGTGCCCAGGCGGACTCTCACATATGAAAGACCTACCAACAGTACAAATTATAATATAACAGTGCGATAAAATCTTTAAACAGTATTATGTCAACTTTAGCAAAAGTAACAGTAATTTTGACCGTTACTATCAGACTAACCGCCATGCATTATAAATGTCGATGTCCTAGGTTTAGACTGGAAGCTAATGCCTAGCCTTTTAGCATCCATTAGTGCATTAGGCGTTAAGTGCATGACCTAAGATGAAATATAGCTACATTATGATGTTAAATTTATTTAGTTTAATATACATACATCTCGCTTTTATGTCCGAGGGGGTAGGCAGAAGTGAAACCAGGGTTACTTTTCGCCCGTGTTGCGTCCCATGATGTGATAGGCGAGTCTATTTTTTTATTTATTTATTAGGCACAGAAGCAATGTACAAAGATACTTAATCATCTAATATACAGTAGGTATACATAATAACATTTTAAAATTTGTACCGATAAAACACGCGCACAACATTCAAATAGTATCGCTAAATTTTAATTAAAATGATAAAGGTACAAACAAGATATAAATTTTAAAGTAGTTTTAAAATTTGTATTATTGTTTTAAAGTGGTAAATACTCTGGTGAAATATATCCAACTCCTTGCAGTGTTCATTGTAACAATTACACATTAAATGGACTATTATGTACTACTATTGCCATATTGGGTACAAATTTCAGGCTCAGTGCTGATAAGGGGCCGTTCAAGTATTACGTAACACAATTTAGGGGGGGGGGGGTGTCTTGTAACACGTTACGATGCGTAACAGGCGCGGGAGGGGGTTCGTACAACGTTATGTAACATTTTTTTTTTTTAAAACAATAACAAATGTATTTTAGCGACTTTCGGGTACTTTGCGTAACATAATTGTGAATATTAGAAAAAAATATAATCTTAGAGTTACATAATTCTTGAAGGGGGACCAAAAATCTTCAAATATTGCGTTGTGTGTGAAATGTACCAATCCGCACTACAGCGTGGTGGACTAAGGCCTAATCCCTCTCAGTAGTAGAGGAGGCCCGTGCTCAGCAGTGGGACAGTATATAATACAGGGCTGATATTATTCTGCAATAAAGAATTTATATTTGTATTTAAAAATACAGCATAATTTCAGTTTCTTTAGAGTATATTTTAAAAACAGTTTTGAAAGTCCCAAGAACAATACCTCGTCTTTGGATTTGCATAAAATCTCTTCCGACTTAACAAATCTTTGAATTTTAATAGCATGAATATTCATTTATTAGCGGCCATTGTCTTTTTTGGGAGTTTTATCTTTAAGTTTAGGTGAAGAAATCTATATATATAAAAATGAATCCCTATTTCGCTTGGTCACGCCATCACGCGTGAACGGCTGGACCGATTTTAACTATTATTTTTTTGTTGTGTTTGTTATTGTCAGGAGAAGGTTCTTGTGAAAAAAAATTGCGTCGAAAATTAGAAAATTTAAGAAAACTTAACGAAAACATTAATTGTATATAACTGTCAATTGTTTGAAATAACTGTCAGCGATTGACAGAATGCGCGCGTGCATACATAGTTAAGACGGGACAACATCTGTCGGGTCAGCTAGTATATAATAAAAAGGAAGTTTGTGTAAGATATATTTTATGTCCGCCCAGATAGCTACCACTGGGCCAGAGTGGTCTAAGGCCTAATCCCTCTCAGTGCAGGAGGCCTTCGCAGTGGGACAGTATATAATAATAATAAAATAATAATATCAGCCCTGTATTATATACTTGCCCACTGCTGCACGGGCCTCCTCTACTACTGAGAGGGATTAGGCCTTAGTCCACCACGCTGGCCTAGTGCGCATTGGTAGACTTCACAAACCTTCGAAATTCCTATAGAGAACTTCTCAGATGTGCAGGTTTCCTTATGATGTTTTCCTTCACCGTTAAAGCGAACGATTTCTTCGAAATCACAAAGAATAGACACATGATTTTTTAGAACAGTCAGAGGTGTGTGCCCTTGGGATTTGAACCTGCGTACATTCGTCTTGGCAGTCCGTTCCACACCCAACTAGGCTATCGTCGCTTCGTAGTATATAATACACGGCTGATATTACATCGATATATCGGGCACAATAATGGCTACCCGAGACATCAACACGGCGTACAATACTGCTACATTTTAATAAAAACATCCCGTTAAGTTTGTTTAAGTCTAATTTTAAATTCTAATTGGACTTATCGTCTCTCCTCTTAAGCGATATTTTATGCATTTACTGGACGTTACTTGGAGGGGTGACGAATTGCATAGTCACAGAAACGGGATGCAATAGACTTTTGTTGGTGATAGGATATAGATATGACCTGGATAGCGACAAAACACAAGGTGTTAAAACCCATAGTGGTCCACGTGTATCGCGTTCCGGGATCAGCCTGTGTATATCCTGTGTATATGAAAAAAGTAAATTTCAAACTTTACTCTAATAACACACGAATTTGAGAAAATTCATGCATTTTATTTTCCCGCTTATAATTTTATCTTTTACTACAGTTTTATTTTGAATTACTGTTTGTTTTTTATGATTAACAGACAGTTTCGACATTTTCATTTAATGTAATCTCAAAAGTTAGCATACTTATCAAAAATATTAAATCGCAAGTAATCTTGAACTTTGATGCAGTTTATGAGTCCGTCAGTGTATATGTGTGGTAGGTCTCTCATATGTGAGAGTCTGCCTTGGGTACCACGGCAATGTCTATTTCTGTCAAGCAGTGTGTAGTCACTGTTGTAGGTTTGAACATTGTAGCCAGTGTAACTACTGGACATAATAATTAACATCTCAAGTCTCAGACGAGCGCAGTGGAATACCAAACAATACTTTGTAATTCAAGGTGTTGGATCTACTGTTTATGGATCGTATCGCTTACCATCAGGCGAAGGGCAAGCTCGTATCGCCATTCTGTCTGTTGGCTTGTCGAGGGATAATGATATCATCAGATGGCTATCTCATGCCTTTTGACAAAATCATGCTGTCTTGTTAAGATGCTTCTTCTATGACAGAAGGACCCAAGATTACAGGAAGGAACACGCGCCGGCAAAATATTACAAAGCCCAATGATTTCTTATGTTTACGCGAATGTTAGACATTAAATTTAAACATTTTTTTCGGATTTTGTCGCGGTTTTTTTCATGAGACTTTGCAGTTTTCATGGTCTTACTTTCAATCTCTCCGTGACCATAATTATGTATGAAATTATTCATATTTAGTATGAAAAACAACTGAGTTACCGAAAAATACAATTGAATTGCCTTAAATATGAGAATAATTATTACGATTACATTAAAAACATAGTGTCTTAGGGACACTTCAACCAGTATAAAATAGCAGCATAACGTAGTTATCCCATAAAGATTTTTTTGTGTTTATGAGAGTGTAGTTTAAAGTAGACAAACTTTTAGGCACTAAAAAGTGGAATGGAAGGGAAGAAATTGAATTTACTAATAAGACTGATTTTAATTCTTTAATTAACTGTGATTTGTAATAAATACTTATACAAATTTAATGTATTTTATTTGAGCCTTTATTACGCGATTGTAGAACAGTCAAAGAGCTCAAAAAAACTACTCTATAGGAGGGGACCAGTAGGCACTAAAAATATTACAGGGGACTAGTGAGCACAGGGTACGAATTTCAGGGGACCAGTAGGTGCGGAGCCGGTTCTGCTGATGTTTACGTCAAAACCAGTCTTCCTCTCTTGTCAACGATGCCCACTCGCTGCATCCAGCTAATAAACCCTCTGTTCTGTCTCATGTCCGCCTTCTTCCCTCCCACGCACTCTGAGAGAGGTCTTCTGTGCCACACTGAAAAATATTGTTTGGTACCAGTGGTATATCAAAAATAATTTTAACAAAACATTAAACCGCCTTCAAAAACCAAAAAATAATTTCATATATCAGGTATATATTGGATACCAATTTTGGAGTCGTTGCCTAATTAAAATTGCAATCTGGAGAGATATTCTTTCGAATAAAAAAAGGATTTCCCAAATCGGTTCATAAATGAGCGAGTTCTGAGGTAACTAATAAAAAATCACGTCGAATTGATAACCTCCTTTTTTTGAAATCGGTTAAAAATAACGCATCCTACTAATATTATAAATGCGAAAGTTTGTGAGGATGTATGTTTGTTCATCTTTCACGAAAAAACTACTGAACGGATTTGGATAAAACTTTACAGTAATATTGGTTATACATTAGACTAACACATAGGCTACAATTTATAATGATTTTGTGTAATTTGGTCACAATATAATGATACATATCGAGGAAGTCGGAAAAAAAACCCGGAAAACTACTTCACGCGGGCAAGGCGCGAGCAATAGCTAATAATAATATGCATCGGGAATTGCTGTATTTTCATAGATTAATTGGCACATGTGTATCACTTTGCAATGTTTGTTTGAACTAGAGATGTGATATTAAGACGGGTGTTTAGCAATCAGCCCATCACCGGATCTTAATGTCGGAAGAAAGTAGAAAAAAATGCTATAAAAACCGCAAAATAATTTTATTTCGATATCCAACATTCAGATTGTGGAACGGACTACCGAGGTGAATGTCTGCAGTTTCAAATCCCAAGGCCACACACCTCTGACTTTTCTAAAGTTATGTGTGTATTTGTGAATTATCGCTTGCTTTAACGGTGAAGGAAAACATCGTGAGGAAACCTGCATACCTGAGAAGTTCTCTATAGGAATTTTCGAGGGTGTGTGAAGTCTACCCATCCGCACTAGGCCAGCGTGGTGGACTAAGGCCTAATCTCAGTAGTAGAGGAGGCCCGTGCAGTGGGACAGTATATAATACAGGGCAGATATTATTATATCTAACATTATCGTAAACATAAAGAATCAAAAACCCCTTACCAACATTATAAAAACATGAATTCAAATCCATTTCACAATGGTTAACGAAAACTCGTCTCTCTCCCGAGCTGGATACGGCACATTCTGGATCGTAATTATCTGGGCAGGATATAGGGCAGGTATGGGAACAATACCTTCCATCTACACCTATGCTTAAAGACCTAGAAGATTACCAACAGTTTAAAGAACGTTGTAAGAATCACAAGTCGAATGGATGAGATAAGCTTGAGACCGAAAAGGTGGCACGAAATGAGGGAGGCCTTCACTTAGCAGTGGGACTCTACGGGTTGTGGATGATGATAATAATGATGATGATGGTCGTGGTCGTGATGATGATCGTGATGATGATGTTGATGATCATGATCATGATAAAAACGTACAATGTAGTGACGCACATAAACAAACTACTTTTATTCCTAAAAGGTAGGCAAAGGGAAGACTAGAGCACAATTTTTTCACGTATATTCTGTCACTAGACTTTTTTATACTAGACAATGTGACCTTTGCCTCTGCACCTGATAGTAAGTGGAGTGGGGTCCAATAGAGTAGACTGACGAGAGATTACCCCTCAGTCGACACAATCATGCCTGTTGGAATCAGATATACACAGGCTGATCCCGGAACGCGAAGCACGTGGGCCACTATGGCGAGTTTTAACACCTTGTATGGTGGTCACTATCTGGGCGGATATAAAATAACAACTTTATTGCAACAAAAGAACACAGAAATACTAACATTAAGAATTGCTTAAACAATAATTTGCATATCTTAGTTAAGCATTACAATAATTATCGGGGGTCCCCAAACTAGGTTATGTCTGTATCTTGGGATCTTATAATGAGAGTCAAAATCTCATGAATATCCTACCAGCAAAATATTTTGATTTCGCCCAGATACCAAGCGTACACAAGGTGTTAAAACCTTCCAGAGTAGCCTACATGCTTGCCTTCTATTATCAGCCTGTGTATGTCCTTCAAACTGGCTAGAATGGGTTAACTAAGGGTAGTCATCTCTTTCAGAGGAGATCTTTCGCTGCAGGTCGTGTTCGCTTCCATAGTCGGCAGCCAGAGGTCCTGGCGAGCGGTGCCACACTTCTGTAAGGTGGTCATCTCGCAAAAGGAGGGTGCCGAGAGGGATCGGGGGAGGGAGGATCCCTCCCGCCGCCAGAGGAGACGTAGGAGGCGCCGGGACGACTGACCGGCGTCTCCCAACCTGTGGACTGGGGGCGTTTGGAGAATTCCACCACGGTATCCCCTGCCTGTCGTAAAAGGCAAAAGTAGAAAAGGCTAGAATTAACTCCTTCAAACAAGCCGGCATGAGTCTGAGGGTAATCATCTCTCGTCAGTCGCTATCTGGACTCCACTTCCATCAGGTGCAGAGACTCACTTTGCTGACTCCGCATAAACAATAGTTAAATAGTGTCGCTTGAATACAAGAGCTGACTAAGATGAAATCTGTTACCTTCTAGAAGATAAACTTCTCCTGGATTTGTCCATTGGGCTAGGTCTTGGAGGAGGTAATGGCATTGGATTGTAGGAAAATGGTCTCTCAGTGTTATGAGATGCGATATTTCTACATCTTTCTAATTCTATTTGCTTATATCCTGGAAATCAAAGAGTTGTAAGATTATATAGAGCGCATTGGGAAGATTGTCATACAAACATTTTGCGCTCATGCGATGGTTCAATCTACCGTGAAATAGCAAAACATCAATGTAAAATACTTCAGTTCCACGTCATGATTTGCCCGTTGTTAATGCGAATATTAGAATATTTTCTGTAAATATATTTTTGTATTAATGTCTAAGGACGCTGACATCTTGTCATACGGACATTAAATAAGACAGCGACTTATTACTATTGGTAATAACTTTTGGAACAAAAATTTTACCCTGATGTTCGGTCTATAACTAACTATATAGTGTAATACTTTTTATTGCTTTGAATGACGAGACGAGCTTGCCGTTCGCCTGGTGGTAAGCGATCCATAAACAGTAAAAACACCAACACCTTGAATTACAAAGTATTTGGTATTCCACTGCGCTCGTGTGAGACATGAGATGTTAATTATTATGTCCAGTAGTTACACTGGCTACAATATTTTTCTAACTGGAACACAACAGACTACACATTGCTTGGCGGTAGAAATAGGCGGACTCTCACATATTATGAGAGACCTATCAGTAAATCATGTCTTTTCACCAGACTCTTTGTTAAACCCATACTTACGATTTTCTTCATATTTAAAATTGCAGTTAACTTTTCTAAAATAGCAATCGTTCAGAAACAACCTATATTTTAATTGTCCGTTGTCTTTCTTGACTCCGCAAACAGAATTCAAAGTGTTATTACAGTCTAAATTGGCGCAGTCGATAAACTTTTTCTTTGGTTTCTCTTTCTTTTGTATATTTGCTTCTTTATTTCTTTCTGTCTTAGATGTTTCTACATTTTCATTGTTTTTGCCTGATATGAAAACTATGTCTTCGTTTGGCGCTTCTGTAGAAGAAAATACATTTTGGTCAAATGTTGGTAATGTCTTGTTAAATTTACATATAATAAAACGGTAACAGGTCGATGTCTGTACATTAAAGATATTGTAGAAAACTAATGGGGTATCTTTAATAGAGCAACAGATACCAGATACCAAAATAACAGTTTTTCTGGTGGTAGGATATATTTATATCCGCCCGGATAGCGACCACCGTACACAAGGTGTTAAAACCCGCCATAGTGGCACATGTTTGTCGCGTTCCGGGATCAGCCTGTGTATATTCCGTTCCAACAGGCATAATTGTGTCGACTGAGGGGTAATCTCTCGTCAGTCGACATTCTATTGCACTCCACTAACGTTACCATCAGGTACAGTGGGGTCATTTTGATCGTATAAAAAGTCCTGGATTAGCTTAATGGCTAGTTTTTATACTAAAAAAGTAATAGGGAAAATCGTAGACGGTGTTGCGAGCAAAATCTATTTTGGGAATCACCAGAATTGCCTTTTTATTGAGTGGAAGTATGGACATAAAAGCGGCGATAGCCTAGTTAGGAGTGGAACAGACTGGCGGGACGAATGTCTGCAGGTCCAAAACCCAAACACAGCTCCGACTTTTCTAAACTTAGTGTGTTGCGTGAGTACCTTGCTCGGTGAAGTTAAACATCGCGACAAAACCCGCATAACTGAGAAGTTCTCTAAAAGAATTTCGAAAGTCAAGTCTGCTAACCTGGTCTAGGCAAACGAGGTAGACTACGGCCTAATCCCTTTGAATAGTCGAGAAGGTCCGTGCCCACTCGGACAGTATACAATACGGAGTAGACACAAATTCAAGCTTAATTTTTTGTGTAAGATTTTTATTTGATATATCCAAGATTCAAATGACTTTCGGATGGCTAGCCGGTAGGATAAAGCAAGATAAATAAACTTACCAGTCTCAATTCTAACATTCCGATCATTCATAATGTCTCCAACTGTTTTCCTATATAATATATCTCCTATCTTCATTTTATCATCATCGAAATTCCTCTGAACTTCTTTTTCATTTGGCACAAAGACTACGTCTTCTGTTGCTTCTATTTCTGCTTCTGTGGTCGTTGTCTCTGGTATCATTAATTTTGTATTCTCTGTTGTTTCTGTTGTTTTTGGTTCGTTTATTATATTTTGAGGTTGGTCTACGACATCAGCATGGCCAGAATTTATTACTATGACATCGGAATTATTGGCTGTATGGCATTTCGTGTTAATAATTAGAACGGGGACTAAAACGGCGGGAAATAAAAAGTACGGCGCCGCCATTTTGTTTTTGTTTATTTTTAAATCATGATTTGTTTTTAATATTTTACCTCAGAAAATCCACTGTTTTTAATATTTTGCCGTATTTTAGTATTATGTTTCTATTACTTGTTTTATAAAGCACAAGTATGAACAATTCAGTTAGGCAATACAGATTTGCGAACAATGGGTGAGAAACAATAGATTTTTGTTTTCAAAACTAAACCTATGTTTTCTAAATAATTACGAGTACCTACACTATTAAGTAATTCGCCATAGACTGAAAATATGGCCAGTGTTTCTAACTAGCTATTGATCAGACGTCCCATACTGATAATGTGAGAGATAATACAGCAATCGTAAACAAAAACAAAATTAACTTATCTTTCACAATGGAGAAAATTTTAAAATTAATTTATAATATATTGAGTAACTTTAGAATAATACGTTACAATAAAAAAATATAACTATGCCCTCGTGTTTTTTACTTTACTGTAATCAAAAAAGTGTACGCAAATTTTTACAGCGCCATCTCTGATCAACGCTTTAAACTAGCTTACAATCCGGTAGACTATTTTTGTAACTGTTAAGTGCTTCATTACAATATCAATAGATGGCGTTGAATTACATTTTTTGTTTCTATAATTTACCACTAGATGTCACTGCCTTGCATACTATTTAACAAGCGAATAAAATATATCAATAAAAATAATATTAACAAGTAGTTATACTAACAACATTAGACATTATATCCGATCAATAATATACCTTAATTTAAAAAGATTCTAATATTAAATATCCAATTTTAATCATGAAACAGAGAATTTAATAATGGTGAAAAATGAGGCTTAAAGAAAACAAAACCCGCTTTTATAAAACCTACTTAGTTTTTTATGAAAACTACGCTTTGAATGTCCAAATTATTCAGAGAAAGGTAAACAGCGGAGCTGAGGCTGTTCATAAAATACTTCAAAAACTACTACTTACATATTTAATGAACGTCGAAATATGATTTTTAAATTTCGGGTCTGCTTAATTTTTTTTAACCGACTTCAAAAAAGGAGGGTTGTCTCATTTCGACTGTATGTTTCTTTTTTTTTGGTGTCTGTTACGCGATTACTCTGCCAATTGAGGACCGATTTTCAAAATCCTTTCTTTGTTCGAAAGCGGATACTTCTGAAGGGATACTTCTGAAGTGGTGTCATAGGCACCAAGTCAGGATCTGATTGGATCCTGGAGAAATCGGGGGCAACCTTCTAATTTTATAGGCTCACACATAGTTTTTCGCAAAAAGTACGCGGTACTTGTAATATATTTTCTTTGCAAAACCTAATAAAAAAGGTCCACCAGAACCAGGAAATATTTTAATGTGGTCTATGAGAAAAAAAAGTTTGTTTTTTTTTTATTGCTTTGAATGACAAGACGAGCTTGCCGTTCGCCTGATGGTAAGCGATCCATAAACAGTAGAAACATCAACACCTTTAATTACAAATTATTTGTTATTCCACTGCGCTCGCCATGAGACATGAGATGTTAAATCTCAGTATACCTCTGGTATACATAGATAAAACATTATTTTCATTATAATCTTAAAAGCTTATCAAGAAAACAATTTTTCCGCGAATTCAAGCGAAATTATGAATTATTCCGAAAGACCTTTGGAATTAAAAATTAATTGTATAGGTTTGAAAGTAAGAATTAATGTACGACGTCCTACTAGGATATGCTATGGAAATATGCTGACTAGGAAGCGAAGAGATATGATATTATTGTACAAAATTTCGCCATAGTTCGAATACGGCTAGCTGAGGACCTAGGTTCAATGTAAATACTAACACCCTTATTCATAGACTTTATTTATCTAAGAACGGAGCATTGCTATGATAACAAGTCTGTATCTCAGAGCTGACGGCATGGCAGCCTTCGCAGTACGTAGACGTAGGGCCGTTGTGATTGACTAATATTGAGATACAACTTAAATCTTTGGCTATCAGATAAACAAAGCTGAACAAACAGCACACTGTCAGATAAACAAAGCTGAGAAACAGACTTGTTATCACAGCAATGTTCGGTCCTTCGATAAATAACGTCAATGTATAAGGAGGTAAGTATGTAAATGGTTAAATTAAGAGAGAGGACAATCAGAAGATGGGCTGATGAAAAAAAGACTATAGCAGGAAGAGACTGGATCCCTGCAGGAGACGGGTCGCATTAGGCGACACCGCGCAGGAATGGCTGCGAAGACTTAGACGCTTCCGTCGGAGGAAGCCCGCAGCCATCCCAAATGCGCCGAAGAGCCCCCGCGGAGTTTTAGTTGGTAGGTCATGCGTAAGATGTACCAAAAAAAGGGAGAGGCTGGACAAAAATAGCAAAGGACAAAGTAAAGTGGAAGGAGATGGAAGAGGCCTTTGCCTAAGAGGCATACAGACGAGGCTGTCGATAGAAATTAACGAGAGCTAACTATAACCCAAATTCCTTTTATTTTTATCTTAACTAGCTAATAACCTATTTGCTTATTATTACTGTATATTATTATTAAAGACTTTTATTATTATGTTGTATCTTTCCTGCGGGAAATCATGGCACAAAGGCCGGTCCTGTTGGAAGGCTTGCAAAACATGGATCCAACACGGAGAAGCCCCTATAAGATAAGCCACCGAAGCAGTCGGCAGAATATTATAGCTTAACCCAGTAGTGTACACGGTTAAGTTGAACATTAAAATAACATAGCTACACCACTCCCGCGGCTACCGGGGATCTAATTAGACAACACAGACTGCGCGAGGTACGACCTGGGGGTGCGGGTCCGTTGTCATTGACGTATATTCTAGACACGAACGTCCATATAAACTATTTGTTCAAAATCTGAACTAAAATGGCATAACGTCACTGTTATAACCTATTTATTCACTTGAACAATAAATAATTGTACTTATTTAACTATGTATATAATATAATATCAGCCCTGTATTATATACTGTCCCACTGCACGGGCCCCCTCTACTACTGAGAGGGATTAGGCCTTAGTCCACCACGCTATAATGAGGGTAGACTTCACATACCTTCAAAATTCCTATAGAGAATTTCTCAGGTGTGCAAAATTTTCTCACAATGTTTCCCTTCATCGTTAAAGTAAGCGATAATTCACAAAGAATACCCACATAATCTTACAAAAGTCAGATGGTATGCCCTCGGGATTTGAACCTGCGGACATTCGTCTCGACAGTCCGTTCCACAACTAACTAGGCTATCGCTTATTTGACTTATATTTTTTATTCAAATCCAGGTTTACACTTAGACTCGAGTTCTTATATCATGAGCGCCACTTCGTACACAACTGTCAATATTGACCATACTAGTCAGTTTGAATGGATTGCAGTTCAATTCAGTTGAACGCAGTGAATGTTCGGAACGCTAAATACATAGTACATATATATCGATTGTCGCACGTTAACATGTTAAAAACTTTCTATTTATTGTAACTACTACTAGGATATATTTTATATTATGTATCCGCCTGGATAGCGACAATACACAAGGTGTTAAAACCCGCCATAGTAGCCCACGCACTCTAGAATCAGCTTCTGTATATTCAGTTACAACAGGCATAATTGTGTCGACTGAGGGGTAATCTCTCGTCAGTCGACATTCTATGAGACTTGTCGCACGTTAACATGTTAAAAACTTTCTATTTATTGTAACTACTACTAGGATATATTTTATATTATGTATCCGCCTGGATAGCGACAATACACAAGGTGTTAAAACCCGCCATAGTAGCCCATGCACTCTAGAATCAGCTTCTGTATATTCAGTTACAACAGGCATAATTGTGTCGACTGAGGGGTAATCTCTCGTCAGTCGACATTCTATGAGACTCCACTCTTCACCATCAGGTGCATTGGCACTTTGCAGTGCTAATAAAAATGAGATACGAAAACTAAATCGACGTGGAAAGCTGAAAGCATGCGTACGCGTCTCCTTACAAAACTACCCAGTTATTCATAGACGTTTTTTATACGGATGGAATAAAGCTGTGATAACAAGTCTGTTTCAGTGCTGACGGCATGGCAGCCTTCGCAGTGCGTAGATAGGGCTGTTGTGATTGGCTAATATTGTTGTATCTCAAAGCTGAATTAAGCTGAATGTAATTAGGCCTTTAATCCGATAATTTTCTCGTCCCCGTGGAACAATGGAAAACCGTCGTCGCTCGCGGCGTACATGCTTCGTAACTGTGTTTAGATTCCTTTGTTACCACAGGTTCTTAGAAAAACGTGGTATTGAAGACAATAATGCTTTGTGATGAGCAAAGATGGTTCAATCTCCATCTACGAGGTGAATGTATGCGAGTGCCTTAGCACCATTACGATCATGTACTACGTACTAGATTTAGCGTTCCGAACATTCACTGTGTTCAAATGAATTGAACTGGAATCCATGCAAACTGACTTTAGTATGGTCAATATTGACAGCTTGTGGTTGTGTACGGAGTGGCGCTCCTGATATAAGAACTCGAGTCTAAGTGTAAACCTGGATTTGAATAAAATATATTACTCAAATAAGTAAAATTATTTGTTGTTCAAGTGAATAAATAGGTTATAATAGTGACATTTTGCCATTTTAGTTCAGATTTTGAACAAATAGTTTATATGGACGTTCGTGTCTATAGAATATACGTCAATGATCACGATGTATTTATGTCGATACGTTTGTGCCTAATTTTTATTATATTTTACGACTTACAACCAACATATTAAATAACGAGGCCTTATTAAGTCTACGGGGACCTATCTTTACTAGTGGTGGGTATCATATGTGAGAGTCCGCCTGGGTAGGCAGTGAGGCACCATCGCAATGTCTATTTCAACCGCGAGCAAAAGCTCTATCTCTGTAAAAAATTATAATGTACTTGTTTGTTATCTATCTACATATAAATGAATCCCTATTTTCCTTGGTCATGCCATCACACGTGAACGGCTGGACCGATTTCACTATTTTTATTTTTGTTGTGTTTGTTATTGTCAGGAGATGATTCTTATGAAAGAAAAATTCAAAGAATTGCGCGGAACATTAGAAAATTAAACGACAATATTAATTTTACATAACTGTCAGTGGTTTGAAATAACTGTCAGCGATCGACAGAATGCGCGCGTGCATACATAGTTAAGACAGGACAACGTCTGTCGGGTCAACTAGTCATTAATAAATGAAAAAAAGGTGCTCCAAAGGCTCGAGGGAGGTCCTAAGCGTTTGCCCAGTACCCTTTCTCAAAGACCGCCTCTACCTAAACCTTCTTACTAGAGGTCCGTGCAGCACTGAGACAGTATAATAATAATAATAATATCAGCCCTGTATTATATACTTGCCCACTGCTGCACGGGCCTCCTCTACTACTGAGAGGGATTAGACCTTAGTCCACCACGCTGTAGTGCGGGTAGACTTCACACACCTTTGAAATTCCTACAGAGAACTTCTCAGATGTGCAGGTTTCCTCACGATGTTTTCCTTCACCGTTAAAGCGAACAATAAATTCACAAATACACACATGATTTTAGAAAAGTCAGAGGTGTGTTTGGGATTTGAGCCTGCGGGCATTCGTCTTGGCAGTCCGTTCCACATCCAACTAGGCTATCGCCGCTATTAGACAGTATATAAGGCTGATATTATACTCCTGTTGCAGACTCCCGTGGTGCCGATGGTGATATCGAACTTGCCTGCCAACTCTGCAAAGGGTAAGTGACTATAAATGACTTTTTACTAGTGGTAGGTCTCTCTTATGCGACAGTCTGTTTGAAGGTACCGCAATGTCTATTTCTACCACCAAGCAGCGTGTAGTCTGTTGTGTTGTTGAACATTGTAGCCAGTGTAACTGGACATAATAATTAACATCTCATGTCTTACAATGGGTAGTGGAATACCAAACAATACTTTATAGTTCAAGGTGTTGATTTACCCCGTAATTCGGTCTTCCCCCATGTCACCATACCACTTTGATAAGCACTGATGTACTCTAGTGACAATAAATACATGTATTTTCAAAATCCCTTTCCGGGATTCAAACCCGCATGAACTTAATAGAAAACGTATATAATTAATAAAACATAAGTTCTTTATTTTGAGGACATAAAACGCTATCTCTTTGCGTTTTCTTGATCACGCAAAAATCAACCTTATTCCTTTGTGTTAAAGTTCAAAATGTAACCCCGAATATTCATGAAAGATAAATGGCGTTTAGCGAAAGAGGGTATATACGGAGTTATTGAAGTGGAAACTTGAGCCTTATTTCTATAGTGATAAGGTCGACTTTCAAATGAGGGAGGTCATATCAAGTGTCAAAGTTTAAGCGATGTACTAAAGAGATAGTTAATGCAAAGTTCACCTTTACTTCATAAGGATGGAAGAATTTTTATCGATATCGATATAAAATATAAATGTTAGCTACATAGATGATGCGGCGATAGCTTAGTTAAGTGAAACGGAGTGCCGAGACGAATGTCCGCAGGTTCAAAACCCAAACACACCTCTGACTTCTTAAATTATGTGTGTATTTGTGAATTATCGCTTGCTTTAACGGTGAAGGAAAACAAAAACATTTTTATTTTTATCCAAGCGAAACAATGTTTAGACTTCATCTGCTTTAACTAGCGTCAAATGGTATTTACTGGTGGTTTCTCATATGTGAGAGTCCGCCGAAGGTACCATACATAATGAGATTTAACATCTCACGTCTCAGGATGGCGAGTGCAGTGGAATACCAAACAATACTTTGTAATTCAAGGTGTTGTTTCTACTGTTTATGGATCGTATCGCTTACCATCAGGCGGACGGCAAGCTCGTCTCGTTATTCAAAGAAATAAAAAAAAAGCGTCACAATTTTTTTCCACCACGCGACCTCAACAGTAATCGTTATATTTCAATCAATTTACATAAAACCGTAATGTAATATTAACCGAAAGCTTCCTCAATAATTGCGCTATCTTTTAGTAAAAACCGTACAAAAATCCGTTCAGTAGATTTTGAGAAAATCGATCACGTACAGACGGCTTTTAGGGACTTTGTTTTATATGTATAGATAGATATAAAAATGATAATATCGATAAACACATCGCAGCACATCATTAGCACTTCAGACGCGCTAACCGAGCGCGGCAGTGATGTTATTCGTGTAACCGGTTGGACCGTGTGTAGGGCTTTCTGTCCATCACTGAAACAATGTCCATAACTACTCCCTTCACTTTGAATTATTTTGAATTCAAATTTAGAATTATAAATGTTTTTATAAACCGAACAAAATTGTGACCAAATGAGTAAAGCTACTGTCAACTGTTTTTGAATTCAAATTTCGAATAACAAATGCTTATAGATATAAACGGACAAAAATGATGACCAAATGAATGCAGTTACATACTATATTATGTAATTATTAGCTGTATTTTAATTCAAATTTCGAATTGCTACTATAATCCGACCATAATATGAGTAGGTACTCTCAATTTTTAATTCAAATTTGGAACTACAAACGTCTTATTATCCGACCCAAATAACGAACAGATGAATAGTGTTTTTAAATTCATATTTCGAATTGTTGTTAATCCGACTAACATCAAAGCTGTTGGAGGCATCAACTCCTATCTGTTTATGTATGTCCTATTTCTTTACATTTTAATTCTTAACCTACTTGATAGTATTTTATTACCAATATATCTTCCTCCGAATTGATATCGTACAATATTCTTATAGCTTCCCAGCCTTTGTATCCTATGTTCCTATCCTATCCAAATAACTCGACATTGGCTAAATGCATCTAAACTGCGAAGCCAAAAAAGGAAAAAAAATAGCTGTTGGCGGTACATATTATGTTCAGAAGCAAAAGCTGAAACTGCTGAGTTCATTGAGTACATAGATATACCTTGGACTTTTGTAGGATACATACAAGGTGTTAAAACCCGCCATAGTGGCGTAAGTGTCGCGTTCCGGGATCAGCCTGTGTATATCCAGTTCTAACAGGCATAATTGTGTCGACTGAGGGGTAATCTCTCGTCAGTCTATTCTATTGGACTCTACTTGCCATCAGATGTAGTACTGTCACTTTTCCATGCACATAATAAAGCCAGCTCAGCTTTCAATACCAAATGTAACTTAAGCTTAAACTCTGAAAGGGAAACTATGGGTTTAGTTCTAAAAATCTCTCTCTTAATGATTTATCTAACGCGAATGTTAGATATTAAAATTAAATTATTTTTCGGATTTTATCGCGGTTTTATTTTTAGTTTTCTCCCGTTTCGAAGACTGCAGCCTTCATGGTCACGGACTGAGGTGTTGTTCATCCGCAAAGTCAATTACAATATCTACCTACATTTTACAATTATACAACTTTTTAAAATTTAGCTGTTCGTGGTCCGATCTACGCAGAATGAGCTCAGTGTCTTGAAGTCTGGCAGCCGGTATTTTGGGTTCCGATTGAATTAAATATGTCTCTTATTGAACATTGAATTACATTTCCTTGCATGCTTTAGGCTACTTTAATGGCGAGGACTACATAGGCGGAACCGCGAACGAAAACTAGCGTATAATCTATACATATTATAAAACAAAGTCCCCTTTTCTGTCTGTATGTTATCGATTTACTCAAAATCTACTGTACGGATTTTAATGAAATTTGGTAAGGAGACAGTTTAAGACCCTGGGAAAGTTATATACTTTCTATTCCGGGAAAATATATATACACACACACACCATCACGTATTTATCCCCGAAGGGGTATGCAGAGGCGCAACCAGGACACCCACTTTTCGCCAAGTGTGTTCCGTCCCATAATGTGATAGGGGGCGAGCCTATCGCCATATCGGGCACAAATTCCAGACTCCGTGCTGATACTGAGCAGTCAATCCCAAATATCACTTTGCTAACCCGGGATTCGAACCCAGGACCTCAGAGCGTTGCGTACCGCGCATGCAGTACAACTACGCCACCGAGGTGGAAAATATAGCGGAACTTCTATCCTGAAAAAGTCCTTCATGCGGACGAAGCCGCAGTCAAAAGTTATTATTATAAACCTTTTGCGTAAGGGAATAAAGCCGTTATTTTCTCAATTAAAAAATACTTTATTAAGAATCGAACCCTTTAGCGATGAGAGGGAAAATGTGTTCACCAAATGACGGGTATTTTTACAAAAACATATACTAATACGTTAGGGTCAGGTCCCATTGCGAAGCGACACGGCTGCTTTTAAACCAACGAAATGCTATTGATTTCTCATGTTGTTATCTATATGTATAAAAATGAATCCCTATTTCCCTTGGTCACGCCATCACGCGTGAACGGCTGGACCGATTTCACAAATTTTTTTGTTGCGTTTGTTATTGTCAGGAGAATTGTGGAAGAAAAAATCCAAAAAATTGCGTGGAAAATTAAAAAAATTAAGTAAACTTAACGGAAATATTAATTTTATATAACTGTCAATTGTTTGAAATAACTGTCAGCGATTGACAGAATGCGCGCTGCAAATTCATAGTTGAGACGGGACAACGTCTGTCGGGTTAGCTAGTTGATTTATGTTTACGCGAATGTTAGATGTTTAAAATTAATTAACGGATTTTATCGCGGTTTTTCATTTCTTTACATTATTTTGGATGACGAGACGAGCTTGCCGTTCGCCTGATAAGCGATACAATCCATAAACAGTAGAAACACCAACACCTTGAATTACAAAGTATTGTTTGGTATTCCACTACGCTCGTCATCCTGAGACATGAGATGTTAAATCTTATGTCCAGTAGTTACACTGGCTACAATGTCCTTCAAACCTACAACAGTGACTGCACACTTGGCGGCAGAAATAGACATTGCGGTGGTAGCTATCCAGGCGGCCACTCAGAGAGACCTGCCACCAGTACAATAATTTTATGTATAATAATAATTTTCTCCCGACGTTTCGAAGGCTGCATTGATAGGACTGATAGTAAAAACCTAAAACCACTTTGCCCAACCTGGGAATCGAACTATGAACGCACTGCAGTCGTACCGTAAACTACGCAACCGAGACGGTCAAATAATATCAGCCCTGTATTATATACTTGCCCACTGCTGAGCACGGGCCTCCTCTACTACTGAGAGGGATTAGGCCTTAGTCCACCACGCTGTAGTGCGGGTAGACTTTACACACCCTCAAAATTCCTATAGAGAACTTCTCAGGTATGCAGGTTTCCTCACGATGTTTTCCTTCACTGTAGCAAGCGATAATTCACAAATACACACATGATTAGTAAAGTCAGAGGTGTGTTTGGATTTGAACCTGCGGACATTCGTCTCGGCAGTCCGTTCCACATCCCACTAGGTTATCGCCCCTTCTATGTCATAATTTTTAATATTAATATTTGACTTGAATTTTAGATTTAACAGTCAGTTAACCTCATAAAATCTTGCTATCCCAGATAAATTGCTAGGGAAACGTTTCTCCAGGTCTATTGTCTTTGAAAACGCCTCGAAGTGGCCGTTTTGCTTTCATGGAATACTGGAGGCAGAAAACGTTATTTCCTTTATTCACTAAAGAATTGTCTAGCGCTTGGATGTTAGAATTGTAAGAATTAAAGTCGTATTAATAAATGAATCTTTTGAGTAAGATCTCAAGTAGACATTTAATGTATTGAACTATTTAATAAATAAAGCTTAAGCAAGCGATAATTCACATAGAATATATATATATTTTTTTAGAAAAGTCAGAGATGTATACCCTTGGGATTTGAACCTGCGGACATTCGTCTCGGCTGTCCATTCCACAAACAACTAGGCTATCGCACGCTTGCAAGTAATACAATTTATTCTAAACTAGCATGTACGTTTTTTCATTATTACAACTGTAAACAAACCTAAATAAATAAACGGCAATTACAAAACACCGAATCTACCCAAATCTCGAAAAGGCACAGAAAATTCATATCTTTCACTCGCTCGCTGTACACAATACGCCAGTACCTTTACGTCACAGCCTGAGGACATACATTTTGTAAAAATGGCTTCATCTGACATTAAGTTAATTAAAAACAAACGCAGCACAAAGGGATTTTATTTTAAAAAAGGTATGAATTTTGCCCCAAGTTTGCTTATGAGTTGAATGAATTGTAAAACAGAAGTTAATTGTTTAGTTTAGCAGGAATCCCTCCTAGCCGAAATTCAATGGAAAGCTAATTATTTATTTTATTCATTTATTTAAGGACCTTCAACAAAGGATACACGGCATATAATAAATACAATGTCGTAGCATTTGTACAATTAGCAATGTGACGTGCCTTTTCAATTACAGGAGACCACAGAATGCAAATTTATATATTAGTACAGCGGCAAAAATAATAATATTTGTTACTAATATTATTTGGATATATAAGTAGAAACTTAAAACAGACAAAAAGGATAAAACATAATAAGAAGTGACAGAACATAACAACATCTTATGTTATAACATGATCAACATAATCTCAACGGAGATCAGACAGAAGATATTATAGTGCACGAGTGTGTGCAATACACAAGCACTCTGTTCCTTCTCATAGTCCGGTGAGACAGTCTATCTACCTAACTACTGGTGGTAGGTCTGGCCTGTAGTTACCACTATTTCTACCGCCAAGCAGCAGTGTGTAGTCACTGTTGTGTTCCAGTTTGAAGGACATTGTAGCCAGTGTAACTACTGGACATATTTAACATCTCATGTCTCAGACAAGCGCAGTGGAATACCAAACAATATGTAATTCAAGTTGGTGTTTCTACTGTTTATGGATCGTATCGCTTATCAGGCGAACGGTAAGCTCGTCTCATCATTCACAGCAATAAAAAAAAACAATCCGACATGATTGAAGAGATCAGCTGGGCAAACGGCATTACGTGCCTAGGTACAGTATCCCACCGCTAACTTCTTGACGAGTTGAGACTGAGTAATATTTAAGGTGGAAAAATCCAGTCACAATTATTTTGGCCCGCCGCGGGATTCGAACCCAGGACCTGAGCGGTTGTACTCGTACCGTGTACAATCACAACTACGCCACTGAGGCTATCGAAGAGAAGTCGAGGCCTAATTTACATTATGTGTCCAATACTAAAGAATATAAAAAGAGCAACGATCAAAAAAGAACAGAAGAGAATAAAAAAAATAACAGTTTAAAACATTTTACTATTTATGTTTGTGTTTTTGAGAGAGGGTGTATAAGTATGAATCTACGCCACGATTAGGTTTTCAAAGGTTTCATAAATATTGTCATACAAAAATGTTGCGCTTATATAGTGGTTTAATCTTCTGTTAAATAGCAAAACACCAATAAAAAACACCTACTTCATATTTTTTCCATGTCATGATTTGCACGTTTTTACCGTTTTTTTTCTGTCAATATATTAATATCTAAGGACGCTGACATCTTGTCACACGGACATTTCAAATAACACAACGACTTACCAATTGGTATTAACTTTTGGAGTAACTAACATACATACATACATAACATCACGCATTTTATCCCCGAAGGGGTATGCAGAGGCGCAACTAGGGCACCCACTTTTCGCCAAGTGTGTTCCGTCCCATGATGTGATAGGGGGCGAGCCTATCGCCATATCGGGCACAAATTCCAGACTCCGGGCTGATACTGAGCATAAAAACCCAAATATCACTTTGCCCGACCCGGGATTCGAACCCAGAACCTCAGAGCGCTATTGTACCGGACATGCAATACAACTACGCCACCGAGGCAGTCAGTCGAGGAGTAACTAACTATACTGTTTAATGCATTGATGTATATTCTACAGACACGAACGTCCATATAAACTATTTGTTCAAAATCTGAACTAAATAGGCGACCAAAACGTCACTGTTATAATCTATTTATCCACTTGAACAAGAAATAATTTTACTTTTTTGACTAAATTTTTTTATTCAAATTCAGGTTTACGTTTAAACTCGAGTTCTTATATCATGAGAGTCACTCCGTACACAACCACAAGCTGCCAATATTGACCATACTAAAGTCGGTTTGAATGGATAGCAGTTCAATTCAGTTGAACACAGTGCATGTTCGGAACGCCAAATCTAGAAGTACATATATATCAATGGTTTAATATCTTTGTAATAATGCAATCACTATCATCACTACATAGTACTTATAAAACAAAGTCGCTTTCTCTGTCCCTATGTGTGCTTAAATCTTTAAAACTACGCAACGGATTTTGATGCGGTTCTTTTTAATAGATAGAATGATTCAAGAGGAAGGTTTATATGTATAATAATAACATCCATTAAATAGTCAGCATTGCACCCGTGCGAAGCCGGGGCGGGTCGCTAGTTTTATATAAATCAGAAATAGACATCCAGTTACAAGTAGACCAGATTTGAGACTGAGTTGTACAGGCGTTAAGGCAGAGTACTGCCCTCGCTTAGTCTCGAGGTTGGAGGGCTGTTCACGGCACTCCGAGCGCTTTCCTCGCCCTCTCAAGAAACGTAGATTTTACATGCAAAATGGTATTTTATTTAAAACTGTTTGTAATGAGGATGTGATTATGATTGAAAAATATTCATATAATTTACATTTTACTAAGTAGGTCTAATGGTGGGTGTAACCACGGTTCCAAACAGCAGACTTTCCAAGTTCTTTTTAACTTTCTGTTCTCTAAACTGAGACTGGGTTTTTCCGTCTTAAAAATTACCCAGTCGCAGCTCGGAGTTAGGAAGCGGTGTGATACCGTGCCTCGGCATGTAAAGCCGTTGGTCCTGATCTCTCTCCTGTCATGTCGTCTCACCGGACTATGAGAAACACAGAGTGCTTGTGTATTGCACACACTACAATATCTCCTAATAATATAATATATAATTATATCAGCTCTGTATTATATACTTACTGTCCCACTGTTGGGCACGGACCTCCTCTACTACTAAGAGGGATTAGGCCGTAGTCCACCACGCTGGCCTAGTGCGGGTTAGTAGACTTCACACACCCTCAAAAATTCCTAATAGAGAATTTCTCAGGTATGCAGGTTTCCTCACGATGTTTTCCTCACCGTTAAAGCAAGCGATAATTCACAAAGAATACACACATATTTTTTTAGAAAAGTCGGAGGTGTGTGCCCTTGGGATTTGAACATGCGGACATTCGTCTCGGCAGTCCGTTCCACAACCAACTAAGCTATCGCCGCTATAATATCTCCTGCGTCGCTGAAATTCGTGGAGGAAATTTGGTTATGAATGAATCAATCAGATTACCTACAAGTCTGTAAGGAACCCTCGGTGCAACAACTGGCGCTTATTCAATATTTCTTCATACAAACAGTATAGGTCACTCGGAATCTAAAATATTCCGTTCCTAGGCTGCGGCCATTGCAAACCAATCCGGATTTTAGTATAGTCGTCCTAAAATTAAAAATAATCAAAAATAACCAACAATATAGAGACATCATCCGAAGTTAAACTGTTTCTATCTTGACATTAATGATACAATCATGAAATAAATATAAAGTAAATATAAAAACAAATTTCGATAGAGAAAATGGTTGGAAGCTTGCACAAGTCTGGGATCTAGTTCTACATTTAATTAAATCGGAACCAAAAAGACCGGACAGACTTCAAGATACTGTGAGCTCATTCTGCGTATATCGGACCACCAACAGCTAAATTTAAAAAGTTGTATAATTGTAAAATGTAGGTAGATATTGCAACTGTCTTTTCGGACGACCAACAGTCCTCCCGTAACCATGAAGGCTGAAAAGTCTTCGAAACATCGCGTCGGGAGAAAATCTATCTATGCATACCATAAAACAAAGTCCCCTTTTCTGTCTGTTTGTATGTTATCGATTTTCTCAAAATCTACTGAGCGGATTTTTATGAAATTTGGTATGGATATAGTTTAAGACCCTGCGAAGGTTATAGGCTACTTTTTATACCGGAAAACTCCTTTACGCGAGCATAGCGAAGCAAAAGATAGTTATAATATAAAAAATGGGATAAAATCTGAAAAATAGTTTTATTTCCAGTCTTCCTAGTTAGGGACCGTTCAAGTGTTACGTAACGCAATTTGGGGAGAGCGGGGGTCTTGTAAAACGTTAGAGGTGCGGGAGGGGATCTCGTACAAAGCGTTATGTAACATCGTCTTTTTAATTTTAAAACAATAACAAAGGTATTTTAGCGACTTTTCGGTATTTTGCGTAAAATAATTGTGAATATTAGAAAAGAATATTAACTTTAGTTACTTATTTTTTGGAGGGGGTGCGGGGGCGTACAGGAAAACGTTACATACGGGGGGGTGGGGGGGGGCAAAAATCTTAAAAAATTGCGTTACGTAATACTTGAACGGCCCCTTATCTTAAGAATACCCTGAATGTTTGAGTATTTCAAACTCCTTATCTTTCTATTTGATGTCG
This sequence comes from Manduca sexta, assembly GCF_014839805.1. Lineage (NCBI taxonomy): Eukaryota > Metazoa > Arthropoda > Insecta > Lepidoptera > Sphingidae > Manduca > Manduca sexta. The sequence continues at coordinate 3,206,408 of NC_051115.1, read as the reverse complement.
TTGCGGGATAAAGACAGGTTAGTATCTACCTTTTGTGTCTCTTTTCTTCTTTGTATCGTTTTTTGTGTTTGGCACAATAAAAAGTAAATAAATAAATAGTATTTGAGACTCGGCGAGCTTCACCGCTCGGTGTATTGCACTGCTGATCCATTACAGGAGTTTTTATTTGCGTATCGGATTTGCAACACCGGGGGAAACCTATAAACGGGATACAATCCTCGAATAAGCGACCGCAGGCCTGGAGGAAAATTGGGAGGGAATATGAAGTGTGGGAAAAGGAAAGGAACGCTTAGTACGGGTGGAAGAGAGGACAGGAAATATTCATGAGTCTTGTTAGGCCTCAAGGTGTTACAACCAATGACGTTTTACAAATAGACGCGTCATAGACTAATAAAATTGCACATAAAAACAGCGCAGTATTTACTATAGTCACATACCTGTACAGCCCTAGCAGCGAGCATTGATACGGCCCGAGCGTCGACCGCCGTGGCCATCTAGTTTATTGAATTCTGGTCGCCATGACAGTCGAATAAAATGCATTTATTAGTTAAAAAAATAAGTTAAATAGTGTATACTTATTACTTACGTATGAAATGAAACGTATTTTTCATTTACAGTTGGAGTATAATTTGCACATCGTCTAAAACACAGGAAGGCATTTTATTTATAAAAATACAAAAGTTAGTAAGCCGACTAGCCGCGACTGTGGTTGGAGGTTGACTAAGTGAATGTCGGGCTTGCTTGCTGTCGTCTTGCCAATATTGAGCTCGGACAACGTATCTATGTAATAAAAACGTCTTAGGTTACAATCTAGAGGTATAACTGCACTGTGTGCCTAGGGCCGCTACAAATGTCATCTATGCATGCATTCGGTGTTCACCGAGCGCACAAGAATTGCTTCTAAGTTACAGGTTTATGGGCGGGAAAGCCTGAAGGTCTGAGATTGAGGTCCATCCACAAATTCTTATAATAGGGTCACCAACATTTCGCTAATTTAGATTCAAATCTACAGGTAACAGCTTCTTGTATGTTGAACATGTCTACTCTGGTTGGTTCACGGTATGCAAGAGGGAACCAGAGTTAAAATAGAATCGTGTTTTATAACTATTTTATTTTTCTATTGTTAGGAACTAAGGCGGTGTAAGCCTAGTTGGATGTGGAACGGACTGCCGAGACGAATGTCTGCAGTTTTAAATTCCTAGGGCACCTGTGACTTTTCTAAAGTTATGTGTGTGTTTGTGAAGTATCGCTTGCTCGGTGAAGGAAAACATTGTGACGAAACCTGCATACCTAAGATCTCTATAAGAATTTTGAAGGTGTGTGAAGTCTACCCGCACTACAGCGTGGTGCACTAAGGCCTAATCTCTCTTTGACAACCCAAACACACCTCTGACTTTTCTAAAATGATCTGTGTATTCTATGTGAATTATCGCTTGCTCGGTGAAGGAAAACATCGAGACGAAACCTGTATACCTGAGAAGATAGGAATTTTGAGGGTGTGTGAAGTGTACCCGCACTACAGTGTGGTGAACTAAGGCGTAAATCTCTTAGTAGAGGATATAATACAGGACTAATATCATTAAAGCGACATCTGGTGAGCTTAAAACTATATACACCACAGGCTCTTAATAAGCACCTGTAGTGTGTGTACTTAGTATATGGGTCATATAACGTATTGTATTTAGTAACTACTAATAAAACGTTTTAAACTAACAATAGGTCTTAACATATATTCATCCTCCATTACACGGGAAGGCAACATTTGTCCTAATTAATAAAAACTAATAACTATTTAAACTAAACTCAATCCACACATTTACCTCCGAAGGGATGGGCAGGTCTCTTATATGTGACGGTCCGCCTGGGGACCACCGCAATGTCTTTTTCTGCCGCCAAGCAGAGTGTAGACACTTTCTGGTTAGGACATTGTAGCCAGTGTAACTACTGGACATATTAACATCTCATGTCTCAGACGAGCGCAGTGGAATACCAAATACTTTGTAATTCAAGATGTTGGATCTACTGTTTATGGATCGTATCGCTTATCAGGCAAACGGCAAGGTCGTATCGTAATTCAAAGAAAATAAATAAAAAAAGGTCCTTCAATGTGAAAGAGGGCGAGCCTTTCCATATATATTATAATTCTCTTTAGAGTGAGCCTACGGCCGTATCGGGCGCAAATTTCAAACTGGCCTGATACTAAACAAAATCCAATCACGCGGGATTCGAACTTAGCACCTCAATGCAGTTTATCATAGCGTTGAAATAGCTAAGAATCAACTACCTTAGACAATAGAATTCATTTAACATTGGTTCTCTCGTGCATAACGCGGTCCTCGAAGTTCGCCCCTGGGTTATACGTTTGGGAAATCATGGCGTATACACAATGTGGCTTGGAATGGTTTAAGGTATAGGCGGTAGCGAGAGCGGGAGCGGGAGCGAGGGTAAGAGCGATAATGGTTACGCCACACTGTAGTAGAAACTATGTTATTTAGAATCAGTTTTCAGTCTCTAGAAGTCTGATGAAAAATACACAAATTATAAGCTACTGAAATAGAGTAGGGGTGTGTCAAAAAACAAAAGAGACAAAATACTTGCATGTGACGTCAGCGGGCATTACGATGCGTGCGAAAGAGATGGAGCGATATCCCCACTCCACGCCCACTGCACGTAGCAATATTTGATATTTAAATTACTCTCATTTCTAATCGAATTTTAATGCTGTTTTCACAGAAGGTTTTTTTTGTACTAAATGTTACATATAATAAAATGCATAATATCAAACATAGTTAAAAAAAAACCTATTGTGTCGACTGAGAGGTAATCATCTCTCGTTAGTCGACATTCTACTCCACTTACCATCAGGTACAGAGAGGTCTCTTATCCCGTATAATAAAGTCTGGTGGTCAGGTTTCGTGTGCTAACCGAAAATACATAAGTACTAAAATCAGCTTTATAATAATAATAATATCAGCCCAGTATTACTGTACTGTCCCACTGTTGGGCACGGGCCTCCTCTACTGCTGAGCGGGAATAGGCCTTAGTCCACCACGCTGGCCTAGTGCGGATTGGTAGACTTCACACACCCTCAAAAATTCCTAATAGAGAATTTCTCAGGTATGCAGGTTTCCTCACGATGTTTTCCTTCACCGTTAAAGCAAGCAATAATTCACAAAGAATACACACATATTTTTTTAGAAAAATCAGAGGTGTGTGCCCTTGGGATTTGAACCTGCGGACATTCGTCTCGATAGTCCGTTCCACAACCAACTAGGCTATCGCTGCTTCAATAATGCTTCAAACCAGCTTTAATAATTGTTAATGATAGAAACGAATAATACACCACAAGTCCACACTCTAAAGATTTTTATTTAGCAATGATTTGCGTACAATTTTATCAAGAATGCTAATTCTCCTTTGCTATGGAGGGAAGTAGAGAATTGATGTTTCCAACTCCTATCTTTCTATTTGATTAATGTCGTTGCGGGATGACAAATGAGTTGTTCCCTGAGACTCGGCGAGCTTCACTGCTCGGTGTCATACAATGCGACTGCTGATCCTTACAGGAGTTGTAGTGAGAGGGCGGGAAAGTCTCTATTAATATTCCTTTTGCACTCAACGCGAAGAACCACTGTCACCGACATAGCACACAGGATTAGCAAACTGAAGTGGCAGTGGGCAGGGCATATCTGTCGAAAAACCGATAACCGATGAGGTAAACGAGTTCTTGAGTGGAGACCACGGCTCAGCAAACGTATTGTAGGACGCCCTCCAGCTAGGTAGTGACGACCTGCGAAAGGTCGCTGGTAAGAACTGGACGCGACAGGCCGAAGACACGGTAAAATGGCACATATTGGAGAAGGCTTATGTACAGCAGTGGACAAAGATATAGGCTGATGATGATGATGACTCAACGCGAACAGCAACGGCTCAAGCGAACACTGATACCCTTTATTTATTTTTACCAACTCACATAACTGATATTGTAAATATGCAACAATAGATGGCGTTACGTGAATTTTAAATTGTTATCAATGCGGAACTATTTGTAATTTAGATTTTAAGACATGTATATATATAAAATGAATCCCTATTTCCCTTGGTCACGCCATCACGCGTGAACGGCTGGACCGATTTCACAATTTTTTTTTTGTTGCGTTTGTTATTAGGAGAAGGTTCTTATGAAAGAAAAAATTTAAAAAATTGCGCAAAAAATTAGAAAATTTAAGAAAACTTAACAATAATATTAATTTTATATAACTGTCAATTGTTTGTAATAACTGTCAGCGATTGACAGATAGCGCGCTGCAAATTCATAGTTAAGACGGGACAACGTCTGTCGGGTCAGCTAGTTTTCCAAAAATTACTAACAAAATCCAAAATATAACATGTCTACAATAATAAATCCGTTGCCGCTTATGACATGTACAGCACATCAAACACGGCCGCGGTCCGTACAAAATTCATGACTTACGAATTACCGAACTAACCGCTTTGTTAATCACACGGTCCAGGGTTCGAATCTTGACTTAAAACTGGGTTAATTATGTGTTTGGGATACTGTTGATTTCTTTCCTTTACACACGACTTGATCCTTGAAAGGTAGGCAGAGACGAATCTAATTTCGCACTCTTAATAAAATAATGACCTATTTCAAAATTATTAATTTATGGCAGTCGTCGGAAAACAAATTTTTTTTTTGCTACCTTTTTTGAAGTTGCTATAAAATTGAGCTTATTAAAGATAGGTAAAAAAACCTATAACATGAAAAAAAGGAAAAAACTAAAAAGTCGCAAACAGAAGTTGGTTGTTTGACGATTACCACAAATTGGTAATTTTGGAATGGGTCATTATTTTATTAAGAGTGCGGTATGTCTATTTCGCCGTGTTTTGTGCTGTAGGGAAGGTATTGCAATATCGAATATCATCATCATCAGCCCTGTATCATATACTGTCCCAAAGTTGGGCACGGGTCTCCTCTACTACTGAGAGGGATTAGGCCTTAGTCCACTACGCTATAGTGCGGGCAGACTTCACACACCCTCGAAATTCCTATAGAGAACTTCTCAGGTATGCATGTTTCCTCACGATGTTTTCCTTCGCCGTTAAAGCAAGCGATAATTCACAAAGAATACACACATAATTTTTATATACTCCGTGCTAATATTGAGCCATCTTAAATCTTCAGAAGCTCTCAATTGATTTGTTTTGTTGGCCTCAGCAAGTGAGGACATTCCTCACTTTGAATCCTTAACCGGTGTCTTGGGTCCTGACCTTCTTCGTCCTGTCATTCATTTTTTTATATTTTTATTAAATAATTTATATGTAAAAATGTAAAAAACCTTTAAAATAAAGAGTGTTGAGCTAATGTCATTACTGGAGTTAGGAACCCGGGACCTCAGCACGGCTGCCGTACTTACCGTCCTATTGGGCTCCCCAGAGGCACTTCTTCTGCGCTCGGTCTCCGGTCTCATGCACGCCCGTACGGGGGGATATTTGTCGCAGTCCTAGGCACTCAGTTAAGTGTATATACCTCATGGTTGGAACATTTTTGTGGCCTCCACTCCTCCCATTCTAAGTTATTTCCTTCTCCTTCCCTCACACTTTCTTCCCAGCTATCTCCTCCCAACGTTCCAAGCCCCTGCTGTCGCTAAGTCGAAGATTCCAGTAACCCATTCGCCAGTTTCCCCCAGTGAATGCAGGCTCCGATAAGCAAAAAATCTCCTTTTAAATCATTAACATTTGTGATACCTCTGGCCTCGTAAATGAAGTAAAGCCATTGGCCGATCACTAACAAGATTCAGACGATATTAAGATGCTGAGCGTAACACCATCTCAGTTAATATCGCACTTGAGAGCGATATTAAGTTTCTTTCTGCCTTTCTTCTTCGGGTAGTCATCGCTTAGGTAGCTAGTGAAAGGTTAGCTAGGCTTGGGCTCATGTCCTCACCGGTGAGGATTGCGACGGGTAAGCCTTATATTTCCCTCAACCTGATCTGGCTGCTTTGTTTTTTCCTTATGCCTTGTGTTCCATAAGAATTTTATCCCTAATTTAAAATGACCGTAGTTTGTTATTCAGAAATAATAATTATTCTTTTAAATTGTTTTGACGTGTCATAAGTGCAACTTCGTTCGCCTACGTGATAAATATAGTATTTTATTTAAGTAATAAGTAGCTTCTAATACTGCCCTAACTCTAAGCTACGCAGAGAGAGACGCGTGTAAATGTTATTATCGAACGAAAGCTCGCACTAAGCTCGGCACAGGCTACATATTTGCATATCCACAATGCCTTTTAATATTTGGTCGCTAATTTATTCCGGTTCAAAATATATATTGTTAGAAATAGAAGCGATTTTGATTAAAATAAAATAGTCTACGACTTATTGAAAATAATTATTTTTACAAACATATTACTTACTGAACGGGTGTGTCATTGGTAGGTCTTTCATATGTGAAAATCCGCGTGGATAGGTACTACCGCAATGTCTTGTGTCAAGCAGTGTGTAGTCACTGTTGTAGGTTTGAACATTGTAGCTAATGTAACTACTGGACATAATTTTTAACATCTCATGTCTGACGAGCGCAGTGGAATACCAAACAATACGTAATTCAAGGTGTTAGTGTTTCTACTGTTTATGGGTATCGCTTACCATCAGGCGGAAGCCTCGTCTTGTCATTCAAAGGTTCAATCATCAAGGTTCACCCAGTCAAAAGTTGTGAGGTAACTAATATAAAAAAAACTTTTGAATAGAGAACCCCCTCCTTTTTTGAAGTCGGCTAACAAGGTCTATTTCTGTGCCCAATTTCATTCTAATCCGTTCAGTTTTAGCGTTTACTTCTAACAAACGTCTGAACATTTTCACAAACGCTTTTTTATGTATGACTTACGCCTAGTAATTGTTTGAGATATCTATAATTCTATAAAAACAATCATATTCCCTACCTAGAAATCGAACCTACGCTCCCACGCCACCTACCGTAGGAACCTCGTTTCGCTCGATAATTAAACACAACACCTGAGTTCTCAAAGTTTTGACGCCCTCCTAAAAAATTGTGCATTGACACACCTCTGACATTTCTAAAGTTATGTATTTGTGAATTATCGCTTGCTTTAACGGTGAAGGAAAACATCGTGAGGAAACCTGCACCTGAGAAGTACTCTATAGGAATGTCGAGGGTGTGTGAAGTCTGCCCGCAATACAGCGTGGTGGATTATGGCCTAATCTCATAGAGGAGTCCCGTGCAGTGGGACAGTATATAATACAAGGCTATATTATTTTGTGTAATGGGGAAGAGTGAAATTTTCCGAAACGGAATTCGTCACAACATATAAGTGCTAATGCATAAATGCGGGCTGCAAATCATTCTGATAATTACATCTATTTAAATATATATAACTCGAAGGTGACTGACTGACTGACATAGTGATCTATCAACGCACAGCCCAAACCACTGGACGGATCGGGCTGAAATTTGGCATGCAGGTAGATGTTATGACGTAGGCATCCGCTAAGAAAGGATTTTGATAAATTCCACCCCTAAGGGGATAAAAAAGGGGATGAAAGTTTGTATAAATCTTCTTAGATTTTCGACTGATTGAACTGAAATTAAAGATTGGAGCTACTATGATAAAGATGTTCGCTTAAATAGAATTTTGATAAATTCAACCCCATGGGGATAAAATTAGTATGAACCTATCAGTACCGGGAAAATATATAGCAAGACTTTTATCATACAGTGAACTTTTATCCCGGAAAACCCCTTCACGCGGACAAAGCCGCGAGCAAAAGCTAGTTTTACATTAATTACAAAAGGGAAGTAGGTTAAAATGGGATCATTTGGACCCTTTACCACTGTAGGATATGGACTAGGGATTACAATTATCTAGAGGGCAGTATAAGTAGACGATTTTTCTAAAAAAAATCGAGCCATTTTGAATGCTGTATCAGTTATTCCTTTTTTTATTTAAAGACATTTTACTTGTGTGTTTCAATACAGGACGACTTTTTAGTCCCACAAAAATTTATAACAAAACGCTGAAGTGGCTCAAAGGCCATTCAAGTATTATGTAAGGCAATTTTTGAAGATTTTTGACCATAACCGGAAAGTCGCTGAAATACCTTTGTTATTGTTTTAAAATAAAAAAAAAACAATGTTACATAACGCTTTGTACGAACAATTTAATTTATCTCCCTTAAACTATTATGAACAAATCATATTTTTATTATCTTTATAATATATATTTATGTTCGTTTTGTAGTTTAATGCGAATATGGTGTGTGTGAGTGTATTTCTGGCTAAAAGTATGATGTTGCTACGACAAATTCTCTTAGAGTAGTAGTAGTGGCATTACTGCGCGTAAAATTAAAATTACTTTTTATTAATATCTATTTTGTTCGAAACTTACACGTTTTTAATTTACATCTACGGCTCAAGTAACTTATTATAGTGTTATTTCCAAGTAGATAAGTATGTGGTTTCATTTAGTAATACAATGTCAAAATGGCCCTGTATATTTGTTTAAACTCAAAAATTATACGTTTATAAACGTTTTGCAAGATTTATACAAGTATTATTCTAACAGTATCGATTGATAGAACGTCGCTCCCTTCGAGAAGAGAAAACAGAAAAAAATACGTAGAAATAATATAGTCGTCGGTATCACTACATAGTATAAAACAAAGTCGCTTTCTCTGTCCCTATGTGTGCTTAAATCTTTAAAACTACGCAACGGATTTTGATGCGGTTTTTTTTAATAGATAGTGTGATTCAAGAGGAAGGTTTATATGTATAATAACATCCGTTAAATAGTGGAGAAATATTGCACCCGTGCGAAGCCGGGGCGGATCGCTAGTCTTTTATAAATACAATGTCAAAAATATTATAAAAGCTCTGAAATATAGTCATTATATTATAGGTCTAACAAAAATACTGCTAGCTAGTAAATCAATAGCTTTTGCTCGCGGCTTCGCGCGCGTCAAAGATTTTTTCGGTATAAAAGTCCCGCTAAAAATTTTCCCGATAAAAAAGTAGCATATAACCTTCCCAGGGTCTTAAACTATCTCCATACCAAATTTCCCAAAAATCCGTTCAGTAGATTTTGAGAAATTGATAACATACAGACAGACGGAAAAGGGGACTTTGTTTTATAATACGTATACATGTAGATAGTATCTCAGTAGGCATGATTGTCGGCTTGAGATACCCATCAGGCGCAGTACAAAAACTTTGTCATGCTAGAAGAAGGAAAAAGATATTAAATAATACACATACGTTCCTACTATATCAACTTACGTTTCATTGATATTCACGTACGCCATTTTGTATTCCGTTAAAAAAATACAAAGAACTGTTTTCCTTTCATTGAATAAATATTCATGGGAAAGGTTTGAGAACCGCGGAGTTTTCGCAAAGCCAAATTTTGTTGCTGCTAACGACTGAACGGGCCGAGCGAGGGGGACAAAACACCGCGCGTTAGAAAGGGACGAATATATTCACCGAGCTACGCCCAATCAATGCACACATCGCCTGAAGCCTGCAGAATTCAGTGTGCCGCGTATACCCGCTGTGACGGTAGTGTCGCCTGCTATAATAAAAAAAAATAATTAGGCAAAAAAAAACACATTCTAAAACCAAAAAAACATAGCGTTCCAAACCGAAATCGATTTAAAAAATCGAACACAATTCAAAAACGCACCGGAAAGGAGGTTTGTTCCGTTATCGAACAGCGTCGTGGAACAAAAGGCGCTCATGTTGTGGGATATATGCGACTTTTTCCTCTAATTTCCATCGCGTGTGCCAGGATCAATTAAAACGATTATGTTAATAACATAAATAACGTGTTTGTGGACGTGTTTCGAATTTCGATTTTTGTGCATATATATTTAAATAAAGAATATTATATTGTGCTATTATATGGAAATAACGTGATACCGTTACGGATAGCTGTTATTTTTGCGTCGAGGCAAGGGCGGGGGGAGCGTGCAGCCGGATCCTTTGTTCCCCTTACTGCACTTGTGTACGGCGGGCACGAGGAATAAGGTACTATCTACACACAGTTTGAACTCACATACGGCCTTTCTGTTCCAGCGTTGATTTTATGATTTTGCAGGTTTTCGGACACATTTAAGCCAGGTTAAACACGCAAGCTTTATGGCATATCATTAACTGTTTATAATATATTTTTAAATACAAATATAGGAAAAAATATGTAAATCAAATAACGTTATATTTTTTTATAGTTATTTAATGGTTATTGGAAGTTATCGCGTTATGGACAAAGCTGTATGCGGTTGGTAGATGCGGCAGCAACGCCCAGAGCGCTATGGCTGTACGCGCTTTTCCTTTACTACGACTGTATTTTTAATGCATTCGGCGTAGAATGTTTTTAATAATTTGAAAATGTTTTCTTTCCGTGTAATTGAATTTACTTTTAATTTTGAATTGTAAAATTGTTACTTTTTTACAATGGTCAGTGAAGTATTCGCAAACTTGTTTCTTTTGTTAGGTATGCGAGAGTTGGTCTGTATGTACTACAGCTATGTCTGTTACTACCACCAAGCATGCAAGTGTTCTAGTTTGAAGAATATTGTACAATATACTAATATCAGCCCTGTATTATATTCTGTCCCACTGCACGGGCCCCTTCTACTGAGATAAGGCCTTAGTCCACCACGCTGTAGCGCGGGCAGACTTCACACACCTTCGAAATTCCTATAGAGAATTTCAGGTATGCAGGTTTCCTCAGGATGTTTTCACAGTTAAAGCAAGCGATAATTCACAAATAACATAAGAAAATTCAGGTGTGTTTGGGTTTTGAATGTGGACATTCGTCTCGGCAGTCCGTTCCACAACCAACTAGGCTATCGCCGGCGTATATCATAGCCAGTGTATTTGATTAGACTTAGCATTAATGTCCCAGGTTCAAATCGTTGTGCAGTATCATTGCCTTTAAACTTTAGAATGGCTGATTATAACATTAATATCAGCCCTGTATTATATGCTGTTCCACTGTAAGGCACGGGACGCATCTACTACTGAGAGATTAGGTCTTAATCTACCATGCTGTAATGCGGATTTGTAGACTACACACACCCTCGAAATTCCTATAAAAACCTTTTTGTTTTAGGTGTGCAGGTTTCCTCACGATGTTTTCCTTCACCGTTAAAGCAAGCGATAATTCACAAACGCATAACTTAAGAAAAGTCAAGTGTGTTTGGGATTTGAACCTGCGGATATTCGTCTCGGCAGTCCGTTCCACAACCAACTAGCGTATCAGGCGAGCTGTTTGCTCGTCTCCTCATAAAAAGGTTGTATGTTTGTATCCTGGGTCCCTCATTGAAAATCAGCGCGGCAGTACTAGTCATGCTGGTACTGCAGGAAGAAGTTGAATAAGGGTTCCCATTGTTGGCACAATGGGTTTAATTGTGTATTTCTTTATATGTTTAGTTTCTCTGCTTATATTGTACCCGACTAGACAGATGTTATCCCGTCTTAACTATGAATTTGCAGCGCATTCTGTCAATCGCTGACAGTTATTACAAACAATTGACAGTTATATAAAATTATTTAAGGCGATACCTCAAGGTCCATTTTCATACATTTTGTTTCACCTTTAATCTGGGTAACTAAACAAGTATTTCGTCATATTAAATTTTAAAGGCCGAAATATCCATGATTATTAATTATTTTTACGTTTTTCTTTCAACTGCGAGAACTAATCACTAACTAGACGTGAATTTAAATTCTTTACTTGCCAATACTTGTTTAGTTACCCAGATTAAAGGTGAAACAAAATGTATGAAAATGGACCTTGAGGTATCGCCTTAATATTTTAAGTTTTCTTATTTTTCTAATTTTCGGCGCAATTTTTTGAATTTTTCTCTCATAAGAACCTTCTGACAATAAAAAACACAAAAAAATAATAGTGAAATCGGTCCAGCCGTTCACGCGTGATGGCCGGACCAAGGGAAATAGGGATTCATTTTTATATATTTAGATGTTATACTGTTATTGTCCCAATAATAAATCTTACTGTTTTTTATATTTTGCTGGTGGATATATTTTATATCCGCCCAGCAGTATTGGAGACACTATTGACTTCTTTCCCATTGCCTTAGTAATATAAATATAAGCATCATTAACCAAATGAATATGTACCTTGACTTGAGTTCCTTCAAGCGGAACGTGAAGAAGGAATTCCTTACTTGACTTGGAGTCCTTTAAGGAACGTGAAGGAATTACTTTGCTGGTAGTAGGATATTCTATATCCGCCGGATAGCGACCGTACGCAAGGTCTTAAAACCCATAGTGGCCCACGTGTCGCTCCAGGATCAGTCTGTGTATATCCAACAGGCATAATTGTGTCGACTGAGGGGTAATCTCTCGTCAGTCGACATTCTATTGGATTCTTTATCATCAGGTGTAGTGGAGTCATTCTCTCGAATCTGTATAAAAAAAAAAGATCTTTCCGCCTAGATAGCCTACAGAAGGCGTATCATAGTGGAACAAATGTGTTGCATTATCGGCTTGTTTATTTTAACAGGCCGGCATATTTTTTTTTATTGCGTTCAATGACGAGACGAGCTTGAAGCGATACGACCATAAACAGTAGAAACACCAGCTTGAATTATAAAGTTTGGTATTCCACTGCGCTCGACTGAGACATGAGATGTTAATTATGTCCAGTAGTTACACTGGCTACAATGTTCAAACTTACAACAGTGACTACACACTGCTTGGCAGAAAACATTGCGGTGGTACCTACCCAGGACTCTCACATATGAGAGACCTACCAATTCTGACAATTGGCGAGGGATCTCTCATCAGATATTCTATCTAAACCTCCCTCCACGTACAATCGAATGGGGTCACTGACGTGTCCTTATCATATTAATAGTAATTTATGAGTTACTAGCTTTTGCTCGCGGCTTCGCCCGCGTAAAGGAGTTTTCCGGGATAAAAGTCCCGCTATATATTTTCCCGGGATAGTAGCCTATAACCTTCTCAAGGTCTTATACTATCTCCATACCAAAATTTTGCTTTCTTATACTACGTCTTATGTCACGTCCCGTTCCCGTGGGAACGGGATAAAAAGTATCCTATGTCCGTCTCCTTGTTCTAAGCTACCTCTCCACCAATTATCAGCCAAATCGGTTCATCCGTTCTTGAGTTATAAATAGTGTAACTGACACAACTTTCTTTTATATATATAGATGACATGTTCGCTTTTTGTATGGGCCCTGGTTCTTTATTTCGAACAAATTCTATCCAACATCAAACCTATTGGATTTTAACGTGGTTACAATGTGGGGCTTGAAAACATTAAAATAATAATTTTATACTGATTTTTTATGTTTACGCGAATGTTAGTATCAGCCTGGAGTCTGGAATTTGTGCCCGATATGGCAATTGCTCGCCCCCTATCACATCATGGGAACATACTTGGCGAAAAGTGGGTGCCCTGGTTGCGCCACTGTATACCCCTTCGGGGATAAATGCGTGATGGTGTGTGTATTAGTAAAACATTTTTTTGGATTTAATCGCGGTTTTTTATTATTTTCTCCCGACGTTTCGAAGACTGCAGCCTTCATAGTCACGGAGATTGAGGTGTTGGTCGTCCGCAAAGTTAACTACAATATCTACCTACATTTTACAATTATTTATTGACAATCCGATCTACGCAGAATGAGCTCACAGTGTCTTGAAGTCTGTCCGGTCTTTTGGATTCCGATTTAATTAAACGTAGAAATGGATCCCAGGCTTGTACAAGCTTCCAACCATCTTTATTTAAATCGGATATTTCTTAATTTCAATAGCCTCGAAAATCATTCTAGGCAGGAATCGATGTTCTTTTTTGGCAAGGGAAGCATAATATAGTCCAAATGTAATTCTTTAAATGTTTAGAAAGTGGTCTCGTTCATTATTCATTAACCAATCAGAGCAAAGATTTTTGACACTTACAATGAGTTATTATGATTTGTTTATTCTCAATATAGGATTAAGGTAAAAGGAATCGTTTATTAAAATCAGCCGAATATAAAACATTACGACGGTCCCTACGTATAGTATCGAATCTGCAAAATTGTATTTTGCGGATTCAATACTTTGCGTAGGGACTGCCGATATTTAAACGGTCCTTATTAAAATGAACTGCATTTATTTAAGACAATAAGGATCGAAGTGCTTATCGCCATGGTAGTTAACTCTAAACAAGCGATGTTTATTTAATAGCATTTTGCAGATTCGATACTTTACGTAGGGACCGTCGATTGAATCTTCACAAACCTTAAGTCATGCAGTGTTTTTAGAGTGTTCTCTACGGACCTTATAAATCATTATCATCTTAAGTTGTTTTTAGGACCTTAAATTTTGATGTTACATCTACGGTTCAAGTAACTTATTGTAGTGTTATTTACAAGAAGTTAAGGTGGTTTCATTTAGTAACGCAATGTCAAAATGACTTTGTATGGTAATATGATTAGTCTGTTGTTTAGAAATGCTTAAACGATTTTGATAATACTCATTAGATAAGTTTTATTAACAAAGCGGTATGTCAGGGAAACCTTATTTCGAGATAATCAAAGTTTTGTAAATATAGTTCTGTATGTAAAACTGAGATAGAGAAACTCTTTTAAGGTTTTTTTAACAAGTTCTAAACAAGATACCGCTATTTAGGTAAGCTCATAGAATGGGTATTTCTTTAAGCTATCTGACGACATAAAAATCAAGATTTTGATTTTTTTGAGATACCGCTTTTGAGCGTAGACCGGCAGAATAGTGAGCAAAGCGAAATACCTCCCAAAATAGAGTTGGTGATGAAATCTTTGTATCTACCCGAATAGCATATACAAGGTATGATTGATTTTAACCGAATTTCGGCCACGGCGCCGAATCTCAACGTAGATCAGACAGGAGATATTATAGTGCACGAGTGTGCTATACACAAGCACTCTGTTCCTTCTCATAGTCCAGTGAGACATGACCGGAGAGAGATCAGACCAACGGCTTTACGTGTAATCCGGTGAAACGGCATGACTGGAGAGAGTTCAGGACCAATTTCTTTAGCTTACCGAGGCACGAGGTTATACTTCCAACATCCTGACCCCGAGTCACGCTTGAGTAATTTTTAAGATGGAAAAGCCCAATCACATTTATTTAGTCCCGACCTGGTATTCGAACCTAAGATCTCAGCGCGGTAATCGTTCTAGTATTTTCTATTACTGTTTGTACAAAAGCCTTTTAGCCTCAGGCATCGTGTTGACTAAGGGATTATCTCTCGTCAGTGTAGACCCTAATTACTATCAGCAGAGAGATCAATTTTCCCTAAAAACCTTCACATTCAAGTCGGAATCCAGTAACAGAAAAACTTTTATAAGTCAAATTATTCATAAAAGTTAGATGAATTTATGATGTTTGACATTTGAATTGCAAAGTTTAAAAAATATCTGAAACTTATATAAACAGTGAAATAATTTGATATTTCGTTTTAGTTGTTTTTTAGTTTTTAGGATACCGTGGGTCAAAGAAACCCTTAAAGGATAATTTTGCCGGTCTGTCTTTTAAAACCTTGTTTCTCAGGAACGCGTAGAGATATCAAGTTGAAATTTATAACAAATCCTCGGTACTATAGTCTCTATCTAAGCGGCGATAGACTAGTTGGTTGTGGAACGGACTGCCGAGACGATTGTCCGCACGTTCAAATCCCTAGGACACACACCTCTGACTTTTCTAAAAAAACTATGTGTGTATTCTTTGTGAATTATCGCTTGCTTTAACGGTGAAGGAAAACATCGTAAGGAAACCTGCATAACTGAGAAATTCTCTATAGGAATTTTCGAGGGTGTGTGAAGTCTACCAATCCGCACTACAGCGTGGTAGACTAAGGCCTACTCCCTCTCAATAGTAGAGGAGGCCCGTGCAGCAGTGGGACAGTATATTACAGGGCTGATATTATTATTATTATAGTCTCTATCAGCTGTGAAAAAATTAAACTTATGAGTCAATGTGATCAAAATATATGAGAGTTTATGTCGCATTTGCGATTTCACGAATCAAAACCTATATGGTACTTCCCGTTGACTTACTTGTGTTATGATAATAGTGGGGTTCATCTGAAAATCAGTGCTGTTTTACAGCGTATACTAAGCTGGTATCCCTTCTACCACACATCATGCAAGGAATCCGTTGTGTGCCTATTGTTAACTGTTTGTGTTTTTTTTCTTTTTATACTTTTTTTTGTTGTATTTATGTGTGTGTAGAGAAATAAATGGTTTGAATCGTTTAAATGACTTAGAATCATGAAATTTCGCAAGAAGCAATGTCTTACAGCACATGTAAAGGAAACAATCTGAAACCCATAAATATGTATTTTAACAACATAAAAAAGCGATTTTACTATTACAAACATATTATTTGCGTTTGGTACAATAACCGAGTCTAGGGATCGAACGGCAAAGCTAAGTTTGTTGTTAGAACTTATGTACTTAGATACCTAGTTTGTATGGATTCTCGCTGGGAGTCCAACTTAAACTTGTCTGGTTATTTCTTATAAAAGACAATAAAATCTAAGTGATACAATTGAAATAAATGTAATATTTATTGAAGTAAAAATATTGACTTAAAGTCCGTCATGCATTTGATTAACTAAAGTTTGATGTTTGGCAAGTATAATATCATCCCACACTGTCCCACTGATGGGCATCCTCTATTGAGAGGGATAAGGCCTTAGTCCACCACGGTGTAGTGTGGGCAGACCTTACACACCCTCAAAATTCCTATAGAGAATTTTTGGGTATGCAAGTTTCCTCATGATGTTTTCCTTCGCCGTTAAAGCCATGATCAGTCTGAGGTGTGTGCCCTTGGGTTTTGAACCTGCGGAAATTCGTCTCGGCAGTCTGTGCCACACCTAACTAGGCTATCGGCGGTCTTTTCGAAGAAGTGTGAAGAACAACCTTAATAAATGTACCGCTTTATATTTTTTCCTGATGAAGAGTATAGACCCTACCCAGGGTTTTAAACTCTCTCCATATCAAGTGAGGTTTAGTGGTACAGCTGAGCAAGCGTAATAGGCAGTGTTTTTACTTTTCTTGCTTTGAATGACGAGACAATCTTGTCGTTCCCCTGGTGGTAAGCGATACGATCCATAAACAGTAGAAACACCAACACCTTGAATTACAAAGTATTGTTTGGTATTCAGCGCTCGCTATCCTGAGACATGAGATGTTAATTATTATGTCCAGTAGTTACACTGGCTACAATGTTCAAACCGGAACACAAGAGTGACTATGCACTGCTGCTTCACGGCAGAAATAAACATTGCGATGGTACCTATACAGGCGGACTCTCACATATGAGAGACCTACCAGCAATAATAATATTATTAGGATATGATTTTAGTTAATTCAGTAGATAAATATAAAAGATCCGAATTGGAACTCGACACCAATTTAATCAATCTACTACAATCGATTTTCGCACACAATTCCCCGAAACAAAACACATTTCTGTATAAACAAAGCGCGAGGTATTTTGACAGATCGCCCGCCATATTAGAAATGGCGGACGCGCCAATTCCCGACACGTACTGACAAATAAATATAGCGAATTATTACATTCCCGCGCCTTTGTTTGGGAAGATTTGAGGCCGACATTAGATTTCAGGAATACTAACTGTATCTCACGTAAACCATTTTCTGGATTAACATAATATAAGCATTTAATATTACGTACATTAAAATTTTTGTCCCTTATATTAGTTGACCCGACAGACGTTGTCCCGTCTTAATTATGAATTTGCAGCGCGCATTCTGTCAATTGCTGACAGTTATTTCAAACAATTGACAGTTGTACAAAATTTATATTATCGTTAAGTTTTCTTAAATTTTCTAATTATCCCCGCAATTATTTGTATTTTTTCTTTCATAAGAACCTTCTCCTGACAATAACAAACAACAAAAAAAAATAGTGAAATCGGTCCAGCCGTTCATGCGTGATGGCGTGACCAAGGGAAGTAGGGATTCATTTTTATATATATAGATATAGATAATTGTTTTTCCAACATATAAATGTATGCCGTGGCAACTAAATGTAATGCATTTAAAATATTGTTAGTTATTTGTAAGGTTTAATTGATTTGATGTAATTACCATTGTTTGTCTTTAAAATAAATAAGTGTTGGTCATGGATATGTTTAAATCCACCCGGATAGCGATAATACACAAGATGTTAAAACCCGCCATGATGGTAAGTGTCGCGTTCCGGGATCAGCCTATATATCCAGTTCCAACAGACATAATTGTGACTGCCGAGAGGTAATCATCTTTCCAGTTTTTTATTTCTTAAAAATCTGGAGGAAAGTTGGGAGAGGATATCTGGGGGAAGGAGTAAAATTTTCCGAATTGGAACTCGACACAACATATAGGCACTAATATGCATAAAATAAAGAAGCGGCGATAGCCTAGTTGGGTGTGGAACGGACTGCGAAGACGAATGTGCGCAGGTACAAAACTCAAACACACCTCTGACTTTTCTAAAGTTATGTGTATTTGTGAATTATCGCTTGCTTTAACGGTGAAGGGAAACATCGTGATGAAACCTGCATACCTGAGAAGTTTAATAGGAATTTTGAGGGTGTGTGAAGTCTACCCGCACTACAGCGTGGTGGACTAAGGCCTAATCCCTCAGGAGAGGAGGCCTTCAGCAGTTATCAGCCCTGTATATAATACAGGGCTGATAATGATGCATAAAATAAGTTTGCAAATCGTGCTAATGATAATAAGATTCTACAAAGGGAAGCAAGATCGGGTTATATGGAGCCTTCACCATTAAAACCCTCTTAATACGGGAAGAAGGGAGTAGACCAGGAAATTTTTGAACCCTCATAGACCTCAATGTGTTACAATCATGAGGTATACACTAAACTGTGTGCCTACAGCGACAAATGTCCCCCGTGCATTCGGTGTGGAGACCGAACTGCGTTCCATTTCGCGGCGCGAATTATAGCTGGCATCCCGCCATTTTAGTTTTCAATAAGCTGTTTCAATTCGTACGAGTTGTGGTAGGTTTAGAGGTATGGGTTAGTTTTGACAATATTCATATTGATTTCTTATGTTTACGCGAATGTTAGACATTGATATAAATAATTCGAAATGAAATGCATCGATCTTAAATAAAATAAATAAAAATGAAAAAGCCTTTATTTCGTATGATGTTTTTATTACATAGATACGTTGTGCGAGCTCAATACTGGCAAGACGAAAGCAAGGTAATTGCCCGACATTCACTTAGTCAACCTCCAACCACTGTCGCGCCTAGACGGCTTACTAACTTTCTGTATTTTTATAAATAAAATGTGTTCCTGTGTTTTTAGACGATGTACAAATTATACTCCAACTGTGAATGAAAAAAACGTTTCATTTCATACGTTAGTAATAAGTATACATTATTTACTTAATTTTTTAACTAATAAATGCATTTTATTCGACTGTCGTGGCGAAGGGGCGGTCGACGCTCGGGCTCATTCGGGCACACTCGGGCCCGCTCGGGCCGTATCAGTGCGAGCCGCTAGGGCTGTGACTATAGAAAATAGTGCGCTGTTTTTATGTGCAATTTTGTTAGTGTATGACGCGTCTATTTGTAAAACTTCATTGTTTATTTCTACGACTTAAATTTAAATTTAAAATTTAATCTTATACTTAAAAAGTTTTGTGACTTAATTTAATCAATTAGTAGTCGCCTCTGCGGCGTAGGCCTCCCCTAGTTTTTCCACCCCTCTCTTACGCGTGCCCGTTGCATCCAGTTGCCTCCACATCTTTGTTCAAAGGTATCCCTCAATCTTATCTTTGGTCCATAGATCTTAAGCCAGATTCAAATAATAATTCGCTTGTTGATCATATGCCACCATCACACTCATATTTTGGCCACACAGTGCGTAGAAAGCGCCGATAGCCTAGTTGGTTATGGAACGGACTGCCGAGACGATAGTCCGTAGGTCCTTTTTTTTTGTGGAACTGCCGCGTTTATCACCGGGGGTACCCCGCTAATGGTGTACAGGCGATCCCCTGGCTTAGCAACCACGGCAGCCCCATGATGAGTTGGTGGGCCCTACCGCTATCACTGGAGGCTCGGTAGCCTGCAGCTAGACGGTCTTAGGGCCCGAGAGGAAGAAGGGAGGAGATAGAGGGAAGGAAGAGAAGGGGAAGGAAGAGGAGTTTTAGGATGGTTGGAAGGTAGGGAAGGGAAATTTTCACAAACCCTTAGACAGACCTCAATGTGAACTTAGCAACCAAGAGGCATACGCACGAGCTGTGTGCCTAGGGTCGCGGCAAATGTGCCCCCGTGCATGGGCGTGCATTTGGTGTGGAGACCAAGCGCACAAGAATTGCCCCGGGGGGGGGATAATGTCCGTAGGTTCGTATCCCAAGGGTAAACACCTCTGAGTTTTCTAAAAATAATTATGTGTGTATTCTTTGTGAATTATCGCTTGCTTTAACGGCGAAGGAAAACATCGTTAGAAAACCTGAATACCTGAGATGTTCTTTATAGGAATTTTGAGGGTGTGTGAAGTCTACCAATCCGCTCTAGGCCAGCGTGGTTAAATATACCTAAATGAATAGCCCGAGGCTTTGTTCTACGTTCAGTATTAAAATAAAAAACTGTAAAATAAAAAGGTAACTTAAGACCGCCATTTCAGAGGCACCACCAATTATGAAATACAAATACTAATGTTATTTGAAATTAATCTTAAATATTAGTTTTGTGTCCCAAGTTGTACCCCTTTTATAACAAAATTTTATATTATGTTTGATTCCCAAGGGTTGTTTTAACAACATATTGTAATATAGTTTTATTTTTAATTTTGATATTGGGGTATACAGGTTCATTTTGACATCGCGTTACTTAATGAAACGACATACTTATCTACTTGGAAATAACACTTTACAATAAGTTATTTGAGCTGTAGATGTCAAATAAAAAAGTGTAAGTTTCGAACAAAATAAATATTAATAAAATATTGAATTTTACACTTCCTAAAGCCACTACTAACTACTACTACTCTAACAGGATTCGCTGCAGCGACTAAATCATACTTTCAGTCAGAAATACACTCATGCACACGCCATATTCGCATTAAATAACAAAATTATCAAAAAGTCAGAAAACTAAAACCAGGATTTTTCGTGAAAATATTAGTTACTAATGGATTAATTTTGGCACAATGTCAGCAAAGGTGAAGACTAGTATGTGGTTTCATTTAGTAACGCAATGTCAAATGACCCTGTATAATATAGATAAACGAATAAAAGCGAACAAAGTCGCAAGGGAAGTCAGCATACAAAATATGAATTAAATATCGATCGAACCGGAATTTTATGTCGACTCCGCGACAGAATTTAGTAACGCAATGTCAAAATGACCCTGTTGCTACCAGGCTGATCTGAATTTGCACGACGCACTATACTACTAGTAAGCGGCGATAGCCTAGTTGGGTGTGGAACGGACTGCCAAGACGGATGTCTGCAGGTTCAAACCCCAAACACACCTCTGACTTTTCTAAAATCATGTGTGTATTCTTTGGGAATTTATCGTTCGCTTTAACGGTGAAGGAAAACATCGTGAGGAAACCTGCACATCTGAGAAGTTCTCTATGGGAATTTCGAAGGTGTGTGAAATCTACCAATCCGCACTACAGCGTGGTGGACTAAGCTAATCCCTGTCAGTAGTAGAGGAGGCCCGTGCTCAGCAGTGAGCAAGAATATAATACAGGGCTGATATTATTAGTATATATACCACCTCCGAATAGGAACCGTCGGAGGGCCCGCGGCCGGTCACAACATCTGTCTGACTGGAAAACTCCTTCCATAGAGGAACGTAACCATCTGTTCCTCTATAGCGATGTCAACGCGGCTACAATATTATGTAGTACCTACTTATAGTCTAGATGCAGATGCCTAAAAGCAATCTTGACGGTCATGGTTCTGTATAAGGTACATTTGGCTAATTCTGAAGGATTTTCGGTGTGTTGCGAGGAGTCTCGAAAATATTTTTTTTCTCATAAAATATTTAAGCGTTACCGGCATTTTATACGTGAAACTGTTTATTATTAATGCTACTTTATGTGATAATTTAATCATCTTCCAATTCTCTCGTGTAAGCTTAGAAATAGGTGATAATATCTGTATAGAAATTTAAAACCCTTAGAAAAGATCGGACGTTTGCGGGGTAAGTTCGGACTTCGTTCTAATAACGCTTCTAAAGCTAGTATGATAAGGTCCACAAAATCAAATAGAATCCTCCTTTTTTGTTTCACCACACACAGCACACCTGTTCTTGGTCGTAGCATCAATTGTGGTAGAAAGAAACAGCGTTGCTTATGTAGCTTAAACTAAAAAATAACCATAATTTCGTGGTATTTTTTCGTCATACGATCTTACCCCGTATCTGATCTCACCCGTACCTTACATTCTTGACTTAAACACATCGCACTCTTAATAAAATAATGACCTATTTAAAAATTGTTAATTTGTGGCAGTCGTTGGAAAACTAATTTATGTTTGCTACCTTTTTTGAAGTTGTTATAAAATTGAGCTTAACGATAGGTAAATAATGAAACATGAAAAAATGGGAAAAATCTAAAAGGCCGCAAACAGAAATTGGTTGACGATTCCCACAAATTGGCAATTTTGGAATGGGTCATTATTTTATTAAGAGTGTGACATATTCCTCGCTAGAGACAAACACAGGACATATCTTAAACTTTAACCCCAGTACTATTGTTTCCAGTACATCTATAGTTGGTTAAAGTTACCCCATTCGTATGAAGGAAATGGAATACTCCAAACACCTGTTATTGGAACGCAGCCAACTTGTACCTGAATATTATTTGCACTAAAAATATCAATAAAACCATTGTGCGATATTTGTATTTCTGGTCTTTGTAAATATTTATTACACATGCATTTAGCCGGAAGGGGTATGCAATGGCGCAACCAGGGCACCCACTTTTCGCCAAGTGTTCCATGATGTGATATAGGGCGAGCCATATCGGGCACAAATTCCAGACTCCGGGCTGATACTGAGCATCAAAGGCGGCCTTTGCGGGAGGCGAACCGGGCAACCGCCCGTAGCCTCGTGCTTACAGAGGCCTCGCGCGGCGCCTCGCAGGATCTTTGTTTTTACTTTCTTACCGACGAAACTGTTAAAACAGGGGAACGTTTTTTTACTCTGCCCGGGGCCTCACGTCTGTTTCTTTTTGCTTTTGCCTTTGGCCTCGAGTCGTTTAAGGCTGGCACTGCTGAGCAGAAAAACCCAAACATCACTTTCCCCCCATGAACCCAGGATCTCAGAGCGCTGCCGTACCGCGCATGCAGTACAACTACGCCACCAAGGCAGTCGTAAATATTTATTTGATGGAGTAAATTTGTTTTAGAACACTGATTCAAGATTACTGTTAAGCCGAATTCATAATGGATTATAGAGACTTTTTTGAAGATTTCTACCGGCTTTAAAATCGCTTCAAAACTGAGCTGTCAAAATTCGTCATACACTGTGACTAATATCATTTTAAATGTTGTTATCTGTTTATTAAGTAGGTAAACTTAAGATACTAACTTTAATTTGACAGCGTCTCAGCTGATATCACACTTGAGACCGAAGTTGATTTTCATGAATTAATATTGCCCTTAGAGATTTTTATGTTTATTTTATTTTATTTTTATTTATTTAAGGACCTCCAACAAAGGATATGCGGCGTATAATAAATACAATGTCGTAGCATTTGTACAATTAGCAATGTGACGTGCCTCTTCAATTATAGGAGACCATATGCAAATTTATATATTAGTACAGCGGCAAAAATAATAATATTTGTTACTAATGTTATTTAGGTATATAAGTAGAAACTTAAAGCAGACAAAAGGGATAAAACATAATATGACAAAACATAACAACATCTTATGTTATAACATGTGGTGGTGAATGTGATTAATTATAATTTTATTTTCACTCATTTTCATTTCATATCTTACATATGTAACTAAACTGAAAACACATTTATTTGCATCAGCTTACAACAAATACGACGTATTAATACTATTAAAGATAGTTTATATATTTATTTTAAAAATTCTGTAGATTTTGAAAAAATCGATCACAAACAGACATCTTGGAGACTTGATTTTATAATATGTATACCTAGCTACTTATTTCATGTATACTGGTCACTAACATAAAATACAAAACTAATACCAAAATTCCAACACACTAACAGATTAATATCAAAACTGAGGTTTGGGCCCCGAGCGATCCCTTTGAAGTCAAATGGCGATCGTTTGAAGTCCCGACAAAGTTTTTAATCAGCGACTTATCTGTAAGAGTATTTGGATGTTTTATTTTTTATACCTGAATGGTTTTGTTCTTTATGGGGTCCTTGCAGTCAATATTGGAAACCTGCGAATGAAATACTAAGGTCCGGTAGATTGGGTTAAAAAATAGGCAAAGGAACTGCCTAGAATGGGAGGTGTAATATTTGCGGGCATCTCTTGCTTAGGGACTGTAGGGGCCCGGTGGAGAGGGTAAGGAAATGAGAGAAGGATGGCAACTTCCTAGAATGGAAGAGGCTGTAATGTTTGCGGGCATCTCTTGCTTAGGGACTGTAGGGGTCCGATGGAGTGGGAAAAGAAATGAGCTGAGGATGTGCCTAGAATGGGAGGTGTAATATTTGCGGGCATCTCTTGCTTAGGGACTGTAGGGGTCCGGTGGAGTGGAGAAAGAAATGAGCTGAGGAACTGCCTAGAATGGGAGATGTAATTTTTGCGGGCATCTCTTGCTTAGGGACTGCAGGAGCCCGGTGGAGAGGGTAAGGAAATGAGAGAAGGATGGCAACTTCCTAGAATGGAAGAGGCTGTAATGTTTGCGGGCATCTCTTGCTTAGGGACTGTAGGGGTCCGGCAGAGTGTAGGTAAGGGAAGTTGGAACTTCCTAGAATGGGAGAAGGGATAATATTCGTGGGGCTACATAGGCCCCAATGTGAATTAATAACAACGAGGTAGATATTAAAATACCAATTTTTCGAATTTTATCGCGGTTTTAATTATTTTTCTCCCGTTTCGAAGACATTGCAGCCTTCACCACGAAAATCCGAAGAATAGTTTTAATTTTAATAAACATAAGAAATCATGTCGAGGTAGATCCTCATTGGTGAGGATAATTAGGCCCTAACCTAACTAAGTGGAAATAGGCTGGGCACATATGTCGCAGAACTGATAACCGCTGGAGTAAGCGTGTTCTGGAGTGGAGACCACGTCTTGGCAAACGTAGCGTGGGACGCCCTCTGCCCAGATGGCGGGAAGACTTGCACAAGAAAGCCGGCAACGACTGGATGCATAAGCAGCAGACCGGGCTCTGTGGCGTACCTTGGGAGAGGCCTATGTCCAGCAGTGGACTGCGACGGGCTGATGATGATGATGAACCTAACTAACCTACCAGCCTTTTGTTTGTTAGGGACCCTGCAGTCATCAGGGGAATCCTGTGAATGGGGTTCTGGAATCCCCCGGCTTAGCAACTGTAGGACCCTACAGGAAAGTTAGAAGATGATATCTGGCCAAAGAAGTGTGGGGGAAGGAAGGAACCCTCTTAAGATGGGAGGAGGGAAGGCCAGGAAATGTTCGCGAGCCCTCATAATCCTCAATGTGTTACAACCATGGGATATACACTTAACTGTGTGCCTAGGGCCGTGACAAATGTCCCCCGTGCATGCATTTGGTGTGGAGACCGAACGCACAAGAATTGTCTCGGGTGATACCTGAAGAGTTGGGCAGACAAAATTAGAAGATTTAAGAAAACTTAACGAAAATATTAATTTTATATAACTGTGAATTGTTTGAAATAACTGTCAGCGATTGACAGAATGCGCTGCAAATTCATAGTTAAGACGGGACAACGACTGTCGGGTCAGCTAGTATCTAATAAAATACACATGGTAAAACCGTATTTGAAGTTTCCTTTCAAGTATTATAGTTATTATCACTGCAGGAGCGAAGCGTCCATATGAAATGAAAGGAAATGAAATGAAATGATTTATTTGAATCTGTAAAATGTTATACATTATTTAGATTCCGTCAATATTAACTCTACCACCAGTTCGGAAAGCAGTTTTCACCAGAGAAGAACGGGCAAGAAACTCTGATGTTGCTCTTTTCATTGGCAAGAAACTCTGGTGTTGCTCTTTTCATTGGCAAGAAACTCTGGTATTGCTTTTTCAATATATAACCCGATTCCTACCGGCATCTCTTTTAAGTTTATTTATGTTTATCTTAGTTTTTATTTTCCGTTAAATTGTTATTCCCCATGTGTTAACTAAGGCAATTCTTTTCCCTCGGATTACCTTATGAAATATTTCAACCCTCGCCCCTTCTGCACTGCTAATGTTAAATGGCTAGATAGAGTTTTAATTGACGAAAGATCATCTGTCAATCGACACAAGGACGTGTTCAAAACCGGATATACATAGTCAATGAGCAGCCCTTAACAACGCGAGGCCCCAGAGGAAAGCAAAAACAAAGCGAGACCCCGGGCTGAAAAAATAGTTCCCCCGCTTAAACAGGTCGGTGAGATGGTAAAAATGGTGCTCCAAGACATTGCAGGGAGCTCAACAAGCGCGAGGCCCTGAGCGGTTGTCGGGTAGACTTCCCCGAAGGTCCACTACGTGCAAGGAACGAAAAGAGTCAATGTCAGTCAAAACTTACCCTTTCTGAATATATTGCGTTGACAACTTATAACTTGATGGTTACCTCAAATAACCCCACGATAAATAATTACTCTTGATAACTTTCAGCCCTTTAGTTGAAATTTCTTCGCTTAGGTAAATTTTGTTTGAAGTTGCCGACGCCTTTGTGCGCGCCGCCCTTTGATCTTGCGGCGGCGGAATAGCCTTAAAATTTTGTCTTGTTATTGGCTCGAAACTGGCCGGTATAATAGTTGCGACTGACAATGATGAGGCAATTTGAAACAGAAGATAAAGTCCCGTGACTACAAAAGCATTTTTCGAAACGTCGGAAGAAATTATAAAAACCGCAAAATACTTTTATTTGAGAAGATAATGGTTTCTGCCTGGAGTCTTCAATTTGTGCACGATATAGCGATAAAAGAAGCAGCGATAGTCTAGTTGGGAGTAGAATGGACTACTGAGACGAATGTCCGCAGGTTTGGAACCCAAACACAACTCTGACTTTTCTAAAATCCATGTGTGTATTCTTTGTGAATTAACGCTTGCTTTAACGGTGAAGGAAAACATCGTGAGAAAACCTGCACATCTGAGAAGTTCCCTATAGGAATTTTGAGGGTGTTTGAAGTCTACCAATCCGCACTACAGCGTGGTGGACTAAGGCCTAATCCCTCTCAGTAGAAGAGGCCCGTGCAGCAGTGAGACAGTATATAATACAGGGCTGATATTAATAATGGCGATAGACTCGCCCCTATTGCATCACGGGATGGATATGCCGAAGTAGGTGTCCTGATTGACGTAAGTGTGCTGGGATCAGCCTCTGTATGTCCGGTTTAAACAAGCAAAAAAAACAAAGAGGGCATAGGCATTTCTAAAGCAGTAGGGTGGCGTGATAAAATACCTTGGAAACCTCTGATGCAGGCATTACTATCAGGTGCATAAAAATATTACCATGCCAATAGAAAACAGATTTGTTTGATACGAGTACAGCAAAATGAGCACGTCAAATTAACATGGCCATCCTGAAACAACTGCAATTCGGACGAAGACAAAGACTTTTTATGACCTGTTTGTACAAAACCTTAAAGTACTTTGAAAATATCGCCAGACGCGAACCACTGGAAAAGCTGCTCATGGTTGGAATGTTGGAAGGGAAGAGACCACGAGAAACCCCGCAAGATGGAACCAGATTTCCAGTGCGCTGAATGGTTATATTCATACAGCATTTCATCAGGCAAAAGCCGAAACTGGTGGAGAAATATCACAATGATAATTGAGAGTCACGATCCTCAATGAGGGACCGACTGGAGAGAAACGGCAAAATGAACCTTATGCACCTGACGGCAAGCGAAGTAAGATTCAGATAGTGTCCATTGAGAGATGATCCCTCCCTAGTCGACACAATTTAAATCAGATATACATAGACTGATTCCACACAGACATTGTGGCAGTGGTAAAGAGTAATTTTTATTTTTATTCAGAATTATTGTGAATTTATCGTTCGCTTTAACGGTGAAGGAAAACATCGTGAGGAAACCTGCACATCTGAGAAGTTCTCTATAGGAATTTCGAAGGTATGTGAAGTCCACCAATCCGCACTACAGCGTGGTGGACTAAGGCCTAATCCCTCTCAGTAGTAGAGGAGGCCCAGCAGTGGGACAGTATATAATACAGGGCTGATATTATTATTATTATACATAGACTGATTCCTCATTGACGTGGATATATTTAATTTTTAAAATGCATTTTATTCAGCGCGCACGATAGCCGCCATGTTCAAATAAGTTGTCAGAAAAATGGCGCTGTTCGAAAACTCGTTCGATTTTCAAATTTGACAGATTGCATTTTAGTTCCATTTTGCCGCCTTTTGTTTTTTAACCCGTCATGACTTGTCAAAATTTTATTTTCAAATATGTACAGGTAGCTGAATGTTTGCCGCCAAACATTGACAGCTACGCGTGTGACGGAAAAATAACCTTATTATGTAGTATATAAGGTTATAATCCCGTGACACACGCAAATGTCATGTAGCTGTCTTGGCTCGCCGGCGAGCCACGAGAGACCAAGAGTTAATGAATAATAATTCAGAACAATAGTGAATATTGGAGTTAAAACTATACGTAACGGACTTTTAGTTTAAAATGGGGTGAATAGGGATACGACTGGTTTTATCATTATTACACTCTAGGTGTTGCCTGCGGCTTTACACATGAAGCCTTTCCGGCTAAAAAAAAGTAGAATAGTTTTTAAGACGGAAAAACCTAGCGGTAGTTATTTTTGGTCCCGTTCCGATATTCGAACCTAATAGAACCCCTACCGAGACAATTCTTGTGCGCTCGGTCTCCACATCGAACACCCGCCCGCACGGGAGGACATCTGTCATGGTTTTAGGCACACAGTTAAGTTTGTATACCTCATGGTTGCCAATTCACATTGAGGCCTATGAGGGCTCGCGAACGTTTCCTGACCTTCTCCCAGTGGTGAATGATGATGTTTTCCAAAAGGGAAGCCGACATTAACTATAAATACTAATTATAATTCCATTTTAGACCACTATTCTATTAATATTAATTGTATCTTTATTAATAACTAGCTGACCCGATAGACGTCCTGTCTTAACTATGTACGCACACGCGCTTTCTGTCAATCGCTGACAGTTATTTCAAACAATTGAAAAAATTAATTAAAATGATAATATTAATTTTATATAACTGTCGATTGCTTGAAATAACTGTCAGCGACTGACAGAATGCACGCTGCAAATTCATAGTTAAGACGGGACAACGTCTGTCGGGTCAACTAGTAAATAAAAAAATGCTTTATACATCACGTAGGCATAGTTGCACTTATGATAAGTCGAGGTACATGAGAATATTTAATTATTAATTAAAAAGTCACTTATATAACTACAGACATTTTATCATTGCAAATAAAATAAATGAAAGACTATAAAGTAAACAAAGGAAGCTCGAGCTGGCAGGAAAGAAGAAATAAAAAGATGTATATAATCTTAATAATAAAGGGAGGAACGAGTCGCGATCCTCACCGGTGAGGACGATAAACCCTAACCTAGCTAACCTACCTTTCACTAGCTACCTTAGCGATGACTACCCGAAGAAGAAAGGCAGAAAAAAATCCGGGCTTTTTTTTCATCAATTGTCCATTGAATCTTTCATTATTTTTTTATTGCTTTGAATGACGAGACGAGCTTACTGTTCGTTTAATATTAAGTGATACAACCGCCCGTAAACAGTAGAAACAAGAACACCTTGAATTATAAAGTATTGTTTAGTATTCCACTGCGCTCGTCCTGAGACATGAGATGTTAATTATTATATCCAGTAGCTACACTGACAATGTCCTTCAAACCGGAATACAACAGTGACATACTGGTTGGTGGTAGAAATATACACTGCGGTGGTTCCTACTCAGACGGACTCTCACAAATGACAGACCTACCACCAGTACATGGTTTCCATTCCTTAACTGCATATTACTCTCAAAGAATAAAGTCCTCATTAATTCTTATTAGTTAGCACGAATTTTGTACCACGCTAATTTCGCTTTGACGGTGATGCGTCATAAAATATTCAAGAATGAAACTTCAAAGGGAATTTCAAACTAACTGTTTGATGTTATATAATGTGTAAAATAGATGAAGAGCTTCCTTCAATGTGTTTTTAAGTAATCTTCATATACTCTGTTCATCCATTTCTTTAATTTTGGACAGTTACTAATCAATGAGGAACGTACTAATGCGTTACCTATGATTTTATTTTTATCCGAATAAAAACCTTTGTTACTTTTCTACGTACAGAGCAACGTGACCCCTCTGCTCTTGATGATAAGGAGTCCAATAGAATGTCGACTGACGAGAGATTACCCCTCAGTCGACACAATTATGCCTGTAGGATATACACAGGCTGATCCCGGAGCGACACGTGGGCCACTACGGGTTTTAACACCTTGCGTACGGTCACTATCCGGCGGATATAAAATATACTACCACCAGGACCTTAAGCGATCTCTAATCAGTAAAAGGCCTTTACTAGCTTAAAACTCTTCCAGTCTTACTTATAAAAAATTCGCAAAGCTATGCTTAGTTAAAACACAAATTGACTCGATCAGCTGTAAGTCAAGCCATCTTGCCACTTAAGGTTTAAACTGGGAACCGGTGATTTTGACAACTATTGAAGCAATTCTTAACCACTTCTTAACGCTAAAACAAGTTTATAAGTAGGATTGTTTCTTCTCTACCCACCCACATTAAATATAACAAAGCAACCTAATTTGAAACTTTAATATAAACCTATTGTTACACAACATAAGACTAACTCGCGTGAGCATTACTATTTAACTGAGTTATAAGTAGTTATAATAAATTAACTGTATTGTTGCTATAGTGAAATTGACCGCGCCTACTCTCTGTCTCGCGCTGTACACTGAGCATCCTACAGCGAGTCAGTCGGCTCTCGTGTCCACAGCGAGTCGACGCGTGTAGCGCCTACTCTCTGTCTCGCGCTGTACACTGAGCATCCTACAGACGAGTCCGTCGGCTCTCGTGTCCACAGCGAGTCGACGCGTGTAGCGCCTACTCTCTGTCTCGCGCTGTACACTGAGCATCCTACAGCGAGTCCGTCGGCTCTCGTGTCCACAGCGAGTCGACGCGTGTAGCGCCTACTCTCTGTCTCGCGCTGTACACTGAGCATCCTACAGCGAGTCCGTCGGCTCTCGTGTCCACAGCGAGTCGACGCGTGTAGCGCCTACTCTCTGTCTCGCGCTGTACACTGAGCATCCTACAGCGAGTCCGTCGGCTCTCGTGTCCACAGCGAGTCGACGCGTGTAGCGCCTACTCTCTGTCTCGCGCTGTACACTGAGCATCCTACAGCGAGTCCGTCGACTCTCGTGTCCACAGCGAGTCGACGCGTGTAGCGCCTACTCTCCGTCTCGCGCTGTACACTGAGCATCCTACAGCGAGTCCGTCGGCTCTCGTGTCCACAGCGAGTCGACGCGTGTAGCGCCTACTCTCTGTCTCGCGCTGTACACTGAGCATCCTACAGCGAGTCCGTCGACTCTCGTGTCCACAGCGAGTCGACGCGTGTAGCGCCTACTCTCCGTCTCGCGCTGTACACTGAGCATCCTACAGCGAGTCCGTCGGCTCTCGTGTCCACAGCGAGTCGACGCGTGTAGCGCCTACTCTCTGTCTCGCGCTGTACACTGAGCATCCTACAGCGAGTCCGTCGGCTCTCGTGTCCACAGCGAGTCGACGCGTGTAGCGCCTACTCTCTGTCTCGCGCTGTACGCTGAGCATCCTACAGCGAGTCCGTCGGCTCTCGTGTCCACAGCGAGTCGACGCGTGTAGCGCCTACTCTCTGTCTCGCGCTGTACACTGAGCATCCTACAGCGAGGCAGTCGGCTCTCGTGTCCACAGCGAGTCGACGCGTGTAGCGCCTACACTCTGTCTCGCGCTGTACACTGAGTATCCTACAGCGAGTCCGTCGGCTCTCGTGTCCACAGCGAGTCGACGCGTGTAGCGCCTACTCTCTGTCTCGCGCTGTACACTGAGCATCCTACAGCGAGTCCGTCGGCTCTCGTGTCCACAGCGAGTCGACGCGTGTAGCGCCTACTCTCTGTCTCGCGCTGTACACTGAGCATCCTACAGCGAGTCCGTCGGCTCTCGTGTCCACAGCGAGTCGACGCGTGTAGCGCCTACTCTCTGTCTCGCGCTGTACACTGAGCATCCTACAGCGAGTCCGTCGGCTCTCGTGTCCACAGCGAGTCGACGCGTGTAGCGCCTACTCTCTGTCTCGCGCTGTACACTGAGC
Organism: Manduca sexta; assembly: GCF_014839805.1. NCBI lineage: Eukaryota > Metazoa > Arthropoda > Insecta > Lepidoptera > Sphingidae > Manduca > Manduca sexta. The sequence continues at coordinate 3,173,858 of NC_051115.1, read as the reverse complement.
ATCCTACAGCGAGTCCGTCGGCTCTCGTGTCCACAGCGAGTCGACGCGTGTAGCGCCTACTCTCTGTCTCGCGCTGTACACTGAGCATCCTACAGCGAGTCCGTCGGCTCTCGTGTCCACAGCGAGTCGACGCGTGTAGCGCCTACTCTCTGTCTCGCGCTGTACACTGAGCATCCTACAGCGAGTCCGTCGGCTCTCGTGTCCACAGCGAGTCGACGCGTGTAGCGCCTACTCTCTGTCTCGCGCTGTACACTGAGCATCCTACAGCGAGTCCGTCGGCTCTCGTGTCCACAGCGAGTCGACGCGTGTAGCGCCTACTCTCTGTCTCGCGCTGTACACTGAGCATCCTACAGCGAGTCCGTCGACTCTCGTGTCCACAGCGAGTCGACGCGTGTAGCGCCTACTCTCCGTCTCGCGCTGTACACTGAGCATCCTACAGCGAGTCCGTCGGCTCTCGTGTCCACAGCGAGTCGACGCGTGTAGCGCCTACTCTCTGTCTCGCGCTGTACACTGAGCATCCTACAGCGAGTCCGTCGACTCTCGTGTCCACAGCGAGTCGACGCGTGTAGCGCCTACTCTCCGTCTCGCGCTGTACACTGAGCATCCTACAGCGAGTCCGTCGGCTCTCGTGTCCACAGCGAGTCGACGCGTGTAGCGCCTACTCTCTGTCTCGCGCTGTACACTGAGCATCCTACAGCGAGTCCGTCGGCTCTCGTGTCCACAGCGAGTCGACGCGTGTAGCGCCTACTCTCTGTCTCGCGCTGTACGCTGAGCATCCTACAGCGAGTCCGTCGGCTCTCGTGTCCACAGCGAGTCGACGCGTGTAGCGCCTACTCTCTGTCTCGCGCTGTACACTGAGCATCCTACAGCGAGGCAGTCGGCTCTCGTGTCCACAGCGAGTCGACGCGTGTAGCGCCTACACTCTGTCTCGCGCTGTACACTGAGTATCCTACAGCGAGTCCGTCGGCTCTCGTGTCCACAGCGAGTTGACGCGTGTAGCGCCTACTCTCTGTCTCGCGCTGTACACTGAGCATCCTACAGCGAGTCCGTCGGCTCTCGTGTCCACAGCGAGTCGACGCGTGTAGCGCCTACTCTCTGTCTCGCGCTGTACACTGAGCATCCTACAGCGAGTCCGTCGGCTCTCGTGTCCACAGCGAGTCGACGCGTGTAGCGCCTACTCTCTGTCTCGCGCTGTACGCTGAGCATCCTACAGCGAGTCCGTCGGCTCTCGTGTCCACAGCGAGTCGACGCGTGTAGCGCCTACTCTCTGTCTCGCGCTGTACACTGAGCATCCTACAGCGAGTCAGTCGGCTCTCGTGTCCACAGCGAGTCGACGCGTGTAGCGCCTACTCTCTGTCTCGCGCTGTACACTGAGCATCCTACAGCGAGTCCGTCGGCTCTCGTGTCCACAGCGAGTCGACGCGTGTAGCGCCTACTCTCTGTCTCGCGCTGTACACTGAGCATCCTACAGCGAGTCCGTCGGCTCTCGTGTCCACAGCGAGTCGACGCGTGTAGCGCCTACTCTCTGTCTCGCGCTGTACACTGAGCATCCTACAGCGAGTCCGTCGGCTCTCGTGTCCACAGCGAGTCGACGCGTGTAGCGCTCTACTCTCTGTCTCGCGCTGTACACTGAGCATCCTACAGCGAGTCCGTCGGCTCTCGTGTCCACAGCGAGTCGACGCGTGTAGCGCCTACTCTCTGTCTCGCGCTGTACACTGAGCATCCTACAGCGAGTCCGTCGACTCTCGTGTCCACAGCGAGTCGACGCGTGTAGCGCCTACTCTCCGTCTCGCGCTGTACACTGAGCATCCTACAGCGAGTCCGTCGGCTCTCGTGTCCACAGCGAGTCGACGCGTGTAGCGCCTACTCTCTGTCTCGCGCTGTACACTGAGCATCCTACAGCGAGTCCGTCGACTCTCGTGTCCACAGCGAGTCGACGCGTGTAGCGCCTACTCTCCGTCTCGCGCTGTACACTGAGCATCCTACAGCGAGTCCGTCGGCTCTCGTGTCCACAGCGAGTCGACGCGTGTAGCGCCTACTCTCTGTCTCGCGCTGTACACTGAGCATCCTACAGCGAGTCCGTCGACTCTCGTGTCCACAGCGAGTCGACGCGTGTAGCGCCTACTCTCTGTCTCGCGCTGTACACTGAGCATCCTACAGCGAGTCCGTCGGCTCTCGTGTCCACAGCGAGTCGACGCGTGTAGCGCCTACTCTCCGTCTCGCGCTGTACACTGAGCATCCTACAGCGAGTCCGTCGACTCTCGTGTCCACAGCGAGTCGACGCGTGTAGCGCCTACTCTCTGTCTCGCGCTGTACACTGAGCATCCTACAGCGAGTCCGTCGGCTCTCGTGTCCACAGCGAGTCGACGCGTGTAGCGCCTACTCTCTGTCTCGCGCTGTACACTGAGCATCCTACAGCGAGTTCGTCGGCTCTCGTGTCCACAGCGAGTCGACGCGTGTAGCGCCTACTCTCTGTCTCGCGCTGTACACTGAGCATCCAACAGCGAGTCCGTCGGCTCTCGTGTCCACAGCGAGTCGACGCGTGTAGCGCCTACTCTCCGTCTCGCGCTGTACACTGAGCATCCTACAGCGAGTCTGTCCTCGTGTCCAGTCGACTCGTTAGTCGTCGAACCGTAAAGGCAACGACTTATCAACTCATAATATAAAAGAGACGTGAACTCAGCGGCCATGCGGTTAATTTTCAAACTGTTTCGTTTGTGAATGTTGGCTGATAAGGCTGCACGCGACAGGTAATGCTTGTCGTCCACTGATCGGTAAGATATGTTTCACTTTATATAGCGCCGAAATAATAGTGTGTTAATAGAAGATAGTTTTGAACTTTAGTGACTATACAGCTTTAACTCGTGTATCCACATGTGTAAAAATCTATTTTCAATAAAAAATTATGTAACTTGTAAGTTATAGCATTTAAACTCTAAGGAAGATATTGAAATTAAACTAATTTTTGGATTCTATCGCGGTTTTAACATTTTATTTTCTCCCGACGTTTCGAAGACTTTTCAGTCTTCATGGTCACGGTGGGGACTAGAAAGATAATTGATAAAATATGAATTTGGTAATGTATCCCACCCTGAGAGAGGGAAAAGGCGCTATATTATTTATACATATACGTAAAGCACAATGGGATAATGGAGTTTATTAATCTTGGCGCAGATGTCAACTTTTTACTGAAAAGCACTACAGAAATAAAAGTATTTTTCGGATTTTATCGAGATTTTATTATAATATAATTTTCTCTCGACATTTCAAAGACCTTCCTTCGTCGTCACACTGTCAACTGTTAACTTATGTTGAACTACCATGCCGGGTAAATAGCAAGCTATCAACATTAAAGGACCCATGTAACCCAATTCCTGCTTTTTGTAGAATCTAATTATCAGAACGATTTGCAAACCACAATTATGCATTAGTACCTATAATTCGATGGTTCGACGAGTCCCAGGGAAAACTAATTTGTCCCATCCCACAGCGAAATTAATCAAACAAGATAGAGAAAAGTTGGAAATATTAATTGTCCACTTCCCTCCATAGCAATGCGGGTGACAAAATAAACAAAGGAGGCATTTTAACCTCAAGGATAGAGACGTTTACAACTAGATAAGCTAGTTATAAAGCACCACGGATTAATTAAAAGAAAGGGTCCTATCACATGAGCTGTTAGATTTGATTACAATAGGCAAATAGTATACTAACGAAACGCAATTTTTCTAGATACGATACTACACTTAACTCCCATCGAATTATGTTGTATTTGGTTCCCTTTGGGAAAGTTTCACCGTTCCCACTGCAAGCTTTATAGCTTCATAGCATAGCTTTCAAAGCACCACGAGCTTTAACCACTCCGCCGAACACGCAACTCGTGACAAAAATATTATATATTTTAATATGTTTTCATTATTTATAATACGGCAGTTTTGTTAATTTATAAGTTAGCCGTGTTTACCTTTTTGGTAAATGTGATGTTCAATGTTAGAAGTAAACGCATAAGGGTCAAAATGCCTTGGATGCCACTTGGTGGTAGTATATTTTATATCCGCTCTGATAGCGACCATACACAAGGTGTTAAAACCCGCCATAGTGGTGATAAGTGTCGCGTTCCGGGATCAGCCTGTGTATAATAATAATATAATAATATTAGCCCTGTATTATATACTGTCACACTGTTGGGCCTCCTCTACTACTAAGAGGGATTAGGCCTTAGTCCACCACGCTGGCCTAGTGCGGATTGGTAGACTTCACACACCCTCGAAAATTCCTATAGAGAACTTCTCAAGTTTTCAGGTTTTCTCACGATATTTTCCTTCACCGTTAAAGCAATAATAATTCACATACAATACACACATAATTTTAGAAAAGTCAGAGGTGTGTGCCCTTGGGATTTGAACCTGCGGACATTCGTCTCGGCAGTCCGTTCCACAACTAACTAGGCTATCGCCGCTTATTGTTAATTAAATATTAGTGGCTAAAAACGTTTCCGCAGACCTTCTTTTTTAAAGTTTTAGTACTCAAAACCTTAGTCAATTTAACAACATTTGGGGCCCTCTGACGCCGGAGCCCGTAACATATTTCGCGCCACACCAGCCTATACTTGCGCCATTGCAGTAAAATGCTTTACCAAAAATGTTTTCACACACACACACACACAACATCACGCAGTTATCCCCGAAGGAGTATGCAGAGGCGCAACCAAGGCACCCACTTTTCGCCAAGTGTGTTCCGTCCCATGATGTGATAGGGGGCGAGCCTATCGCCATATCTGTCACAAATTCCTGACTCCGGGCTGATACTGAACATAAAAACTCAAATATCTAACAACAACTACGCCACTGCGACAGTCAAAAATGTTTTCATACCAGTAAAATCGCAAGGAGCACATAACTAGTCCTACAAAATTTTTAAACATTGCTTGTAGCTTACTGCCTTGATAGAATCAGTCCAATACTATATTTCCGAGTAAGTACTAATGACGTTTTACAAATAGACGCGTCATAGACTAACAAAATTGCACATAAAAACAGCGCAGTATTTACTATAGTCACATACTTGTATAGCCCTAGCAGCTCGCATTCATACGGCCCGAGTGTACCCGAGTGATCCCGAATGGGCCCGAGCGTCGACCGCCGTAACCATCTAGTTTATTGAATTCTGGTTGCCATGACAGTTGAATAAAATGTATTTATTAGTTAAAAAATAAGTTAAATAGTGTCTACTTCTTCCTAACGTATCAAATGAAACTTTTTTTCATTCACAGTTGAAGTATAATTTGTACATCGTCGAAAAACACAGGAAGGCCTTTTATTTATAAAAATACAAAAAGTACTTAAGTCAACTTAACTTAACTTAAGTTAACAGCCGCGACAGTGGTTGGAGCTTGACTAAGTGAATGTCGAGCAATTACCTTGCTTTCGTCTTGCCAGTATTGAGCTCGAACAACGTATCTATGTAATAATAACAACTTAGCGGACCTACATTATAAATCTACAGTTCCTCTCTAGGTGATACTAAAACTAGACGTTCCGTTCTAAACACTTACGTGAGAACAACTAGTTTACTATAAAGAGGGCAATTTGCTCGTTAAAAAAAATAATACCTCAAATAATTCCTCCTTAATATCAGCTTTAATTCAATTAGAATAGAAAAGATAGTCTCTTGAAAATAACATAACAATCTTCCCTTCAGATTTATATTTTGGATTCTATTCTTAATATAAAACTTTTTGGTTCCGGCCAAGTTCATAATACATACGTAATCTGTCAAATTTAAATTTCGAACGCCGAACGCTCGACTAAACAGAGAGCAACAATTTTTAATCTTTAATTCCCGAACTGAAAACAAAATGGCCGCCCGTCAGTTTGACAAATGACATGTCAAGCCTAACTGACCGTTTGGCATTGCGTATTTTTAACACGTCTCAGTAATTAGTAAAAGGGGAAATATATTTGAAGTGCACGGGCCGAGTTTAGGCAGTTATTTTGACAGAATTGCTAAATAGTCTGCAATGTCCATTTCTGCCGCCAAGCAGCACGGTGCCTATTGGTAAGCGATACGACTGGCCATAAACAGTAGAAATACCATCAAACTCTTTGAATTACAAAGTATTGTTTGGTATTCCACTGCGCTCGCCATTCTGAGACGTGAGATGTTAATTATTATGTCCAGTAGTACACTGGCAAAATGTTCAAACCTACAACAGTGACTACACACTGTTTGACAGAAATAGACATTGCGGTGGTACCTGTCCAGGCGGACTCTCACATATGAGACACCTTCCACCAGAAAACGCGTTACCAAAATATTTTGTTAATAAAACACATGCACCATCTAACTAATTAACAATGGCTTGGACCCCTAGGTCTCAAATTAACAAGGGTGTTGTATTCCTGCAGACCCTTTGAAGGGCTATAAATTCGGTGAGGTAAAGGGTGTCCCTGAGTATTGATTTTATCCCTGTTTCGTGTTCGGAGGTTACCCGACTCTTTCAGAAAATGGAGTTTAAGTGAATATGTTTATCAAAGACTAGTTGACCCGACAGACGTTGTCCCGTCTTAACTATGAATTCGCAGCGTGCATTCTGTCAATCGCTGACAGTTATATCAAACAATTGACTTATATAAAATTAATATTTTCGTTAACTTTTCATACATTTTCTAATTATCCGCGCACTTTTTTGATTTTTTTCTTTCATAAGAACCTTCTCCTGACAATAACAAACAAAACAAGAAAAAATTGTGAAATCGGTCCAGCCGTTCACGCGTGATGGCGTGACCAAGAGAAATAGGGATTCATTTTTATATATATAGATTGATTATTCAATCAGATGAAATCTTATTGATACTCCGCTCCTATTAGTAATAGCGTGATGTTATATATCCTATAGTCTACCTCGATAAATGCGCTATCCAACACTAAAAGAATTTTTCAATTCGAACCAGTAGTTCCTGAGATTAACGCGTTCAAGCAAGCTCTTCAGGTAAACAGCGTCATTTTGACGTTGTGTTAATAAATTAAATCACTAACTCGCCTTTAGCTAATTTAACATTGTACGAAAAATCAGCCATAAATGACGAATATATTATAAAAATCTCGGTTTTAGTTTGCTCTTTTATTGATAATTTTGCTGTTTAGAGGAAAATGGCGTGTGAATGAGTGTATTTCTGACTGAAATGTACTGACTGAATTGTAGTAGTAGTGGCATTAGGGCGTGTAAAAGTAAAATTACTTTTTATTAATGTTTATTTTGTATGAAAATTTTATTTTTTTTATTTTACATCTACGGTTCTAGAAACTAAGTGTAGTCTTATTTTCACAAGTATGCGGTTTCATTTAGTAACGCAATGTCAAAATGACCCTATGTTAGTATAGATTACAATATCAGTTAACCCTTAAACATTAGTTCTGAAAAGCAAGCAGAACCGCGGGGTAGTTATACTCGCAAAGTGTAGACCCAACATAATTTACTTTGTCCCAAGCAATTATTATTTAACTTAGGAAGTACAAGTTGGGAGCCAAGTTGTTAAGGAGAATGTTGGTTTTCGCAGTGTATATTTTGTAGTGGCATGTCCCGGGTTCAATTCTGGGTAGGCGGTAATTTCAATGTAAGTTTTAGTGCTATGTATTCGAAATTTTTAATATACTAACTTTTGTTCGTGGCTTTGCTTGTGTGAAAGAGTTTTCCGGGATAAAAGTCCCGCTATATATTTTCCCGGGATAGCCTATGACCTTCCCAGGGTCTTAAAGTATCTCCGTACCAAATTTCATTAAAATCCGTACAGTAGATTTTGAGAAAATCGATAACATACAGACAGAAAAGGGGACTTTATTTTATATTATGTATGGATATAAAATAATAATAAGGCATAATATTTCCACAGTATTTTATTTTAACTTTTTTGTGTAATTATTTTTATTATATAGATTTTGATTAATATCTAATATTGTTAATTCCTTGCATCTTTTAAAGTACACATTTTAATTTGCAACCAACACTATTTAGGAAGTAAAAATTGTAGAAACCATTGACGTATATTCTATAGACACGAACGTCCATATAAACTATTTGATCAAAATCGGAACTAAAATGGCAACCAAAACGTCACTGTTATAACCTATTTATTCACTTGAACAACAAATAATTTTACTAATATTGTTATTCACTTCCAGGCTTACACTTAGACTCGAGTTCTTATATCATGCGCCACTCCGTACACAACCACAAGCTGTAAATATTGAAACTTATCACCAGCGGACGGCAAGCTCATCTCGTCATTCGATGCAATAAAAAAAAATTATAACAATGAATAACCTAGTTGGGAGTAACTCGGCTTAGAGGAATGTCCGCTGATTCAAAAGCCAAACGCACCACTGACTTTTCTAAAGTTATGTGGGTATTTGTGAATTATCGCTTGCTTTTGCTAAGGCAAACATAGTGAGGCAACCTGCATACCTAAGAAGTTTTCTATATGAATTTTGAGGTTATGTGAAGTTTGGCCGCATTACACCGTGGTGGACTAAGGCCTGATCCCTGTCAGTAAAGGAGGCCCGTGCAGCAGTGGGACAGTATATAATACAGGGCTGATATTATTATAAATATATTCAACATTAGTATTCAATGTCATTCAATCAATGACTGGTAAATAATTATTTCTTATGATAACGCGAAAGTTAAACATTGATATAAAAGTATATTGCATATTTTATCGCGTTTTGTGTCATAATTTTCTCCCGACGTTTCGAATTGCAGCCTTCATGGTCATGGAGACTAAGGTGTTGGTCCTTCGAAAAGTCCGTCACAATATCTCCCTACATTTTACTTTTTTGCCTGTATCACATACTGTCTGCCTCCTCTACTATTGAGAGGGATTAGGCCTTAGTCCAACCACGCTGGCCTAGTGCGGATTGGTAAACTTCACACACCTTCGAAATTCTTATAGAGAACTTCTCTAGGCAGATTTCCTCACGATGTTTTCCTTGACCGTTAAAGCAAGCGATAATTCACAAATACACACATAACTTTAGAAAAGTCAGGGGTGTGTGCCCTTGGTATTTGAAACTGCGTACATTCGTCTCATCAGTCCGTTCCACAACCAACTAGGGTATCGCCGCTTTTTTTCAATAATTATAGAAATATTGACACCTCAGTCCTCGTGATCATGAAGGGTGGAAGGTCTTCGAAACATCGCGATATTTTTTTGAAAAACAAACGTATAGAGAAATTTATAAAAATTCGCGATAAAATTGGCAAAATAGTTTATCTCAAAAATAATTCATTGGTTATTGTGAATAAGGCCAAAGTATAAATACTTACCCTTAAGATGTCCCGAAGTTACTCACAAGGCACTGTTATAAACATAGAACTGACGTGATTAAAGCGAACTACCCTCGGCCGAGTCCGAAATGTTTCCAAAGGGTAAGCAGAAGTTAATTTAAATCATTTCTTCTTTCCTGCCAGCCCGAGCTGGCTTCTTTGTTTACTATATTTTTCATTTATTTTATTTTCAATATAAATTGTCTATGTTTATATAAGCTAATTTAATTAAGTAATAATTTAATATTCTCATGTACCTTGACTTATCATAAGTGCAACTATGTTTGCCTCCGTGATGAATAAAGCATTTTATTTATTTATTTATTATTTATTAAATGAATTTTGTTTCCGGCATTCATGCAGCTGAAGCCAAACGTCGAACAGGGACTTATCCTTTAGAATATTCTCCCTGAAGAGATAGGCAGAGACGCAACTAGTGCAATCACTTTCAGCCGTGTTTTTTTTATTGTTTTGAATAACGAGGCGTTTTATATCAAGGGTTGAAAGGCTAAGACTTAAGCGATTTTTTTTTCGTAAAATTTAACTGGGATAAAAAACATACCCCCTTATTCATAGATGTTATTTATCTAAGGACGGAGCATTGTGGTAACAAGTCTGTTCCTCAGCTTTGTTTATCTGACAGCCAACTAGATGCAAGTTGTATCTCAATATTAGCCAATCACAACGACCCTATGTCTACGCACTGTGAAGGCTGCCATGCCGTCAGCACTGAGAAACAGACTTGTTATCACAGCAATGCTCCGTCCTTAGATAAATAACGTTTGTGAATAAGGGGGATAGAAAATGTGCTGATTTTAAATATGTATGAAACTTTATAACATTTTTGGGACTTTTTAAGAGGAACAATTCGTCATACATGATTGTTGTTTTAACCGTTTCCACAGCGCACGCAAAGAAAGTTCTCAAAATGAATACATTTTCCCGGTTTTTGCAACACTTTTCATTATTATTCTGCTCTTTTTAGTCATAGCATGATGTTATATAGCCTATAGCCTGCCTCGATAAATGTGCTATCCGACACTAAAAGAATTTTTCAATTCGAACAAGTAGTTCCTGATATTAGCGCGTTCAAACAAACTGTTCAGATTTATATAATAGTATAGATATGAACATTATAACTAGAGACTATATTAAATATGCGGTAAACTTTTTCGTCTGATTAGCTCGTGAATAACACGACCAAATACAGAAGTCAGTGATAAACCTACCGAATAGTAATCAAAAGGAATTTAGTTTCTGCTACGCTGTGCAGAATTCATACCTTCGAAATTCTTATCACTACATAGTATAAAACAAAGTCGATTTCTCTGTCCCTATGTATGCTTAAATCTTTAAAACTACGCAACGGATTTTGATGCGGTTTTTTTTAATAGATAGAGTGATTCAAGAGGAAGGTTTATATGTATAATAATAACATCCATTAAATAGTCAGCATTGCATCCGTGCGAAGCCGTGGCGGGTCGCTAGTAAACAATAATTAAGAAATCGGTGATAGCTTAGTTGGGTGTGGAACGGACTGCCGAGACGAATGTCCGCAGGTTTCAATCTCAAGGGCACACAATTCTGATTTATCAGTTATGTGTGTATTTGTGAATTATCGCTTACTTTAACGGTGAAGTAAAACATTGTGAGGAAACCTGCATACCTGAGAAGTTCTCTATAGGAATTTTGAGGGTGTGTAGTCTGCTCGCACTACAGCGTGATGGACTAAGGCCTATTCCCTCTCAGTAGAGGAGGCCTTGCAGTGGGACAGTATATAATACAGGGCTGATATTATATTATAATAATTAAGTAACTTAATGTTTTTGTGAAAAGAAAACAAATATGTGTAACTAAAAATTAAATAATACAGGGTCATTTTGACATCGCGTTAATAAATGAAACCTACTACTACTATCTACTTAGAAATAACTCTACAATAAGTTACTCAAACCGCAGACTTGAAATAATAAAGTTGAAGTTTCCAACATAGTAAATTTAAAAAGTAATTCTAATTTAGAAAGTGTAAGTTTTAAACAAAACAAATATCAATGAAATGTATTTTAATTTCACACACCCTAATACTACTACTCCAAGAGCATTCGTCGCTGCGACATCACGTTCAGTCAGTAATACGCACACGCCATATTCGCACTAAACTACAAAGTTTTAAAAAATCAAAATATGATTTTTGGTAAAAATATTCCTGAATGAATTGGCATATTAAAGGTAAAGACTATCCCCCTTATTCATAAACGTTTTTTATCTAAGGACGGAGTAAAGCTGTGATAACAAGCCTGTTTCTCAGTGCCTGAGAAATAGACATAGGGCCGTTGTGATTGGTTATTATTGTTGTATCTCAATATTAGCCAATCACAATGACCCTACATCTACGCACTGCGAAGACTGCCATGCCGTCAGCACTGAGAAACAGACTTGTTATCACAGCCTTACTCGATCGTTCGATAAAAAACGTCTATGAATAAGGGGGTATGTGGTTTCATTTATCAATATCAAAATAATAATTTATTAACGCAATATCAAAATTATAGTAAATTAAAAGTTCCGTTTGTGTTTCGAACCTGAAGCCTTCCCAACTAGCCTATCGAAATTAATATTTAACAATAACATGAAATAGAATCTACAGAAATTCTACAATTACTATCCCCAGTTTAAATTTACGACGCTCGCCGTCTCTGTCGCACGCGCGCGGGCAAATGGACTTCGACCGTACACCCATCTCTTTCTGCCCGCGCATGCGTACTCGTACTCTCTTTGTTCATCCTGTTTAATATATATATGAATATGAATGTTTTCAGAGGTCAATGATCTTTGAAAAATGAAGGCATCATTTTAAGATGCAACCTTTAGTTTTTATACCTTCGATATGTAAATAAATTGTTTGTATCCGATATACAGGGTCATTTTGATATTGCGCTACTAAATGAAACCACATACTTATTTACTTGGAAATAACCCTACAATAAGTTACTTGAGCCATAGATGTAAAATAAAAACGGGTAAGTATCGAAAAAAAAAGATTAAAAAAGTAATTTTAATGTTACGCGGCTTAAAGCCTCTATTACTACTCTAAGAGAATTCGTTCAAGATTCAAGATTCAAGATTCTTTATTTGTTAAACATGAGTATACACACAAAGCATGCAAGTTGTTCAGTATTATACATATATATAAAATGATCTGTCATGTTTGGCCTTTATGGCGTACAAGTTTTGTTGTTTTTTGTTAATCTTTAATTACAAATTAATATAAGTTTGTTTTAATATATAGTTACCTACATGTCAAACACACTAGAATTATATAAAATTAGAAAAATGTCAAGTAATATTAATTGTATTTATACATTAAAATAATATAAATAAGAATAAATCCAGTTCTATACAGTATTGCCAAAGATACATTAAATTTTATCCATTAAAAATTCGGATATACTGTAGTATGCTTTCTCTTCAAGATGTAGTTTTAGTTTTCTTTTTAATACATGGGCATTCTGGTCCTTCCAACATTTCGGTAGTTTATTGAAAATTATAGGGGCCATGCAGAAAACACTTTTTCGCATTAATGTTGTTTTCGAACTACACAGACTGAGAGTAGAGTTATCACGCCTGTTATGTATAACTTTGTCAGATAAGCGTGGAAATAATTGCTGATTATTTTTAACAAACATGGCAATTTCCAGAATATACAGACATGACAAAGTCAGTATTTTATATTTTATAAAGTATGGTTTACAACTGTCACTTGATTCAAGTTTAAACATGGTCCTAATGCACCGCTTTTGGGCTTTGAATACTCTTTCCTTATTAGTCGAGTTGCCCCAGAAAATAACTCCATATCTTAGATGTGATGATACTAGACCATGATACGCAGTGAGCAATGCCTCGATGTTAATCATTGGAACTAACTTATAAAGGGCATATGTAGAGTTACTTATTTTTTACTAAGTACATCAATATGTTCTTTCCAATTTAGTTTATTGTCAATTGTTATCCCGAGGAATTTAGCAGTATAGACTTCTTCAATTATGTTATCATTATATTGGACTTTAAGATTAGTGATTTTAGATAACCGTTGACTGAAATGCATCACATTCGTTTTATTTAGATTTATTTTTAAATTATTATTATCTAACCAATTAATTGTTGATATAAGGGAATTATTAATATCATTATTGTATTTATCTCTAGCATTGCATTGAATAGTTATTGTGCTGTCGTCGGCAAATAGTGTTACAGGTTGTGTAATTGATTTTGGTAAGTCGTTTACGTACAGTATAAATAATAGGGGACCTAACACACTGCCCTGCGGTACACCATATTTAACTTCTGTTTCATGTGAATGAAATATCTCTTCATATTTAGTTTTTGTATTGATTGAAGATATTTCTGTTGTTTGTTTTCTATTTTCTAAGTAAGACTGTATTAACTTTAAAACGTTACCTCTAAAACCGTATGCCTCCAATTTATCTAACAGAATATCATGTCTGACATAATCAAACGCCTGAGTCATGTCACAGAACAATGTGCACACTGGATTGGTCTTATCAATATTGATCATAACTCTATGCAGAAAATCATAAATTGCCATGTTTATTGTTCGTTTTTCTCTAAACCCTTTTTGTTCATTAACTAGTATACTATTTTTTTCCAGGTACTGAACTAATTCTTTATAGATATATTTTTCATAGATTTTTGAAATTATACTTATAAGCGATATAGGTCTGTAATATTCCATGGCTTCTCTATTTTCTTTTTTGAACAGGGGTATTACTATGGATTTTTTTAACGCATCGGGAAAAATACCTGAACTTATAGTTAGGTTTATAAGATAACTTAAATGAGAACATATTTCTGCAGAGACGGATTTCAGAATTTTTGTTGCGATTCCGTCATATCCCGTGCTGTTAGTATTTTTAATGTATTAATTATTTTAAAAATATCCTGTGGTAGACATGGAGGCATGAAAAATGATTTTATATTATTTGTGATTTGCGAGGTCACCTTATATCCTGAGTTTGGTATTGGGATAACTTTTTCACTAAAGTAATTGTTAAAAGCATTTGCTATTTTTTGTGGATCTGTTAATACAGAATCATTAGGTAATTTTATTTTTGAGATTAAGTTTCGAGGAACATTACTTTTTGAGCTATTTATTATGTTCCAGCTTGTTTTAGGTTTATTGTGTGATGTTTTTATTTCATAATTGTTTTGAGCATATTGTGTTAATTGAATAATTTTCTTAAATAGTTTAGAGTACTTAGTAAATTTTATTTTATTTGTTCTGTTCGGTTTTCGTCTATATTCCCACAGTAATTGTCTTTTCTTTTTACTACATAATTTGATACCACGTGATGCCCACTTTGTTTTTTTTGTTGTCTTTATGGTTAAAGTTTTATAAGGAAAGCATAATTCGTAGAAAAGTAAAAATGTTTCTATAAAAGCATTATAGGCTGTGTTTGGATCAGTGGTTTCATACATTTCGGAAAATGATAAACTATGTAGACAACTTTTAAATTTCATAACATATTCATTGCTGTAATTCCGCTTTTTCCTACGCCAGTTTTTTATAATACAAGATTTTTTAACAGGTAACTTTATTAATTGCGCCGTGTGATCTGACAGTGCAAACTCAATAACCTGCGTCCTACAGAATCTTTTAAAGTTATGTGCAATATTATCTATACATGTCAGACTATTTAATCTTGTCGGTTGGTTAATAGATAATTTTAAGTTGTGATTCAAGAGAAGACATTTAAAATCCATCGCTTGAGAGGTTCTTTTAAAATATCTATGTTAAAATCACCCGCTACGACAATATTATTTAGAGATTTAGTGTTGAGTACTTGTAAGATTACATCTAGCTTTTCCATGCAAATGTTAAAATTTTTGTTTTTTGGAACTCTGTAAATACAGACAATAGCAATTTTATAGGTTATTAATTCAATAGCACAACACTCAAAAATACCAGTTTCGGACATTTTAGTAATTTGTTTCAATTCTTTATACTGGTGACCATTTCTTACAAGTATACACGTTCCGCCTCTTTTGCTTTCCTTTCTAGTGTAACATGCCGCAAGATGGTAATTAGGTATAACCAAATATTTGTCATAACCTTCCATAATAAAATGTTCTGAAATGCATAACACATCAACACACAATCCTTTCTCTACTAACTCCTCTAAACATACTGTTATTGCGTCGGATTTAGTTAGTAATCCGGCAATGTTTTGATGCATCATGTGTAGATATTTAGTCACGAAAAAAATTTGTCATATTATCATTGCAAGGGCTATTTTTAATGTCATCGGTCATAGAATTTACTGAGTTTTCACTACATTTATTTGGATCGTCCATATTTGAAAAGTTTATATCATTAATTAATACCTTAATGTCTTCGAAAATTGTCCTCAATGCATTATTATTTATGGAGCCTGAATATTTATTGAACATATGGAAGTCACATTTTAGGTTTCGATTAGAATCTAGATAATAGGCGTATTCATATGTTAATATATCAGAATATAGTAAATTGTTAAATGTTTCAACTCTACAATTATAAAGGCTATTATTCGTTTTGTACATGAAAGTAGGTAAGCATAAGATTATGTTTGTATGCTTGATTTGTTTAAGAACATCTCGAATGTAGATAATAATATTGTGGTAGTCCTTCGTTATTTTAAAGTCCTCCTGACCTATTAATATTATACAGTAGTCATCGATGGTAAAATCAGCTAACTTTGAGTCAATTCCATTAAGAAGTTGTTTTATTCCCACTCTCGGTGTTAGGTAATGACATATTTCATCTTTCTCGTTTAGTAACACATTATGTGCAGTAGTAAGGATGTTGTTGATTTTATCTGTGCTAAGAATACATATTTTTCTTCTCATATTAATATTTTGTTGAGGTGTTACTTTTTTACTGTTATTTCTATTTCCTATACTTGATTTTTCTATCATTTTTGTATTTTTTTGCTCTTCTTTATCTGTTATATCACTTCTTGCAATTTGTAGATTATCAGTTTGTGTCTGTTTTGTTTCGATATTTTTTTGCGGTTTTGTTTTTGGTGATGTTTGATTCGCTTTAGTTTTAATTGGGGTATTAGTTGTGACTTTTTTGTATAGCTGATTTTCCTTAACCAAATCTTCATTTAACTTTTTAAATTTACTATTTTCTAGGCTTAATGATTCTATCTCCTTATGCGCACTATTTAGTTGCGATTGAAGCTTGTTTATTTCTTCTTTTAATTTTTGCACTTGTTCGCCGTCTTCGTCTTCTGAAATATCTGGCAGACTATTAGTGGTGCATTCTAGTGTTTGTGAAATTATATCACTGTTGTCAGCCGATGGGTCAGAATATGTTCGAACTCGGTTTCGTCGGAACGTTATATTTTCAATAAAATTCATTTTGCGTAGTTTATTTATTAGTAAACCTCTAGGGCGTAGAATTCTTATTGGAAGTTGTGAAGACCAGCTGATATTAGTTCACTTTCTAAGCGCAAGGTGGCAGTGTACTTAATTAATTGTGTTTATAGTTCAATGCACGCTAGATGGCATTACATTTAAATGCTTATTCTATGCATAATATTATAGTTCTGAGTCATTGGTCAACCATTGTTAATGATGTCTGTAGACTCAGTTTTCGTATTATTTCTTTGGTAATATAAGTAGTAAGAATTTTAAAACATTCAAAAACTTTTTAGTAGTCCACTCATGGATTTGAACACGGGTCTACAACAGGGTTAACTAATTATATCGTACAAGCCGCGAGGCCAAGAGTCCAACTATTAATATTGTCCAAGTTGGGGATCCTGCTTTGTATCGGTTATTGTTTATAAATAAACCGTTAAAGGTGTATTTCTTTTTAAATGTGACGCCAAAAATGTAACGATCATAATTATAACATTATCACAGATTGAGACAATTGTTTGTTATACTGATTGTTTTGATAGAAATACACTTATAATAACACAATTAAACTTTTGTTTGTTTGTTATTTCTATTTTATGTTCAAAATAAGTAGCACTAGGTTCATTTGAAACATTCAAGACACTGAATTTAAAAACTGATTTTTTAGGACACTTATCTTGTGAATATTTCGCAGATAACACTTTCACTTATTAGTTAAGCTATACTTTTTATAATAAAGCGTTTTTCTATAGTTTTACTAGCCTTTAAATATTTATACGGATTAAAATTACGCGGGCTCGATGTTAT
Source organism: Manduca sexta (assembly GCF_014839805.1). Taxonomy (NCBI): domain Eukaryota; kingdom Metazoa; phylum Arthropoda; class Insecta; order Lepidoptera; family Sphingidae; genus Manduca; species Manduca sexta. Next base: position 3,156,301 of record NC_051115.1, on the reverse strand, counting down.
TTGTGACACTAGCGCCGTTGCAGCGGAAACATCATACTTACAGTCAGAAATACACCCACACACGTCATATTCGCATTAAACTACCCAATGATCAAAAATCAGAAAACTAAAACCAGGATTTTGGTGAAAATATTCTTTAATTAATAATATAACTTTTGGCACAATGTCAGCAAAGCTGAAGACGAGTATGTGGTTTCATTTAGTAACGCAATGTCAAAATGACCCTGTATACAATATATCTAAGTTATAATATACAATCAATGATTTATCGTAAAAAATAAAAACGTATGCACTCAACGTCAATAAAACAACAATGAAAAAACAAAATGGCGACATAAAATCATAGTTCTAAGATAATAGAGAGAACATTGGGAAGATTGTCATACAAAAATTTTGCGCTCATGCGATGGTTCAATCTACTGTGAAATAGCAAAACATCAATGTAAAACCTTTATATTATCCCATATCGTGATTTGCATGTTTTTAATGCCGATTTTAGCATATTTTCTGTAAATATGTTATTTGTATTAATATCTAAGGACGCTGACATCTTGTCACACTGACATTTCAAATAAGACAATGACATACCAATTGGTAATAACAAGTCATCGATATATATGTACTACGTACTAGATTTGGCGTTCTGAACATTCACTGTGTTCAACTGATTTAAACTGATATCCACTCAAACTGACTTTAGTATGGTCAATATTGACAGCTTGTGGTTGTGTACAGAGTGGCGCTAATGATATAAGAACTCGAAAGTGTAAACCTGGATGTAAATAAAAAATATTAGTCAAATAAGTAAAATTATTTGTTGTTCAAGTGAATAAATAGGTTATATCAGTGACGTTTTGGTCGCCATTTTAGTTCGGATTTGAACAAATAGTTTATATGGACGTTCGTGTCTAGAGAATATACGTCGATGCTTGAAGTACAAAGGTCCTAATGTCCGGTCTGTAACTAACTATGTTTATTCTCTTCCCGTAAAATCATTTTCACATAATAGAAGTTTGACTTCGCTTGTTTTGCTTCCAAATACTACACAATTGTACTATCGTTTACCTACTACGTATGTGTTTAGGAAACTATTAAATACAATCTTTTGCTCGCGTCTTCGCCAGTTTTTTTCCGATTGATATGTATCGTTATATTATGACTAAATTACACAAAATCATTATAAATTGTAGCCTATGAGTTATTCTGATGTATAATCAATATTGCTGTAAAGTTTCATCTATATACGTTCAGTAGTTTTTTCGTGAAAGAGGAACAAACATACATCCATCCTCACAAACTTTCGCATTTATAATATTAGTAGGTAGTAGGATATTTCATTCTATATAATAAAGACCGTATACCATTAGCTCGCGCAAGCTTGGAATTGTCCCAATTAGGACGATTACAATATATAACAATCATATCAGCACTGTATATACTGTCCCACTGCTGGACTCGGGCGTTCTCTACTAATGAGAACCAGGCCAGAGTAATGTTTTCTTTGGCGGGTCCTGGAGGAAAATTGGAAGAGGATAGCTGGTAAGAAAGCGTTGGGGAAGGATAAAGAAACCTCTTAGTATGGGAGTAGGGGAGAAGACTAGGAACTGTCCGTAGCTCTTATAGGCCTCAATGTGTTACAACCATGAGGTATACACTTAACTGTGTGCCTAGAGCCCCAAAATGTCCCCCCGTGCGGGGGGGGGGGGGGTCAGAGTAGTGTTCAAAGCCCAGGTAAGTGTGCGCGTGTAGGCTCGTAACATATAGACCCTCGTTGTACCTCTGCCTACCCTTCGCGGGTAAAGAAAACTAACAAATAAAGCTGATTATATAGACACCAGCGACGATAGCCTAGTTGGGTATGGAACGGTCTGCCGAGACGAATGTCCGCAGGTTCAAATCCCAAGGGCACACACCTCTGACTTTTCTAAAATCATGTGTGTATTCTTTGTGAATTTATCGTTCGCTTTAACGGTGAAGGAAAACATTGTGAGGAAACCTGCACATCTGAGAAGTTCCTCTGTAGGAATTTCGAAGGTGTGTGAAGTCTACCAATCCGCACTAGGCCAGCGTGGTGGACTAAGGCCTAATCCCTCTCAGTAGTAGAGGAGGCCCGTGCTCAGCAGTGGGCAAGTATATAATACAGGGCTGATATATTATATAGACACCAGAAACAGCATCAAACCACCATTAGATATTGCTTGTAGATATATTTAATATCCGACCGGATAGCGTACACAATGTTTAAAAACCTAGTGGCCCACGTGTGTCGCGTTCTGGGATCAGAATAATAATTGTGTCGACTGAGAGGTAATCTCTTGTCAGTCAGACACAAAAAAACTCGATTTGGATAGAGAGGAGAGAGAGAGGTAGCCCAAAACCTCACCACATATCACCAGGAGGGGAGGGGGGATTAACAAGTTACTAAAAACACTCAAACACACACAACACCACGCATTTATCCCCGAAGGGGTATGCAGAGGCGCAACCAAGGCACCCACTTATCCCCAAGTGTGTTCCATCCCATGATGTGATCGAAGAGCCTATCGCCATATCACAAATTCCAGACTCCGAGCTGATACTGAGAAGAAAAACCCAAATATCACTTTGCCCGACCCGGGATTCGAACCCAGGACCTCAGAGCGCTATCGTACCGCACATGCTGTAGAACTACGCCACCGAGGCAGTCACTAAAAACATCACGTCATTAATAGACGACCCCTTATAAATAATTTATTAATGCAATGTTTCTAGTACGTCATTAATTAAATATATGTTTTATTTGTTTCAGATTCCTGTCCTGCTGCCCAGGGGAACAAAGAATCAGGTCTTTATACCATTAAATCGCTCCTACTGCCTTTTTATGGACCTCATGGTCTCATAAATAAAAGGCTTTATTCATCACGTAGGCAAACATAGCACTCATGTCAAGGTACATGAGATTTAATTATTACTTAAATAAAGTAGCTTATATAACTAGTCATTTTATATTGGACATATAATAAATAAAAGACTATGAAGTAAACGGCGATAGCCTAGTTGGGTGTGGAACGGACTGTCAAGACGAATGTCCGCAGGTTCAAATCCCACGGGCACACACCTCTGACTTTTCTAAAATCATGTGTAGTCTTTGTGAATTTATCGTTCGCTTTAACGGTGAAGGAAAACATCGTGAGAAAACCTGCACATCTGAGAGGTTCTCTATAGGAGTTTCGAAGGTGTGTGAAGTTTACCAACCCGCACTAGGCCAGCGTGGTGGACTAAGGCCTAATCCCTCTCAGTAGTAGAGGAGGCCCGTGCTCAGCAGTGAGCAAGTATATAATACAGGGCTGATATTATTATATTATTATTATGAAGTAAACAAAAAAGCCAGCTCGGGCAGGAAAAAAGATATAGAAAAGATGATAATCTTAATAATAAAGGGAGGAACGCGTCGCGATCCTCATCGGTGAGGACATGAGCCCTAGCCTAGCTAACCTTACACTAGCTACCTAAGCGATGACTACCCGAAGAAGAAAGGCAGAAAGAAACGCCATACTATAGCAAATAGGCATTGTATCGACTGGATATTCATCTCTTGTCAGTCGACTCTCTGGACCCCATTCTGCTCACCATCAAGTGTATTGGGGTTAATTTCCCGTTCTTGGAAAAAGAATACAGGTCAATGAAATAAAATACACAGGTGTATACAATATTAATATTTATTTCTGTTATACATATTTAATACCAGCTCATAGCTCCGCCCGCGTGAAGGAGTTTTCCAGGAAAAATTCCTTTTGTATATTTTCCTGGGAGAGATAGCCTATAACCTTCCCAGGGTCTTAAACTATCTCCATACCAAATTTCATTAGAATCCGTTCAGTAGATTTTGAGAAAATTGATAACATACAGAAAAAGGGACTTTGTTTTATAATACACGTATGGATTTGGCAAATGACATTATTGTTGTGTATCGACAAAATATGCATTTCTTTTTTTGCTTTAGTCAAGTAATAAAAACCAAATAATTTTATGTGATGTAATAGTCAACATAAAAATAATATATTTATACACTAACACAACAGCAAAGCATAGTGAACAATAATGACGTTTTACAAATAGGCGTGTCATAGACTAACAAAATTGCACATAAAACAGCGCACTATTTACTATGGTCACATACTTGTACAGCCCCAGCACCTCGCATTGATACGGCCCGAGCGTCGACCGCCGTGGCCATCTAGTTTATTGGTCTCTGGTCGCCATGACAGTCGAATAAAATGCATTTATTAGTTGAAAATAAGTTAAATAGTGTATAGTTATTACTAATGTATGAAATTAAACGATTGTTCATTCACAATTGGATTATAATTTGTACATCGTCTATAAACACAGGAAGGCATTTTATTTATAAAAATACAAAAAGTTAGTAAGCCGACTAGCTGCGACAGTGGTTGGAGGTTGACTAAGTGAATGTCGGGCTTGGTTGCTTTCGTCTTGCCAGTATTGAGCTTGGACAACGTATCTATGTAATAAAAACATCTTAGGGATGAGACATCAACGATTAAGAATATGTAGTCGTAGCGAATTAAAAGTCTAACCATTACCGTATTCGGCACGCGGGTATCTATTAGAAGGGTCGGGGGGACGGGGAACGCGAAGTTCTCGGCGGCGAGGACAATACTGCGGCCTTGTGGAGTGTAAGAGTTTCAAGAACTCGTATTTTCGACGAATAGCCAGAGTGATATCGTCCCCTAGGTCTGTCAGAACTCAACGCGGCTGTCTCCATTTATAATAATAATATCAGCCCTGTATTATATGTATACTGTCTCACTGCTACACGGGCCTCCTCTACTACTGAGATTAGGCCTTAGTCCAACACGCTGTAGTGCGGGCAGACTTCACACACCATCGAAATTCCTATAAAGAACTCAGGTGTGCAGATTTCCTCACGATGTTTTCCTTTACTGTTAAAGCGAACGAATTCACAAAAAATACACACATAATTTTAGAGAAGTCAGAGGTGTGTTTGGGTTTTGAACCTGCGGACATTCGTCTTGGCAGTCCGTTCCACATCCAACTAGGCTACGCCACCATCTCCATTTAACGCAGTAGAATGAAGTTAAAACCTTACTGGAGTAAGGCGTATAATTTGAGTGATTGCTTTGGCACACGAATTTATTGTTCTGGTTGAACGTATCTATCTATAAAAACCATAAAAACTTTTTAACAAAAAAATAAACCGCTTTCAAAAACCACTAAAAATCAAAAAATAATTTAACATTACCTACATACTGGTTACTAATTTTGGAGTCGTTTGGTTGCCCTCGACTTCTCCAGGATCCAATCATCAGATCCTGGCTTGGTGACTATGTGACCACTGCAGAAGTATCTCCTTTCGAACAAAGAAAGAATTTTGAAAATCGGTCCACAAATGGCGGAGTAATCGCGTAAAAAACACACCAAAAAAAATACAGTCGAATTGATTACCTCCTCCTTTTTTGAAGTCGGTTAAAAATGTACATTTATCAAAGGAATGTCGTCCGATCAAAGCCACAACTGATATTAAAACATCAAATTTTCTATAGTCATACATATACGTTAATTGTTCGCAATTTAAAATCGTTCTTGCTCCGCAGCAAGCTCAAATGCACCTGATTGGTCGAAATCTGTGACGCGTTACGCTGATTGGCTGACGATGTAATCCACGTTCAAACTGCCACGCTATTGGCTGATACCAACCGCAATGCATACACGCGTTCTTTGAATATTGATACATGAAAGAATTGACGCCATATCTAACTAGAGAGTTGTTTTAATCTAAAAGGGTAAAATAACTTTCTAAACCATAATGCGGCTTGCAGACCAATAACTAAGCTATAATTTAGCTTAGCTTGCATATCACATTCTTTTTATCTACCAGTGTTGAAGGGTACATATGTATAATCCGACTCCTGCTTCCGTTTCGTAATTTATGTAAAATTTTATTCCAATTGGAACGATTTCTAGACCGCATTTATAGGTATTATTATAATCTACATAACCCTATATAAGCGACGATAGCCTAGTTGGGTGTGTAACGGACTGCCGAGACGAATGTCCGCAGATTCAAATCCCAAAGGCTTTTCTAAAAACTTATGTGTATATTCTTTGTGAATTATCGCTTGCTCTAACGGTGAAGGAATACATCATGAGGAAACCTGCATATCCCGCAACCTGCATATGATATGGAAAAAATATGAAGTATTTTACATTGGTTTTTGCTATTTCGCAGTAGATTGAACCATCGCATGAGCGCAAAATGTTTGTATGACAATCTGCCCAATCTCCGCTCTATAATCTTAGAACTCTAACAGTAACAGTTTTGGTCCTTTTTGGGTTTTCGAAAATCTCCTTCCTTGCCCACGATATATTGTGCCTGCAACGGTAACTAAGGCCCCGTTTAAACATCAAGTTTTTGGCCCTTAGCTCTGTTTGTATTGAAAATTTAATTACACTCCCCAACCACTAATTATACAGTAGGGATGGGACGTTGTCGGTAACTTTATCGATAGATGAAGTCTCGGTTTTTATCGATGATTTCGTTCGGGTAATATGACGGACTCAGAAGAAACATTATACAAGGTCATTTTGACATTGCGTCAATAAATGAAACCATATATTCGTCTTTATCTTTGCTAGCACTGCCTAAAATCATCTACAAATAATGAATGTTTTACCAAAAACCCGATTTTACTTTTTGATTTTTAGATGAGCGCAAATATGCTCTGTAAGTATTTCTGTGAGTGTGATGTTGCTGCGACTAATTATCTTAGAGTAGTAGTAGTAGCATTAGGGTACGTAAAATTAAAATTATTTTTATTGATATTTATTTTGTTCGATACACTTTTTCCGTAAAATTAAAATTACCTTTATTAATAAGTCATTATTATGTTCGAAACTTACGCTTTTTCTATGTGTATGGTTCAAGTAACATATTGTAATGTTAGATATTGTAGATTGTTAGATGTGTGTAGATATTGTAACTGACTTTTCGGGCCAACACCTCAGTCCGCCCCGTGACCAAGAAGGCTGGCTGCAGTCTTCGACTTCTTCTTCGGACAAAATTTTTTTTTTGTTTTTGTGATTTTTTTTTTCTCATACACAGTCATTACAGAAGTATTCCAATGCGACACTGTGGGGTAACTATCATTAAGTAATTTTTTTTTTATATTAATAGACCTATATGACGCCACACATACTCGAAAAGTAATATATATAATAATTGCTTAAAAAAGCCCTCTAATCCGAACGCGAAGGATGAAATTTTCCAAAAGAGAATCCGGCACAAAATATAGGTATTAATATTAATTATAATTATATTTTAGATTAACTATAATTATTAAATATTTATTAATAATATTATTTAATAGTTTGCTTATATAAATTACAAAAGAGAAGCCGATAGGAATCAGATTATATCATTACCCCTTCGCCATTACTATTATAGTCATGGCGCATACGAAACAAAATTATGAACGAAACAGTCAACAATTTATAAATTAAATACTTTAAAAAAAAACTGCTCTTTCAAACAATATAAATACAACATATTTGTTAAGTGAGTGCACGGCGACCACTGTATTTTACTTGCTACTTCTGTTTTGTTATGTTATTCTCATGTAAGTGACTTTTTAGAATAAAATTCTTTAACCTGCAAAACCTAAAAAATAATCTTTACTTAACCATCATCATCAGCCGCAGGATGTCCACTGCTGTTCAAGGGCCTCCCCCAAAGAAAGAGGGCATTTTATGAGGTCATCTGTCCTCGTGGGTGGACGTCTGCTGCACTTGCCAGTTCGTGGCCTCCATTCCAGAACCTTCTAGGCCCATCAGTTCTGCGAACTATGTGCCCTGCCCACTTCAGCTTGCTAATTTGATAAGCTATGTCGAACTCGTTCTTCTACGGATCTCCTCATTTTTTATTCGATCGCGTAGAGGAATACCAAGTATAGTCTACTCCATAGCTCGCTGAGTGGCTGAGTTTTCTTATACAGCCCATAGTTAGTCACGTCTCAGTATGCCATCACTGGTAACCCACATTGATTGAAGACTTAGTCTTCATACAGAGGTATATTGGACAAGACTTTGCGCAATTTCCCGAACGCTTTCCTTACTTAGCCGCTCAAACATAAATTTCAAAATATTCAATTCTTTCTTTAACGCAAACTAAACACCGGAAAATTAATTTATCCGGAAATCTAAATTATTTAGAAAACGATTTATAAGTCAGTTGGAGATAAGACACGTTTATCGATATCGGTACGTCCCCACTGATGCCCTAATGAGTTTCGGTACATTTACAAGCGCCAGTAAACAGTATTCGAAAATAAATTGAGAAATTCTGTGACTGGGTTTGCGGAAACTGGCAGTAATGCTGAGACATTTACTGTATCCACGACTTTGTGCCTATATTCTGTTATCCAATTTTAATAGCCCACACCCATCGATATATATGTACTACGTACTAGATTTGGCGTTCTGAACATTCACCGTGTTCAACTGAATTGAACTGCAATCCGTTCAAACTGACTTTAGTATGGTCAATATTGACAGCTTGTGGTTGTGTACGGAGTGGCGCTCATGATATAAGAACTCGAGTGTAAGTGTAAACCTGGATTTAAATAAAAAATATTAGTGAAATAAGTAGTTTGTCTTCAAGTGAAGAAATAGGTATAACAGTGACGTTTTGGTCGCCATTTTAGTTCAGATATTGAACAAATGTATATCGATAGTAAAAACCGTATAAAATCCGTTGAATAGATTTTGAGAAAATCGATCCATACGGACGGATTTTGGATACTTTGTTTTATAATATACATCATATATAAATGCGGTTCGCAAATCATTCTAATAATAAGATTTTACAAAAATAACAAATGTGAAGCCGACAAAAATCGGGTCATATGCCTTCGCCACTAAGCAACAAGTTAACATCGTCTGCGGAGCGCCTAACGTCTGCTAAAAATACCTTAGTGCTATTCAAAACAGCCACGATAGACAACGTATTCACGTTCCTTTCAGAACTTCTCCCTCAGACTGGCTTTGAAGCCTTTTACATAGCTAAATGCGGAGTAGCCATTTTGACAGCGAAAATGGCGCGGTCTGGCGAGATATATGGATATGGGTATACTGAGTAATCTATACTAATATAATATTAAGCGGCGACAGCCTAGTTGGGTGTTGAACGGACTACCTAAACGAATGTCCGCAGGTTCAAATTCCAAGACACACCTCTACTAAAAATCGAGTGTGTATTCTTTGTGATTATCGTTCGCTTTAACGGTGAAGGAAAACATCGTGAGGAGCATACCTGAGAAATTCTCTATTAGGAATTTTCAAGGGTGTGTGAAGTCCACCAACCCGCATTAGGTCAGTGTGGTAGACTAAGGCCTAATCCCTCTCAGTAGAGGTGGCCCGTGCTTAGCAGTGGGACAGTATATACCTAATACAGGGCTGATATTATTATATATTATTATTATATCTACAGGTGAAAGCCTCATTGAACATTTCTTTACGACACAAAGTTTCATACATTTCTAATCAGCTCTTTTTTCTATGTTTTTTAACATAGTTAAAATTAAAAAAAAAAAAAATGTCGCTTAAGTCAATTTAACTTTCCAACCGTCGGTATTACTCTACCAATGGCGAAGTATGAAATTTTTCGAACAGAAACAACATACAAATGTATAAACGAAGTCTGCAAATTCTTATGATAATTACATATCACATGAATTACGTAAAGGATGCCGAAAAGCATCGTGTTACATGGATTCTTCGCCACTGTACTGTCCACTGTTAGGCATGGCGTCTTCTACTTCACAAAGGTATACATAATTTTAGAAAAGTTAGAGGTGTTTGGTTAGAGCCCGCGGACATTCGTCTCGGCAGTCCGTTCCACACCCAACTATAATCTATATAGATTACTACATAGAGGAAAAAAATTTTTGTAGGGCAGTTGCAAAGGGTTCGTAATTCGTATAACCCGATTCTTGCCGGCTTCTCTTTTGTAATTTATGTAAAATCTAATTAGTACGATTTGCAGACGGCATTCATTTAGTACCTATATGTCGTGTCGGGTTTCCTTTTGAATAATTTTACCCTTCGCTATTATAAGGCCAATCACCAGTAATCAATACTTAATAATATTAAGAGTAAAAATTTATTTGTAGGTTTGTAGGGCCTAATCTCAAATCTGAAATATTAAGTCTTATATCCAGTAGTTACACTGGCTACAATGCTCTTCAAACCAGAACAGTGTGACTTCACACTGCTGCTTGGTGGCAGTAATAGATATTATGGTGACATCTTCACAGGCGGACTCTCAGATATGAGAGACCTACCGCCAGTGAATATCGTGTCGTTTATGCGAAAGAATAAAAAACACTCTCTTAAGTTGCTCTCCCAACAAAACGGCGCGCTTCTGTGTTTTTATGTACTTGTTTCTGTAATTACCAGCATTTTTGCGCACTAATAAACAATAAATCACTGTTTCCAAAGACAGATCCACGACCAATGTAAATAGAACGAACATAAACAAAACGAAATCCTGATCGTATTTTTCCAGCCAATTATTATCGTATTCAAAGAAAGGCCACGCCCGAGGGTCGCTGCCGCGGACCGCTGTTTGCTTTTCATTATCCTCCCACCGTACCTATATTATATTAAAATAATACCTGATTTATTAAAAAAACAACATTCCCTTTGACCAGATGGATGTTATCACAAATCGGAATAATATTTTTCGATGTAGAGCGAAACGGAGAGATACGCGTCGACTCGCTGTGGACTCGAGCCTACGGACTCGCTGTAGGATGCTCAGTGTACAGCGCGAGACAGAGAGTAGGCGCTACACGCATCGACTCGCTGTGGACACGAGAGCCGACGGACTCGCTGTAGGATGCTTAGTGTACAGCGCGAGACAGAGAGTAGGCGCTACACGCGTCGACTCGCTGTGGACACGAGAACCGACGCACTCGCTGTAGGATGCTCAGTGTACAGCGCGAGACAGAGAGTAGGCGCTACACGCGTCGACTCGCTGTGGACACGAGAGCCGACGGACTCGCTGTAGGATGCTCAGTGTACAGCGCGAGACAGAGAGTAGGCGCTACACGCATAGACTCGCTGTGGACACGAGAGCCGACGGACTCGCTGTAGGATGCTCCGTGTACAGTGCGAGACGGAGAGTAGGCGCTACACGCGTCGACTCGCTGTGGACACGAGAGCCGACGGACTCGCTGTAGGATGCTCAGTGTACAGTGCGAGACAGAGAGTAGGCGCTACACGCGTCGACTCGCTGTGGACACGAGAGCCGACGGACTCGCTGTAGGATATTCAGTGTATGCGAGACAGAGAGTAGGCGCTACACGCGTCGACTCGCTGTGGACACGAGAGCCGACGGACTCGCTATAGGATGCTCAGTGTATGCGAGATAGAGTAGGCGCCACACGACTGAGGTCGCGTGACCTAGTATTTTAAGTCAGAGCTCGTTATTCGGGGGCTGAAACTCATCAAACGTCTAATGAACGCTTTTTAACATCGCGTAGAATGTGCTCTCGGGAAATGTAGCGTCAACAAAATGCGAGGCCAATTTTCAAGTACCGTCAGTTGAAAAATTAAATCATTTATTACTTTTTCATACTTGATTTACTTTTAGCTCGGAAAATATATTGTTCATTTGAAAATGTTTTTGACTGCCTCTATAGCGTAGTTGTATTGAGTGCGCGGTAGGACTACTGCTCTGAGGTCCCGGTGTCCTGGAATCCCGAATCGAGCAGTGATTAAAGGTTTTTCTACTTACTATCAGAACTGAGGATGGAATTTGTGCTTAATATGGCAATATGATCGCCTTTATCATATCAAGAGATGGAGCTCGGAGACGAATCGAAATGCCTACCCACAAGCAAGGGAATCTTGGGAACAAAGGCTATCGTTGTGTTTGTTTTATTGTTTTTGTTATACTCGTGGGTCCTCTCTGGTTTGCCGGCAAACCCGACAGCCACATGACATTACGCGTGTCACGGAAAAATAACCTTATTATATAGTATATAAGGTTATATTCCCGTGACACACGTAAATGTCAATGTAGCTGTCATGCTTGCCGGCAAACATTGAGAGGACCCACGATTTAAAGTACTTATTTCTGATAATTAAATTAACAATAACTTATTTGTTAACACCTCCTTGTATAACTTTTATGAGAAAGCAACTGAAATAAAATAGCCATATTGAGAGATGTACACCAACGCCCTTAACTTCCAAACAGGTAGGCAGAGGCTGATCTGTGCAACTAATTTCGATCTTGCTTATTCCGTGCTTTGATTGGACACAAATTCCAGACTCCGGGCTGATTCTAAAAACCTAATATATTGAGAGATGCTACTATTAGCGAAAGAATGGTTGACTGCCTTTAAATTTCGAAATTACGTGTGTATTCTTCGTTACCGTTTGCTTTAACGTTAATGAAAACATCGGTCGGAAATTAAACTAACGTAGCTAAAAAAAAACATCGTCAAAAAACTAATATATAACCTAACATAGCTACAACTGATAAAATCTCAACCTCTGCCTATCCCTTAAACAAAGACGTGTAATTTTAACTACTTTCTTCTATCTTACTCGAGTCCTTATTAGTCGCTTTCACTATGGCTGAGATATAACTCACTAAGCCCCCATTCCCACTCTAAGCCCTGAAAAATCACCTAAAATCCCCCAATCCTTTAGCGGAGCAAATTTTTTTGCTGTCTCTACGTAGCAGATGCCATTTTGACGCAAAAAGGGTACCCACATTAAATATAATTTGCCGTTTCGCAAAACCCCGCCCATAATACATGGCTACGCCGTAGTATGTGCTACGGCGTAGTAGCTACGTTCGCTACGAGATTCAATTTTTGTACATTTTTCAGTAATGAAATGGTTTTCCTTGAATTAGTTGGGTTTTGTTACGTTTTCATTTAAGGTTTTTATAAGCTTAAAAAGAGATGTACAGAGGGTTGCGTATTGTAAAACTGATGTAGTGGATTCGATTCCTAAGTCATGTACCTGGTCGTAGGTCTCTCATATGTGAGTCCACCTGGGTAGGTACCACCGCAATGTCTATTTCTACCGCCAAGTAGTATGTAGTCACTGTTGTGTTCCAGTTTGAAGGACATTGTAGCTAGCGTAACTACTGGAAATAAGACTTAACATCTCATATCTCAGACGAGCGCAGTGGAATACCAAATACTTTGTAATTCAAGGTGTTGGTGTTTCTACTGTTTATGGATCGTATCGCTTACCATCAGGCGAACAAGCTCGTCTCGTCATTCAAAGCAATAAAAAAAACACCACCTAGAGCTTTGAACCATATTTTTTATACGACAATGATAAAATAACCACAGACCTGATGATAATGATAATATTATCGACCAGTGGTGAAGAGTCTATTCAACCCGATTCCTACCGGCTTCCCTTTTAGGTTTATTTCCGATTCTCTTAATTTTTGTTTTCTGTTAAATTGGGCGCGGGCTGGATGAGGAGAGCGGAGGACCGAACAGCGTGGCGCGCTTTAGGGGAGGCCTATGTTCAGCAGTGGACAGCTGTAGGCTGATGATGATGATGATGAAATTGGGCGCGATATATTAACTAAGGCTAAATTCTTTTTACCTCGGGTTACCTTTTGAAAAATTTCACCCTTCGCCACTGTTATCGGCACGTTGCTGTGCAAAACGATTTTACGCAATTAAAATATGCTATTTTCATTCATTTATTTTACATATCACTTACATAATATCGGTTTATATATAAGTAAGGATGCGCACTAAGTTTAAAACTTATATAACATATCATTTACAAACCAATCTTTATTGTAAAAAGCACCTAAGTTGGTTTCGTGTAATAACACATCATCACGCATTTATCCCAGAAGGGGTATGCAGGGGTGCAACCAAGGCAACCACTTTTCGCCGAGTTCCGGACCATGATGTGATAGGGGGCTATCGCCATATCGGGCACAAATTCCAGACTCCGGGCTGATACTGAGCAGAAAAACCCAAATATCAGTTTGCTCGACCCGGGATTTGAACCCAGGCCCTCAGAGCGCTGCCGTACCCCGCATGCAGTACAACTACGCCACCGAGGCAGTCTCGTTTTGTCTAATCTTTGCATTTATTACAATTAAATATTACACATAGTTTGTAACAATCATTTGGACTCAAATTTCGGAGTGCAATCTAGATCAAGTACTAACCCTATCCATAGTCATTATTATATGTTTTGATTGTATTCTGTGTGTGTTTTAGCACTACAGCCTCGATTTGGACCCTTTACCACACCTAGTTTTTGTGTTTTTATGTTGTTTTTTTTTTTATTTATGAAAGGTAAGCCGGTAGGAATCCTAATGTACGGACGCGTCACCACTGCAACCTACCAGAAGCAAAAGGTCCATATAACCCGATTCTTGCCGGCTTCACTTTCGTAACTTATATAAAATCTCATTTTCATTGGAACGTTTTGCAAGCCTACCTATATGTTGTATTGGGTTCCTTCGTAAAATGTCACCATTCGCCACTGCAACCTACATACATAATAAACAATCATGATGTGTTACATTGTTTTTATTGCTTTGAATGACGAGACGAGCTTGCCGTTCGCCTGATAAGCGATACGAATAAACAGTAGAAACACCAACACCTTGAATTACAAAGTATTTGGTGTTCCACTGCGCTGGTCTCAGACATGAGATGTTAATATGTCCAGTAGTTACACTGGCTACAATGTCCAAACCTACAACAGTGACTACACACTGCTTGACAGAAATAGACATTGCGGTGGTACCCAGGACTCTCACATATGAGGGACCTACCACCAGTAATACATGATTTGAGTTTCGTTAATCAAATATATGTTTAGCGGATATTGAACCCAAGACCTCCCGCCGCGCTACATAAGCTCTAAAAGCTCATACTGTGTAAAAGCTTTCAGTAACAGCAGGAGCTTTATGAGCCGCCCTTGGCCTAATTCATTTAAGAGTAGGTTTAGAATATCTTTTATTAAAATACTAAAAATTAACGGTGAAGGAAAACATCGTGAGTAAACCTGCACACCTGAGAATCTTTATAGGAATTTAGTATGTGAAGTCTGCCCACACTACAGCGTGGTGGACTAAGGCTTATATATACACGGTATAAGTACGACTCCCGTGCTGAGGTCCTGGGTTCGAATCCCGGGACGTGCCAAAATAATAGTGTCTGGATTTTTCCATCTTAACATGAAGAATGACAAGAAGTTGGTGGTGTGATACCCCCGTGCCTTGGAAAACTCATAAAACCGTTGGTCTGATCTCTCTCCGGTCAAATCGTCTCACCGGACTATGAGAAGGAACCAAGATTGCTTGTTTTTAGCACACACTTGTGCACTATAATATCTCCTGTTTGATGTCCATTGAGATTGGCAGCCGTGGCCGAAATTCGGCTAGGAAGGAATCAATCTATTAATTATTTGTTAATAATATAATACTTATTGTAATTTGAATGACAGGCAAGCACAAAATGCGCTAGATTAAAAAAAAACAATTAACAATAAATCTATGTACCTACATACATTCTAATTTTAAGTTAGTAGGTAATTATTATTCTATAATTAATTATTTTTTATGTTATCAAAATGCTATGCACCCTAGCGTAAATACTATAACATTATGTCAATAAGGAACGCCTCGTGAAACAACGTGCGTACGGACTATATTTGGCTTTATTCTGTACGCTCCAATTTCGCCCTAAACGACGTCAGCCTTAATATTTATTTTAGACTACTATGTTTTGCATATTTTCATGTAATGTTCTTATAAATTTATAATTCGAAATTCGAAACACGATCTATAAACCAAAAAAGCGTTACACAAAATCGAAATTCGAATACAATCAAAACTATTCGAAATTCGAAAATTTTAACGTGTAAACAGATTCGTCAAACACCGTCGATTTGAAATTCGAAACACAAAATCTCAAAACGTCAAATCGAAATACCGAATCGATTCGAAATTCAAAACAAATCATCATTCAACGGGCAAATCAAATAATCGAAATTTTAACACCGAACAACATTAACAGTTCAAGTAAAAATGCATATGTAAGTCTGGCGGGGCGCAAAATGCTTACAATGTCGACACTTATGATGCCCGCGGCTACCATGACGACCATGACGAACGCTGGCCCCATTCCGGTAGCAGCAGCGACCAAGCTGGAGCCGAAGTTACTCCAGCTACCACATCCAGCGCTGATGCAGCAGTTACCACAACAACCACACCAGCATCAAGTGCAGCACAACAATAATAAGCTGGGTAAGTTTTTTTTTTTTTTTGGGCATCTGACCCCGATGTCAACCCCGGGGGATACACGCAGGGTACAGGACTCCCCCGGTTTAGCAACTGCAGAGTCCTGAAGGAAAGTTGGGAAGGTATAGCTGGAAAGGAAGTTATAAAAAATTATAATTAAAACATATATACTTACCTTAGCCAACATATTTTATATTTATTATTATTATTTTGTAACTCAACAACATGAACGTATCACCTAATTTGAATAAGTTGTATACACTTCTATTTGGATTCTGACTAGCCATTAGATCCACTGTCATGTAATTTAGATTATTATTTTCAATAATCTGTTTAGTGTATCTTTATAAATAAATATATCAACTACATCTATTTTCCGGATTTTATCCAGTGGGTACATTAAGAACAAAAGAAAGCAAACACACAAATCAAACTACCCAGTTACAGGCAACCACAACTAACATAAAATATTACACCGGACATGATTTACATTTATTATTATTATTTATTTATTTAAGGACCTCCATCACAGGCATATAATAAATACAATTTGTACAATTAACAATGTGACGTGCCTCTTCAATTATAGAAGACCATATGCAAATTTATATATTAGTACAGCGGCAAAAATAATAATATTTGTTACTAATATTCTTTAGATATATTAATATAACTTAAAACAGACAAAAAGGATATCATGCGATAAAGATCAATAAGTATATTTTTCAACCTCAAAGCCTGTATTCACAATAACGAAGCCATAATCATAAAAACAAATCATATACAGTATTATGTCGTAATTTTTTATGTTGTACAATCTGTTGTTTATATTGGCTAATCAGGAACGGGTTTGAAGTGATGAAATTTTATACCAATGTACGTATAATTTTGAATCTGTATATTGTATATTTTTATGGCAAAGTAAAGTGGCAGTGGGCCGGGCCCATAGCTCGAAGAACCGATGGCCGTTGGGGTTGAAAGGTTCTAGAGTGGAGGCCACGTACAGGCAAGAGGAATGTCGGACGCCCGCCTACAAGGTGGACGGACGACCTGGCTAAGGTCGCAGGAAGTCGCTGGATGCAGGCAGCTTCCAACAGGTTAACATGGAGATCCTTGGGGGAGGCCTATGTTCAGCAGTGGACTTCCTGTGGCTGAGATGATGATGATGATGAAAGTAACCCCTCTGCACCTGATGGTAAGTGGGAGGTTCAATGTCGACTGACGAGAGATTACCCCTCAGTCGACGCAATTATGCCTGTAGGATATACACAGGCTGATCCCGGAACGCGACACGTGGACCACTATGGCGGGTTTTAACACCGGAATGAAAAATAGCAATAGTAATGTAGTAATTACAAAATTGGTTAAGTAGTTTTATTTTTATTGCTTTGAATGACGAGACGAGCTTGCCGTTCGCCTGATGCTAAGCGATACGATCCATAAACAGTAGAAACACCACCTTGAATTACAAAGTATTGTTTGGTGTTCAAGGCTCGTCTGAGACATGAGATGTTAATTATTATGTCCAGTAGTTACACTGGCTACAATGTCCAAACCTACAACAGTGACTACACACTGCTTGACAGAAATAGACATTGCTGTGGTATCTACCCAGACGGACTCTCACATATGAGAGACCTACCACCAATAGTTTAGGGTACCAGTTAGGTGTTTATTCACAATATCAGCCCGAAGTCGGAACTTTGGCCAGATATGGCGATAGACTCGCCATAACACCATGGACAGAATATGTATAGCGAAAAGTGGACTGGTTGACCCTTTGTCTACCCCTTTGGAGATAGGGGCGCAAATTCGACGGTCCCTACGTAAAGTATCGAATCTGCAAAATTGCATTTTGCAGATGTAATACTTTGTGTAGGGACTGTCAAATATACATCGCTTGTTTAGTGCTTTTTACCATTGCGATAAGCACTTCGATCCTTATTGTCTTAAATAAATGTAGTTAATTTTAAGGACCGTTTAAATACCGACAGTCCCTACGCAAAGTATTGAATTTGCAAAATGCAATTTTGCAGATTCGATACTATACGGAGGGACCGTCAATTTATGCGTTAGAAATAGATGTACTTACTCCCTAATTTTTTTTTGTTTTGCTTAGTTGTTGCGTTACTACTACCGTCCAGCCTTCGTGAGGGGCGACTGGACAGTTATGTTGGGGTCATCATGCTTTATGGCCCAGCATTGAGCCGCCCTGGTCCCAAATTTAGGACTAAGTAATCTAAGCCATCTATAGCTCCGAGGACCACAATCCATCTTGTTTCAGAAGTCCTTTGATTATTATTTTAAAAACTCTTATTTTTATTTTCGCTGAGGTTATTTGTTGTCTTCAGAGACCGTTCAAGTATTACATAACGCAATTTTTGAAGATTTTTGACCCCCCGTGTTACGCGGCGTAACATTTCCTGTACCCCCAGTAAACCCCCTGTAACTCTAAAGTTACAATTTTTTTCTAATATTGACAATTATTTTACGCAAAATACCGGAAAGTCGTTAAATACCTTTGTTATTGTTTGAAAGTAAGAAAACAATGTTACATAACGCTTTGTACGAGATCCCCTCCCGCGCCTGTTACGCATCGTAACGTGTTACAAGACGCCCCCACCCTCCAAATTGCGTTACGTAATACTTGAACGGCCCCTTACAGAGATGCTTTTTCTTCTTGTTATATGATTTACCACAATTGCTATCTATAAACTACAATTAACCAAAAAAAGGGACGAAAACTGTTTTCCTCAATTCGCTAGACACTTTACTAAATAGCTTGCCTGGCAACACGACCGCAACATTATAGACAAAAGCAGTCATAAAGAGGATAATAAAATATTATAGCATCGTCTGACGAATAATGTTTTTTATTGCATACGAATTTAGATAGAAAATTGCTTGCACTTTTATACTAGCTGACTTGACAGACGTTCTGTCTTAACTATGAATATTCTGATCAGCCCTGTATTATATACTGACCCACTGTTGGGCCTCCTCTACTACTGAGAGATTAAGCCTTAGTCCACCACGCTGTAGTGCGGATTGATAGACTTCACACACCTTCGAAATTCCTATAGAGAACTTCTCAGCTGTGCATGTTTCCTCACGATGTTTTCCTTCACCGTTAAAGCGAACGATAAATTCACAAAGAATATACTCATGATTTTAGAAATGTCAGAGGTGTGTGCCCATGAGATTTGAACCTGCGGACATTCGTCTTCGCAGTCCGTTCCACACCCAACTGGGCTATCGCCGCTTACAGTAACGAAGTTAATACTAATTAATAAAAAGTTTTTAGTTATTTCAACGATAATTTGAGTGGCGCACGCAGCCACTCCCTATACGTGGGGTATTCTACAATAGCCTTAATACAAACTGTTTATTTGGTGCGAATAATACAGAGTCGTTTTGACATTACGGTACTAAATGAAACCACATACTCGTCTTCACCTTTGCTGACATTGTGCCATAATTCATAAATAACGAATGTTAGCATCAAAAATCTCAGTTTCTTTTCTGATTTTTTGTTCGGTTTGTAGTTTAGTGTAAATGCGTGTGTGTGTATTTCTTAGTGAAAGTGTGATGTCTAATGACGAAATTTCTTGTAGTAGTGGAATTAGGGAGTGTAAAATTAGATTACTTTTTATCAATATTTATTTTGTTCGAAACTTACACTTTATAAATGTTATAGTAATAATAGTCCCTCCATTTTTTTATTGCTTTGAATGACGAGACGTTGCCGTTCGCCTGATGGTAAGCGATACGATCCATAAACAGTAGAAACACCAACACCTTGAATTACAAAGTATTTGGTATTCCACTGCGCTCGTCTGAGACATGAGATGTTAAGTCTTATGTCCAGTAATTCCACTAGCTACACACACATAACATCACGCATTTATCCACGAAGGGGTATGCAGAGGCGCAACCAAGGCACCCACTTTTCGCCTAGTGTGTTCCGTCCCATGATGTGATAGGAGGCTATCGCCATATCGGGCACAAATTCCAGACTCCGAGCTGATACTGAGCAGAAAAAACCAAATATCACTTTGCCTGAGATTCGAACCCAGAACCTCAGAGCGCTGTCGTACCGCGAACTACAACTACCACCACGGCAGTCTAGCTACAGTCAGACTAGCTACAAATTACAAATTATTACAATGTCTAGCTAATATTATTCGCGTATAATAAATAGAATCGCCCACAGGGCGAGCCAGTCGGTTATAATTAGTTGAATTATGACGCCATCTTCCCTTGAGTGTTACACCCTTTAAAAACAGTTGTTTGTGTGCGTGACCTGGTTAGGGGTATTTAAAGATTTCGTTAGAAAACAGAGTTGATGGCGTAATAATTTCTTATGTTTAAAAATCCGTATTTTTGTAATTACGAGCGGTTTAGTCGAAATAGAAATATCTCAGCTTTTGGGACTCCACGATGCAAACTTGCCTAAAATAGGAACCGTTAAAAATACATTATTCAAATTCATACTCCGTATATTGGTTAACAAAATCTTTTGTGGAAATAATTTTTTTCATTTTCGACTATAGGAGCTTAGCTAAACTAATTTAGGTCAACTTACGTTCTGCAACAAGCATTAGCCAGAAAATCAATAAATCTGATGTTTTTTAAATAAAAAAAAACCTCGATATATATGTACTACGTACTAGATTTGACTTTCCGAACATTCACTGTGTTCAACTGAACTGTTATCCATTCAAACTGATTTTAATATGGTCAATATTGATGCTTGTGGTTGTGTACGGAGTGGCGCTCATGATATAAGAACTCGAGTCTAAGTGTAAACCTGGATGTGAATAAAAGACATTAGTGAAATAAGTAAAATTATTTGTTCAAGTGAATAAATAGGTTATAACAGTGACGTTGCTTGCCATTTTAGTTCAGATTTTGAACAAATAGTTTATATGGACATGTCTATAGAATATACGTCAATATTTACAGCAGACTTTAAACTATATAGTTTTAGACCGAAAATCATGGCCAACTTTTTGCTCCAAAAGTTATTACAAATTGCTAATAAGTCTTGTTTGAAATGTCCGTGTGACAAGAACAGCGTCCTTAGATATTACAAAAATAACATATTTCCAAAAAATATGCTACTATTCGCATTAAAATATGAAAATAGAAACTATGTGAAGCATCAAAGATTTGTATTTTGCTTTTCACGATAGATTGAACCATCGCACGAGCGCATAATGTTTGTATGACAGTCTTCCCAAAGTCCGCTCTATATAATCGTAGAACTTTGGTTTACAGTAATGTTTGATAGTGTTAAATAAGGTAGTGTGAAGGATGCCCAGTTCTTAAAGACCTATAGTCCATGTTCTTGGTATTATTTTGTGTTGAGCCAAAATGCACAACGATTTTTTTTTATTGCTGTGAATGACGAGACGAGCTTCCCGTTCGCCTGATAAGCGATACGATCTATAAACAGTAGAAACACCAACACCTTGAATTAAAAAGTATTGTTTGGTATTCCACTGCGCTCGTCTGAGACATGAGATGTTAAATATGTCCAGTAGTTGCACTGGCTACAATGTCCTTCAAACCGGAACACAACAGTGACTACACACTACCTGCAGAAATGGCCATTGCAGTGGTACCTACCTAGGCGTACTCACATATGAGAGACCTACCAGCAAAAAATCTTTCCCATTACAATATTAGTACACTATACCGAACAATTTAAAAACATTAATATAAATTAATGATGCCTCTACGCCATGCTACGGCGTAGCAACGTTGCGCTACGCTTGCTCACGTAGGCATTGAATAAATAAATCTTGAATCAGAGAGCGGATGTCGACTTGCGCTTACTAACAATAGTGGGAGCTTTCCATGCAAGCTTTAAAGCTTGTACTTTTTGTACTTAATGACTAGACGAGTAAGTAGCTCGCTTGTTTAATGACGGACTGCCAAGACGAATGTCTGCAGGTTCAAATCCCAAACACACCTCTGACTTTTCTAAAAAATCATGTATATTCTTTATGAATTATCATTCGTTTTAACGGTGAAGGAAAACATTGTGAGGAAACCTGTATACTTGAGAAATTCTCCATAGGAATTTCGAAGGTGTGTGAAGTCTACCAATCCGCACTACAGCGTGGTGGACTAGGGCCTAATCTCTCAGTAGTAGAGGAAGCCCGTGCTCAGCAGTGGGACAGTATATAAAAATGCTGATATGCGGGAGAAAACTAAAATATAAGATTTAAATATTTCACAGATTTCAATATTTTAATTAATATAGTTTGTTATAGTTGTAAGAATAATGCGGTTTTTTTTGTTTTTGTATAATTGCTATGTGGCTCATGTTGTGGTTGCATATAATCAGAGTTGCAATATTTTTTTATTATGAATGTGTGATATATTTGTAAATTGTAAACTCAGTTTCCAATCCTAAATAAATAAAAAAAGTGATAAAATAGGAGCATTAATCTTAACACGACTGAGTTATCTTCGTGAAATTAGGTAATGGTATTCTATATGCCTATTTCTATTATTTTAAACGCGAGCCGCGTTACATGCTTGTTACGTACTGTCAAAATACGTACCGTGGGCCCCTATTCCATTCTGACGGGGTAAGCAGAAGCAAAACTTTGTAAACAGGTCAAACTAGGTCACGTAATGTTTAAACCCAACCCTTATTTGTAGGCGAAAAATTAATTTTGTCCCATGTAAAGGGGCGCGGATATAGCGAGGTATGCTTCGTTACGCTATCCTTTTACCGTAAGTTGCTTCAAGGGAGGCGAGGCAGCGGGTAGGTTGCTAGCTTAATATTTTCTTACTATCTTTCAATTGCGAAAGGTAATATTTTCTGAAAGGAAATCCAACACAACATATGAGTACCAATCTGCCGTGCTGAGCGCAAAATCGGTATTAAAACCTTATTTCGAGATAATTAAAGTTTTGTAAATATAGTTTATAAATAAGTAAAACTGAGATAGAGAAACTCTTTTAAGGTTTTTTTTAACTAGTTCTAAACAAGATACCGTTACTTAAGTAAGTTCATTGGATGGATATTCCTTTAAGTTATCTGACGATATAATAATCAAGATTTATTTTTTTTTGAGAATAACTTAGCACAGCAGTAATATGTATAAGAAACGGAACACAATTTGCGTAAATATAATTCGTGCCGCATCGCGGAATCACAGTCGGTGGTTATGTCAAACCATTTTTACCTGTTAACTGTAAACTGTTCCTTAAAAAATACGATACAGAAACAAGTATCTAATATCAGTGCTTATGTTCGCGAATCTTTTACAGTATGCATAAATGCAGTCTGCAAATTGTTCTACTGATCTTTATTAGATTCTACAAAAAGTGAAGCCGATAGGAATCAAGTTATATGGACTTTTCGCCACTGCTATCTTTATAATATTGTTAGAAACTGAAAGGTTTATGATTAATATAAACATAGCTATCTCTGACTACAGAAATACTTTCACCAACCAGCCGAGTTTTACGACTCGTCAATTACTAACCGCCTCTGACTATCAAACACTCAGTATTTTATAGCTAAACGTATCATAATTTTTTTTTCTAACAATATAATTAATGAATACTATTTAACACTTTGTGATAATATACGTTTTTGGTTTTAATACCATTTTTTTCTGACGTTGTGAAGACTACAGCCGTTGTTATCGTGGACGGACTGAGGTATTGGTCGTCCGAAAATTATGACATTACACAATTTTTTCCTTACTACCCTTTAACATTGTTACTTATAAACATTTCGCAAAGCTATGCTTAGTTAATAATTACACAGATGTAACCATGGCCGAATCATAACTTAGATTTAAATATAGATTATTGTCATATCGACAAAAAATCATTCCCATGAGGGAAGCAGCAAGTAACACCCTGTAAAAATATAAATGCTGTTCATGCGAGTGAAGCCGCTACCAACACCCAATAAAAAATTGTAAATACTTTTCATGCAAGTGCAGCCGCTACCAACACCCTGTAAAAATATAAATGCTGTTCATGCGAGTGAAGCCGCCAATAACACCCAATAAAAAATTGCTAATATTTTTCATACGAGTAAAACCAACACCCAGAAAAACATTTTAAAAGTATAAATACTCTAAAAGCGTTTTTTCCCGCCTTGCTTTTGCTAGCCGCTCCCGTCTTGCACCATACTAGCGAGGCCTTTTCGAGCGAGTGCCTACAGCCGAGCGCCCTCTCACGCGAACCGACGGGAAATAACTATACAGATACTGACGATATTGATGCAGCAACTAGCTGAGACGCGAGTTTTATATTCATAAATGTAACTTACAAATAACTAATGCAAGTTTATGAAATCGTGTCGTATCGTTTGGTGGTAGGTCCCTCATATGTGAGTCCGCCTGGGTAGGTACCACCGCAATGTCTATTTCTGCCGCCAAACGGCTATGTAGTTAATATTGTGTTTCAGTTTGATTGTAGCCAGTGTAACTACTGGACATAATAATTAACATCTCATGTCTCAGGATGGCGAGCGCTGAATACCAAACAATACTTTGTAATTCATGATATTGGATAGTGTTACTATTTATGGGCAGTCGTGTCGCTTGCCAACAGGTAAACGGCAAGCTCGTCTCGTCATAAAATATTGAACACAACTTAATAGAAAACTACCTTATTATTAATTTCGTATGATGTTGTTCCTATGTCATATCTTCTAACATCAGGCGGCTACCTCGCAGTGGTGAAGGGTGACATTTTCCAAAAGGGAACCCCACGCACTCTTAATAAAATAATGACCCATTCCAGAATTGCCAATTTGTGGGAATCGTCAAACAACCAATTTCTATTTGCGACCTTTTCGTTTTTTCCCTTTTTTTTTTCATGCTATAGGTTTCAATTTTTTACCTATCTTTAATAAGCTCAATTTTATGGTAATTTCAAAAAAAAGGTAACAAACAAAAATTAGTTTTCCGACGACTGCCACAAATTATCAATTTTGAAATAGGTCATTATTTTACTAAGAGTGCTATGTAGGTACTACTTTGCATAAATGCAATTTGCAAACCGTTTCAATGATAATTAGATTTTACATAAGTTACGAAAGAGAAGCCGGTAACAATCGGGTTATATCCCTTCGTAACTGCCGGCTTGTCTCGACTTCTATTGAGAAAAATCATACAAATGAAGCCTTGAATACCATTTACTATTTTAACACTTGAGAACACAGCCCTCCAATATTCAGCTGATTTACTTTATTAACATAAAGATTGTTGAGCTATACTGAGTGCGGGATCAATGCCAGGATAAGAAAGCGAGACAGACATATAGCTTAGTAAGAAAGTATGGGAGTGAAAGAGATAGTTATATGCGGAATTTTGGGCAAATTACCAGCAACATACATGTTTAAGATATCGGTTACATCACCCCACTGACCAGTTTTGGGGGTAGGTAGACACATTCCACTAGCTATGATAGATCTCATGGAAGAGCGAGTTGATTTCTATTTACCGGGCACAATGACTTTCGGCTTACACTGTTTATTTTTATCACCAAGCAATGCAGTATATTTCGGTTCGAAACAGAGACCCAGCGTTATTGGAGGTTGTGATACTTGGTTAATGTCACAGGATGACGAGAACAGTGAAATACCACGCAATATAAATTGACTCCTTTTCAATACAATAATCAATAATATCAAAAACTAACTTAAAAAGAATTTTGTATAGCCTGAGTAAGTTATGTAGCTTTAAAGTTTGCTGGAGGGGTAGGTGTCAAGTAATAGTAAAAGCAAACTGTGTTTTTCATTACACGACTAAATCATTGATTATTTTATCCATTTCCATAAGGCATAAGTGTCGACTGTCGAGGAGTAATCATCTCTCGTCAGTCGACATTCTATTGGACCATAAGGGTCATTTTGCCATGCCGTTTAAGAAAAAACTAAGCCTTTGATGAAACCCGGTACCAAGAAACATTAAAATAAAAAACATAGACCTTAATTATATAATTTAACTAGCGACCCGCCCCGGCTTCGCACGGGTGCAATGCTGACTATTTAATGGATGTTATTATTATACATTTAAATCTTCCTCTTGAATCACTCTATCTATAAAAAAAACGCATCAAAATCCCTTGCGTAGTTTTAAAGATTTAAGCATACATATGGACAGAGAAAGCGACTTTGTTTTATACTATGTAGTGATACTTATCATAAAAAACGCGAGTGAATACGAAAATAAGCCTTATAGTTGTATTATTTGTTGTTGTGCGTGGGAGGAAGCAGGAATTTTATTTTATTATAGGGATTAACTTGGATGTAATGCAAACTCCATGTTGACCAGCGAGGAAGAGAGTTTATTATTTCACACTACAGACTACATTTACATTGACTGCGTCGGTGCCGTAGTTGTACTGCATGCGCGGTACGGCAGCGCTCTGAGGTCCTGCGTTCGAATCCCGGGTCGGGCAAAGTGATAATTGGGGTTTTCTGCTCAGTATCAGTCCGGAGTCTGAAATTTGTGCCCGATATGGCGATAGGCTCGCCCCCTATCACATCATGAGACGAAACACACTTGGCGAAAAGTGGGTGCTATGTTTGCGCCTCTGCATACCCCTTCGGGGATAAAATGCGTGATGTGTGTGTGTGTGTGTGACTACATATACATATATTTAACAGTTGAAATTTGGACTTATACAGATTATGTTACAATAGTCACATAAAAATCACTATGCATAAATGAAAAACACTAGCTATCTTTCCAATTCCAATGCCAATTTGTCGTGTTTGGCTATTAGCTGTCTTTACTATTCCTAACTAGCTGACCCGACAGAAGTTGTCCCGTCTTAACTATGAATTTGCAGCGCGCATTCTGTCAATCGCTGACAGTTATGTAAAATTAATGTTTTCGTTAAGTTTTCTTAAATTTTCTAATTTTTTGAATTTTTTCTTTCATAAGAACCCTCTCCTGACAATAACAAACACAACAAAAAAATAGTGAAAACGGTCCAGCCGTTCACGCGTGATGGCATGACCAAAGGAAATAGGGATTCATTTTTATATATATAGATATATATAGATAAGCTTTTGCTCACGGATTCGCCCGCATAAAGATTTTTTCCGGGATAAAAGTCCCGCTATATATTTTCCTGAGATAGAAATTAGCCTATAACCTTCCCAGGGTCTTAAATTATCTCCATACCAAATTTAATAAAAATCCATTCAATAGATTTTGAGAAAATCGATAACATGCAGACAGACAGAAAAGGGGACTTTGTTTTATAATAATATGTTTTGAATACGTTAACCCTCACATGAACGTCAAGAACGTGCATATTTTTCATTTTTTATTGAATTTCAAAGTATTTTTTGGTATTCCACTGCGCTCGTCTGAGACATGAGATGTTTTATTATGTCCAGGGCCCTTATTCTGTATGATAGTGTAAACGCGTAACGCGGCCGTGTCATGTTATCTTCGAGAAATGTGGGTGGAATGGTATTCTGTAAGCCAAATTTCTATAGTCCTAAACATGATGCGTTGTGTTACGTGCTTGTTACGCATTGTTAAAATAACGTGCGGGATAGAGTATAAGGCCCCAGTTGTTTCACTGGCTACAATATCCTTCAAACCGGAACACAACAGTGACTACACACTGTTGCTTGGCAGAAATAGACATTGCGGTGTATGTATACGTACGGAACACTTCGTTTAATTTGTTAGAAATATCTATACTATTCAATTAGTGTTATAACTTCAAGGAGTTCTATGATTACATAGAGCGGACATTGGGAAACTTTCTTACAAAAAATTTGCGCTCATACCATGGTTCAATCTACCGCGAAATAGCAAAACATCAATGTTAAATACTTCATATTTTTTCCATATCATCATTTGCAAGTTTTTAATGCGAATATTAGCATATTTTCTGTAAATATATCTTTTGTATTAATATAAGACACTGTAAGATACCATACTGACACTTAAAATTGACGACTGCTGAAACTTTATAGCAACAAAGAGTATAAACCAAACAATAACAACCAATGTGAGCTACATTAGTACTGGCATTATGCCGCTTAAAAAAATATTGCATAATTCTTTTTTGGTCGTTGTCTAATCATTACTGTTCTCAATAAATCTACTCATATCATTTCAATCCTGAGTTATTTCTCTCATAATCCATCAGTCTTAATACCAATTGGTAATAACTACCTATTAGATCTGGCGTTGCGTACACTCATTGTGTTCGAATCAACTGTACTGCAATCCGTACACCACATTTTAGAATGATTTCAACATTTACAGCGTGTAGCTATGTACGGAGTGGCGCTCATAATATAAGAACTCGAATCTAAGTGTAAAATATTAGTCAAATGAGTAGTTGTTGTTCAAGTGAATAAATAGGTTATAACAGTGACGTTTTGGTTGCCATTTTAGTTCAGTTTTTGAACAAATAGTTTATATGGACGTTCGTGTCCATAGAACATACGTCAATAGATCCGCTCTATAACTAACTATATTGTTTAATATATTTGTATAACCTAAAAATCTTTGGTTCAACAACCTCATGGATCAAATTAACTAAATAAGGCGAAAATTTCGTAATCTGGCTACCAATCAACAAAGTAGGGTATCCCATCTTAGAAATGTACAAAAAAGCAGCGAGCATCTCATTACAGGGGAAGAGGGAGTCCACTCATCCTTGAGTAACTGTTTTATATAGATATTTTTATATACAGGGTCATTTTGACAGTGCGTTACTAAATGAAACCACATACTTATCTACTTGGAATAAACACTACAATGCGTTACTAAATGAAACCACGTATTTGAGAAAATAACATTATAATAAGTTACTCGATATGTATGGAAAATAAAAATTGTTTCGAACAAAATAAATATTAATAGAAAGTAATTTTAATTTTACGCGCTCTAAAGCCTCTACTACTACTCTAAGAGAATTCGGAACAACATACTTTCAGTCAGAAATACGCACGCCACATTCGCATTAAACTACAAAATGATAAAAAAATCAGAAAACTAAAACCAGGATTTTTGGTGTAAACATTCATTATTAATGGATGATTTTTGGCACAATGTCAGCAAAGGTGAAGACGAGTATGTGGTTTCATTTAGTAACGCAATGTCAAAATGACTATATCGATGGAACTAGTAGTCTAACGCGAGCGAAGTCGCGAGCCACACGTAGTACACAGAGGAATCAAGGAGTCTCTTTGGCTGATTTTCCTTTTATAAAAGATAATTTCAATTATTCCTTTTGTTTCTTTCCTTGTACCAAAAAGTATTTCAGTGTGTCTTTAGTTGGAGTCCAAGTTGTGAATTACAGCGATGTTAAATAATATTATTAATTTCCTTATGATTTTTTTCTATCATGGGAAGCATCTCTTACTACCATGAGACGGAAAGCACATGAGAGCACAAGAGAGTTTGTGTTTACTTAATGCATCTCATCACGCGTTTATCCCCGAAGTGGTATGCAGAGGCGCAATCAGAGCACTCAAGTTTCGACAAGTGTGTTCCGTCCCATGATGTGATAGGAGGTTATCGCCATCGGGCACAAATTCCAGACACCGGGCTGATACTGAGCAGAAAAACCCAAATATCACTTTGCCCGACATTCGAACCCAGGACCTCAGAGCGCTGCTGTACCGCGCAAGCATATAACTACGTAATCGAGGCAGTCACGTTTACTTAAATGAGAGACTAATTATTACTTTATCCGGGGATCGAAATCGAGACCGCAATACTTTAGTCATATCCATTATTCAACGAAGTAGTCATTGTGATATTTAATAATAAGTTGCAGTGCTCGCGGCTTCGCCCGCATGGGTATCAGTTAATCACAAAATTTGTTACAAAGTCTCCTAGTAAATCCCCACGAGATCTTTTACAATGCCGACCTCTTCAACAGTAATCGTTATATTTGAAACAATTTACATAAAACCGTAATGTATTATCTAAACCATCTCCAAGAATAAGATATTTGATTTATGTCTTTTTATAACTTTTATAAAATATTAACGTCGTGTAAATTCTAAAACAGAAGAAATCATTGAAATCTGATGAAAAATACACAAGTTATAAGCCATTGAAATGTACTAGTCGGGGTGAGTGTCAAAAAACAGAAAAGAGACAAAATACTTGCATGTGACGTCAGGAGAGCAGAGTTGGAGCGAAATCCCCACTCCACGCCCATTTCTACACGTAGAAATATTTGAAATTTGAAATCCCATTTCTTATCGAATTTTAATGCTGTTTTCACAGAAATATTTCTTTCTTGTACTAATTGCTATTACATATTAAAAAATACACGAAATCAGACATAGTCAAATAACTTATTACACTATGTTTTAGTAAAAACCGTACAAAAATCCGTTCAGTTGATTTTGAGAAAATCTAATAATAAATAAATAATAATATATAGATTGACGTTCCCTATAAAATTTTTCTGTTCTCATTCTAGATATCCAATACAAATATTCCACCAAACTCGCTTGAATCTCTTCCTTCAGCCCGCACAAGAGCAAGCGAAGCGTGCCAAAGGTTTATTCCTTTGTTTTTAAACTGTCATTGTTTTTTTAATGCTCCTCCAAATCTTGTCGTTTCTGAGAAACAGAGATAGATACATAACTTCAGTGAGGTGGAAAGGGACGGATATACAGAAAAAATACTGTGCATTTTCAAAAGAATATTTAATGCAAAGGATTTTGTACTGGGAAGCCTTTGTAGTCATTTTTACATTGCGTTAAAAAATAAAACCTGTTCTTTACCAATGCTAACATTGTGTTAAAAATTATCTATATACAGGGTAATTTTGACATTGCGTTACTAAATGAAACCACATACTCGTCTTCACCTTTGCTGTCATTGTGCCAAAAATCATTCAAATATTTTCACCAAAAATCCTGGTTTTATTTTTCATTTTGTAGATTGCGATTATGACGTGTGCATGAGTGAAATTCTGACTGAAAGTATGATGTTGCTGCGACGAATTCTCTTAGAGTAGTAGTTGAGAGCATGTAAATTTAAAATAACTTTTCACTGTTTATTTTGTTCGAAACTCACTTTTTTATTTTACATCTACGGTTAGAATAACTTATGGTCAAGTGTTTTCAAGAAGACAAGTATATAGTTTCAATTATAAATGCAATATCAAAAGGCTTGCTAAAATTTGATAGCGAATTGTGTCTTCAGATCCAACAGTTAGAACAGTGTTTCCCAACATGGAGCTCACGCTCCACAGGGAGGCAATTTAAACAGAATTTTCAGTTTTCCATTATATGTTTTGAAATATTACGATGTTTTGATAACAATTTCATAGTGATTTCTTCCTAAAACTTATTTATATTTCTTAACAAAACAATTTTTAAAGATTGCAATTTATGTATGGAGGTCATACAAATTTTAGAAATGTTAAAATGGGGCATGGCCTAAAAAAGGTTGGGAAACAATGGGTTAAAAAGTTTAAAAATACCTAAGGACTGCTGCGATGACGTAGTAACAAGGTACGGCTGCAGTGCTGAAGTCTTTGACTTCGATCCCCGTAGACCAGGGGTGGCCAACCGGTCGATCGCGAACGACTGGTCGATTGCGACAACAAGTCCAGTCGATCGTGGCAAAGGCAAAAATATAAATACAGACCGCGCAACATACCTAATCACTAACTGCTGCACGCATCGTCTTGTATCATTTTTTAGTCAAAATAATAATAAATTGTGTACTGAACTATGTTGTTTCATTTAAGATTTCAAGATGTATGTAGCTTGGTAGATCGCACAGAGTATCATCAGTGAAAAGTAGATCTTGGGTCTTACCAAGTTGGCCACCCCTGCCGTAGACAGTAATATGAGGTTGTCCTGCTCAGTATCTGCACCTTTTAATACCTCACCTCACCTTTAATTTTTTAGCAGTGGAAAAGTAGACACCGCTGTAAAGGAACAGATGGTTACGTTCCTCTATGGAAGGAAAGATTTCCAGTCAGGCAGATGTAGTGACCGGCCGCGGCCCCTCTGACGGTTCCTTATCGGAGGTGGTATATACTGCGTCGCGCAAATTGTGCCATCGCAATCCAGTATCTATCGCCATCTAGTGTGATTGTAGCGCGTTCATAACAAATGTCAATATCAGGTCTTCTCGTAGTTCCCTTGATGTTGATGAGATGGCGGTGTATACTAATTGTACAGCTACAATATTTTATTAGGACACTAGCGACCCGCCCCGGCTTCGCACGGGTGCAATGCTGATCGGCCCGCTCTGGCTTCGCACGGGAAAATAATAGTATTTCTCCACTATTTAATTGATGTTATTATTATACATATAAACCTTCCTCTTGAATCACTGTATCTACTAAACAAAACCGCATCAAAATCCGTGGCGTAGTTTTAAAGATTTAAGCACACATAGGGACAGAGAAAGTGACTGACCTATTTCATTCTGTACTAGTCGAATTTCGGCTACGGCGGCCAATCTTCGAACTTCATTAAGTAGTACCGCGTAATTACAATTACGCTATCAAGGAAATCAACTTAATAATGTAAAGTACAATTTTCTAATCCATCAAAACATCCTACCAGATCCACGGCCAGACAAGCCTAACGATCTAGGTCACAACTCAAGCCCTCATTAGAAGACTAGGGCTTGCGTTTGTATATAATTAAAATTCATAAGTCATAAGTGGCTAGTATGTCTAGAAAAAAAAGTAGATATTTAGCGTTGTTTTATGTTGTGTTCCGGTTTGAACATTGTAGCCAGTAACTACTGGACATAATAATTAACATCTCATGTCTCATGTTGATTAATATGAGCTACTCTATCCTTATTATTGGTGTGTTGTTCCTGAATGTAAGAAAACTAGTGTATAAACGCCGAAAAAAAATTATGGATTCAAGTACCAACTGACATAAGTATGAGGATAAGTTGATTACAACTTGCGAGAAGAGATCCAAATTTAATATCCGCAAAATTTATCTATTTCGATAAACTAGAAATTGTGAACGCGTATTGACACTTCAAGTAGTTTACTGCCTTGATGACGTCAGGTCATGGCGGCACTCATTTCACATATTTGTAAAACAGATAAAAAAGTCAAAACTTTGAATTGAATTTAAAAAATTATTTTATAATTTTATGATCGGAAACTACTATTTTCCGATTGCTTTTTGATTAAACTATCTTATTAATGTATTTTTGGATTTTTTCCCACATACATTAAAATACCCTATTCTACTGTTTATGGATCGTATCGCTTACCATCAGGCGAACGGCAAGCTGGTCATTCAAAGCAATAAAAAAGTGTTGGCATTCATGAATGCAGTCTGCAAATCGTTCTAATGATAATTAGATTCTACATAATGGGAAGTCGGGAGTGGGGTCACCTTGCACTATCCGTAAAAAAACAAAGCTTACCTAAAGGTCTCCCTCGTGACCATGAAGGCTGCAGTCTTCGAAACGTCGGGAGAAAACTAAAATATTAAAACCGCGATAAAATACGAAATTTAGTTTAATTTTAACAAGGATCATATGTTTTTTTTCTGTATTCAAAAATGTCGGTACCAGTTTTATTCCAATTAGGAAAATTGGTATTATCAGTTCTTTTGTGGGTTTATTTAAATTTTCCTCTAGTAATTTGCACCCTAAAGCGGCGATAGCCTAGTTGGGTGTGGAACGGACTGCCGAGACGAATGTCCGCATATTGACAACCCAAACACACCTCTAAGTTTTGTAAAATGATTTGTGTGTTTGTGAATTATCACTTGCTTTAATGATGAAGGAAGATATCGCAAGGAAACCTGCATATATGAGAAATTCTCTATAGGAATGTTAAGGGTGTGTGAAGTCTGCCCGCACTACAGCGTGGTGGACTAAGGCCTAATCCGTCTCAGTAGAGGAGGCCCAGCAGTGGGACAGTATATAAAATAGGTCTGATATTATATTATAATTTGCACCCGTGGAAAATAAAGGGATTTTTTGTATAACGAAACGTCACTATAAATTCACGTCGGGGTCACCAATTTGCCTTTTGTTGGTGGTTGAAGAAGAAAACAATAGGTGCTTCAAGATATAATATATTGTAACAAGTTTTTTTACATAGGACTCATTCGTTGAGGAGTATAAGAGCGACTGACTATATACATTACGCGACAGTAATTTAGCAGTGCCAAATAGGGAGTGCGTGCAAATGATATTGATTCCAATGATTCATACTATATGATGCAATATGTAGACACAGTGTTTAGGAACATTTATAGCGGAAAATGCTTTTAACGCGAGTGAAGCCGCGAGCAACATTTATTTCGGCTTCACTTTTTTAAAATCCTCTAACCTAACTTTTAAACGCCATATTTTAAAGATATAATATTTATCACGTGTCTTGTGTATAGTTAATTTTTACCCAAACTGTCCCCGAGGCCTAATGCGGGCCGATAAAACCGATCTGCTAGGGATGGGGTAGTGATATCGATATCGATAGATGGAGATTACTTTTTTAACACAGCAATGTGACTGCTATGCTCCTGATAGTAAGCGAAACCACATAGAGTATCAATGGCAATAGATGGCTATCTTAATATGGACACTAAGAGTTAAAAATGTTTTACTATTATACGGACACGTGAAGTAACGCCACAGCGCTCTGATATTAAATAAAGTGAGGTCCAATAGAATGTCGACTGACGAGAGATGATTACCCCTCAGTCGACACAATTATGTTGGAACCGGATATACACAGGCTGATCACGGAACGCGACACGTGGGCCACTATGGGTTTTAACATCTTGTGTATGGTCGCTATCCGAGCGGATAAAATATATCCTACCGTCCGTTCGGATTATGATTCGAGCAATGATAGTTAAAACTATTATGGCCAGTACGCATTATCAAAAAGATCCTGTATACTGTCCCACTGCTGCCAACTTAGGAGGGTTCCTTCTGTTTTCCCCACACTTCCTTCTCCAGCTATCCACTCCCAATTTTCCTCCAAGCCCCTGCAGGTTCCCTCGACGTTGACTGCGAGGTTAGATACAAAAAAAAACTAGAAATCTTAGGTAAATTTCGTTAAGGCCCGTTCAAGTATTACGTAACGCAATTTGGGGGGGGGGGGGTGTCTTGTAAAACGTTACGATGCGTTACAGGCGCGGGAGGGGTGTGTTCGTACAAAGCATTATGTAACATTTTTTTTTTAATTTAAAACAATAACAAAGGTATTTTAGCGACTTTCCGGTACTTAGCAAATAACATAGCTTTTGGAGTAGGAGCGGGGCGATCAGGAAAACGTGACGGCGCGTTATATGGGCGGGTGGGGCTCTCAAAAATTTTCAAAAATTGCGTCACGTCATACTTGAACGGCCCCTTAATTACGAAGTTTTTTATCACTAAAATATTAATTGCTCATTTGGAACACGAATCCAAATTACTATTCAAATACGCCACTATTAGACTAATAAAACCTGAATAAATAAAACATCGATAAAAATGTCGATAACTTCACATCCCTAATCGCCGGGGAAAGAAAACTTTCGGTGCTTTAAGTTGGGATAAGAAATTTTATCGCAAAACTTTTAACTTTTAAGGAAGCTAATTTTTTACGTCTTTTTGTTAAAGCTCTGTTAAACTTTTCTAGGTATTTGCATGACTTTGTTTTGTCTGTTTTGCCGCTAAGCTTTTTACTGGTGGTAGGTGTCTCGTATGTGAGAGTCCGCTTAGATAGGTACCACCGCAATGTCTATTTCTGCCACTAAGCAGTGTATAGTCAATTTGTGTTCCGATTTGAAGGACATACTAGCCAATGTAACTACTGGACATAATAATTAACATCTCACGTCTCAGGATGGCGAGCGCAGTGGAATACCAAACAATACTTTGTAATTCAAGGTGTTGGTGTTTCTACTGTTTATGGATCGTATCGCTTACCATCAGGCGAACGGCAAGCTCGTCTCGTCATTAAAAACAATAAAAAAAGTCTCAGGATGGCGAGTGCAGAATACCAAACAATACTTTGTAATTCAAGGTGTTGGTGTTTCTACTGTTTATGGATCGTATCGCTTACCATCAGGAGTATGGCAAATTCGTCTCGTCATTCAAAGCAATAAAAAAAACATACAGACACGAGCGCTATAACTAGCTTTTAGGGATAAAAATTGTCTGCCACAGAACCAACCATTTAATAGAAGCAACTATTAGATAGTAATTGTACGAAAACAAGAACAGTTCAAGGGGCGATAGCCTAGTTGGGTGTGGAACGGACTGCCGAGACGAATATCCGTATTCAACACCCAAAGACACCAAACTTTTCTAAAGTTATGTGTGTATTTGTGTATTACTTGCTTTAACGGTGAAGGAAAACATCTTGAGGAAACCTACACCTGAGAAGTTCTCTATAGGAATTGAGGGTGTGTGAAGTCTACCCGCACTGCGTGGTGGACTAAGGCCTAATCTCAGTAGCAGAGGAGGCCTTCAGCAGTGGGACAGTATATAATACAGGGCTGATAATGTAACACTTCGAAGCTGCCATTCGTGATCGTGGAACAATCGACAACGCGCGGCAACTAATCTAATAACAGTTTCAACTTTGTCCAAATCAGAAGCAGTCGCGTATGAAATTTCCCCAATGTATTGTAGTAAAAGTTTTTTTGAAAAACATTGAATTTAGGGTAGTTTTTTGTACAATTTTATTGAGAACAAGCCGCTCGTCTAACCTAATAGGAATGCTTGTGTGGTACAAATAGTAAATAGCGCCATCTCGTCAACATCAATGGAACTACGGGAAGACCGATATGGTATAGACAATTGTAATATCGCACAATAATCACGCTAGATGGCGATAGACGATACTGGCTTGCGATAGCAGAATTTGCGCAGTATATATACCACCTCCGATTAGGAACCGTCGGAGTGACCCCGGCCGGTCATAAGCATCTGCCTGACTGGAAATCTTCCCCTTCCATAGAGGAACGTAACCATCTGTTCTTCTACAGTGGCGGCAATCGTTACGCCGCTAAATCTGTAACAATAAGAATAGAACTTAGAATAATATGAATGAATGCCTCCTAGCCGAATTCCGGCCACGGCGGCCGATTTAGAGATCAGCCACGCAGGAGATATGATATAGGCGGTCGCCTGAAGGTCGACATCAAATCCGGGCGGCGCAACGCCGGGCCGTAAGGCACGGTGACCCCAACATAACCGCTCAGTCGCCCCCCACGAAGGCTGAGCGGTAGTCATAAGACACTTTCTCCGCGAAAAAAAAAACAAAAACGGAGATATTATAATGCACGAGTGTGTGCAGTACACAAGCACTCTCAGTTCCTCATAGTCCGATGTGGCGGCCCGACATGACCGAATAGACCAACGGCTTTCCGTACCGAGGTACGGCGGTATCACACCGCTAACTTCCTGACTCCGAGCTGCGACTGAGTAATCTCTAAGATAGAATAACTCAGTCACTGTTAAGTAAAATATATCTTATAACTAGCTTTTGCCCGCGGCTCCGACCGCGTTATAAAGTTTTTCAGGCTAAAGTTTTCCGTTATAAAAGTAGTGGTTTCCCGGGAGCCTATGTTCTTCCCAGGGTCTCAAACTGACTCCATACCAAATTTCATCTTAATACGTTGGGTAGTTTTTGAGTTTAACACGTTCAGGCAGACAGATGCAGTGGGGGACTATGTTTTATAATATATTTTTTACAACTTTTTAAGAGGAACAATCCCGTCATACATCATTGTTGCATAACTTTAACCGTTTACGCAGCGCACGCAACGGAAGCTCTCAAAACTAATAAATTGTCCCCGTGTTTGCAACATGTTTCATTACTGCTCCGCTCCTATTGGTCATAGCGTGATGATATATAACTTAGAGCACTCCAAAAACAAAGGGCTGTTCAACACAAAAAGAATTTTTTTAGTTCGAACCGGTAGTTCCTGATATTAGCCATTACTGCTCCGCTCCTGTTAGTCATAGCGTGATGATATATAACTTAGAGCACTCCAAAAACAAAGGGCTATTCAACACAAAAATATTTTTTCAGTTCGTACCGGTAGTTCCTGAGATTAGCCATTACTGCTCCGCTCTTATTGGGTATAGCGTGATGATATATAGCCTATAGCACTCCACGAACAAAGGGCTATCCAACGCAAAAA
Organism: Manduca sexta; assembly: GCF_014839805.1. Taxonomy (NCBI): domain Eukaryota; kingdom Metazoa; phylum Arthropoda; class Insecta; order Lepidoptera; family Sphingidae; genus Manduca; species Manduca sexta. The sequence continues at coordinate 3,117,845 of NC_051115.1, read as the reverse complement.
TAATTTTTCGGTTTGGACCAGTAGTTCCTGAGATTAGCCATTACTGCTCAGCTCCTATTGGGTATAGCGTGATGATATATAGCCTATAGCACTCCACGAATAAAGGGGTATCCAACGCAAAAAGAATTTTTCAGTTTGGACCGGTAGTTCCTGAGATTAGCGCGTTCAAACAAACAAACAAACTCTTCAGCTTTATATAATAGTATAGATAACAAGGTTTTACAATTGTTTCTTGCAATGCTAGAATAAAATCTATGTGTACCTATGATCATTATTACTTTTTTTTATTGCTTTGCATGACGAGAAGAGCTTGCCGTTCGCCTGATGCTAAGCGATACGATCAGAAACAGAAACACCAACACCTTGAATTACTAAGTATTGTTTGGTATTCAGCGCTCGCCATCCTGAGACATGAGATGTTAAGTATGTCCAGTAGTTACACTGGCTAAAATGTTCAAACCGGAACACAAGTAACTACACACTGCTTGGCGGCAGAAATAGACATTGCGGTGATACCCAGGCGGACTCTCACATATGAGAGACCTGCCAATTTTAACACTTTTTATATTATATCATTGCGAATAAATTACTATTAAGTAAATAAACCCTGCTATAGCAATAACGGTCTAATATGCCGTTTTATTTGCAATTCTTACAAAGTTATGGGTGCGCGGGATTTCCACGTACGCAATACGGGCCGCATTCAAAACTAAATGACAGGGGTCATGATTTAGAAGGCTTTTTTTATAAACAAAATTACTTTTTTCATTAAATTAAGTTATTATTATATAATTTGTAAAATACAAGATATATATTTTTCTTTGCTTTTTTTATACCTTGCCTTTTTTTGGGTCGCAAATTAGATTTAACTTAATTTGCGCAATAATATGGCTGTATATTAGAGATCGAAATTTTGCTGGTTCCGGTGGACCTTTTTTTGATTTCGCAGAGAAAGTGCATCACAACTGCCGCCCAGCCATATCGTCTAGAAATTATGTTGGGTCACCGTGCCTCACGGCCCATATCAATATTATCTGCTTACATTGATAGGTAACTAGTGGTAGGTCTCTCATATATGAGAGCCCAGGTGGGTACGTACCAGCGCAATGTCTATTTCTGCCGCCAAGCAGCAGAGTGTAGCCACTGTTGTGTCCCCTTTTGAAGGCCATTGTAACCAGTGTAACTACTGGACATAATACTCAACATCTCATATCTAGGGATGGCGAGCACATTGGCATACAAAACAATACTTTGTAATTCAAGGTGTTGGTGTTTCTACTGTTTCTGGATCGTATCGCTTACCATCAGGCGAACGGCAGAATCGTCTCGTCAATCAAAGCAATAAAAAAAAGAGTCAAGCTAACATTTTAGTGTTATATTATCAAACTAGCTAAATTTTCGTGCTTAAAAATTGTGATCCCCATTTTTTTATCACACTAACGTAGATCCCCGTCAAATCCGTGGACCACTGAGAATCAATACTATATATGAATTTTTATCCTTAATTTCCGTTGCATGTCAATCCACCCACAGGCGGCATAACCCCCCATACTATCTCTGAGTACGTCCCCTCGTATACCAGGCATGGATACAGCAATGCGGATACGTAAAACAAGGTTCAAGGGATAACGCCCCTATTTTATGAAAATATGTCCTGTTTTATGTTTTTTATACATTATTATGTGTGCTGACTCATTCTGACTCTTTCTGGGTAACTTATAGAATAAACAGTAACAGTAATTTTTAATTACAGTAATTTTATTTTTTAGTATTCCGTATAAATCTTATAGGATATTTTTTATAGCTTTGAATGATGAGACGAGCTTGCTGTTCGCCTGATGGTACGCGATACGTATAAACAGCAAGAAACACCAACACCTTGAATTATAAAGTATTGTTTGGTATTACAAACTTATTATTTGCGATCGGTGAAATAACCATGTCTAGGGATCGAACGGCAAAGTTAAGTTTGTCGTTTGAACTTATATACTTAGATACCTTACCTACAATTTTGTATGGAACAGTGCAAGTCCAACTTGCACTCATCCGTCATTTCATCCTAAAAACCTTTTGTTCCTATACATTTTATCGTGGTTGTTTCACATTAAAATAGTATATTAAAACATTCGAAACAAGCAAAACTACTAAAACATAATTAATTACGTCAGTTGCGTGAACAAAAATCATAAAAACATCGTTAAAAACCTCAAAGTTATTACCGATTACTTCATTTCTAAACAGAGGCACACATTTGAGTTGTTACCTCGCATTATTTGCATTCTAAATTAAGTTTACCTCATTTCGTTTGTAATTCATGCATTCAGGTCACCCTTCTGTGATACAGCAACATGACACATAATACATTAACTTAAATTTACATAGAGGGGGAGCGTGAAGCGACTGTCTCGCGCTGTACACTGAGCGTCCTACAGCGAGTCCGTCGGCTCTCGTGTCCACAGCGAGTCGATGCGTGTAGCGCCTACTCTCTGTCTCGCGCTGTACACTGAGCATCCTACAGCGAGTCCGTCGGCTCTCGTGTCCACAGCGAGTCGACGCGTGTAGCGCCTACTCTCTGTCTCGCGCTGTACACTGAGCATCCTACAGCGAGTCTGTCGGCTCTCGTGTCCACAGCTAATAGACGCGTGTAGCGCCTACTCTCTGTCTCGCGCTCGACACTAGCATTCTACAGCGAGTCCGTCGGCTCTCGTGTCCACAGCGAGTCGACGCGTGTAGCGTATACTTTCTGTCTCGCGCTGTACACTGAGCATCCTACAGCGAGTCCGTCGGCTCTCGTGTCCACAGCGAGTCGACGCATGTAGCGCCTACTCTCCGTCTCGCACTGTACACGGAGCATCCTACAGCGAGTCCGTCGGCTCTCGTGTCCACAGCGAGTCGACGCGTGTAGCGCCTACTCTCTGTCTCGCATACACTGAACATCCCACATCAAGTTATTTGCTAGCTCGTTTTAAAAAAACACCATTAATCCATTTGGAACGCAACATAAAAATGAATAAAAAGTTTTCACAAAACTGCCACAAGATGGCGCAAGTTAAAATCCCTGACGTTTTCAAAGTACAAGCCCATGGTCTTAAGTGCTCCGGTTGTCCGGATTAAGGGCTAATCCGGAAATGAAATGGGCCTTTAAATGATTCTATCGCGGAGTCGGCATAAAATTCCGGTTCGATCGATATTTAATTCATACTTTGTATGCTGACTTCCCTTGCGACTTTGTTCGCTTTTATTCGTTTATCTATATTATACTGTAAGTCATTTCTAAAAGTCTAAATAAGTAAGTTAGTAATATTAGCTCTGTATTATATACTGTCCGCACGGGCCTCCTCTACTACTGAGAGGGATTACGCCTTAGTCCACCACGCTGGCCTAGTGTGGATTGGTATACTTCACACAATAATAATAAAATAAAAATAAAATAATAAACAATAAAATCAACGTTTTATATCTCTGCCTACCACTGAAAAAAAAAACCCGTGATGCTACGTTATTTTTTCTTTTTATATCTTATCTTTTACCATTGCGTGTCGGCGCCCTGGCAAAAATCTGCCTCATTGACGTCTCGTTTGTGCATTTCGCTCAGCGCCAAACGCATTTCGGTTGCTACAATTATGCCGGCTTAATTGCTTTCAAATGCTTCATTTAGGAGCACGTGCGAACTTCCAGCTTAATGGCGCGGTAAAGGTGTATTTACTACCTTGCTAGCGTAGTCGTATAGCAGTATTTCTGTTAGGATATATTTTATATACGAGCCTTGCTAGCGTAGTCGTATAGCAGTATTTCTGTTAGGATATATTTTATATAAAACAGCGATAGCCTAGTTGGTTGTGGAACGGACTGCCGAGTCGAATGTCCGCAGGTTCAAATCCCAAACACACCTCTGACTTTTCTAAAATCATGTGTGTATTCTTTGTGAATTATCGCCTTATTTAACGGTGAAGGAAAACATCGTGAGGAAACCTGCATACCTGAGAAATTTTCTACAGGATTTTTCGAGGGTGTGTGAAGTCTACCAATCCGCACTACAGCGTGGTGGACTAAGGCCTAATCCCCTCAGTAGTAGAGGAGGCCCGTGCCCAACAGTAGAACAGTATATAATACAGGGCTGATATTATATTATTATATATATATTTTATATCCGCCCTGATACCGACCATACATAAGTGTTAAAACCCGCTACAGTGGCTCACGTGTGTCGCGTTCCGGGATCTGTGTATATCTGGTTCCAACAGGCATGATTGTGGCTACTATCAAGGGGAAATCATCTCTCGTCAGTCAACATTCTATTGGACCCCCCTCTCTGGATAAGTCAAGCCAATATTTTAGTTCTCGGATCAGCCGGTGTATATCCGGTTCCAAGAGGCATAATTGTGTCAACTGATGGGTAGTCTCTCGTCAGTCTATTCTATTGGACTCCACTCCACTTTCAGGTGCTGTGGCGTTTAACGTTGACCTAAAAATGGAAATTAACTATTGATACTACCGCGCTGCCTTCTTGAAACGTTTTTCTCTAACAGTTGACATCCTTTTGAAAATTATCTTAATAATTAATATTAAACTTTACCTTTTAAAAGATTAAAAGCTTGTTTCACAATTTCTTAGTAAATGTTTTTTTCTTCTAATTCTTTAAATAAATGTATTAGCCGACCAAAAGACAAAAACTACTCTCTAATCTATATATATGCCAGGGAAACCTTATTTGAAGATAATCGAAGGTTTTTAAATATAGTTTTGTATGTAAAACTGAGATAGGGAAACTCTTTTAAGGTTTTTTTAACAAGTTCTAAACAAGATACAGTTATTTAAGTAAGTTCATGGGATGGGTGTTTCTTTTAGCTATCTGACGACACAATGTGATCACAAATGGGGAGACCCGTAAAAGAACGAAAGTCATCCAAAGCCCATCGGATTAGTACCTAAGCTGAAGTGCGCAGGGCATATAGCTCGCAGAACTGATGGCCGATGGGGCACGAAGGTTCTGGAGTGGAGGCCACGAACTGGCAAGCGCAGCAGACGTCCACCCACGAGGACAGATGACCTCATAAAATCGCTGGATGCGGGCTCACAGTAGGTCGATCTGGAAATCTTTAGGGGAGCCTCATGCAGCAGTGGACATCCTGCGGGTGGTGATGATGAATCTATGCTCCCAAATTATATTTACAGCCTTATTCGATATAGCTCCACTCTCTCACACCCACACGTTGTACATACTCACAAAATACATCGTACCTTTTTTATTTTCATTGGAAACTTACCTCATAAATAAACAATATAACTATATTAGTGAATGAATTTTCCAAGCCGAATATCGGGCACGGCAGCCTATCTAACCTAAGATCAGTTACACAGGAGATATTATAGTGCACGACTGTGTGCAATACACAAGCAGTCTGTTCCTTTTCATAGTCCGGTGAGACGACATGACCGGAGAGAGATCAGCAGGAGATATTATAGTGCACGAGTGTGTGCAATACACAAGCAGTCTGTTCCTTCTCATAGTCCGGTGAGACGACATGACCGGAGAGAGATCAGCAGGAGATATTATAGTGCACGAGTGTGCAATACACAAGCACTCTGTTCCTTCTCATAGTCCGGTGAGACATGACCGGAGAGAGATCAGCAGGAGATATTATAGTGCACGAGTGTGCGCAATACACAAGCACTCTCTGTTTCTCATAGTCCGGTGAGACATGACCAGAGAGAGATCAGCACCAACGGCTGTACGCGCCGAGGTATAGGAGTACCACACAGCACCACACAGTCTGTCGTCATTCTATTGGACCCCACTCCACTTACCATCAGGTACAGCGGGATCGCTTTGACGTTCGCGTATAAAAATATAAATTAAAAAAATTACGTTACTCTATTGGCCGCAAAGTGAAATTTTGCTCTATGGTTTATGTTTAAACTAGCGACCCGCCCCGGCTTCGCACGGGTGCAATGCTGATACTAAATACACTACATAAAAACTGTGTACGTTGTATATAAAAACATAGCGGCCCGCTCTGGCTTCGCACGGGTATAACATAACAAAATAATAGTATTTCTCCATTAATTAATGGATGTTATTATACATATAAACCTACCTCTTGAATCACTCTATCTATTAAAAAAACCGCATCAAAATCCGTTGCGTAGTTTTAAAGATTTAAGCATACATAGGGACAGAGAAAGCGACTTTGTTTTATACTATATAGTGATACTAATCCACCATTTAGACCGCCATTTTATTTTCCGTTTTACAAAACCAATCAAGCAATGGTTTGAAACGTAATCTTTTATGTTATCGACTCACAAAAGAATAAAATTCAATGCTGAATGACTTGTTGTTTCATATTACAATGATATTACCATTTCCTAATAAGTAATTAAATTGTTTGTCTATTTTTATCGTTCGTTTTAACTGTGAAGGGAAACGTCATGCGGATACCTATATGCCTGAGAATTCATAAGAATTTTGAGATTAGTCTGCTTGCACTATAGGGTGGGCTAAACTAAACCTTCTCAGTCATTGACGTATATTCTATAGACACGAACGTCCATTTTAACTATTTGTTTAAAATCTGAACTAAAAAGCAACCACGTCACTGTTATAACCCATTTATCATCGACCGCCCTGTCATCGCGACGACAGTCGAATAAAATGCATTTATTAGTTAAAAATAAGTTAAATAGTGTATACTTATTACTAACGTGTGAAATGAAACGTTTTTTTTTCAATCACAGTTGTAGTATAATTTGTTCATCGTCTAAAAACACAGGAAGACATTTTATTTATGAAAATACAAAAAGTTAGTAAGCCGACTAGCCGCGACAGTGGTTGGAGGTTGACTAAGTGAATGTCGGGCAATTACCTTGCTTTCGTCTTGCCAGTATTGAGCTCGGACAACGTATCTATGTAATAAAAACATGTTACCTCAATACTCTCTACCTACACCTAGGTTAACTACGTATTTCGTGTTATTAATAAATTATTTCATTGTTCCAGAACACTACCACATCTTCGTCGGGGACCTGAGTCCAGAGATCGAGACGCAGAGCCTGAGGGACGCCTTCGCACCATTCGGGGAGATATCGTAAGTAGAAAAATCAACTGAGAAAACGAAATACGTGGTTTCGGATGACGGACCGCACGTTTTGTTACTACGAAGTGTTACGGATCCAATGACGAATTCGACGATAAATCCGATCGGTTTATCGCAATATTTCAGACATGGTATTTGTAAGGACTTATACCATCCCTTTTTAAAACCATCTGTTCCACTGCTTTCTCCAAAAAAAATAGACGGGGAATTGATTCTACCACTAAGGTAAGCTATAGAACGGTGACGGATCCGAAGTAATTTGGTAGTAAAGTTAAATCCGAAGTCCGTCGTTTTGGACCGACGTTTCGACGTTCGTTTTTCGAAGATCCTCTGTTTAAGGTGGTAGCTCAAGGTCCATTTTCATACATTTTGTTTCGGCTTTAATCTGGGTAACTAAACAAGTATTGGCAAGTAAAGAATTTAAATTCACGTCTAGTTAGTGATTAGTTCTCGCAGTTGAAAGAAAAACGTAAAAATAATTAATAATCATGGATATTTCTGTCTTTAAAATTTCGTCATATTAAATTTTAAAGGCCGAAATATCCATGATTATTAATTATTTTTACGTTTTTCTTTCAACTGCGAGAACTAATCACTAACTAGACGTGAATTTAAATTCTTTACTTGCCAATACTTGTTTAGTTACCCAGATTAAAGCCGAAACAAAATGTATGAAAATGGACCTTGAGCTACCACCTTAACATAAACCGAAAACCGATACATTAACTGATACTAATTCTTTTAAATTTTCTCACTAAACCACGTGTTTCGGTAAATATATGTCAATCAAAATAGAATATAAATATCGTAGAAGCGTATGGATAGATCCAAATCAGTTTCGCTCTGAACTGCTTCAACATATCAGCTAATAATAATAAGTTTTATTGAAAAATGATAATGTGTTTTACAGGTAAAAACAGCGGTTTATAAAACAAATTTCTAAAAACAAAAATGAATAACCAGATATACCCAAATTAGGCCTGTACCTTAAGATACCATTAAAAATTAAATATCGTATATAATTTCTTGGTGAGCATTCATCGAAATTAAGAAAATAAAATTATTAACAAGTCAACTTCGAAAATTCAATTAAATACGTTCTTAGCAGACGAGATCTAACTTTAGACCTATGCATAGGTCATAACATAGCTTTGTTACGTAAATCTAACCTTACGTAGCTACATAAATCTAAACATATAAGTATGGCAGTAAACGAAAACATAATTATAATTTGAGGGTACTTAACAAGTAACTAATCAGTTCAAGCCTTTATACCTATCAGTGATTCGGTTACATCATAATTAAGAGAGCTAATGTAGGTAGTACTTTCATTAATATACTAGCTGACCCGACAGACGTTGTCCTGTCTTAAATATGTATGCACGCGCGCATTCTGTCGATCGCTGACAGTTATTTCAAACAATTGACAGTTATATAAAATTAATATTTTCGTTGAGTTTTCTTAAATTTTCTAATTCTCGGCCCAATTTTTTGAATATTTTCTTTCATAACAACCTTTTCTAACAATTACAAACACAACAAAAAAAAAGTGAAATCGGTCCAGCCGTTCACGCGTGATGGCGTGTCCAAGGGAAATTGGGATTCATTTTTATATATATAGATTTGGATATTCGGAGTGTTACTTTTGTATTTACTCTGTATACATTTGAAGTTTTTGAAACAAGTCCAAAATAATTGATTCAGTCATGCATATAATAAAATAGCAAAACCTGGATATTTTTATATTAAGTAACGTGCCTAAGGATTAATGAAACACAGATAAGCGATTTTTTAAATTCTTTCCTATTTCTCTTTTTGTTTGTTATCGCACATCTCCGAAACTACGAAACTTATGTAGTTTTCACACGACATTATTGCAACCATATAACATGTTTCATTAAAATCAGATACCGGAAAGTAATAGTAATGTAATGATAATTGCAGTTCACACTTTACGCTAGAATTTAACGCGAGCGAGCTGCGGGTACAAAGCTAGTATTTATTAAGAGCACCAATCAATACCTCGTTTCGCCCTCCCTTTCTCGCATTATAATTGCATCTCCTATCTCTTTCATCTGATACATTTTTAACGAGGGAATAAATTTTTACGTTCTTCCTAATAAGTTTTTGATCACTGACAGAATTATTGAAAATTATATTTAGGACTGCTTCGTTTGTTATCGCGTACTGAGGTCTTAGATTCGATGTTGGGTCGGGTCAATTATACTTTTCTAATGATTTCTTATGTTTATGCGAATATATAATATATAATAATATCAGCCCTGTATTATATACTGTCCCTCTGTTGGGCACGGGCCTCTTCTACTACTGAGAGGGATTAGTCTTAGTCCACCACGCTGTAGTGTGGATTGGTAGACTTCACATACCCTCGAAATTCCTATAGAGAATTTCTCAGGTATGCAGATTTCCTCACGATGTTTTCCTTCACCGTTAAAACAAGCGATAATTCACAAAGCATACACACATGATCTTAGAAAAGTCAGAGGTGTGTGCCCTTGGGAGTTGAACCTGCGGATATTCGTCTCGGCAGTCCGTTCCACAACCAATTAGTCTATCGCCACTTTTTGTTTATGCGAATGTTAGACATTAAAATTTACATATCTTTCGGATTTTATCGCGGTTTTAATTATTTTAGTTTTCTCCCCACGTTTTGGTTTTTACCACCTGTCAAGTGCCATATACCTCTGCAAGAACCGGGAGTATACAAGATAGATTGCAACTGTGGCCTCTCTTATATAGGACAAACAAAAATAAACATAGGGACCCGCGTAAAAGAACATATAGCTGACGCGAAACACCGAAGCTCGACGAAGTCTGCAGTCGCTGAACACTCTGAAGGAGGCTCCAACCATTATCTGCGGCTAGACAAGCCACAAATCCTCGCCAAAGAACACCGATTCCTGCCTAGGATGATCCGCGAGGTTATTGAAATTAAAAAACATCCTAATTTCATTAGAGATGGTTGAAAGCTTGCACAAGCCTGGGATCTAGTTCTACATTTAATTAAATCGGAACCTAAAAGACCGGACAGACTTCAAGACATTAAGCTCATTCTGCGTAGATCGGACCACCAACAGCTAAAAAATTTTAAAAAGTTGTATAGTCGTAAAATGTTGGTTGATATTGTAATTGACTTTAGGATGAACAATACCTCAGCCCGCCGTAACCACGAATGCTGCAAAGTCTTCGAAACGGAGAAAACTAAAATAATTAAAACCACGATATAATCCAAAAAATTGTTTAATTTTTATACTTTTCTGTTCGGTATCAACCTAGTTTGGAATTCGTGTCCGATATGGCAATAGTTTGCCTTCCACACATCAAAGGGGAGACATGCATGGCGAATGTTCTGCATGTGCATCTCTATCTACCCCTTTGGATAAAATAAGCGTGTGTCTATTTGTCTCTGTGTGTATCTCTTTCTTTGTGTATGTATGTGTATAGTTTTTAAATGATTTATGTTTACGCGAATGTTAGACATTAAATTAAAATTATTTGCGAATTATATCACACACAACAACATCACGCATTTATCCCCGAAGGGGTATGCAGAGGCGCAACCAGGGCACCCATTTTTCGCCAATTGAGTTCTATCCCATGATGGGATCAGGCGAGCCTATCGCCATCAGGCACAAATTCCAGACTCCAGGCTGATACTGACAGAAAAACCCAAATATGACTACCCGACCCGGGATTCGAACCCAGGACCTCATAGCGCCGCATGCAGTACAACTACGTAACCAAGGCAGTCAAGTCAAGGCAGTAGCAAAAGAATTTTATCGCGGTTTTATATTATAACTAGTCGACCCGACAGACGATGTCCTGTCAACTATGAATTTGCTGTGCCCATTCTATCAATCGCTAAAATTAACTTTTCTTAAATTTTCTAACGTTCCCGTCAACTTCCTTAATTTTTTCTTTCATAAGATCCTTCTCCTGACAATAACAAACACAACAACAACAAAAAATAGTGAAATCGGTCCAGCCATTCACACGTGATGGCGTGACCAAGGGAAATAGGGATTCATTTTTATATATATAGATTTTCTCCCGACGTTTCGAAAACTTTACAGTCTTTCATTCTGAGTAGATAGCACCACCAACAGCTAAAGTAAAACATAATTATAATTGTAAAATAGGTAGATATTGTAACTGGCATTTCGGATGATCAACACCTCAGTCTGTGACCAAGAAGGCTGCAGTCTTCGAACCGTCGCGAGAAAATTTATAAATATATATAAATGAATCCCTATCTCCCTTGGTCACGCCATCACGCGTGAACGGCTGGACCGATTTCACTATTTTTTTTTTGTTGTGTTTGTTATTATCAGGAGAAGGTTCTTAGGAAAGAAAAAATTCAAAAAAATTGAAAAATTTGAAAATTTAAGAAAACTTAACGACAATATTAATTTTATATAACTGTCAATTGTTTGAAATAACTGTCAGCGATTGACAGAATGCGCGCGTGCATACACAGTTAAGACAGGACAACGTCTGTCGGGTCAGCTAGTTATAAAATAAAAACCAGCATAAAATCCGAATAATAGTTTTATTTTAATGTACAGGATTTATCGAAATCCCTTATCCGACCCTAAACACAACAATGCTCTTTTCTTTCAAATAACTTGGAATGCAGCTATTTTGGCTTGGCTTGAGTTTGGTGCGTGTAAGGGAGTGGTTATGATGCCAGCGGAGGCAGTTTTGTTTTCGCGGGGAAAAAACGCGTCACCTCCACCACTACTTGGAGTGGAATGGTTATGTTGGTTTCATCGGTCTTACAGCCCAATGAAACTCGAGTATTGAGTATTGAGAGTATAGCATCCGAGCGAGCATTGGACCGAGTCCCTAACACCTGTATATATAATAATAATATCAGCCCTGTATACTTGTCCACTGCTGCACGGGCCTCCTCTACTACTGAGAGGGATTAGGCCTTAGTCCACCACGCTGGCCTATTGCGGATTGGTAGACTTCACACACCTTCGAAATTCCTATAGAGAACTTCTCAGATGTGCAGGTTTCCTCACGATGTTTTCCTCCGCCGTTAAATTCACAAAGAATACACACATGATTTTAGAAAAGTCGAGAGGTGTGTTTGGGATTTGAACCTGCGGACATTCGTCTTGGCAGTCCGTTCCACACCCAACTAGGCTATCGCCGCTGTACACCTGTATACCAGCGGCATACCAACCGAAACCCTTGTGGCCTTAGCATACGGGACGGCCCCGGGGAATCTTGTTGCATTAAGCTGCTCGGAACCGTCTCTGTGGGACATAAACCTAGCTAGTTTTGACAGACTCACAATCTCGCAAGTTTTATTTTTTTACTTGTACGAAAAAGTGGAGGACCAATTATTGTCACCACTCGCCTTTGTGGTGTAGGTGTAAATCATATTATAATATGCTTCAAGAAATTGATATTTTTAATGTTAAAATCCCTCAGATTAAGAAACTTTAAATTAATTCCGTCCATAATTTGTGATTTTCAGCAAATTTGTTATCGCTATCTCGGACACAGTGTAATTTAAAAAGTTAATTCCTTGTGTCCAATGGTAAGCAAAGGCATCCAGAAAGGTAGATAAAGAAAATTTTAAAAGTTCTATCAGTCAACACCTACCTCCTTATTCATAAACGTAATTTATCTAAGGACGGAGCATTGCTGTGATAACAAGTCTGTTTCTCAGTGCTGACGACATGGCAGCCTTCGCAGTGCGTAGACATAGGGCCGTTGTGATTGGCTAATACTGAGGTACAACTTGAATCTAGTTGGCTGTCAGATAAACAAAGCTGAGAAACAGACTTGTTATCACAATGCTCCGTCCTTAGATAAATAACGTCTATGAATAAGGGGGTAATTACGTATGTTTAATATAACATTTAGGCAAAAATAAATAAATTACTAAAGGCCTGTTTCACAAGTTTCTTGTAAAGTCAGAGGGCCTTATTTCGTCGAAAATTTTAATTTTTAATTTTAGTCAATAACTGTAGAAATATCTCAGCTTTCAGGATCCCACGATACAAAATAGCCTAATATAGGAACCGTTGAAGTACATTATTAAAATTCATACTTCGTATATTGGTTATAACAAAATCCTTTGTGTAAATAAACATTTTTCATTTACGACTATGCGAGCTTAGCCAAACTAATTTAGGTCAAGTTACGTTCTGCAACCACCATTAGCTAGAAATGAAAATCTGATGTTATATTACGAACATCGATATATATGTACTACGTACTAGATTTGGCGTTCCGAACATTCACTGTCTTCAACTGAATTGAACTGGAATCCATTCAAACTGACTAGTATGGTCAATATTTACAGCTGGTTTATACGGAGTAGTGCTAATGATATAAGAACTCCAGTGTAAGTGTAAACCTGGATTTGAATAAAAAAACATTAGTCAATAAGTAAAATTATTCAAGTGAATAAATAGGTTATAACAGTGAATATTGGTCGCCATTTTAGTTTAGATTTTAAACAAAATGTTTATGAACGTTCGTGTCTATAGAATATACGTCAATGCTTACGAGATATTAATGTACTCTACCCGCTTTCAGTCCGACCGCGTCTCATTGGCGGGGCGCCAACAGCCAAATCTTCGCGTATCGTCGACTAATTTTTTAAAGTGCTACGACGTTGCTGTCATTTTATTGTGTATTAAATTATTTTCCTTTATGTCGGTTGAGGATACGACGCCATGACGTCTAGAAGGTTCTGAGGGTCTACTTCGAACGAAATCCGCAGTGGTCCGCACATTTTGGCACTACGAAGTGTTACGGATCCGATCGGTTCATCGCAATATTTCAGACATGGAATTTGTAAGAACTTATAGAGTTTCGCCATCCCTTTTTAAAACCTTCTACGAGGATAAAGTTTATTTATTTTAAGAAAGCTTGCGGATAAATAATACAATGTTTATGTATTTAAATAAATAAAGTTGCTAACAAAAAGCTACCGCATAGAATTTATACAAATAAATATTACCCAAACGTGAGTGTCCCATACAAAATAAAAGAAAACAAGTAACTAAACAAAAGAACAGTACAGAACAAGGTATTCTTTTTTGGGAACTGCCGCGGTTGTCACCGGGGATACCCTGCTAACGGTGTACAAGCGATCCCCCGGCTTAGCAACCACGGCAGTTCTAATGAAGATTTGGTGGGCCCTACCGCTATCACTGAGGGTGCCAGCGGACGGTACGCTAGCAACCCGCAGCTATTCGGTCACAGGGCCCTGGAGGAAGAAGGGAGGGGATAGAGGGAGGGAAGAGAAGAGGAAGGAGTAGGAGTTTGTTAGCATGGTTGGAAGGGCGAGGGAGGGGAGTTGTTCGCGAATCCTTACAGGCCTCACTGTGTATTTGGCAAGCAAGAGCTATACACATTACACTATGTGCCTAGAGTCGCGGCATAATTTTTCCCCGTGCATGGGCGTGCATTCGGTGTGAAGAACAAGGTTATGGAAATAAAAAAAAAAAAAAAAAAAAAAAAAACAAAAAAAGCGGTGCGCACGGACCAGAAATAGGTCGTTGAGAGCGCCACTACATACCATTAGAAGTCATAGCTTGCAGTGCAACTCCACCCGCCCCAGCAGTCCGTAGCGATATCCGAGTTATGGTTAATTATAGTCGGGTATGCTTAAGCAAAACTGAAAGTTCCACTGCTTTCTCCAAGAAATATATACGGGGAATTAATCCTTCCGCTAAGGTAAGCTACAGAACGGTGACAGATCCGAAGCAATTTGGTAGTAGAGTTAAATCCGAAGTTTGTCGTTTCAGACCGATGTTCGTTTTTCGAAGTATACCCTCTGGTTATTGACGTAAATTCGTATAGATTAAATAGACGATTCGATGTTTTGACTTTTGAAAATGACAGATGGTAAGAGTGGAGTCCAGTGTCGACTGACGATAGATGATTTCCCCTCATTCGACACAAGCCGACCTGTTTGAAAAATATACTCATAAATAAATGAATAAAATATAATAAAATACAAACATTATTATTTTTGCCGCTGTACTAATATATAAATTTGCATGCTGTGGTCTCCTATAATTGAAGAGGCACGTCACATTGTTAATTGTAATAATGCTACGACATTGTATTTATTATATGCCTGTGACGGAAGTCCTTAAATAAATAAATAAATTTATCACGTAAGCGAACAAAGTTGCACTTATGATACGTCAAAACAATTTATAAGAATGATTATTATTATTTCTGATTCACACTCAAGATCACTTATAACTACGGACATTTTAAATTAGAGAAAAATTCTTATGGAATACAAGGCATAAGGTAAAAACAAACTAGCCAGATCAGGTTGGCAGGTAGGGAGAAATATAAGGCTAACGCGTCGCGATCCTCACCGGTGAGGATATGAGCCCTAGCCTACCTAACCTTTCACTAGCTACCTAAGCGATGACTACCCGAAGAAGAAAGGCAGAAAGAAACACCGGGCTTACTTTTTGTCATCAATTGTTTATTACGTCCTTTTTTTCCAAGTCGTTCTTGTGAATGTCTTAAATAAAGATGAATACTAATCTGAAAAGTCAAAAATTTCCACGTTGTGACCTTTGCATACGTTACGCGTGAAAAATAATATCTGTTTTTATTCGAACTTATTTAAATATCGCTGACTCACAATCATCAGATTAACAAAAAACAAATAAATTTGTACCCCTTAAGGCCAAACATGACAGATCATTTTATATATAAGTATAATACTGCGGCGATAGCCTAGTTGGGTGTGGAACGGACTGCGAAGACGAATGTCCGCAGGTTCAAATCCCAAGGGCACACACCTCTGACTTTTCTAAACATCATGTGTGTATTCTTTGTGAATTTATCGTTCGCTTTAACGGTGAAGGAAAACATCGTGAGGAAACCTGCACACCTGAGAAGTTCTCTATAGGAATTTCGAAGGTGGGTGAAGTCTACCAATCCGCACTAGGCCAGCGTGGTGGACTAAGGCCTAATTCCTCTCAGTAGTAGAGGAGGCCCGTGCTCAGCAGTGGGCAAGTATATAATACAGGGCTGATATTATTATTATTATATATAATACTGAACAACTCGCATGCTTTGTGTGTATACTCATGTTTAACAAATAAAGAATCTTGAAACTTGAATCTCTTGAATCTTGAATCACTATTAAGGCTTATGTTATAGCTAGCTGTGCTCGCGGCAGCGGCCGCGTGAAAATCATTTTCTCACAAAGTTTCTCCCGCGTAAATCTCGACCAAAAAATTTTTTTTTTCACGCGACCTCTTCAACAATAATCGTTATTAGTCAATTTACATGAAACCGTAACGTATTAATCTAAACCTCCCTCAAGAATTGGATCTTAGTAAAACCTTACAAAAATCCGTTCAGTAGATTTTGAGAAAATAGATCTCATACAGCCAGCGTTTGGGGACTTTTATAATAAGCATAGATTTTTACACAAATCTGTATATATAAATTAATCTCTATTTCCCTTGGTCGTCGCATCACACGTGACGGAACAATTTTGATAATCCTTTTTGTTGTGTTAATTAAAGGAGATGGTTCTTATAAAAGAAAAAAATAAAAATAGTTGAGCGGAACATTAGAAAATTTAACGACAATATTAATTTTACATAACTGTCAGTTATTTCAAATAACTGTCAGCTATTGATAGAATGCGTGTCTCATGAGCATTACAATAAACATAATATAACTAGTTGACCAGACAGACGTTGTCCCGTCTTAACTATGAATTTGCTGCGCGCATTCTGTCAATCGCTGACAGTTATTTCAATCAATTGACAGCTATATAAAATTAATATTTTCGTTAAGTTTTCTTATTTTCCGCGCATTTTTTTTTTATTTTTTCTTTCATAAGAACCTTCTCCTGACTATAACAAACACAACAAAAAAAAATAGTGAAATCGGTCCAGCCGTTCACGCGTGATGGCGTGACCAAGGGAATTAGGGATTCATTTTTATATATATAGATAGTCCCTGCACCTTGCAAGCGCTGTCTTTGGCTGTATTTCCTCCATAAGTACTCTGTCTGTACAGAGAGAGTACTTGCAAGGTTTATAAACCGAAACGAATAAAAAAAAATGAAAACTATAGAAGGCAGTGAGTTGGGCGTTTGTCAAAAGTGTGAAACTCTGTTTCTATTCTATAATTTTGTCTTTTTTCGTCATAAGCTTTTAGAACAAGCTTTGGAAGATAGTTTTTTAACAAAATCAGAAAATATATAAATTTTAATATAATGAAATGACGGAACACTTATTATAATAAAAGTATGGCCCCTTTTTAAAAACATTACTTTGCGAAGTACGAAGCAATGCAATAACAGTTCCCTTTCTCAGTGCTTTCGACATGACCTCCGCAGTGCGTAGACACGGGGCGCTGTGATTGGTTAATATTGAAATACAACTCCACTTCAATTAAATATTAAACAAAGCTGAACAAAGAGAACTATGAAATAGTCGATATAGAACAATAACAAGCATAGAATACTATTATATTTGAGTGTAAATCGTCTTTCACAGCAAGAAATTTAATTGTGTCGCGCAATGACGTTTTACAAATAGACTAACAAAATTGCACATAAAAACAGCGCAGTATTTACTATAGTCACAGCCCTAGCGGCTCGCATTGATACGGCCCGAGCGTCGACCGCCGTGGCCATCTAGTTTATTGGTCGCCATGACAGAAGATTAAAATGTATTTATTAGTTAAAAACAAGTTAAATGGTGTATACTTATTACTAACGTATGAAATGAAACGTTTTTTTTTTTGGAGTATAATTTGTACATCGTCTAAAAACACAGGAAGGCATTTTATTTATAAAAATACAAAAGTTAGTAAGCTTACAACTACCCGCGACAGTGGTTAGAAGTTGACTAAGTGAATGTCGGGCAATTACCTTGCTTTTGTCTTGCCAATATTGAGCTCGGACAACGTATCTATGTAATAAAAACATGTTAGGTGTTAAAATTCCTTCTAAGACAAGTATAACGTAACTTAATTGTGTTTGCGCGTTTACAAGTTGTAACATTTGACATTTGATTTTTAATTCGGTATCATCGAGGTGACCGCGGCCGACAAGCCGATCTTAGCAACATATTTATCTCGTTCTTTTCAACGGTTTTCGCCTATTTGAAAAATAGGATAAGTATATGCGGATAATTTAGACTCCTATGTTTGTTATTGTGCTGAGGGTGATACTATGCGTTCAGGCGCAATGTCCTCATAGTATTGTAAATACGGGTCTTATTTGTAAGATAAGTAGTGTCAGAGGCGGCCTTTGGGGGAGGAATTGAGCAGCCGCCCGGGGCCTCGCGCTTACAGAGGCCTCGCGCGGTGCCTCGCAGGACCTTTACGTTCTTACCGACGAAACTGTTAAAACAGGGGAACGTGTTTTTACTCTGCCGGGGCCTCTGTAAGCGCGTTTAGAGCCGCCACTAAGTAGTGTGATGATGTTAATTAAGATTATTGTTTGTTCACAGGGATTGTCGCGTGGTGAGAGACCCGCAGACTTTGAAATCGAAAGGCTACGGATTCGTCTCCTTCCTGAAGAAATCTGTAAGTAATACTTTCTTTTATTTCATCGCTAAGGTAGCTAGTGAAAGGTAGGTTAGCTAGGATAGAGCTCATGTCCTCACCGGTGAGGATCGCAACGCGTTACTCCCTTTATTTTTTTTTTATTTTTTTTTTAGCGAAAGCCATAGCACGGAACACAATCATTATAAACAATACTAAAGCACTAAATTACATTAAGAATTTTTTATTATTAAGATTATATACATTTTTTATTTCTTCTTTCCAGCCCGAGCTGGCTTCTTGGTATACTTCATAATCTTTCATTTATTATATGTCCAATATAAATTGTCTTTAGTTATATAAGCGACTTTATCTAAATAATAATTAAATCTCATGTACTTTTACTTATCATAAGTGCTATGTTCGCTTCCGTGATGAATAAAGCATTTTATTTTTATTTCTACACCTTTAGATCAACTTATTTCTGTCTTAAAGGCAAAGGAGTGGTTAAGTATTAACTCGAAAACATATTTAGTTTGCATACAAACATAAAAACACGGATATTTCAAATGGACACGCCAAAGTGACCCTTCTGCTTCTGAGGGTAAGTGGAATAGAGTCCAATAGAATGTCGACTGACGAGACATGATTACCCTTCAGTCGACACAATTATGCCGGCCCGTAGGAACTAGATTATTCTATATCGTGATTTGCACGTTTTTGCACATATTTTCTTTAAATACGTTATTTGTGTTAATATCTAAGGATGCTGTGACATCTTGTCACACGGACATTTCAAATAAGTCAATGATTTACCAATTGATACTTTTGGAGCACTAAATTGCTCCAGATATATCTATAACTAACATCGATATATATGTAGGTACTACGTATTATATTTGGCGTTCCGAACGTTCACTGTGTTCAACTGAATTGAACTGTAATCCATTCAAACTGACTTTAGTATAGTCAATATTAGCTTATCGATGTGTATGGAGTGACGCTCATGATATAAGAACTCGAGTCTAAATGTAAACCTGGATTTGATTAAAAAATATTAGTCAAATAAGTAAAATTATTTGTTGTTCTGAATAAATATGTTATAACAGTGACGTTTTGGTTGCCATTAATTTCAGATTTTGAACAAATAGTTTATATGACATTCGTGACTATAGAATATACGTCAATAATAAATATAATGTTTAATGTCTTAGTAAGATTACTTCTTTATAACAGAATATAATACGTACACAAACCTTGAAGAAATCGCGTAATATGCGTGGGATGGTCGACATTTGCATTATAATCAATGTATTTAATATAAATACGTATTGCACGCTTTCCCATAAAAATATAAATGTGTACAAATAAATTATTGTGGTTAGGGTTATAAAACGCTTTGTCTTATTTCCGACTCCTTAGCCCATAACATGTTAAAACACGATGTTTTCGGAACAACTGATTATTATATTGAATACTCTATTCAGTTTTCAATCATTTTTTTACAATAAAACACACATCACGCATTTATCACAAGGGCACCCACTTTACGCCAAGTGTGTTCCGTCCCATGATGTGATAGGGGGCGAGCCTATCGCCATATCGGGCACAAATTCCAGACTCCGGGCTGATACTGAGCAGAAAAACCCAAATATCACTTTGTCCGACCCGGAATTCGAACCCAGGACCTCATAGCGTTGGTTACCGCGCATGTAGTACAGCACCGAGGTAGTCATTATTTTACAGAGTTTCTGTATATCAGCCCTATATTATATAATGTCCCACTGTTTCACGGGCCTCCTCTACTATCGAGGTTAGGTCTTAGTCCACCACGCTGTAGTGCGGGTAGACTTCACAATCCCACAAAATTCCTATAGAGAACTTCTCAGGTATGCAGGTTTCCTCACGATGTTTTCCTTTACCAAAAGCAAGCGACAATTCACAAATACACACATATTTTTAGAAAAGTCAGAGGTGTGTTTGTGTTTTGAACCTGCGGACATTCGTCTCGGCAGTCCGTTCCACAACCAACTAGGCTATCGCTGCTTATGAGAGTTTCTTTAAATCAAAAAATATAACTCCCGTTTACAGTATACATTAAAATAAAATGCTTTTTCATCGCGTAGGCAAACATAGTTACACTTATGATAAATCAAGGTAAATGATAATATCTAATTATTATCCAAATTAAGTTGCTTATATAGTTACAGACATTTAATATAGGATATAAAAAAGCTGAAAGAGTAGAAAGTAAACAAAGAAGCCAGCTCGGGCTGGCAGGAAAGAAGGAATAAAAATGATGTATATAATCTTTATAACAAAAGGAGGAACGCGTCGCGATCCTCACCGGTGAGGACGATAAAAAGCCCTCTAACTAACCTACCTTTCACTACTACCTAAGCGATGACTACCCGAAGAAGAAAGGCAGAAAGGAACTCTGGGCTTTTTTTATATAAACAACAAACATTAAACAACTTTCATCTACCTAAAATATACCATTCCCATCACCACCATACATTTATAATGATTATTTGACAACAAACCCTTAGTAAACAAGTCAACAGGCATATGCCCAGTTCCAACAGGCCGGCAAAATTGTGTCGACTGTCGAAGGGTAATCATCTCTCGTCAGTCGACATTCTATTTGACTCCACTTACTATCAGGTGCACTGGGCTCAATATCCCGTGCAAGTATGAAACATCTATACAATTATTTTGCAGGAGGCGGAATCGGCTATCACGTCGATGAACGGGCAGTGGCTTGGCTCCAGGTCGATCCGCACCAACTGGGCAACCAGGAAACCGCCAGCGCCCAAGAACGAGCGTAAGTCGTAACACCTGGAATCCTTTTTCTTCTTCAGCCTTTAGAAGTCCACTATTATACACAATTCGACACCTAGAATCTTCTTTTTCTTCAGCTTTGGAAGTCCACTGCTGTATACAAGCCTCGGCTAAAGATTTCCAGGCTAATCTATTAGAAGATCAAGTGCTGAATATAGGCCTGTTAAAATTCATCAGATTCTTATGACCATTACGAAATTGTTGAAGACGTCCAAAACTCCGCTTGCCAATCGACGGTTCCTACGTATAGTATCGAATCTGCAAAATTGCATTTTCCAGATTCAATACTTTGCATAGGGATTGTCAATATTTACGTAGGGACCGTCGCAATATTATTTTTCCACGGAGAAGAAATTACCGCCAGATTTGAGCTAAATACATACTTAGCTTTAATTAAAATACAAATTACAAATTATTGTGGCGGTACAATTAGTATATATACCGCCATCTCATCAACATCAATGGAACTACGAGTAGACCTATGTGGTATTGACACAACTGTAATGATTTATCGCATAGCAATCACGCAAGATGGCGATAAACGATCCTGGATTGCGATTGCACAATTTGCGCGACGCAGTATATACTACCTCCGAATAGGAACCGCGACCGGTCACAACATCTGCCTGACTGGGAATCTTCCCCTTCCATAGAGGAACGCAACCATTTGTTCCTCTACAGTGGCGTCTTCCTTTACGCCGTTAAAATACTATCAGCATGTATTTAAAATACAAAATAATTTTAAGTCGTGTCATCATCATCATCAATCGAAGGATGTCCACTGCTGATCACCTCTCCCAAAGATTTAGTTCGACCTATTGTAAGCCCGCATCCAGCGACCTCCTGCTACTTTTATGAGGTCATCTGTCTTCGTGGGTGGACGTCTGCTGCGCTTGCCAGTTCGTGGTCTCCATTCCAGAACCTTCTTGCCCCATCGGCCATCAGTTCTGCGAGCTATGTGCCCTGTTAAGTCGTATGAAATATTAAATACAAAATACAGTACTTAAAGCGGCGATAGCCTAGTTGGGTGTGGAACGGACTGCCAAGACGAATGTCTGCAGGTTCAAATCCCAAACACACCTCTGACTATTCTAAAAAATCATGCTTTAACGGTGAAGGAAAACATCATGTGGAAAACCTGCACATCTGAGAAGTTCTCTATAGGAATTTCGAAGGTGTGTGGAGTCTACCAATCCGCACTACAGCGTGGTGGACTAAGGCCTATTCCCTCTCAGTAGTAGAAGAGGCCCGTGCTCAGCAGTGGGCAAGTATATAATACATGGCTGATATTATTATTATACAGTGTTTAAATTTTTATTTAAAATATTACAATACAATCAGGTGTTAGGTAATGTAAAATAATAGAACTAATTCAACCCTATTAATCAGGTATAAGCTGCGATAGCCTAGTTGGTTGTGGAACGGACTGCCGAGACGAATGTCCGCAGGTTCACAACCCAAACACACCTCTGACTTATCTAAAGTTATGTGTATTTGTGAATTATCGCTTGCTTTAACGGTGAAGGAAAACATCGTGAGGAAATCTGCATTCCTCAGAAGTTCTCTAGGATTTGAGGGTATGAGAAGTCCACCAATCCGCACTACAGCGTGGTGGACTAAGGCCTAATCTCTCAGTAGTAGAGGAGGCCCGTGCAGCAATGGGACAGTATATGGACTTCGCCACTGCAACACAACTCCACTGATAGTAAGACGTCCAAATAATCTACTGACGAGAGATCCTTCATTCGAAACAATACCTCTTTGATCAATAATAACCTTTTAAATTGCAAAGTTTGCATTTCTAATTGTATAGAAATGTTAACAAATTCATTACACGGCATAAATTATTAATTACTGGTTGCCTTTGACGCTTTCAGAGATCAAAGGGAGTTGGAATCACAAAGAGCAGATACAACCAGCTCTGTTTTATTTTCGTTTCATTTGCGCCTGTCCAGAGAACTGTCAAAATTGTTTACGTAAATACTGTTTGAATTTGAATTTGGAATGGAATGTCCGCGAGGTGTTCGTTGGCTTTGTAGGGATGTAAATATATACTGTAAATTGAACTCTATGAGTAATAAGGAACGTTTATATTTAAAATTATAATATAAAGCGAAATTTCAGCGTATTGCAATATTAAGTTTTTCTTTGCTTGGAATGATGACGCGAGCTTGCCGTTCGCCTGATGGTAAGCGATACGATCCATAAACAGTAGAAACACCAACACCTTGAATTACAAAGTGTTTGGTATTCCACTGCGCTCGTCATCCTGAGACATGAAAAGTTAAGTCTTATTACGTCCAGAGGCCTTATTCTCTATCCCGCACGTTAATTTTAGTGCGTAACAAGCACGTAACACAACGCATCATGTTTAGGACTATAGAAATTTGGCTTACAGAATACCATTCCACGCACATTTCTCGAAGATAACATGACACGGCCGCGTTACGCGTTTACACTATCATACAGAATAAGGGACGTGTACTTGCGAGTATCGTGATTTCTTATGCTTACGCGAGTTAGACATCGAAAAATGGTTTTCGGATTTTATCGCGGTTTTTAAATTATAATTTTCTCCCAATGTTTCGAAGACTACACCCTTGGTAACAAGGAGGACTGAGGTCGTCATCCGAAAAGTCAAAGTAAAAAATCTACCAACATTTTATAATTATTGTACAAATTATATTAAAATCTGTCAAACAATTCTCTTTTTTACCTGTCTACGTTTGTTTATGGCAGAACCGGTTTATACAAATACACCGAATTTTTGGGTGAGTGATGTAGGCGCTCGCAACCCTTGGAAATTAAGCGACCTGGGTGCAGGCGCGGATCTATGGGGGTCAAGCCGATGCCCATGTTCCGGGCGACGATTTCAGAGGGCAAATCCAAACTTGGCAAACTTATACACAACTCATAATTAACGCAACTTTGATTACTGAGACATCCAGAACATTACACACATTTATTACCCGCGCGGCGCGAAATGATGATGATGACAAAGTTAAAAATATAGTTGGTCGGGGCCTGCATTATCCAGATTTTACCCTCCAATAAATTGAAGATCCGGGACTGCCTGAGGGCAACCCACTTACTAGTTATGAACCTCGGCTCAGGACCGTCAGTGGGAGAGGATGAAACATCAACGATTATGAAAAAATCTCGTATATGATTATCGTTTAGGCCGATCTAATCTTGCCTGTCAATGCGAACGAGAATTTGCCTTGCAATTACGTTTATAGAGACCGGGCAATTTATTTTCAAAAAATTACGTGTACGACGAGAAAATTGCTCCGTCAATGGCATAGAGCATTAAATCCACATATTTTAATCTTGTTTTTCCTCATCGGCTCAATCGGCTTCGCCCGCTTGAATAAGGTTTCCGGGATGTAAGTCCCGCTATATTTCCCGGGATAAAAAGTAGCATATAACCTCACCAGGATCTTAAACTATCTCCATACCAAATTTCATAAAAATCCCTTCAGTAGATTTTGAGAAAATCGATAACATACAGATAGACGGAAAAGGGGAGTTTATTCTATAATATTATAGTTCGGCGACCTGATCAGGGTCGTCGGAGTCCGATGAGGCCGGCCCAGAACCGGTCCCTCATTAGGGGAGGCCTATGTCCAGTAGTAAACGATTCCCGGCTGAAATGATATATAGTTTCATAATGAATAACATGCGTTGGTTCAAATACTGCAGTATACCGCTTGGTAGTAACAACTCAGTAGATATACCAGTAATTTCCGATGTACACTCGTAGTTTCCGCGTTTCGGCGCGTTGCGCTAAACACTCCGTTTTACATTAATATGCGATGAGTATTGGGAAATGGGTCAGGAAAAATACGTATTAAGTAATACGATTACTGAAATGTCTCATATGTGAGTTCGGCTGGGTAGGTACCACTGCAACGTGTTATTGCCGTCAAGCAATATGTAATCACTGTTGTAGGTTTGAAGAACATTATAATAATATAATAATATTAGCCCTGTATTGTATACTTGCCCACTGCTGAGCACGGGCCTCCTCTACTACTGAGAGGAATTAGGCCTTAGTCCACCACGCTGTAGTGCGGATTGATAGACTCCACACACCTTCGAAATTCCTATAAAGAACCTCTCAGATGTGCAGGTTTCCTCACGATGTTTTCCTTCACCGTTAAAGCAGGATTTTTTAGAATAGTCAGAGGTGTGTGCCCTTGGGATTTGAACCTGCGGACATTCGTCTTGGCAGTCCGTTCCACACCCAACTAGGCTATCGCCACTAACAAGAAACATTACACACGCTATTGAAAAACATTGTAGCCTGTTAACTACTGGACAATGGACATAATAATTAACATCTCATGTCTCAAGATGGCAAGGACAGAATACCAAACAATACTTTGTAATTAAAGTTGGTGTTTCTATTGTTTATGGATCGTATCGCTTACCATCAGGCGAAAGGCAAGCTGATCGTCATTCAAAGCAAAAAAACGTGTTACACCTCTGCCTAGCACTGAAAAGGAAACCCGTGATGCTACGTTTATTTTTCTTTTTATATCTTGTATTTACTTGCCACGTGTCGACGAAGTACCTTAAAATTAAAAAAAATAGGTCGATCTACCTGCTTAACTATTATAATCTGTATTGTATGCATTGTAAAAAGTATAATGCGACAAAAATATTGAAAACGTTTTCTGTTTATTTATTTACTTGTATCCTACTTATATTATAAATGCGAAAGTTTGTGAGGATGGGTGTATGTATGTTTGTTCCTCTTTCACGAAATAACTACTGAACGGATATTGTTGAAACTTTACAGTAATATTGGTCATACATCAGAATAACACATAGGCTACAATTTATAATGATTTTATGGAATTTCGTCATAATATAAAGATACATATCGAGTGAGTCGAAAAATAATTGCTATCATGGCGTACGCTGCCTAAACCGTTGGAGTTAGACAAAAATTATGTACCGTAGGATTGTTTGTCTTAAATAGTTCTAAATAAAAGTCCGCGACAGCATATACCTTTGATGTGAAAGCCACTATGACCAAAATAGTGATTTTCTCAAAATCTACTGAACGAATTTTTATGAAGTTTCGTAGAGAGATAGTAGACCCTAGGAAGATTATGGGCTATTTTTGTATCCCGGGAAAATATACTTAGTCTGGCCATAAATACTGTTACACTTAATTATAAAAAAATATTACATTTGAATTTCGAATCTGTCATTTTTATACGATTGTTCATTGTGTTTTCTCATTTTGGCGCCAATACATTGTAAAATATTTTGCGATATTAAAATGGTGTGGGGTGATAAAGAGAACCGAATCGCTGTGATAGCATTACACAAAGTAGGTATGGAGCCAAATGCAATTTTTAAAACTCTCCATACACTTGGTATTAGTAAAATGTTTGTGTACCGGGCTATTAATAGGTACAATGAGACCTCCTCTGTTTGTGACAGAAAAGATCTGGCCGTCCACGTAGTGTTCGTACGAAAAAGGTGGTCAAAGCAGTAAGGGAAAGAATTCGAAGAAATCCTGTCCGAAAGCAAAAGATTTTATCTCGGGAAATGAAGATAGCACCTAGAACCATGTCGCGTATTTTAAAAGATGACTTAGGACTTGCAGCCTATAAGAGACGCACTGGCCATTTCTTAACTGATAATTTAAAGAAGAATAGGGTGGTAAAATCGAAACAACTACTGAAGCGGTACGCAAAGGGAGGTCACAGAAAAATTTTGTTTACGGATGAGAAAATTTTTACAATTGAGCAACATTTTAACAAACAAAATGACCGTATTTATGCTCAAAGCTCTAAGGAAGCTTCCCAATTAGTCGACAGAGTGCAACGTGGACATTATCCGACTTCAGTGATGGTTTGGTGGGGTGTTAGCTATGAAGGAGTGACTGAGCCATATTTTTGTGAAAAGGTATCAAAACATCGGCACAAGTGTATCAAGATACCATTCTTGAGAAGGTAGTTAAGCCCCTTAACATCACCATGTTCAATAACCAAGTATGGTCCTTCCAGCAAGACTCGGCGCCGGGTCATAAAGCTCGGTCCACGCAGTCTTGGTTGGAATCGAACGTTTCGGACTTCATCAGAGCTGAAGACTGGCCGTCGTCTAGTCCCGATCTTAATCCGCTGGATTATGATTTGTGGTCAGTTTTAGAGAGTACAGCTTGCTCTAAACGCCATGATAATTTGGAGTCCCTAAAACAATCTATACGATTGGCAGTGAAGAATTTTCCCATGGAAAGAGTGCGTGCTTCTATTGATAACTGGCCTCATCGTTTAAAGGACTGTATTGCAGCCAATGGAGACCACTTCGAATAAGCTTTTATATTTTTAATTGTTTTATATTTATGTATTAAACTGACACACTGTAAAAGTAATAAATGTTATTTGCAGTTAACAATTTTCTTTTTTCTTTATTACAATATTTATGGCAAGACTAGGTATAGCGGGAGGTTGATTCTGAAAAACTTCTTTACGTGGGCGAAGCCGCGAGCAAAAGCTTATATGGTATATATCTGGAAATCTTTCGGGGATGTTCATTGTGGATATCCTGGGGCTGATGATGATGATATGCTATACTCCGTGATTTCATAGTCGTTTTAAAACATGTGGTTACATAAAACAATTTGTAGAAAAGAAATAGTGAATTAATTGAGTTCAAGAGAAGTCGAGTTTGATAATGTATTACCACTAGTTCATTTATTCGTAAACATTTTTAATGTTTGGTATTTTTCAAAATCTGTTTTGATACAAAACTTAAAGTATTCGGTTCCAAAACGACTATAAAATCATGTCACCATAAACCAACTAATAGTATTAAAAATCCCGACGTTTCCAGTGAACTCCAAACCGCTCACATTCGATGAGGTGTACAACCAGAGCTCGCCGACCAACTGCACGGTGTACTGCGGAGGTCTCACCACCGGCCTCACTGAAGAGCTGATGCAGAAGACGTTCCAGCCGTTCGGCACCATCCAGGAGATACGGGTGTTCAAAGATAAGGGATATGCTTTTATCAGGTAAGAAAGAAAACGAGGTTTATTGTACTGTTGAGTCTCATATGAGACTTTTCCGCCCTCACACCCACCACTACAACTCCTGTGAGCCAGGATCAGCAGTGAAATTGTATGACACCGAGCAGTGAAGATCGCCGAGTCTCAGGGAAAACTAATATGTCATTATCCCGCAACGAAATTAATCAAATAGGGAGGAGTTGGAAATATTAATTGTCCACTTCCCTTCATAACAATACGGGTGACAAAATCATGATCTGAGGAGGCGTTTTAACCTCAAAAATAGGGACGTTTACTACTAGATAAGCTAGTTATAAGGCACCACGGATGAATTTGAAAGATTGTATTGTGTCTCATATGTGAGAGCCTGGGTAGGTACCACCGTAATGTCTATTTCTGCCAAGTAGGTACTGTTGTGGGTTTGAAGGACATTGTAGCCAGTGTAACTACTGGACATAATAATTAACATCTCATGTCTCAGACGAGCGCAGTGGAATACCAAATACTTTGTAATTAAAGGAGGTGTTTCTACTGTTTATGGATCGTATCGCATATCAGGCGATTGGCAAGCTCGTCTCGTCTATCAAAGCAATAAAAAAATTGTCCCATTTGATAAATGCAATATATAATACAAGTACAGCGCTACACGTCTGCGATGGGACAATTATAAGTACAGATTTATTTGTCCGTCCACGGGTTATATACAGGGTCATTTTGACATCGCGTTACTAAATGAAACCACATACTTATCTACTCGGAAATAACACTGCAATAAGTTACTTGAGCCGTAGATGTAAAATTAAAAAGAGTAAGTTTCGAACACAATAGATATTAATAAAAGTAATTTTAATTTTACGCACTAATGCCACTACTACTACTCTAAGACAATTCGTCGCAGCGACATCACACTTTCAGATAGAAATGCATTCGAACACGGATATTCGTAATACAAAACAAACAAAAAATCAGAAAAGCAAAAATGAGATTTTTGGTAATTATTCATTATTCATAGACGATTTAAACACAGTATTAGCAGACATAACGAGTATAGTTTCATTTATTAACCGCCAAAATGACCCTTGTATATTGATGTATAGTCTATAGACGAACGTCCATATAAACTATTTGTTCAAAATCTGAACTGAAATGGCGACCAAAACGTCACTATTATAACCTATTTACTCACAACAACAAATAATTTTACTTATTTGACTAATATTTTTTATTCACATCCAAGTTTAAATTAAGATTCGAGTTTCTTATATCATGCGCGCCACTCCGTACACGACCACAAGCTGTCAATATTGACCATACTAGTCAGTTTGACTGGATTGTAGTTCAATTCAATTGAACACAGATATTCGGAACGCAAAATCTAGTACATAGTACATATATCGACCTTATGTTATATTTAATCCCACAGATTTTCAACAAAGGAGAGCGCTACCCACGCCATCGTTGCAGTCCATAACACCGACGTGAACGGACAGCCCGTCAAATGCTCCTGGGGTAAAGAGTCAGGAGATCCCAACAACGCCCAGGCTCAGGGACAGGTGAGGAGACCTTAGCAATACCCGACACAGAGTAATGATTATGTTTACTACGCGAATGTTAGATATTAAAATAAAACTAATTTGCGGATTTGATCGCGGTTTTTACATCATTATTTTCTCCTGACCTTTCGAAGATTAGACAAACCACAAATTCTTGCCAAAGAACACCGATTCCTATCTAGAATGATTCGCGAGACTATTAAAATTAAAAATCATCCTAATTTCAATGGAGGAGATTGTTGGAAGCTTGCATAAGTCTGAGATCTAGTTCTACATTTAATTCAATCGGAACCCAAAAGACCGGACAGACTTCAAGACACTGTGAGCTCATTCTGCGTAGATCGGACCGTCAACAGTAAAATAAAAAAAAATATTACAGACATGGCTCCGGCCTTTAAATTGTAATAAAGAAGACGTATAAAAGAAAAGACAGACTAGGGTGTATGGCTGAGAATCTTTGCCTTTTCCTTAAGGAGTAAATAAACAAAAAAAAATATATAAAAACATATATAATTGTAAAATGTAGGTAGATATTGTAACTTCTTTTCGGATAACCAACACCTCAGTCCGCCACGTGACCACTACGTATGTTATCGATTTTCTCAAAATCTACTGAACGGATTTTTATGAAATTCGGTATGGAGATGGTTTAAGACCCTGGGAAGGTTATAGGCTACTTTCTATCCCGGGAAAATATAAAACGGGACTTTTATCCCGGAAAACTCCTACACGCGCGCGAAGCCGCAAGCAAAAGCTATAATTTAATATGAGAATTTAAATTTATACCATCACTATTTCATCAACGCTTCAATAATTAAATACATTCAATTAGTACGAATCAACAAAATTAATTCAATTAATTATTAACATCATTAATTTAACAGATCCATTCGTACAATTAATTATTCCGTTTGATATGAAGTTATGAATGGTAAAACATAATTATGTATGGATAATGGAATGTATAATGAAGGTTTTTGTGCTTGGGTAGCGCAGAACTGTCACATAAGATCGACTGTTTAAAACATTGTAGCCAGTGTAGCTACTGGACATAAGACTTAACATCTCATGTCTCAGACGAGCGCAGTGGAATACCGAACAATACTTTGTAATTCAATGTGTTGGATGTTTCTACTGTTTATGGATCGAAACACTTGCCATTAAGCGAACGGTAAACTCGTCTTCAATGCCAACATTTGCGTAAACATAAGAAATCATTATCTTTTATGAGTTCCCTAAAAATCTGATTTTTAGATTGTATGACTTCGATATTATGCTATATTCAATAGCTAATGTTTTGTCTCACCAAAACTATCTCATCGTGATAAAACACTAAACAATACTTTTCTTTTAGCTCGGAGGCACCGCGTACAGTCCATTCGGTGCCGCGTACACCGCTGGTGGGGTACCCCCCACTTCCTATTGGTACAACACCTACCCGCAGCAGATCGGCGGGTTCCTGCAAGGCGTGCAGGGCGTCCAGGGGTACACGTACGCTGGACAGTTCGCGGGGTATCAACAGCAATATATGGGGTGAGTACTTACCCCCTTAATCATAGACGTTATTTATCTAAAGACAGAGCATTGCTGTGATAACAAGTCTGTTTCTCAGTTCTGACGGCATGGCAGCCTTCGTAGTGCGTAGACATAGGGCCGTTGTGATTGGCTAATATTGAGATACAACTTAAATCTAGTTGGTTGTCAGATAAACAAAGCTGAGAAACAGACTTGTTATCCCAGCAATGCTACGTCCTTTAATAAATAACGTCTACGAATAAGGGGGTTAACCTTTGTTTAAATGAGCCTTTAGTTTAGACGTGAGAATTAATTTACTGAAGAAATGCAAAATTTTGTAAAAGAAATGTAATCTTTTTACCTACATTTAACCCAAAAATTCTAATTCTTTCTTTTACCTATAGCATGGGCGGCGTCCAGATCCCATGGGCCTTGAGCGGCGGCGTTGGCGGAGTGGGGGGTGTAGGGGGGGTCGCTGCTATGTCCCAGCCACCTCAGGTGCTGCACTATCCTGTGCAGCATTTTCAGGTGCAACCTGTACGTATGCTTTTCTTTTCGGGAGATTCATTCATAATACCGGCAAAAAACTACGCTATGTGCTAACTGTAAGAGGCAATGATGTCGTCAACATTCTGAAAATCTATATATATAAAAATTAATCCCTATTTCCCACACGCCATCACGCGTGGACGGCTGAACCGATTTCACTATTTCATTTGTGTTGTGTTTGTTGTTGTCGGGAGAAGGTTCTTATGAAAGAAAAATTTTTAAAAAATGCGCGGAATATTAGAAAATATACGAAAATATAACGACGATATTAATTTTATATAACTGTCAGTGGTTTGAAATAACTGTCAGCGATCGACAGAATGCGCGCGTGCATACATAGTTAAGACGGGACAACGTCTGTCGGGTCAACTAGTGTTACATAAACTATTTATCATTTCCCAGATCGGGGAGGACGAGTGGCTCGCTCCGAGTCTCCTAGTGTGAGGCCAGAGGCCCGCCCCTGAGCCCGCCTGCAGCTGCGCGCACAAAGAATGGATATAACTCTAAAAATTCCACCAAATTCTATTTCCAAACGTTCCGCCAACGGCCATAACTTACGATGAAACGGAACGAGATTACTTTTAATCTGTCACCGTTCTGTTTCCCGCCAAAACTAACTGTCAAACAAAACGCGGGAAACGGAACGCATCTCCTTTGTTTTGGTGGTATGCACTTTATTTTCGCGGTACGTGAGCGGTTTATTGTTTAGCCCCCTTCAATGTGAGTCACTCGGTTCAGCTTATGACGGAAGCGACTTAATTGTAATTTTAGGTTAAGTAGAATAGTTTAATGTTAAGAAATTATCAAACACGCGGGCCAATCGAGTTTATCTCGCGGAATATGCCACGTCAGCACAAGATTAGCGTAAGTTAGCGGAAAAATAGATTTTTGGAGAAATGTTACGTAGAATTAGAAAGGTCACATCTTTGAGTGAGATATATGTGAAAATTAAAACCGCCACGAGAGAGTCGGTAATTTCTTAGTTTTTTCAGACAACGCAATGCCAAAATCCAGAGTCGTAAATTAAAAAAAAATATACTGTTAACCATGGTTGTGTATAATGTTAAAAGATACACTATAAATGAAAAACTTTGAAAACCGATATGTAGGTGAAAAAAATTAATTAGATTTATTTATTGTAATAATAAGGAAAGAAAGATATTTATAAAATAATCATAGATATAAGTATGTAATCGTTTACTGTAGTTGGCCACGTGAGAGACTTCATTTCATTTTAAATATACTTGCGTCTTTGTTCTAATATGTTTGAGACCGATTTTACTTTTAAAGTGTTACCAGATAATATAAATTACATTTGAATAAGCTATTTATGTAGATAAATAATAATTTCCGGAGTAATTAAAAAAAAAAACTTAAATAATGTGAAGATATCAAAGGAAACCGAAACATTTCTAAAGTTTTGGAATTGGCAGGTGTATGACGAAAGGAAAAAACAATAGCAATAAAAATGCTCAAAATCGATGTCAGTAGAAGTTTGTTCTGTATGAAAATACAGATTTGGCGAGAAAATTGGCAGCAATTATCGAAAAAAATTAGAACAGTTATTGAAATCAACACGTATAAAAATCTTTAAGAAGCCATTATGCGCTAACTTCACTACTTAAAATAGTTCCTCTTTCCGAGAGATTTCAACTAAAAACTCCAAAAAACCTCTACTTACCTTTTTCTAAAAAAAGAAAATTCGGTCTCAAACGTAATAAAAAATCTACCATCTTGATTCTGCATCGCGTGGAGACTTTCCCAAATTTTATCTATAAAGATGGTAATACAATTATTATTTCGCTAGCATTTCGACATGAAAGACTAAATATTGAAATCTTTTCGAAAATTTTACGGACGTTGTCGCTTTGTCGCGTCTACGTACCTGTTTTTATAATGAAAAATTGTATTTTATACATTAAATTTAATGTTCGGTGTCGAGTTTTTCACTCTCGTTCCGTGGGTTGCCAGCGGTAATAACTATTTAACACCAAAAGGCAGCCGGTGCGTCTTATGAAAAATCAAAAAGGTGCGAGAGTGAATGATCGATAACCAGTTTATATTTTGACTGTCTTAGATATTCTGTTATTGCTGGGCGTATCGGGGATGGTTTTTGAATGATTTTTGTTGTGTAGTGACGATTTTACATCCTAGATCAAAGGGAGAACAACCGGAGTGTATGTTAAGGGCAAATAAAAATTATTAGTCAACATTCATTGGGTTACACAAGGAAAATATCGGTAAAGGACTAGTTTTTGACTATGTCAACAATAGACTAAAACTTGAGAGTTGAGATTCCAATGCGTTTCAAAGAAACAAAACAATTGATCTAATAAATCAGCAAAATCTTGAGATCAAACCAACACATGTTTCAAAGAAACTTCGACAAGATTGGCCTTAGCACAGATCAGTGAAACCTTCAGTCCGATCAGTCAAAACTGAAGGTCGTTGATACGCCCATGTAAAGTTTAGCTGTCTTTCATTTCTCTTCGCGTATAGTTGAAAAAATGGTGAGACATATCGCTAGATTACTATAAGATATTATTATATGGAGGGTGGTTTGAAATTGTTTTTCTCCAACTAATATCATGTCAATTTTAATAATCTGTCAATCGGAAATCGAAATTTCTGGCGGGTTTTGAGTGGGGTGAAAATTGATGCTATTTCTTCAATAAAGCTTCAAGCCGGTCTGCATCCGTTCTTTCGAGTTTTGGCTTGACAAATATCCTCATTAGGCAATATGATCTAATCAATTTACTAGCCGATTTGCTCGCAATATTATGAAAAGTCGCGACGGTTCATAACCTTTGACCCCACCCAGGACCTCCCCTTCAGAGGTGCAACCTCATCGTATCACACCAAAATTAACGACATGAATGTATTAGATAGAAAATTTTAGTCAACATATATGCTAGTCATTAGGTATTTATTTAAACGTATAGCCGCTTTGATTAGTAATATATATCCATAGACTAAGAAATTATATGATAATGTCTAGTTATAACTGCCGACGTGTATCTATGGTTGTCAAACCGGAAACGGACGTCGTTGCCTTTCTCTTGTTGCTACTACTTCCTTCATAATTTACGAGAGCTACATATGATAAGAACGCTTCGCTGTTTCCAATAAGTATAAGTTAAATTAAAAAAACCATTATAAAATGGCATAATATAAACTAGCTAGGTGAAATTGCGAGATGTAATTACAACATATATTATTATACATATATATATACAACATATGATAAAAAAAAATAAAAAAATATTGTGCAAAGTATCTTAACAGTTTTAGATAGGCTATTGAAATTCTTTCTTGTGTGTGTGATTTTTTTCATTTTTTTTTTCATTTGTTCATATTTTTTTATTATTTTTTGTAATTCCAATGATGTAAGGATACGCATAATTTTAAGTCCCATTGAATAATAACACCAAATATTTTATAATCCTTGAAATAATATTTAAAATTAGAAATTGGCTATATGTATTAAACATATGTGTAAAGGGAATTTACATCTTGAAACTAAACTTGTATGCCTTATGAAATCTCTATCTTACATTTTTTTCATTTATTGTAAGCGTCACAAAGTGTTGGTAATGGTATACGAAAATGAAATTCATCTTGGAATATTTTTTAGTGTCGAAATGAATGAGATATCGGGCGTGAAATAAATAAAATTGTATGAAAGCTGAAAAACTTAGAACAGTGTGAGGTGATACAGTAGAAATAAGGGTCGTGAGTTTTTACTTTTATAGTAGTGATGTGAGAGTTGGAAGATGAATAAATTAAGAAAAAAAATAACCCGATGAGAATACCGCTCGTGAAAAATATTAAAACTTTTTTGAAGGGCTGCAGTTTTTTCTTTAGCGCATGCCAGTATCAACGTAAGTTGCATTGTTATTACAGCAAGGATCAATATTGTTAAATAACTAAATATGTCTGAATACAGTTTTAATAATATTAGGTAATTTGTTTCTCATATAAGTTTAAAAATTTGTTTGCGTAATTCTTTTCGTAGTATAACGGTTCTGAATTTAACTCGCTCTAAAATATTTATGTTTAATTTTTCCGAATTGTAAATTCCCGACGTTATTAGTTTTAGTTAGCAACATTAAAACTTATGTCAGATTTTAAAAAGGCGGCAGAACACGAAAAATGGCGACAAATTTTCAAATACCATTACTAACACGGAGAGTGCCAAATTGTGTATTTTTTGTTCACTTCGGAAAAAACATATATATCCGTCTTGTAACAAATAAAAGAACACCAAATATTCAGACTTTATCCTCTAAGGATGTTTCTTTGGTAATCTACAGCTTTGCAGAAAGAGAATGGTAAAAAATGCAAAATTTTCACACACTTTCCAATTAAAATTGTCAGGGAATCTAGTCATTACATTACCTTACTTTAAAGTTTACTGCCTAAAAATAAATAGACGTTTCCTATACTCATAGGTAAAAACCAGACATACATAGTCGGATTGGAAACCGGAGTCATTTCATATTATTATTCATTAGCGATAAACAAATGTGTCAGCAAATACCACCCCAATCCATATTATCAAAATAATGATACAAATAATAAATAACTTACTGGTAGGTCTCTTATGTGAACGTCGCTTGGGTAGGTACCCGATCAATTTCTGCCGCCGAGCAAGTGTGTAGTCTGTTGTGTTCCGGTTTGAACATTATAGCCAGTGTAACTACTGGACATAGTAAAACATGTCTCAAGATGGCGAGCGCAGTGGAATACCAAATACTTTGTAATTCAAGGTGTTGGTGTTTCTACTGTTTATGAATCGTATCGCATACTATCAGGCGAAGGACAAGCTCGTCTCGTCATTCAAAGCAATAAAACACAGGTGTTAATAAAAACACAGATTAAAAATAACTTTTTTAGCTTAAGTTAAAAATCCTACAATGTTTGTCAACCCATTGACAATCAAGTTCATAAATAAGATCGATAATTTTACTCTTTCATAATCAACAATATATAATGATTAACCTCTGAGTATAAACAAATAAAATGGTTGTTAATAAAGCGGTTAACCCGTTCAAAGGGTTTCTGGGAAGCAACCTATGTCCTGCAGCTCCTGAAATATAAAAATATGTACTATTCTATGCTTGCAAAGCTGTAGATAACTATATAATTAGACGTGAGTAGTACTAAATGTGTTTCAGTTCTTGTCATTGGGTGTGTTTTCTGGCTGTAACTGAATCCTATGCCGTTAGGTAATCGTTTAAAATGGACGCATTTTTCAATAGTGCACCTTGTGCTAGTAATGTAGATTGATTTTCCAATCTAAAATCTGCTAATTTAATAAAATAGTGACGTATACTCCGGTAACTTTGAAACGGTGAAGCAAAAGTGCTTCTAAAGCAAGTATTTTATTTCCTGGTCAGGCTATAATAACCTTGGGATAACCTATAACTATTTTAGCAATTATTAAAAATACATCTTGTGGGAATTTTATAAATATTTTCTGGCAACACTCTAAAGTTTTGTGGTGGGGTATTTGATAAATTACTTACCTTCAATATTATAAAAGGGGCTGCAAACGTCACAGAGAAATAAAGTGTACAATCAGTGAGTAGTGAGTTTATCTTACACTTGTAAGTGTAAAGTATAGCGACAGTTCACCATAAACAACGTAACTGATTGCAAAAATTTTAAGTTTTCCTAACAAAGCAATTATTTTGCTTAAAAGGAGTCTTCATACCTTTAAGTGAAATGTAACCTACACTTGCTTACGAAAGAAATATTTATGTTTTTTTTTTGTTTTTAAAATTTTGGCAAATATTCGCTTCCTGTTGCTTGTAGCCATATAAAAAAAATAATCGCTCTCGAAAATAATATAATTAAAAATATTAGTTTTCCAATTCAGAAATTTGGAATAACATCATTTTAATTCAACTTCAGCCTTTGAAAGTCCATTACTGGACATAGACCTCACCTAAAGACTTTCAGACCTGTTAGAAAAAAAAAACTCATTTTGCAATTTGATTATCGTCTTTCAAAGTTTAATACCTAAAAATAAAACGTTGATAATTATGTTAACGCGAATGTCACATTAAAACAAAATATTGTATATTTCGATATGTAGGTAGATATTCTGACTTTTCGGTCCGTGGTCCGCCGCGTACCACGAAGGCTGCAAACTTCGAAACGTCGGAAGACGACGTTTCAATAAATTAACGTATCTTATATAGCAAAAAGCAAATATGTCAGAAGACTGGAATCCTCCTCTTAGAAAGAAAGATCTCTTAGAACCGGCCTGCTGGGGAAATATCAGTAATAGTGCACATTTATATTTTTAGAACAAGGTGCTTACATAATCGAGATTAATGAAAGATATCATTTCAAACCATTTAAGTAGATAGTACAATATAAATAATTACTAATCAACGAACTTTAAAACAATCAACGAAATATACAAAAATAATTATAAAAAGTCATTTTTTCTTTCTATAGTGAGTTTTGTTACTATAAATTCATTAAGATATTAAATGGGATCATGTAAGCAAAAACTGTCTAAATTGCAATAATTAATAATCTCTTAAATTTATAATTATTATTGATTTTCATTATAATATTTTTGCTTTGAGTGTTTTAAATTTTCCTCTGTATCAATTATTTTTATTGTTCATCACTGTATAATATCATTACAACAATATTCTCAGAAAGTTAGTTAAAATGTACTTGTTTTTGACATTTATAATAATCAAAATTCATCCAATGTTCAAGTGATATATGTAGCAAAATATTGTGCCCTACCCCAAAGCTAGTCCAAGTCAATATACCCTAGTCAGTTCAGCCTGAAAACACACCAACGTAGTCGTTTTATTTTCTAGACATGCTAGACTTTTGATGTGTTGTAGGTACCCGAGTGTCGCTTAGAAAACTGTAACTATATCGGGAAAGGAGATATCATATTTTTTGAAAAATGTAATATTGTATCTATACTTTTGTGGCAACTCCGGTTTTGGAACGACGTGAGCGTTTGACAACTGCGCGTCATCCAAGTTGGCAATGGCATTCGAATTTCAAATTTGAAAATGTATTCTATTCAAACAAAGTTTTTATTCTGCCGTGTCAACTTGGTGATTTATTTCGTCGTTTTGAAAATCGAAGTTCTTTTATCTGGCTAGTGTCGGTGGTGTAAACTGTAATCAGCGCCATCTATATTTAAGAACTGTAATTGGGGTAACTGTCAATGATTTTTGACCCCGTTTTAAAGGATAAAATAGAATCTTTTTTCAGATTAACTCTTTTGAGACTTTATACCATGTTAGAAAAAGTGAAATCCTTAGTTGAATTACTAGAGAACTGTAAAAATAGTTAACCACCGACTTAGCCAAAATAAGGTGATTAATTTTGACAATTTTTTCAACTTTCTATACATATGTATGTAGTTTTTTCGTTGTCATCGTATTAGTAATATACCTACTATAACGTATTTCAAGTAAAAACTTTCGCTCGTATTCATAAACGTTATTTATCTAAGGACGGAGCATTGATGTGATAACAAGTCTGTTTCTCAGTGCTGACGGCATGGCAGCCTTCGCAGTACGTAGACATAGGGCCGTTGTGATTGGCTTATATACAACTTGAATCTAGTTGGCTGGCGGATAAACAAAGCTGAGAAACAGACTTGTTACCACAGCAATCCTCCGTCCTTAGATAAATAACGTTTATGTATTCGGGCGTTTGTACATACGATAATAGGCACAATAGCATTGTCTAGCGCTAAACGCTAAGCGCAACTAGACCGAAGTTTTTACTTGAAACAAACAAACAGCAATAATATGCAATAGATGTTGTGGTAGATGTTTAATTTGAAGTACCGCTAGGAAATTTTTAAATTTTATTTTTAATTTTCGGTAGAAAACGACACTATTTTTTCTATCTCTCCTATTGTTTATAGTCGTTTTTTACCGAAATCACGTGTGTGTCTATAAATTATATTCGGGGCTCGGGTGGACTAGCTTAAAGGCGTACCGAGCGACCGAGCGTTGTGCCGTAACTTGGGGTGAATAGGAACATAGTAAAAAAAACAACAAAAATCTACGTATAAATTATTACTGCTCTAAGAACTATTTGTAAAACAGATTTGGGTTAGGTTAGTATGACTTCGATTTAAATATTTTCGTTTGTGTTTACTGTAACAGTATATTTAGCAAAATGGAAATACATGTTTTGAGATAGTTCTAGACGTATCCGAGCCCCGTACAGAAGCACTAAGTCGCCATTTTGTTTCCCCCATATTTTCTACCGTCCATGGATGTCGTGGTAGCGTAGTTTCGGGCTCAATTCTTTTAAAACGCACACGAATACAGAGCTTTGTTTTGTGATCTTCAACGACCAGGTGAAATGTTAGTGATTTTTCGCCCCATTTGGATTTTTTACCCTTTTAAAAAATTAAAATTAAGATGGACGTTTTAGTTTACCCCGTTTGCGTTGTTAAGAATAATTTTTAGTCGAATATTAGATTAAATAGTGTAAGGTAAATTGATTTTGTTGAGCTCTGGTTTTGTTGATCTATAAGTTTTGGCGGGAAAATATTTGGACGAATGGCTTTTATGGACTTATTTAGAAAGTACGGCAATTTTAAATGGATTTTATGAAATAATGCCTTTCTTGAATCATTATATCAAAGCCCAAACACCAATATATACTCCTATTATAATATATCATTATTTCTAATATGTTTGGCCAAAATTCCGATGGCTAAAAATGATACATACTAAATCTCTATTGAAAGCAATATCTGTAAAAAAAACACAAATATCAATGTATTGATATTGCTTCAGTCAATATAAAAACTATGTTTCTTTTGATTGTTCGTATTTTTAAGTAATTAACCCTAGTTTTTTATCTCCTTAAATTAAACCAAAGTTTATTGTAGTCTTGAGACTAATCTAGTCAAATTTCTAGTCATATTTTATAATGTTCCAAATATCTTTGCTTTATATTTTGACATACGGAATAACGCACCCTAATATAAATACAAATTGTATAAAAAAAAAATGATTGCAATAACTAAGATACTTAAGTTGGCAGTATGGCTTTTTACCTCAGCCAGTACTATAAGAAAAAAACATAAAATCCCAAGTGACTAGTAATATTTACACACGTTACGTTACTTAGTGTGAACCTAATGCTATAAACTACTTTCAGGTCCAACAGTTCGGCCATCTTGATCTTTATGAAGGATTAAGAAAATATTTTCCCGCCAAAATGTTTGTTATTTTCTATCTGTTACACATAAATATATTTCAATAAGAATGATATTGTACCTACCTATAGCGTATATAGTATAACTTATTGTATGGTTAGAGATAAGGTGATGCGAATAAATACAAGAATAAATGTTGTTTTATTTATTTACCTTGTCCTTATTTCCAGATCCTTATGTTCGGAAATTTTCGATGGCTCCTAAATAAACTATCGCATCCTAAGATATTTTTATTTCATAGATCCGTTGCCCGAGCTCTATACTGGCAAGACGAAAGCAAGGTAATTGCTCGACATTCACTTGTCAACCTCCAACCACTGTCGCGACTAGTCGGCTTACAAATGTTTTGTATTTTTATAAATAAAATGCCTTCCTGTTTTTAGACGATGTACAAATCATACTGCAACTGTGAATGAAAAAAACGTTTCATTTCATACGTTAGTAATAAGTATACACTATTTAACTTATTTTTTTAACTAATAAATGCATTTTATTCGACTGTCATGGCGACCAGAATTCAATAAACTAGATGGCCACGGCGGTCGACGCTAGGGCCCTATCAATGCTCGCTGCTAGGGCTGTACAAGTATGTGACTATAGTAAATACTGCGCTGTTTTTATGTGCAATTTTGTTAGTCTATGACGCGTCTATTTGTAAAACATCATTGATCGTATTTGAAAAAATAGCGCTTCGCACTTTTTCAGCGTTTCGTTAGCTAGGTACTATTCAGTTCTGAAGCCAAATTTTTTCCTGTATACTCCCAAACCCATTTAAAAGTAATAAATCAAAGACATTAAACTATATAGTTAGTTATAGATCGAACATCAGAGTCAAATTTTTGCTCCAAAAATTATTACCAATCGGTAATAACTGTCTTATTTGAAATGTGTGACAAGATGTCACAGCGTCCTTAGATATTAATACAAAAATAATATATTAACAGAAAATATGCTTTCATATAAAAAAAGTGAAAATAATGATATAAAAAAATGAAGTATTTTACATTTATGTTTTGCTATTTCAAGGTAGATTGAGAAACCATCGTATGAGCGCAAAATGTTTGTATGACAATCTTCCCAATGTCCGCTCTATATAATCTTGGAACT
Organism: Manduca sexta; assembly: GCF_014839805.1. Taxonomy (NCBI): domain Eukaryota; kingdom Metazoa; phylum Arthropoda; class Insecta; order Lepidoptera; family Sphingidae; genus Manduca; species Manduca sexta. Next base: position 3,075,392 of record NC_051115.1, on the reverse strand, counting down.
TTTTGTAATAAAAGAAAAAAATTATAGGTGTGGTAGTAAACGCTAAAAAGTAAAAATCTCGTTTTTTTAGATACTATAGTTCATTTAGGAGCCCTCGTTTTGTCCCTGGGCCATTTTGGCCCAGGTGTAAAACGTAATGAAAGAAAAAAAACAAAAACATTTTTTGAAAATGGACTGCACTTACAAGAGATGCAGATTCTATAGCACTACTTCGTACTTTATGCTACATATATTCGTAAATATAGTAGCGTAAAGTACGAAGCAGTGTAATGGGTTGTTGCTACTGAATGAATCCGTCCTGGCCGAATTTCGGCCACGGCGGCCAATCTCAACGGATATCAGACAGGAAATATTATAGTATACAAGTGTGTGCAATACACAAGCACTCTCTATTTCTTCTCATAGTCCGGTGAGACACAAAAAAAATTGTTGAACCTATTCTTTCTTTGTGTCAAGTATTTTCTTTATAATAAGTCGCACTGCTGGGCAGTGGGCACGGGCCTCCTCTGCTATTGAGAGGGATTAGGCCTTAGTCTACCACGCTGTGGTGCGGATTGGTAGACTTCACACGCCCCTCAAAATTCCTATAGAGAGCTTCTCAGATGTGCAGGTGTCCTCACGATGTTTTCCTTCACCGTTAAAGCAAGCGATAATTCACAAATACACACGATTTTAGAAAAGTCAGAGTTGTGTTTTGGTTTTGAACCGCAGACATTCGTCTCGGCAGTCCGTTCCACTCCCAACTAGGCTATCGCTGCTTTTTATTTATTTTCATTTGTTAGTGCAAATTATAGAGCTTAAAGTAAGCCAAATTGTCCATTAAGGGTAAATGAATAAAACACAAAATTAAATAAAACTCTATATTTATATAATATAATAATAATCATATTTAATAAAGTATTTCTCTTGCACACTCCCATACGACGAACCGGGGCCCAGGGTCACTTTTGGTACAACAATTCACCTGATTCATAATACAAAATGTATACAAAACACACGTCCCACTATCGACCCAACTTCGTCGGGTCAAAATTGACCCATCCACTATTGCGTTAACAATAATGAAACACCTTATCTAAAACCCACCTAACAGGGTATAAAACGACCCCAAACAATGCTTAAGTTAAACTATACCTATTAAAATTCATCTACAGTGTAGATCTTACTCAACATTGCGGGTCATTTTTGACCCAACGAAGTTCGGGCTATATACAACCGAATTAATGATTTAGCAACGAATTCACTATGCGCTCTTATACCTATATTGTAAATAAAGATTACTAAAAAATCTATGATTTATAATATTTTTTTTAAACAAACATTTCGCACGAAATGCTAAGTCTAAATTTTAAGGCGTTAACTTCAGTTCATTTGTCCTTTTGGATACCGCAATCTGTGAATAGAGGTAGCAATTAACGATTCCACGCTAACTTCAGACAATAACCAATCTTACTTCATTCTGACTGGTCCATTGAAGTCGATAGTATTGAGTAACCACTGCACCTGATGGTAAGAATGGGCTCCAATAGAATGTCGACTGATTGGGTAACCCTCAGTCGACACAAGCCTGTTTGAAGACAGCAATGGCGAAGAGTATACAGGGTCATTTTGACATTGCGTTAAATGAAACCACATACTTGGAAATAACACTACAATAAGTTACTTGAACTGTAGATGTAAAATAAAAAAGTGTAAGTTTCGAACGAAATAGATATTAATAAAGTCATTTTAATTTTACACTAATGCCACTACTACTAAGAGAATTCGTAAACTATCAAACTTTCAGTCAGTAATACTCTTGCACATAACACATTGGAACTAAACTACAAAATGATCAAAAATACTGAAAACTAAAACCAGGATTTTTGGTGAATATATTCGTTATTAATGGATGATTTTTACACAATGTCAGCAAAGGTAAAGTATGTGGTATCATTTAGTAACGCAATGTCAAAATGACCCTGTATAAGCCGATTCATGCCTTCACTTTTAGAATCCAATTATTAAAACAATTTGCAAACCGAATTCATACATTAGTACCTACATGTTAGGGTTTACTTTCGGAAAATTTTACCATTCGCCATTTATATAGGCTGATCCCAGAACGCGACAGACGTAAGCCCACGGTATTACACCTTGTTGGCGACAACCGGACTTACAAATAACCTACTACCTAACGGTATCTGTCAAGGGAATCTGTACTCTATGTACAGGGGCTCCGTTTTCAATGATCAAACGTAAGCGCATACTAATATACACTGTCAAGTTTACTGTTAAGGTTTAGATTAGCAAAAACTTGCAGTTGGCCGTAGATTTTTATTGCGCAATATATTGCTGCAAGTTGCTTGTCTAAATAGCTTCATTCTTGCCTAAATGACGGAGACAATCTTCAAGCTTTTATTTATTTTAATTTTTGATGACAGTATGCGCTCACTTTTTACATAAAACTTGATTATCTCTTTCTTATTCCAATGGCAGTATAAAATTATAAATATTAAGTATCTGGTTTTATCAAACGGTCATTTTTCTGGTAAATCCTTTAGTAATTAAACGTTTGGGTAAGTTCGGATGAGATAAGACCGACAATCCAATATTGTTTAACTCTACTACGAACACAGCCTGCAGACTATTTTATGTACAATATTTGCTACCGAATTAGTTCAGCGTTTACCAATATTGGTCTTACCCCGTGATCCGAACTTACCAAACTCAAATACAGGATGCTTTTTTTTAAGTTTTTAGTACATACAGTTACCGTAAACTATTTAAAAACATTTTTTTTATAATAAATGCGTATTCCCATACGTCCTGGGTCATTTAAATATACCCTGAATAGATTCTAGTATACTTGAAAATATTTACCAAAAAAATGCCACTATACCGTTCGGAAAAAGAGTTGTTGATAGCAGTGGTGAAAGGTCCATGTAATTCGATTCTTGCCGGCTTCCTTTTCGTAATTATTTAATAATATAATATTCATCGATATATATATACTACGTACTAACTGAATTGAAATGTAATCCATTCAAACTGATTTTAGTATGGTCAATATTGAAGCTTTTGGGTGTGTACGAAGTGCGCTCATCACAAAAAACGCGAGTCTAAGTGCAAACCTGGATGTGAATAAAAATATAAGTCAAATAAGTGAAATTATTTGTTGTGAATAAATAGGCTATAACAGTGACGTTGCGGTCGCCATTTTAGTTCAGATTTTGAACAAATAGTTTATATGAACGTTCGTGTCTATAGAATATACGTCAATGATAATATTAGCATTACAACGATTTACGCACTGCATTAATACATTAGAACCTATAGATATGTTGTGTTAGGTTCACTTTTGGAAAATTTCAACCTTGGCCACTGGTAGATAGAATGCTGTCGTGTTTTTGAATCACGGTGAAATGACAGTAACTCAGAAATGGCGGCTTTGTTAATTTTTTTTTAGCTTGAATGACGAGATTATCTTGTGGTTCGCCTGATGGTAAGCGATACGATCGATTGTGTACGGTCGCTATACGAACGGATAGAAAATATATCCCACCTGCAAACGTAGATGTACGTATTTCGTGTTGTGTATGAAACCTAGATAAGAAAGTTCGTTTACCGAACATTCCAAAGTAATGAAAAAAATAGCCCTTTTGACTTCCTTCCCTCTTGATTACCACGGCAGTATGTGACATTTGAAATATCTATCAGTGGATACAATACCTGTCCTGTCGATGTGTAGGGACATCCATACACACATACAACACACATAAAAACTCTTTTTCCGAACTTTAAGTAAATCGACGGTGAAATGTCAATACCTCGACTGAAATGTCCCTTGTTAATATATTTAAACCAACCCTATAATATACAGGGTGATATTTAATTCAATTTCTCAATACATACGTAACCAATTAATGATAGAACAATGTAGTATGTAAAAAAAGAAAAAAAAAATTCTTCCACATTGATTTTTTTTTTATTTTTTGTATTTTGCGTTGTATTTTCGTTATGTAGTTAAAATCAAGTTTCTTTTTTTTTTCATAAAATCATTTTTTTATTTTGCGTTGTATTATTTTCGTCATATAGTTAAAATCTTTTTTTTCATAAGAATCTTTTTGCATTGCAGTATTTTTATGTAGTTAGAAACCAAAAAAAACTTTTGTTTCATAAGGCTATTTTTTTTTTGTATTTTCGTATTTCGACTGTATGCATACGCTTTGAGAATACAATTAAATGCCACCCTGTATACTGTCTCACTGCACGAGCCTCTACAAGTGTTTAACTTCCACCACTCTGCAGTGCAGGCAGACTTCATACTTTCAAAATTCTTTTAGAGAATTCTCAGGCGTAAATCTAGCTTCCCTTCACCGTTAAAGCAAGCAATAATTGACAATTTGGAATTTGAGTTTAGATTTTGCCGCGGACATTCGTCGCGGCAGTTTCATTTCCAAAACCAAGTAATTAACGGCTATAAACCTATGCCAATCGATCCCAATATCACCCCCTTATTCATAGTTTTTTATCTAAGGACGGAGCATTGCTGTGATAACAAGTCTGTTTCTCAGTACCCAACAGCACTGAGAAACATAGGGCCGTTGTGATTGGCTGATACATATACAACATTAGCCAATCACAACGGCCCTATGTTAGCAACGCACTGCGAAGGCTGCCATGCCGTCAGCACTGAGAAACGGACTTGTTATCACAGCAATGCTCCGTCCTTATATAAAAAACGTCTATGAATAAGGGCGTCAATCTCTAATCCGATTCCGAGAGCCATTCAAAATAACTCATTTGTAGTCAAAAAATACTTTGTTCTAATTGGTCTATTTTTGAGATTTATTGGAAATGGCGGTAGTCGATTTCGGCAGTCAGGCATTGGCATTTCATCATCGTGTTGACAATCATTTTATTCAACAGATTATAACCTATCTTCGACTTATTTTAATTCATCATGATGTAACAAAATGTACATATTGATTGTATTCCGAATTTTCAATACTTAAAAGTTATTCACAAAATGAATTCAATGAATCAATGATCAGCATCACGCCTTCCATTAAGAGTAAAAGTAACAATTAACCAGCTATTTCCCACGTATTGGAGGCGAACCCAAACTCCGGGCTGTAAAAAAATATTGCCCAACCCGAACTTCGAACCCGAACAGCAAGGCAGCAGACAATTGAAAAAGGTTTTTTATATACAGCATGATTCAATTTGCATTTTATGAATACCTTTTTTTATTGAAAAAAATCAGCTGTTTGACTCTGTGTCACAATGTTATAGTAGTTATCCGTTAGCTAACATATATGGCTGTTAATGCTGCATTCTCGTTTACCATTTATTTGAGAGCTTGATTTTTGTATGTCGCCTTATATTTTTTTCGAAAATTATCCTCTTGTTCACAGACGTTATTTATCTAAGGACGGAGCATTGCTGTGATAACAAGTCTGTTTCTCAGCTTTGTTTATCTGACAGCCAACTAGATTCAAGTTGTATCTCAATATTAGCCAATCACAACGGCCGTATGCCTACGTACTGCGAAGGCTGCCATGTCGAACTGAATAACAGACTTGTTATCACAGCAATGCTCCGTCCTTAGATAAAAAAAACGTCTACGAATAAGGGGTCAATGTTTACTTAGGCATTGTAAAACAGAGCCATATTACAATAAAACGTCTTAAATATATTTTATTAGTGTATTATTCGAGGAACACGCCGTGCGACGTCTCATCACGTCTTGTGACAACTCACGACGTGTCTAGACATCGCGGCCTGCCGTGAGCTTTTTATAATGTACAAAAATGCATTAAACCTTATTTATACGGAACAATTATTGCTAGTAAAATTCGCTTTTTCCCTCAAAAACGATTATTTCTAGCAATAATTGCTCCGCTAAATAACTAACATTTCTCGATTCGGAAAGCAATAAATAATTTAATTATAAACGTAAATATCTCACTTTAGGCTCAGCGACGTGTATGGACGTCATGTTAAAGTAATACTAGTACTATTTATTGCTTTTATTTCCTTGGCTCCGTTAATTTTGCGACCATTATAGTGAAATACATACTTAAATAATCCATTTTTAACATGATTGGAAAGATTTGTTATAAAAATCATAAGTCTGCTTAAAAGAAAAAGTGCTAAGTGCAATTTTTGAATTTCCAAGGCAATTCGATGGCTTCATAGTCACTTACAAAAGCAGGTATTTCAGCTTTTAACATATTTATATTGCTTTTTTACCCACACTAGCTATTATTTGACCTAGAAAACACAACGAAAGCCTTCACAAATCTTAATTTCAATAGATTTTGTCTAAAGAAGATAAAAGTACAATTTATAGGAAAAAGAATTCAAATACAAATAGAATAAAGTTGTTTTTATATAACTAGTGAAAGCTTAGTTAATTAGACAAATTCTATAAAAATTAAACACACATTTTTATGAAAATTGTACTTAGCACTGTTGTGTTTGGGCAGACTTAAATCTTGGGCACCATTGTCGATATATAACCAATTTATAGGGTATTTGACTGTTAAGATAAAGAATCGATTAAAAATCGATACAATTTATAATCGATAAAGTCGATAAATAAAAAATATAGAAACTTATTACACCGTCAATTATAATATTTAACCCCATTTATTGCAATAATGTTTAAATTTATGTTTCAACCTACTCGATAGGCATATCGATAACAATTCTTTGGAATAAAACATCGATACTTATTGAAAAATCGATTTCGAATTATTTTGAAAAGTTATGCCAGAATTCCACGCACGTGTCAACAATATATGTACAACTTCACACGATAAAATTATTCCATTGTAGATAATAAGTAAGGGATCATCCATTAATCACGTGTGGCTCGAAAGGGATTCGGAAAAATCACGAAATATCACAAGGACGGGGAGAGGTGGGTGTTAATGTAATATCACGTTTATTTTTTATTGTATTAATTTTTCAAAATAACTCAGATTATACCTGTATTTAAACATTATTCTAAAAAAATTCAATATAGTTTGTACCAAAAAGAACACGTCATTTTGGGTAGTGGCAGGGGTAGTCTAAAACCTCACCACATATCACCGTGGGTTAAAAAGTCACTAAAAAACATCACGTGATTAGTGAACGACCCCTAAAATGCAGTTCATGGACCGTATTCAAATGAAACTCATTTTGGCTCTGAAGTGCGAAATCCAAAACTATATAAAGTTTAAAAAGAATTGTAGGTGCTTTAAAGGCTTTCAATTAGGAATCTTAGTAATCTTAATCAGGTTTTTTTAATTAGAATATTATTGAATGATGGTTTTTAATTTTTCTAATTTTAACTATGCATCATGTTATAGTCATTCGTTTTCGAACAGGCGTATCATTCATTCCATTTAGGTTATAATAATGTTAATCTGCTATCCATCGTATTACAGTCATTCTTTCTCGAACAGGTGTATCATTCATTCCATTCAAGTGGCAGTAATTTTAGCCTGCAATGTATCATATCACAGTCATTCAATCTCGAACGGTCGTATCATTCATTCCTTTGAGGTGACAGTTATTTGAACGGTCTATGCCTCATGATACAGTCATTCGTTCCTGAACAGGCGTATCATTCATTTTATGCAAGTGACAGTTATTTGAACCTGCTATGCCTCATGTTACAGTCATTCGTTCCTGAACAGGCGTATCATTCATTCCATTCAAGTGCCAGTAATTTAAACCCGCTATGCATCATAATACAGTCATTCGTTCCTGAAAAGGCGTATCATTCATTTTATTAAAGTGACAGTTATTATTTAAACCTGCTATCCATCATGTTACACTCGCCACGCCAGTCGACACAATTATGCCGGCCTGTTTGAAACCGTCGCTATTTGGTCAGACGCAAACATCCGCAAGTATGGATATTAAAGATAATTCAAATTGATTTACATTTATAAATTAATTTTTCATTGACTACAGTTATAAATAAATAAAATCGAATGTCACATTAAAACAACTATATTTTATATGAATCGAAGTTTAGTTATTATTTAATTTTTCTATCAGTCCAGTAAAACAATTTAAAATATATTTTATGTACTCTCAATAAATAGGAATAACCAACAGTGCGTTGCCTCCGAATCTTCATAATGACAACACTTGACGTATTTGACAATACATTTGCGCCTTTGACAAAGCAATATCGACTTTGTGTCATATTGATATTGCATTGGCGAAATAGGGCAAATATTTGCTCAAATACCCCAAGTTTTGCGTTGGCAAAACTTGGGGTATTTGAGCAAATATTTGCAACAGGTCGACTTTCTGTTCAATTGTCAAACACATTCATTCTGTCAAAGGTCTACGGCGTAGCCTCACGTAGATGTATTACTACGGCGTAGCTTCATCTTTTAAGGCGTTTTTCTACTCAGAAATAAATGAACCCTCGTCATACCATCAGCAACCCCAAACACATAATTTGAAGCCTTATTTCTACGTGAAAACGGGTGGGGAGGGAGATTATGCTAATAGTGCTATGGGATGGACCGCGCGTGCGCGTACGGGATCGCCTGCACCAAGTTGCAACCAAGTCGACTTACACCAAATTAATGCTGGTCGACTCGCAGTCAAGTCGACCTCAATTAAGTTATCTACAGCGTGGTCGACTCCCGCAATTACCTTAGTCAAGTCGACTTAACAAAAATACCTACAAGTCGACTCCCGCAGAACAACACTACCTACAGGTCGACTCGCGCAGTTACCTTAGTCAAGTCGACTTAACAAAACTACCTACAGGTCGACTTCCGCAAGTTACTAACGTCGAGTCGACCTGCACTAAGTTAATATGACAGCAGACAACATGCAGTCGCGATCCCGACTGCATTTACAAACACCGCACGCGCGGCCCGTCCGACGGCGGCACGAGTGAACCAGTCAAATACCCTACATTCCAAGGTGCTGACCTGACGAGCCCCGGGGTGACCGCTCGGTCTCAAGGCTTGAGCCGCTTGTAGTTCGCGAGGTGGCTGTTGAGGTGTTGCGCTAGTTGGTCCGCTCGGGCGAATGATGCCTGGGGACAAATATATAGTTATTGAGATGTTCAATTGATCCGTTATAGATCACACGATGAAAGATAAAAATTGGCTAAAAAGAATTATACTGGGTCATTTTGACATTGCGTTACTAAATGAAACATCATACTCGTCTTCACCTTTGCAGACATTGTGCCAAAAATCATTAATTAATAACGAATATTTTTGCATAAAATTCTGATTTTAGTTCTCGGATTATATATAGTAGTGTAATGCTAATATGACATGTGCGTGAGTGTATTTCAGACTGAAAGTATGAAGTTGCTGCGACGAATTCTCTTAGAATAGTAGTAGTGGCACTAGGGCGCGTAAAACTAAAATTACTTTTTATTAATGTTTATTTTGTTCGAAATTTACACTTCTTTATTTTACCTCTATGGCTCAAGTAACTTATTGTAAATTATTTTCAAGTGGTTTCATTTAGTAACGCAATGTCAAAATGACCCTGTATTAGGTTATGACAACTCTATCATAAGATATCAAGAAATTATAATTGATGAGTAATTTATAGACTTGGCGTTTCTTTAAATATACAAATAAATATACCCAGGGATGCCTATATTGAAAAAAATTCGACCTCACCTCAGTGGCGAAGGGTGAAATTCTTTAAAAGGTAACCAAAAAAAAAAAAATGCCTTAGTTAAACAAAATAAAAAAAAAATTGTTAATTTTACAGAAAAGACAAACGTAAATAAACCTAAAATGGAAGCCGGTAGGAATCGTGTTGTATGGACGCTTCGCCACTGCCTCACCTTACAAACGACACACCGGTAGAGCTGCTTGGCGTGGTTGTGCAGGTGCCGCGTGAGGGACTGCGGGTGTCCGAAGCGCTTGCCGCACTGCGCGCACACGTGCGGCAGGCGCGAGGACGCCGCGCCCGCGCCCGCGCCCGCCGCGTGCGCCGCGTGCGCGCACGACACGTGCCGCCGCAGCTGCTCGTAGCGCGGGAACACCGCGCCGCAGTACCGGCAGCGGCCTGCCGCGACACATCATAATAGTTATATCAGCCCTGTAGTATACACTGTCCCACTGCTGAGCACGGGCCTCCGACACTACTGAGGGATTAGGCCTTAGTCCACCACGCTGTAGTGCGGATTGGTAGACTTCACACACCCTCGAATTCCTATAGAGAACTCAGATGTGCAGGTTTCCTCACGATGTTTTCATTCACCGTACTTCACAACACATGCTTCTTTAATATGGCAACAAATTGCAAATGGAGATTATTCGTCGACCGCATAGACTTGTTAAAACTCAATCATATTTGAAACTAGCTTTTGACTGCGGCTGCGCCCGCTTTATATTGTACCGAGATAAAAAGTAGCCTAAAGCACTCAGGAGTCATCACTCTCCCAACTACGTCTGTCTGCTTGTCTGAATGCAATAAACTCAAAAACTACCGAATGGATTTCGAGCATATAGGGTATGAATATAGTTTGATATCCTGGGAAGGACGAGGGATATTTTTTATCCCGGAAAATTTTATATACAGGGACTTTTATACCAGATAAACTCTATCAGGCGGTGGAAGACGCAAACAAAACCTTGTATATTACTAAAAATAATATCTTCATTGCAACGAAATTTTAAATACTTCTTGTTTTAGGACCTAATGTCTCTTTTTCTATAAAGACACAAAACCATAGCTAGAAAACAGTGATGGCCTAATTAGTTGTGGAACGGACTGCTGAGATGAATGTCCGCAGGTTCAAAACCCAAACCCACCTCTGACTTTTGTAAGCTTATGTGTATTCTTTGTTTATTATTGCGCTTGCTTTAACTGTGAAGGAAAACATCGTGCGGAAACCTGCATACCTGAGAAATTCTCTATAAGAATTTTTGAGGTTGCATGAAGTCTACCAATCCGCACTAGGCCAGCGTGGTGGACTAAGGCCTAATCCCTCTCAGTAGTAGAGGAGGCCCGTGCTCAGCAGTGGGCAAGTATATAATACAGGGCTGATATTATTATTATATTATTATATTCAGTGAAGACCCTTATTATATTAAAACGAAATATAAGTCCTACTTTTTTACGGACTAATGCGTGGGAGTCATCGATTTCCTTTTATTCAGTGAAGACCCACATAGCATCTACGAAGAACAAAACCCATTCTTGTAGGTGTTTAGATATCCCTTTATATCAGGGGTGGCCAACCGGTCGATCGCGATCGACTGGTCGATCGCCACAACAAGTCCAGTCGATCGTGGCAAGGCAAAAATATAAATACGTAGAACAGACCGCGCAACATACCTAATCACTAACTGCTGCACGCATCGATTTGTATTATTTTTTAATCAAAATAATAACAAATTGTGTGCTGAACTATGTTGTTTCATTTAAGATTTCAAGATATATATAGCTTGGTAGATCGCACAGAGTATCATCAGTGAAAAGTAGATCTTGGGTCTTACCAAGTTGGCCACCCCTGCCGTATATCGTTTACAAAGAGTATTGTCCCTCACCTGCCCTCTCATCCGCGGTGTGCGTGAGGTCGTGTGCGGCCAACTCCGAGTCGTCCTCGAAGCACTTGCGGCACACCTCGCAGCGCACCGTCATCGAGCCACGATGCGCTTCAGCCCTGAAGAAAAATTAGAGTTACATGGACATGATTACTTTGAATGACGAGACGAGCTTGCCGTTCGCCTGATGGTAAGCGATACGATCCACGACCAATGGTCTACCCAGTAGACCATTAGTGTTTTACATTATTTTTTTTAATTAAATACCATCATCCATCCATTTAGATATTCTCCTACCCTCCCCAAGTGAAATATCTCAAAAGACCAACGGTCTTTTCAGTAGACCAACACTCACTTATGCTCCCAGAGTTTCTCGCGCCGGTTGAACGTCTCGTTGCAACAATCACACTCGTATCTATCTGAAGAGCGCGTGCGCGAACGAGAGTTGCCTCCACCGCGGTTCTGATGACTGCGCCTGTGGATTCTGTAGCAAAAAAGAAAAATTTTAGGCTTTCTATTGTTTTTTTTTATTGGTTCCATAAGGTCAAACACCATCCTGCTTAATCCTTATTTGGATTACTATCGCATCTTCTAGAATCTAGATTATTAGACATAAAATCCAAAGTGTAAAGACGACAATGCCTTGACGTAGGCATGCAACGTTGCGTTTATGTTATTTATTTAATATTAACTTTTGATATAATTAATGGGAAGTGTTGGTACACTTTCTTCTTACTCCTTTTATTCACTCATAGATAAGCCTCCAATAAAAGCAAAAAATAACGTCAAAATGTTTGAAAAGTACGTCGCTGATTGCAAAATGGAGCAGTAAACTAAAAAAGAAAAATATTTGTAAAAAAAAAATTTTTCTCCCCCCTATTAAAAAGATCAAGAAATTTTCGTGGTGCTAATTTTTTTATTGGCTTAGTAGACAAACGAGCAAGCGGTCCGCCTGATATTTATCAGCATCTACCGCCCATGGACTAAAGCAACGCCATAGACCAAGCCGTTGCCTATCGAAATGTTGCCAACTTTTTACTACCTTAATACAATTTAAAAGGGCAAAAATAGTCTCCATTATACCTAATTTTCATTCAGCATCACTGGCCTGCCACATTAAGATGATTTAAACAGCGTTAACTATTCAAAATCGTTTTCTTACATTTTCTTTGATGGCAAATTTTTACTATTATTAAAATTTCAATTATCATGCTAAAATAGTAGGTAATTTTTTTATTGAAACAACAATAATTTGGCGGTATTCTGCTATTATAGAAAATATACACAAGCTGTTCAAAGATTATTTTTAACTATTATATTATGAGTTTAATACTCTTGATATCGTAACATTTCTATCTACTTTGTAATATTGTAAACTCGTCCGCTATAATTTACTTTATACACAAGTTTCTTTTTTTTATACACAAGTTTTGGGTTGCGATTAGAAGTAAGCATATTTTGTAATCAATAATTGGTGTATTTTTAGTTGTAACCTGTTTTGTGTTAAATAAATAAATAAATAAATAAATAGTGTTTTTTCTACTCACTTCAACGTGACCCGCGTAGAATACCACTTCCTGCATATGTGACACTGGAAGCTCTTGTCTGGCGATTCGTTGTCCGATTCGCTTATCTCGTCCTGCTCGACGGGGGGCGGAGCACCCGCGAGCCGCTCCGGGTCCGAGTCGGAGTCGGACTGCTGCCCGCTGTACGACCAGGCGCCGAACGATCTGAGGGTAAATTGAGTATTTTTATTTTAATTAACGAAAGGCTTAATACCATTGATGTATATTCTACAGACACGAACGTCCATATAAACTATTTGTTCAAAATCTACACTAAAATGGCGACCAAAACCCGTGGCGGCCCTAAACGACGCGAGGCCCCAAGCGAAAGCAAAAAGAAACAGACGCGAGGCCCCGGGCAGAGTAAAAAAACGTTCCTCTGTTTTAACAGTTTCGTCGGTAAGAACGTAAAAAAGGTCCTGCGAGGCACCGGGAGAGGCCCTGGGCGGTTGCCCGGTTCGCTTCCCCCAAAGGCCGCCTCTGACCACTTGAACAACAAATAATTTTACTTATTTGACTAATATTTTTTATTCACATCCAGGTTTTACGCATCGATATATATGTACTACGTACTACAAGTGGCGTTCTGAACACTTAGTTCAACAGAATTGAACTGCAATCCATTCAAACTGACTAGTATGGGTCAAAATTGACAGCTATTTAAAGCGCTTTAGCGTTGCATGTTTTAAGTTTGGTTATACGACGTTTGATGTTCAGCGCTGCAGCGAAGTTTAGTTGTAACTCCAGATTTTGAACAAATAGTTTATATGGATGTTCGTGTCTATAGAATATACATCAATGTAAATAATAATAATAATAATATCAGCCCTGTATTATATACTGTCCCACTGCTGAGCACGGGCCTCCTCTACTACTGAGAGGGATTAGGCCTTAGTCCACCACGCTGTAGTGCGGATTGGTAGACTTCACACACCCTCTAAAATTCCTATAGAGAACTTCTCAGATGTGCAGGTTTCTACACAATGTTTTCCTTCATCGTTAAAGCGAGCGATAATTCACAAATACACACATAATTTTAGAAAAGTCAGAGGTGTGTTTGGGATTTGAACCTGCGGACATTCGTCTCGGCAGTCCGTTCCACAACCAACTAGGCTATCGCAGCTTATTTTAAATTAACTGAAATATATTATTATTGAGGTCGCGTGGTAAAAAATCTCATGTGATTTACACAAGAACTTTGCGGACCCACTGATTTCTGAACAACACGAACCTGTCATCATCAGCAGTGCTGTTGTCCAAGGAGATGACTTCCTCCTTAGGTTTCTCATCTTCAGACCCTGACTCTGAATCCGAGCTATCTGATGAACTTGAGCTGTCCGAACTCGACGACGAAGAGGAGCCGGAACTACCTGCGGAGGGAAGGGTGGTCAGTAACCAGCGTACCTACTTGGCATTATTAAACATAATCACTACGTTTTATAGTACTTTATGTGAGACGCCAATCTGACAGATACGGTTCAAGGTATTGCCAGCGTAAACTTGTAACTGTACTCTGTAGTACCAAAAAGAAATTGGAAACTTTTGCGCACGTTTTCTTCCTTATTTCATTATTATTATTATTATTACATGTTGTTTTATTTTATTTTTTATTTTTTGTCTTCCGCCACGTCATTTCCAACAAACGGCCCAACGGAAGATCAACGCTGGCTTCACTGTCAGCATATTGCTGAACTGGTGCCTTTTTTGTGACAAACATAGTTTTAAGTTTTTATTGTCTGTTTCGTTTGTTCGTCTGTTATGTTTATGTAACTTGTGTTTGTTGCAAAATAAATTTCTTTTCTTTCTTCTTTCTTTCTTTCAAACATGTCATTATACTATAACTTGTTAAAATAATAATAAGTATTGTATTGTAGGGGCAAATGTTGCTATGGGTCCTGTCTTATTGACGAGAGTTGACCACGTACTTGTACATATATCGGTCGTCACATTGCCATTTTACCTCCAAAAAGAAATTGTTTTTTTTTTAAACCTTATGACGCTGTCTGGTTATAGTTCGCCTAGGATTCGAACCCAGACACTCGCGGCTCAGAGCTTTGGTACACCAAAAGTGGACCAGTGACTAAAAATGTTGATATTTCTTTGGTGCCGGGCAAGATTTTCTGACTACCCTAAAATAGTGATCTGATGTCATAACGTCAAACGCGTTAACTCTGCATCAATATGCGTCAGGCATGCATTAATTATGCGTCAAATAACGTGAAATATGCATTAATTATGCGTCAAATAACGTAAAATATGCATTAATTATGCGCCTAATAACGTGAAATATCCATTAATTATGCTTCAAATAAGTTGAAATATGCATTAATTATGCGGCAAATAACGTGAAATATGCATTAATTATGCGTCAAGTAACGTGGAATATGCATTAATTATGCGTCAAGTATACGTGAAATATGCATCAAGCATGCATTAAGGTATTGAACACTTACCAGAGCCAGACGTACTACTATCCGAGTCTGAATTAGAACTGTCTTCTAGTTTTTCCACTTTGGGATCCAACTCTTTGACCGATGCGCAACCTACAAACAATTTTTTACTTCATTCTAAATTACGGATCAAATTGTATATCAGTAGTAGTAATAATTAGAAAATCGATCAATAATCGAAAAGTACAACACGTACCATAATTTTTACACATTAAAAAACTTTTCCGGAAACCGGAGACCGGAAAACCGGATTCCGGAAATTCCGGAATGTTACAATACCTTCAGAACTCCGCACCGACAGCACTTCATCATCGTCTCTGATTCTCTGCGCCTGATCCGAAGTCGGCTTCTTACAGTTCATCGCTAACAGATGCGCTTCGTACAAATCATCCTGCAACCATACAAATAATTCCTCAATAGTTTAATAACGTATTGATTCCTAAAGATCCAGGTTTATGAAAAATTAAAAGTTTGGGAACATCATTTTATAGGAGATATTTTTAGCAAGCTCTTCGAGGCTTAAACGCCAATTATACCTAAGCGACAAATGTACCGAAAAGTGAGTGTGAGTATGTGAGTTATACACACATTTGTATTCAAGATTTTTCTGCATCAAAATACATCAAATAAGTTAAGATTTTTTTTAATTAAAATCATAATTTTCGCTGTAATGTTTAATGATTGTCGCTTAAGTTCTGTGTTCTATTTTGAAGAGCTTTTTCCGCACTTGGCCCGCAGTAGGACGGGCCATTGTCGCTTAGATATGTCGCTTAGCTACGATTAGCCTTAACACCCTCTGCTAGATTTTAGACTGACATGCCAGACTCTGTTCTAAATTTGTTATCAAACTTACCTTATCTATATTAGCATATTTCTCGTGGATGTGCCTCAAAGCGCGTAGATTCTCGTCTAGGCTTAGCGAATCCGAGGCTTGGCTCGGTGACCCTGAACACACGAGTTAATTTAATTATTACCTTTATTCGTTATACCGGCGATGGTTGATGGAACGGACTGCCGAGATGAATATCCGCAGGTCCAAACCCGCCCTTTGGAATAAGGTTTTTGGATAATTCTAAAACGGTATCCCTTGCTTATTGCAAAAGGCGATTCAGTGCCTCTGCTGATCCTTACTCTCATGGAGCTATAGTTAATGAATATGGAGCTAAGATAATAGACATTTGTAGCCAAACTACTGGACATAATAATAACATCTCATGTCTCAGACGAGCGCAGTGGAATACCAAACAATATGTAATTCAAGGTGTTGGTGTTTCTACTGTTTATGGATCGTATCGCTTACCATCAGGCGAACGGCGAGCTCGTCTCGTCATTCAAAGCAATAAAACAAAAATAAATACGGAAACCCTAAGAACCTCGAGTAATACAATGTTAATCTCACCTAGATCCGGTTCGTCGTCGCTGTCTACTGTTATGGGTTCCGCCGAATCCGGCATAAGGTTACTTCTGACGCGGATTTCTAAAAAAAAAAACATTTTGTCATAACATGTCAAATAATTAGCCCGTGAAAAAACGATCGGTCGATCAAAAATTTATAGTTAAAACAACTTTCTGCGCATTTTTTATGTATGTACACGATATATTCGCTAAAAGTATCAAAAAATAAAATATCCCGGTTTTGTAAAAAAAATAATCAAGAAACCAAAATCCCGGTCTCGATTACCGGAAGACGCGGAAATCGATTTTTGTTACCCGATTCTCTATACAGAACCGGAAAATTCCGCTACATGGTAAACCGGAATTTTCCGGTTTTAAATTCTAGCATGTACAGATTGAAAATCGAACATTACTCACTAGGTTGTTGCATCTCTTTGTTGTTGGCGGCTAGTTGGTCCGTTTTTCGCGGTCTCCCTCTTTTCCCTTTAACTCTTTCTGTGTTGGGGGTCTGTGGAAAATAATTAACTGCTCAATCCTACTAATATTATAAATGCAAAAGTTTGTGAGGATTGATGTATGTATGTATGTATGTTAGTTCCTCTTTCACGAAAAAACTACTGAACGGATTTGGATGAAACTTTACAGTAATATTGGTTATACATCAGAATAACACATAGGCTACAATTTATAATGATTTTGTGTAATTTGGTCATAATTTAACGATACATATCAAGTAAGTCAAAAAAAAAAATATCCCGGAAAACTTCACGCAGGCGAAGCCGCGGGCAAAAACTAGTTATATTAAAAATAGACACATTCAGACCAAGACATGGATTAACATGAACTGCTCTTCATTTTGAGGTAAAATTGACGGATAATTCATCTTCATTGTTGAAATGGCAAAACCTGATAAGTGTTTTATATTAGTCAAAATATAATATCAGCCCTGGATTATATACCGTCCTACTGCTGAAGGCCTCCTCTAATATTGTTAGACCTTAGTCATTGATGTATATTCTATAGACACGAACGTCCATATAAACTATTTGTTCAAAATCTGAACTGAAATGGCAACCAAAACGTTACTGGTATAACCTATTTATTCACAACAACAAATAATTTTACTTATTTGACTAATATTTTTTATTCACATCCAGGTTTACACTTAGACTCGAGTTGTTATATCATGAGCGCCACTCCGTACACAACCACAAGCTGCCAATATTGACCATACTAAAGTCAGTTCGAATGGATAGCAGTTCAATTCAGTTGAACACAGTGAATGTTCGGAACGCCAAATCTAATATGTAGTATATATATATCGATGGCGTCCAGCACGTTGTAGTGCGGATTGGTAGACTTAACACACCCGCAAACATCATAGCAAATAGCGAGAATACCCTTTGCCGGCCACACATACATAAACACAGCACTTTACACCAAGTCTTATTTTATTTATTTGCACTGTATATACAATAAAATCTTGAACATAGGTGGACTTTTTTTATTGTTGCTTGAATGACGAGACGAGCTTGCCGTTCGCCTGATGGTAAGCGATACGATCCAAAAACAGTAGAAACACCAACACCTTGAATTACAAAGTATTGTTTGGTATTCCACTGCGCTCGTCTGAGACATGAGATGTTAATTATTATGTCCAGTAGTTACACTGGCTACAATGTCCTTCAAATTGGAAGACAAGTGACACTGCTGCTTGGCAGCAGAAATCGACATTGCGGTAGTACGAATTCGACACACATATATTTTTATATCAGACCACGCATAACTTTTTACAGAGCAGACCAATTCTGATAATATTTTTTTTAATGGACAACGGTTCAAGTATGATGTTAAACGCAATTTTTGAAGATTCTTGCCACCCCCCCCCCTCTCCCCTGTAACGCGCCGTAACGTTTCTCTGTGCACCCCCCCTCCCCCCCCCCATTTTTATTTTTTTTTCTAATCACAATTATTTTACGCAAAATACCCAAAAACGCTAAAATACTTTTATTAAAAAAAAGCAATGTTACATAACGCGTTGTACGAACCCCCCTCCCGCGCCTGTAACGCATCGTAACGTTTCACCAGAACCCCCCCCCCCCTCCCCAAATTGCGTTACGTAACACTTGAACGGCCCCTGAACCAGGTTGTACTCACCGAATCCTTCTTGGTGCTCGGTGTTCGTTTCGTGTATTTCCGTTTCCCGCGCGGCGTCGCGTCCCCCGCTGACGACGATGCGGCGGAATCTGCAAGCGAAAACACAATTAAGATCTCTATTAACTGAGCGTGGGTAATATTGATCTTTAAAATTGAATTGGACCTTCGTGAATTATTCTCTTTTTTGTATGGCGATGGTAAAGTGAACTTCACCTTGGTAAGTGGAGTCTAATAGAACGTCGACTGACGAGAGATTACCCCTCAGTCGACACAATTATGCCTGTTGGATATACACAGGCTGATCCCGGACCGCGACGTGTGCCACTATGGCTGGTTTTAACACCTTGTGTACTTCTGGGCGGATATAAAATATATCCTACCACGAGAAAAAACTTCCAATAACCCGAGATAAATAAAGAGAGATGTATATTATTTTTTTCTATAATTTTTAACAACATAAATCTCATTTTGACAACGTAAATAAATATTTGCATATCTTAAGAATAATTATTTCTATAGGATTTAAAAAATGAGCTACCCTATTTCGCTAACTCTAACATGCACGTATTTTTACTAAAATCGACATTAATATTATAATAATATCCATTACAATCATAATTTTAAAAAATATAATATAAAAATATTTTTTCTACTATACTTTAAGTTTTTCTACCATGCACATAGTAAAAAAAAATATATCCACCAATAAATTACCGGAATACCATCAAAATTTTAACTACAAAAAAATAAAACAATTATATAAAAAAAAACACCATGAACAATCAATTTTATTCTACCATGCACATAGTAAAAAAAAACCTTTTTTATAATATTTACTAAAAAATACTTTATTTACTTTTAAAGTATTACGTGAAAAATATTTTCTAACAAACTAATTGTTTAAAATAGATTTGCATGTATTTTATTTATTTGGTACAACAGTAATACATTCAATAAATTTCACTCACAATTTCATCCAATTCATCTAAATTAAAATAAAATACAAAATCAACCGCATATATGTCTAAAATCTCCCGTTACCTCTATATTATGACTCACATCTACAATACTTTTCAAGGTTCCCAAAAAAACAGGTACAAAAAAACTTCAGTTGGTCTTTTTTCTCATAATATTATGCGGCAAAATAGTTTTTTTTTCTCATGGCCAATGTTGAGTCATGTTATTTAAATTTTATTTGTTTTTTTATAGTAACAGAAATAGAGAACCTATTACCGAGTCATAAAGTTGCTTCTGATTTAAGTTTTGCGAGGTTTCTCTGTATTCATACTCTTTACCTTTTATTTTTATTTTTTATTTTATCTTTTTTGTTATTCTGTATTTTCATCCTTATTTTTCATATAAAAATTTGGTACAAAAATTTTGGCCTTTTCAAACATAAAAATATATTGGGAACCTCCAACTACTACATGCAATACAAAAAAAACTACAAAAAAATCATTCTCTTAATTTTTTTTACATTTTTACCTTTCCGCCTAATAAATTTCGCATTACGCCTCACTATAACAGACTTTTCGCCACCGTTTCGCATGTTGCCAGACTTCTGTTGTATTTTTCGCACCGACACGCTCATTTTGTTTTTCGTCGGCAATTTTTTGACGATTTGCGAGCGAGAGCGCGACTTGAGCGACGAATTTTGGGCTACACGATATATGTTTTGTTAAAAAAAATGTATTAACCAATTCTACGAGATACAACTTATTAAATTTAACGCATTTATTCACAACTCTTTTTGCCAACTCGCCATCAAGACATCGTAGTGAGTTAATCGATATTTGAAAATACCATGTCGAGAAATAAGCATGCAGAAATGTACTCCGTGTTAGGGGTCGTCCATTAACCACGGGAGTTTTGGAAAGAAGGGAAGGAGTTCGGAAATAAAATCACGAAATATCACAAGGATGCGGGGGGAGGGGGATTGTAATGAGATATCACGTATTTTTCGTTGATCGAGCGATTCAATCTAAAAATTTCAATATACTTTGTACCTAAACAATACACGCCATTTTGGGTAGGGGAGCAGGGGTAGTCTAAAACCTCACCCCATCTCACCAAAGGGGAGGGGGTTAAAAAGTCACTAAAAACATCACGTAATTAATGGACGACCCCTTAAGAATGACCTTTTTTACACAAAAAAATATGATACTTTCTTCAACATTTTACTTACAAAGCCATCGTTAGCATTTTGTTCACAGCCTTACAGGCAAGTTATAAAAATACGCTTTTAATAACAAAAATAATCATATTCCATTTTCATATAACAAACATCAATAACTTTACACAAAATCTAGCAGTTTTGATAAAAACAAATGTATCACATCTATAGCTAAAAAAAAACTAATAATGGAACCTTCAAGAAAAATCCTTCAGGTCTTAGTTTCAGATTACAAATACTGTAAACCTGAATTCAACTGCTCCTTGGTAAAAAAAAATTGTAATGCGTCGCTTTTTCGGCTAACTTTCGGCATAAAACCATATACTCTAAATTCTGGCAATAAAAACTTCAGTAGTATCACTTAATCCAAATTTCAACAAAAAATAATTTACGCCGAAATTCGGCAAACTCTCGATCAAATATAAAAAAAAAACTCACCAGCAGTACCGCGTCGCTTATACTCTCTCTTCGCTTTCCGTTCGAGAGCTTCTGTGGACAAAGCGCTCAATAAAACTATTGATATCGATAAAAAAAAATAAAAAAAGGGGGCATTTGATACTATTTTTTAGACAGCAACGATTTTAAGGCTATTTGACTTAAGCGTCATTTTTTTTTATTGAATCTATAACTGCTTTACACGACTGCAGAGAGACTTTCCCGACCTCACACCCACCACTACTACAACTCCTGTAAGCCAGGATCAGCAGTGACATTATATGACACCGAGCGGTGAAGCTCGCCGAGTCTCAGGGAAAACTAATATGTCATTATCCCGCAACGAAATTAATCAAATAGGAAGATAGGGAACAGTTGGAAATATTAATTGTCCACTTCCCTCCATAGCAATGCGGATGACAAAATCATGATCTAAGGAGGCATTTTAACCTCAAGGATAGGGTATACAACTAGATAAGCTAGTTATAAAGCACCACGGGTAAAATTAAAAGAAAGGGCCCTATCACATAAGCTGTTAGATTTACACGACTGCAGTGAGATCTCGGGTTCGATTCCCGGGCCGAGCAAAGTGATAGGGTTTTTCTACTCAGTGTCAGCCCGAGCAGTGAAATTTGTGCCCGAAATTCACGTCTACGAGAATATAATTCAAAGCGCTTTCAATATTTTTCCACTTATATTCAATTACTGACACGGCCTTCGAATATCATAACTTTAAATACTTTAAATATTTTTTTTTTATGCTTTTATTCCGTTTTTATGCCACCGAATCACATTTTTTTCGTAGTATACTAGTACTTTTTTAGATACACATATTTTTTGGTAATACTGGTGGACACATCACCCAATGTGGTCCACGCGACACTCACCAAGCTCCCTAGCCCGTTTCCTAGCCAGATACTCGGGGCTAGTTTTATCGACCCGCGGCCGCCCGCGCTTCCGTTTCTCGCCTGTTTCCGACGCGGGCTTAGAATTACTCATCATGGCGGCTGGAAAGGAGAAAATAAAATAAAAAAAATAAGGAAAAAGAACTGAAAGCCATATTTTTATTTAACAGGCGAGTTGGATAAACAAAAAAATAAGTAAAACATAATAACATAAAAGAAATTCGTTTTATAGCAGAGAAAAAAGTTAAAAAAAAAAACGTATTTTTAAATCAAGATAAATTCGAAAAAAATTATAAATGTATTTAAGTCAAAAATTTAATCACAACATAGCTAAAAAACTTAAAAAAAAAAAACAAAACTCACAATTTTACTTAAAAAAAAAACAAAAAACTACAATCCATCACAGGAAAATAACTAGATTTAACACAGACAATGGACGTTATGATATGATAGTATTAGTACTCACCCATTTCCTTCGCCTGTTTCCTCGCAGCCACATTCGCCAGGTATTCCGGGCTGGTCTTGTCGATTCTGGGCCTACCGCGCTTTCTTTTCACCGGCGGCGGTGTTTCTATTGTCTCTGATTGAAAATAAAATAAATAAAAAGGGACTGACTAACTAACTGATTCACTATAGCGCAGAATCTTTATTCATAGGATTTTGGGGAGGTCTTTGCCCAGCATAGGGACATTACGAGCCGATGCAAAACATAAAATCTGTTCCTCTTTGTATATCATAAGAAAGGAATTTTAGCGGCGTAAAGATAGACACCGCTGTAGAGGAACAGATGGTAACGTTCCTCTATGGAACGGGAAGATTCCCAGTCAGGCAGATGTTTGTGACCGGCCGCGGCCCCTCCGACGGTTCCTATTCGGAGGTAGTATATACTGCGTCGCGCAAATTTTGCCATCGCAATCCAGTATCGTCTGTCGCCATCTAGTGTGATTGCAGTGCGTTTATCACAATGTCAATACCACATAAGTCTTTTTTCTTAGTTCCATTGATGTTGACGAGATGGCGTTATGTATACTAATTGTACAGCCAGTTTTTTTTTTAAATATTTGTCAAGGTGCATTAATACTTACGTGTTTTCATCTGCTCTTGTTTATGTCTCGCTGCATACAGCTCCACGGCTGGCGGCACGAAGTGTGAGACTGGGGAGCGGTAGTCCACGCTGAGCGGTAGACCACCAGGCACTGGAACCAGACTTTTTATAAGACATCGTCTTCCTTCCAAATAACATTCCTAAAAGTCTAATAAATGCCTTTACTTGTAGGTCTTTCATATGTGAGTTCACCTGGGTAGGTACCACCGCAATGTCTATTTCTACTTCAGTAGTGTGTAGTCACTTGTGTTCCGGTTGGAACATTGTAGCCAGTGTTACTGGACAAAATAAGGCTTAAAATCTCATGTCTCAGGATGGCGAGGGCAGTGGATTACCAAACAATACTTGTTAATACAAGGTGTTGGTGTTTCTACTGTTTATGGATCGTATCGCTTACCATCAGGCGAACGGCAAGCTCGTCTCGTCGTACAAAGAAATAAAAAAAAAGTTCTAAAGGGTACAAAGTGGACCTCATACGTTAGGTTTCAATGTGGGCGTTTTAAATAGTTTTTTGTCAGTTCTGCGTTGAATGGAAGGAGTTGGAGTTTTATTAAACAAATATTTTGAAGATCTGAATTTATATTTCTTCTATCATCTTGCAAAATCTATACTATTATATAAAGCTGAAGAGTGTTCAAAGCTGCTAACCTCAGAAACTATTGGTTCGAATTGACAAATTCTTTGTATTGGATAGTCCATTTATCGAGGAAGGCTATAGGCTATATTACATCACGCTATGACTAATAGGCGATGAAAAAAAGTCGGAAAAACAGGGAAATATAATAAGCTGACCTCTACACTCATACTCAATTCGTATCTATTTTTTTTTTTGCTTTTTTTTTGTTATTTTTTTTAGTTTCTCCACATACCTCACCCGCATACTCACCTTTATCCAGCCCGTACATGTCCCCGTTGTGCTCCATCTTGATACGCTTCTCGGGCGAGTCCATCGCACTGTCCGGCTGCTCGCGCTTCAGCTGTCCCAGGTTCGAATCCAGTTGGCTCTCGCACAGCGCCATTTTGGTAGTTGTGATGGCTGAAAAAAGTATTTTTTTAGATTTTTATCAATGCAATTAATTAAAAATAACACCATCTATTGACTGTAATGAGAATTTATGCGCGAAGTGGACAACGTTAGCGGTATGTATTTAAAAAAATCATACCAGAGTTTAAATATTTCCTACAAGAACCAATAGAGTAGTTTGATAGAGAGTATGTTTGATTTAGTTTATTATTTTATATGTAACAGAAAATAATATGAAAAAGAAATTCTTCAGTGATATCAGCATCAAAATTGGTTGAAAAAGTTATTCATATATGAAATATTGTTGCGAGCAAAAGTTGGGATATGGTGGGGTTATCACGCTGTCCTTTTCTCACTCACGCAGCGTTATGGCCGGTGGCATTTGGTGACGTCACATTTTACTATTTCCAACAACTTTCAAAGCTTTATAACTTATTTATTAACGCGTGATATTTGAAAATTCTTTTTCCGATAGATTTTGGATGAAATAAATTTTTGATAAACGTATTAAATAAAGTCGTGAACTACCCTATTATCGGAATAATAACCTATATGTTAATCCAGGGTATGGTCTACCCGTGTGGCAAATTTCATCTAAATCTACTCAGTTGTTTCTGCGTTTACTTCTAGCATTCATATCTACAAGGTTTTTTTCCTAATAATTTCACAAATATGTTTTGTTTTCCACATAATGATTACTAAAGTTACATACAGTTATGTTTCGCATAGGGTGAGGTGCAGGGACGAGGTTCCAATATTGGATACGTAATTCGTCCCCCCGATGCTTTTTTTTATTACAGGCCCGCAGCCAACACCGGGGTAAACCTTCGAAAACCTGGTTTCCTCCGCCTTAGCGACTAAAGGGCCGTAGAAGAAAGTTGTGGGGGGAAATCTGGCTAGAAAGTATGGTGGACGGACAAGGAACTATCTTAGGATGGGAGGAACAGAAAAGGCCAGGAAATGTTCGCGAGCCCTTATGCCTCAATGTCAATTGGCAACCATGAGTATGCCCTATGTACCCTATGTACACACTTAACTGTGTACATAGGGCCGCGGTAAATATCCTTCCGTGCGGGCGTGTTTTCGGGCAGAGACCGAATGCACAAGAATTGCCTCGGGGGGAGGGGGACGGATAAGATAAGGTTTGGCATACTGGTATAATGCCATGTCCCAGTAACGGGACTATTTTTCTGCTGAAAAAGTAAATACGTAAACTTTTATGGTGGGAAAGGTATATCGCGTACTCGGAGCCGTTAGCTACATGTATTTAAACTTGTAAATATATTTACACTACCTACAAAAGTTCCGCTATACATTTTCCCAGGTTGAAGGCAGCCTATGTCCTACCCAGGGTATCTCCAAACCAAATTTCAGATGCATTCAGTAGTTTGAGTATATCGTGTTTAGACAGACGCGGCGGGGAATTTTTAACCGACTTCAAAAAAAGGAGGAGGTTATTAATTCGACGTGAATGTTTTTTTATATGTTATTATGAACTTTGTTTATGAGGATGTTTATAGAAAGCGGCGATAGTTGGTTGTGGAACGGTCTGCCGAGACGAATGTTTGCAGGTTCAAAACCAAGAGCACACGCCTCTAACTTTTCTAAAATTATGTGTATATTCTTTGTGAATTATCGCTTGCTTTAACGGTGAAGGAAAACATCGTGAGGAAACCTGCACACCTGAGAAGTTCTCTATAGAAATTTTGAAGGTCTGTGAAGTCTACCAATCCGCACTACAGCGTGGTGAACTAAGGCCTAATCCCTCTCAGTAGTAGAGCAGGCCCGTGCTCAGCAGTGGGCAAGTTTATAATACAGGGCTGATATCTATACTATTATATAAAGCTGAAGAGTTTGTTTGTTTGTTTGTTTGTTTGTTTGTTTGAACGCGCTAATCTCAGGAACTACCAGTCCAAATTGAAAAATTCTTTTTGCGTTGGATAGCCCTTTGTTCGTGGAGTGCTATAGGCTATATATCATCACGCTATACCCAATAGGAGCGGGGCAGTAATGGCTAATCTCAGGAATTACCGGTCCAAACTGAAAAATTCTTTTTGTGTTGGATAGCCCTTTATTCGTGGAGTGCTATAGGCTATATATCATCACGCTATGACCAATAGGAGCGGAGCAGTAATGACTAATCTCAGGAACTACCGGTTCGAACTGAAAAAATATTTTTGTGTTGGATAGCTCTTTATTAGTGTAGTGCTATAGGCTATATATCATCACGCTATGACCAATAGGAGCGGAGCAGTAATGGCTAATCTCAGGAACTACCAGTTTGAACTGAAAAATTCGTTTTGTGTTGGATAGCCCTTTATTTATGGAGCGCTATAGGCTATATATCATCACGCTATGGCCAATAGGAGCGGAGCAGTAATGGCTAATCTCACGAACTACCGGTTTGAACTGAAAAAATATTTTTGTGTTGGATAGCCCTTTGATCCCGGAGTATTATAGGCTATATATCATCTCGCTATGACCAATAGGAGCGGAGCAGCAATGAAACATGTTGCAAAAACGGGGAAAAATTATTAGTTTTGAGAGCTTCCGTTGCGTGCGCTGCGTAAACGGTTAAAGTTATGCAACAATGATGTATGACGGGATTATTCCTCTTAAAAAGTTCTAAAAAATATATTATAAAACAAAAGTCCCCCGCTGCATCTGTCTGCCTGAACGTGTTAAACTCAAAAACTACCCAACGTATTAAGATGAAATTTGGTATGGAGACAGTTTGAGAGGCTCCCGGGAAACTACTACTTTTATAACGGAAAACTTTAGCCTGAAAAACTGTATAACGCGGGCGGAGCCGCGAGCAAAAGCTAGTTATTATATATATGTAAGGATGTTTATCGTTCTAGTTAAAGGACATTCTAGCCATTGTATCAAAATGCATTTAGTAGTTTTTTTAGTTTATTGCGTTCAACCAGACGCGACGGGGGACTTTGTTTTATATATAAGGAGGTTTATCCAGTTTGAAGGACTTTGTATCCATTCTAAATACATACACAACTTTATTTTTTAGTATATTACAAACCAGAAATTAGTGTGTCGAGAATCAGTAGCACAATCCATTGCACTAATTTCTATCATGTTATATTCTATCCCAGATATATTAAAATAAAAACAAGCTGGTAAGCTTTTATATTAAATAAAAACTCGGCGCATGTCGGTCGCTCACTGATACTCCTACACTCGACCACTACAAGCACGCCCTTCCTCACCCCGCGACCCCGCACACGTCCCGCTCATTCCTTACGGCGCGGCGGAGTGCTTGATCTATCAATTCCGCGTGAGTTTTCATTGTTTAATTATTATATTTTTATGAGATCTTTACTCCAAAATCTCATTTCGGTATGGTATACAAAAATTAATCTTGTGTAAAGGTTCTAATTTATTTTAAATGCACGTAACAGTTGCACAAACATAGTTTTACATTCAAACGGTTTTTTTATCGCTGGCTAAAGACGTGTTATCGCTACCAACGCGAGAACGGTTATGGTTCCACCGGTCTTACGTCTCAATGTCTACTCCCGGAGTATAGCATCCGAGCGAGCATTGGACCGAGTCCCTGACCCTACGTACACACTACATAAGAGATGGCGACACTTTAGTGGTTAATGAGCCTTTATGAAAACAAAATATGACCTACAACGTACCATCCAGGACAGATTTTATCAATCCAAGTGCCCCTTGAGCGATTTTTTTATGACCCAACTGTGTTTTTTTTTAACGGGGCTTTTGCAAAGTGGCTTAACTGCACATGATATTAAGCGAAGTGAAGCCTAAAGATACATATACCAGAGCGTCGCAAGCCGATGGCCCAGGGGCAAGTTGATATGGAGAATGAGAAAAGTATGCATTAAGTATAGGTAGGCTTACCATAATTACGAAGAGCCAAACCGGGACGCAGAAGAGAAAGAGGCTCATTTTCATTTTGCTTTTCGCTTAATTTGTGTTTTTCATATATGAAATGCAATCATAATTATTATGAATTGAAAACATATTAATAAATGTGAATATATTTTTTATTAAAAAGAAAAAGAGACAAAGTACAATCACCCGGGACGCCGGTACAGGGATCTCAAACCGGGACTATCCCGGTCAAACCGGGACGTATGGTAAGCCTAAGTATAGGTAAAGTTGAGAGCACATGTTCCTCCCGCACTCTCCCTCACTCGCTTTAACAATAACAGAGCATAGAGAGAACAGAGTCCACGATTATGTACTTTCCCTAATTTGTAAAACCTATATTTTAACAACTGTGGAGTGCAATAAATTGAATTGAATTGAATTGAAAAGTGTATGGAATATTAGGAATGGAATCGGTGAAATCATTCGAGTTTTAGAACCTCTAGGGAGGGGTGCTGTCCCTACGTGCCCCCCCCCCCCCTTGGCGACACCCTTGTATATACAAGGTAATTTTGACATTGCGTTACTAAATGAAACCACATACTTGACTTCACCTTTGCAGACATTGTGCCAAAAATCATCCATTAATAACGAATATTTTCACGAAAAATCCTGGTTTTCATTTTCTGATTTATTCATCATTTTGTAGTTTAATGCGAATGTGGCGCGTGCGTTAGTGTATTTCTGACTGGAAGTACGATGTTGCCGCTGCAACGTATTCTCTTAGTTATAATGGCTTAAGGGCGCGTAAAATTAAAAACACTTTTTATAAATATTTATTTCGTTCGAAACTTACTCTTTTTTATTTTTCATCTAAGACTCAAGTAACTTATTGTAGTGTTATTTCCAAGTAGATAAGTATGTGGTTTCATTTAGTAACGCGATGTCAAAATGACCCTGTATACAATGATTTCATATTACTCGCGTGCCCGAATTATTTTGCTACCAGAGGCACGCGTGTCATTGATTCAATATCCCTGCCCTACACCAACCAAAATCAGCGGTGGCCTTCGTCGCATATGGGACGGCCCCGAGGTATCTTGTTGCACTAAGACAGCTGCGAATCGTCCCTAATATTCCTTATGCACTCTAGACGTCTAGACGGGAGCTAATCGGGGTGAGGTGGTGGCATCTCACCCATTCATAAACACTACTTGGCTCACTAGTTATTTACCTAAAATGTACTTAGTTTAAAATTAATTAGAATTTTGTGGTTTTGGAGATCATTGTTTAATTTGCAATTAATAACACAATGGTGTTGATTGTACATTAATTAATACTTATTTAATAAGTATTATTTATTTGTGGTAGGTCGCTTATATGTGTGAGTCCGCCTGGGTTACAACCGCGATGTTTATTTCTGCCGCCAAGCAATGTGTAGTCACTTGTGTTCCGGTTTGAACATTGTAGCCAGTGTAACTACTGGACATAATAATTAACATCTCATGTCTCCGACGAGCGCAGTGGAATATCAAACTTTGTAATTCAAGGTGTTAGTGTTTCTACTGTTTATGTATCGTATCGCTTACCAACAGACGAACGGCAAGCTCGTCTCGTCATTCGAATAAAAAAAAAATAAGTTTATTACATTTATAAGACATATTGTATAGTTGTTTTATGTACCAAATAAAAAAAAATGAGAACAGTGCGTCCAAATTTTCTTCGTCCCGTCTTCTTTCTTTCGATCATAACATATGACCGTATATATCCCATATTTTTTCATAAGGGTATCAAAACCTATAGGGTACTTCCCGTTCACCTAGAAACATTTAATTTGGCAACATTAATAGTTTCATAACAAAAACAAGGGAATTTACTGTCACAAACTATTATTTGCGGTCAGTGCAATAACTGTGGCCACAAATTGAACTACAAAGTTAAGTTTTCCAAATTTTAACTTTACTTAGATACCTTACCTATGGGTTTGCACAGAACTCTATGTACACAAGACAGACTTTGTCTGGTTTTTACTTTATTAAAAAAATACATACATTGATAGGGTAGGCAGAAGTGAAACCAGGACCCATTTCAACTGGCGCACATTCAAATAGTTTATCTACCTCTTTATTATATCATTGTATCTATCATTGTTTGGATTCTTATCATGATAATTTCTTGTCCTGTCATTCAGTATTTGAACATTAACAGTGTAACATTGTGCTATGAAATTGTATTACATATTATATACATTAAAATGTGTGATAAGATTAGAAATTATCCCGATTGGGACTATTGTATACACTAAACATAAACAACGAATACTTGGGCGGTCATATCGCTTACCATCAGGCAAATGGCAAGCAAGTCTCGTCATTCAAAGCAAAAAAAAATAGTATCATTCATCATCAGCCCGTTGTAGTCCACTGCTGGACATAGGCCTCTCCCAAGGTACGTCACAGAGCCCGGTCTGCTGCTATGTATCCAGTTGGTACCCTCTTCTGTAAATCATCCTGCCATCTGGCCAGAGGACGTCCTACACTACATTTACCAAGATCTGGTTTCTTTTAAAAAACATGCTTATGCTTGCTTGTCTAGTTCAAGCTGAATTCAATGTCATCTCTTTCACATGTCTATAACAAGAATATGTATGCGTGGGACATTATTTCTATTTTATTTATTAGGGTATATGTATACATTTCATTAAGTAGAATATGAGTTGTCAAATATTGGCGACAGCCTAGTTGGGAGTGGAATGGACTGCCGAGACATATGTCTGCTTCTAAACCGAAACACACCTCTGTCTTCTAACGTTATGTGTGTGTTTGTGAATTATTGCTTGCTTTAACGGTGAAGGAAAATTTCATGAAGAAACCTGCATACCTGAAGTTCTCTATAGGAATTTTGAGGGTGTGTGAAGTCTACTACACTAGAGCGTGGTGCACTAAGGCCTAATCCCTCTCAGTAGTAGACGAGGCCCGTGCTCAGCAGTGGGCAAGTATATAATACAGGGCTGATATTATTATTATATATTTACTGCATGCCTTAAAAAATCTCTATAGGAATTTTGAGGGTGTGTAAAGTCTACCTGCACTAGGCCAGTATGGGGGACCAATTATATGTTGTTTTTACATTACACTAGTTACCAAGAGCTATATCTTACAACCCAGAAATTCAAGCTAGAATGCCCTTCAAACCAAAACACAACAATGCAATATACAAAAACATTAAACTATATAGTTAGTTATAGACCAGAAATCAGGACCTAAGTGTTCCAAAAGTTATTACTAATTAGTTATAAGTTGTCTTATTTGAAATGTCTGTGTAACAAGATGTCAGCATCCTTAGATATTAAAACAACAATAACATAAATTAAGTATTATACATAGGTGTTTTGCTATGTAACAGTAGATCACAATAAGGGGAAAAAAATTGGTAGGACAATCTTCCCAATGTCCTCTATATAATCTTAGTACTCTTTAGTGACATATAAACTTATTAATGTTACTTTAAAATCATTTGATTTAATTATTTTGTTTTGAGAAAACCTATATCAATACTTTTTTAATACTTTACAACTGATTTTTTTTTACATGTCTTTAGTGAAAGAAAAAGAATATTGGTAGTAAAAGTCATTTTAAATCATGAAAATAGTAACGGATGTAACTTTTTCTTTGTTTTCATTTTCGTATTTATTATCTGTATTAATAACAAACATTACAAAAGTTTTCAAAAGAAAACAAACATATTGATATACTCCTTGGTAAAACCTTTACAAAGAAACTTTTTATTACCTGTCCAAAACGCAAAGGAATTTAATACAAAAATCCCAAGACAAGTAGTTTTAGGAGAAAATATCTAAAATATGTTCTGATGTCGTAAAAACGCGTTTATTGATTTTAAAAACGGTATTATAGCATGAAGACGTTGTTCCAAGCCTTATCTGAACGCGATGTGGTAAAACAACAACAGTTTTAATGTCCAAACGACGTAAGTACTTACCATTAGCAAGTGGGCATCGCACGATTAAAACACAAATTTAACTATACAGTATCCTTAATATTACACATCAACAATTATTATACAACTAACAATGTGCACAAACGCGTTTGTTATAAAATTAACATGAAAAAATTCAATACGTAAAATGTACTACGGGAGAAGTCGACTTGTCTCTCAACCAACTGTGAAAAGTAAACCTATTGTAACACGGCTGAACACAACATTTTAAGCTTAAATTACATACACACACTACATTATTTTGCTTTTATATACGTTTTAAAAGTGATTACAAAAGTTTTTGACGCCGATTAACGTTGATATAAACAAAAATCACGATCTTAATAAATAACTCATGCAACGTCCATTTGCAAGAGCGGTGTGTGATTACTGCCTACGAAAAGTGTGAAAAAGACAAGAATATTTTCGTTGTGGCAACACTAGGCGCCAGTTGGCTGTTTACCGTTATATTGTGTTGGCGTCATTGGTGTAGTCCGAAATTAGCCCACGAATCATACATTATATTTCAAAATCATAAAATGCAGACGCAAATGCCATAACAATGTCCTCAACTCTTTATTTAAAAAGCTATTCTCAGATAGTTACATTTATTCTAATTTTGTGCGTTAAATAATATAAAAAGTCAGTAAAATATACCGATCGTAATTTACCAATAAATATTTATGACTTTAATTAATTAGACAAATTTAATCAAAACTTAATTAGAATTAATCAATGCAATAAAAGTGTATATAACTCATTATGAACTTCAATTTTAATATTTCAAGAATGAGTATCGGAACAACTCCTGACGGAAGCCATGGTGGTTTGACAGATCCTATCGACCACTCAATTTTGCCGCATTATAATCAAAATTATCAAATTATTTATTTTCAAACCCTAAAAATCCTACGATAGTACTAATAAATCCGCAATATTTTTAAATCTTAACTGTAATCTTTCTAAAATTTATCATCTTGTTTTGAATTAAATACGCAAATTGTTGAGGCAACATTATTTGGGTGTGAGTACAAAGCGGGACAGTGTCGTAGGGCGATAGCTATAGGTAGGTTGCTTGTTGAGTTGGCAATGTTATCGCGCCGAAGTCGTTATCGTGAGCTCACCTTGCTTACCCCACCACCGACGGGCTGACGCAAAATTATTGTCTTTATTCTATAATTTTAAATAAGGTCACGTATTCTCCGTTATACTGTTCTCAAGTTATGTTTTTGTGTTGATGTTAAGTTTTTTAAGTTTTAATACGGAATTTTTCAAATTTCGAAGTGGTTGTCGTGTTTATTTTTTTTTTATATCGAGCTGTGGGAATTGTTAATTGTTGTGACAGAGTTTTATAAATTAAGTTTTATCGAAATTATAATTCCTTATTTAAATGTAACATTTTTTTTTTTATCTTAGTTAAATTTTAGTGGCAGCTTACTAATAAAAACAAACTTCATTTTCATGGTACCCAAATAAAAGCCTCAAAAGAACTGATGAAAATAGGTAGGTAACTAGATACCATAGCAAATACTTTCAACATTTTGTTAAATTATCTATAATTTAAACATTATTTAAGAACAACAGCCTACCTCAATAGTATAGCAATCAAAGAGCTGTTAATCAAACGAAGTGCATGTTCGGTGCTCGCCCTGGAATAAAAGGCTTTCGTATCTATAAACTATTGAGATAATATATAAGATGGAAAATAGTGACCATAATTTTTTTATATTTTGTCGTTGACAATTTACAAACGACTTAATAACAAAATAGCTTAGTTTATTTTTATTAAATATTTACATACAAAGAAGAAAATACTAATATTATACAAAAAGCAGTGAAGGGAAACCACATTCGATGAATGTACCTATCGGTGCTACGATTGTTCGTTTATATAGCAAGATTTCGGTATCTTATCCCC
The DNA here is from genome assembly GCF_014839805.1 of Manduca sexta. Taxonomy (NCBI): domain Eukaryota; kingdom Metazoa; phylum Arthropoda; class Insecta; order Lepidoptera; family Sphingidae; genus Manduca; species Manduca sexta. The sequence continues at coordinate 3,040,892 of NC_051115.1, read as the reverse complement.
TCGGCCCATTGTAATTGCAAGTAAAAGAGTTGCACCCACTTTTACAACCCTTAACAACGAGAACGAATCAAGCAAAATTAATTGAATTTAAACATAAGAATATGCCAAATTCTTAACTCATAGCTTTCATGCAGTCATTTTTGGTTAGTTAACAAACTAATTAACCTTAGGAATGATGAGACGTCACAAAAAATAATTGTAATCTGATGCCAAATTTTAAGAATTTTCCATCTAGCTGTGTTTTAAGGCTGATTTTAGCCATAATAGCCCCCATGAAGGACTATGTTTTTTTAATGAATATGTAAGTTGAGAGTCTGGAGAAGTTTTTGATCTACCTTAGAACCATGAAGTCATTTGTTTAGATTCTTAATTTAAAGTAGAAAATTTAAGTCGTAATTCATAGAACATTTTCATAATTTTCACTAGTTACGAAGCTGATTGTTTTTACCAAATAAGCACAACTAATGAAAATTTAGTTGCAATAAAAAAATATCGAAAAGTTTTTTACTTTTTTAAAAAGAAAACATTTAATCGTTCAAATCGTAAATTCTCAAAAATTCAGAGAAAAATTTCATAACTCGAAAACTATGAAAAATCGCGGAACATACATGGGGGTGATTCGGATACATAAGGATGCTCTATCTCTGGACCTCCGCTTGACACTACTTTCTGGGACATATTTAGAATATAATGTATATATATATTCCTGTATATATTTATATTATAATCTTGTGCGCTCGGTCTCCAAACCTGGTGCACGCCCGCATGGTGAGACATTTGTTGCTCTAGGCACACAGTTAAGTGGTGCATGGCTGTAACTTGTAACACATTGAGGCTTAAAAGGGACGGCTAACAGTTCACCTCCGTCAATGCTAATAAGTTATCATCCTACCCCTGCTCAAGGATGTCAGGGAAGGGAAGCTGCCCCCCCTAGCAGCTGCCACTGTCCCCACCCTAGAGGTTTTAAAACTCGAATGAATTCACCAATTCCATGCCTAATATTCCGTACGCTCAATTACGCTCTGCTGTATGTTATTGTTAAAGCGGGAGAGGGGGACTGGAAGAGGAACATGTCCTCTCGACTTTACCTAAATTCGCCCCAGGAGGGGCCCTAGGCCATCGGCTGACGGCGATCATGCGGTCATGCCCTGCTATCCGGGGCTCTGCAGTCGTGTAGCCAGGGAGTTTCTGTATACCTCCCGCAGTTTCTCTCAGTTTTGACTGCAGGTACGCCTACAGAAAAAATAGTAACTTTATCCGTATCTCACCTTAACTAAAGAAAGAAAGAAAGAAAGAAAGATTTATTATTGGGACAATAACAGTATAACATGTATGTACAATACAAGCAAAGACAAACAAAACATATACTTAAAGAAAAAAATACAAAATTATACCCATTGTGCCAACAATGGGAACCCTCATTCAGCTCCATGCTGCAGTACCAGCATGTCTGATACTGTAGCGCTGACTATGCATATAAAATCGCCGAACAACGTAAAGTACCCAACGATTCAATGGATTTTTTTTATTGCTTTGAATGTCGAGACGAGCTTCCCGTTCGCCTGATGGTAAGCGATATGATCCATAAACAGTAGATCCAACACCTTGAATTACAAAGTGTTTGGTATTCCAATGCGCTCGCTATGAGATGTTAAGTCTTATGTCCAGTAGTTACGCTGGCTACAATGTTCAAACCTACAACAGTGACTACACACTGCTCGACAGAAATAGACATTGCGGTGATACCTACCCAGGCGGACTCTCACGTATGAGAGCCCTACTACTAGTAAATTTTAATATAAAATTTTGCTCGTAGCTCGTCTCGGTTTTTGCGTGTTGGTGTTCATTTACTGGTGGTAGGATATATTTTATATCCGCCCAGATAGCGACCACTAGGTGTTAAAACCCATAGTGGCACACGTGTCGCGTTCCGGGATCAGCCTGTGTATATCCAACAGGCATAATTGTGTCGACTGAGGGGTAATCACTCGTGAGACGACATTCTATAGGACCTCACTTCTTACCATCACATGCAGTGGAGTCGCTTTCCCGTGCATAAAAATACAAAGGTTTTGTTAACTGTAAGAAAGATTTAAATTCGGATTTCTTACAAAATGTATGTAGATTTTTTTTTGTATTTTACTATAATAATAAGCGGCGATAGCCTAGTTGGGTGTGGAACGGACTGCCGAGACGAATGTCCGCAGGTTCAAATCCCAAGGGCACACACCTCTGACTTTTCTAAAAAAATCATGTGTGTATTCTTTGTGAATTTATTACCAATCCGCACTAGGCCAGCGTGGTGGACTAAGGCCTAATCCCTCTCAGTAGTAGAGGAGGCCCGTGCTCAGCAGTGGGCAAGTATATAATACAGGGCTGTTATTGTTATTATTATTATATAATAATAATATCAGCCCTGTATTATATACTTGCCCACTGCAGAGGCCCTCATCTACTACTGAGAGGGATTAGGCCTTAGTCCACCACGCTGTAGTGCGGGTAGACTTCACACACCCTCGAAATTCCTATAGAGAACTTCTCAGATGTGCAGGTTTCCTCACGATGTTTTCCTTCACCGTTAAAGCGAACGATAAATTCACAAAGAATGCATTTTACTATCCTACTAATATTATAAATGCAATAGTTTGTGACAATGTATGTATGTATGTTTGTTCCACTTTCACGAAAAAACTACTGAGCGACTTTTGATGAAATTTTACAGTAATATTAGTTATACATCAGAATAACATTGGCTACAATTTATAATGATTTTGTGTAATTTTGTCATAATATAACGATACATATCAAGTAAGTCAGAAATAGAATTGCTATCTTGGCGTACGCTGCCTAAACTGTTGGAGTTAGACAAAGATGATGTACCGTAGGATTGTTTGTCTTAAATAGCTCTAAACAAAAGTTCGCGACAGCATATACCTTTTATGTGGAAGCCAGTATGACCAAAATAGTGAGCCATTTCTGTCTGTCTGTATGTTATTGATTTTCTCAAAATCTACTGAATGGATTTTTATGAAGTTCCGTATGGAGATAGTTTAAGACCCTGGGAAGGTTATATACCTTCTATCCCGGTAAAATATATAGCGGGACTTTTATCCCGAAAACTTCACGCGGGCGAAGCTGCGAGCAAAAGATAGTAGATTATAATTAGTGTTACCCATGCTAAGTCGACGGGTCCCTAATAATACCTTACTTGTCATTAAATCTAAATATACTAGAAAAGTAAATTCTATGCATTGTAGTCCATCGATTGACCTAGAATGCAAAGATCAATAGCGCTTGCACAGGGACAGATTTGGGTGTGTTTAGGGGGTCAAGGGACCTGAAGGTTAGGATGAAACCGCTTTTTAAGGAGAAGTGGTGGTAGGTCTCTCATATGTGAGAGTCCGCCTGGGTAGGTACCACCGCAATGTCTATTTCTGTCAAGCAGTGTTTAGTCACTGTTGTAGGTTTGATTGTAGCCAGTGTAACTACTGGACATAATAATATCTCATGTCTCAGACGAGCGCAGTGGAATACTAAACAATACTTTGTAATTCTTTGTGTTTCTTCTGTTTATGGTCGCTTACCATCAGGCGATCGGCAAGCCCGTCACGTCATTCAAAGCAATAATATAAAAAGTATTATCAGTCAAGATGATATTGCAGCAAAGAGCTGAATGAATTATATAAAGTTCGTTCGTTTGTTTGAACGCGCTAATCTCAGAAACTACTGGTTCGAACTGAAATAATCTTGTATTGGATAGCCTACTTATCGAGTAAGGCTGTATATCATTACGCTATAACCAATAGGAGCGGAGGAGTAATGAAAAATGTTGCAAAAACGGGGAAAAATTACTTTTGATAGACTATCTTGCGTGCACTGCGTAAACGTTTAAAATTACGTATGACGGAATTGTTCGTCTTAAAAATTCTAAAAAAGATATAATATAAAACAAAGTCCCTCGCCGCAACTGTCTGAACGCGTTAAGCTCAAAAACTACCTGGATTTAAATGAAATTTGGTATGGATATAGTTTGGGACCCTGGGAAGAACATAGGCTCCCGGGAAAATATATAGCATGACTTTTATAACGGAAAACTTTAGCCCATAGTACTTTATCACGCGGGCAGAAGCTAGTTTATTTATATAAATATTTTTTTATATACATGAACTATTATTGTCCCAATAATAATTTTTCTTTTCTTTCATATTGTTTTTTGTTTTTTTTTTTTGTAAAAATTACCAAAGCCGCCCCTGGCCTCCGTCGCGCCCTCTTAGGGGAGGAGCTTTCACAACTCGAGGTCAACCGACCCTGGTAAAGATGCATTCAACAAACGTAGGTAGAAATCAATACAATACCCGTCCTTGGGCATACCGATGCATCGATAATGGTAAGACGATAAGGTTCCGCCACTTAGCCCATAATACTGTAAACATAATAGGGGACCGGACTCATTTTTGTTCTTTATTATTATCAAATATTTAAGTTATATAAATTACTAGCTTTTGCTCGCGGCTCTGCCCGCGTTATAAAGTTTTTCAGGCTAAAGTTTTCCATTATAAAAGTAGTAGTTTCCCGGGAGCCTATGTTCTTCCCAGGGTTTCAAACTGTCTCCATACCAAATTTTATCTTAATACGTTGGGTAGTTTTTGAGTTTAAGACGTTCAGGCAAACGGATGCAGCGGGGGACTTTGTTTTATAATATATTTTTTTAGAACTTTTTAAGAGGAATAATCCCGACATACATCATTGTTGCATAACTTTAACCGTTTACGCAGCGCACGCAACGGAAGCTCTCAAAACGAATAAATTGACCCCGTATTTGTAACATGTTTCATTACTGCTCCGGTCCTATTGGTCATAGCGTGATGATATACAGCCTATAGCACCCCACAAATAAAGGGCTATCCAACACAAAACGATTTTTTCAGTTCAAACTGGTAGTTCTTAAGATTAGCCATTACTGCTCCGCTCCTATTGGTCATAGCGTGATGATATATAACTTAGAGCACTCCACGAACAAAGGGCTATCCAACGCAAAAAGATTTTTTCATTTTGGACCGGTAGTTCCAGAGATTAGCCATTGCTGCTCCGCTCCTATTGGGTATAGCGTGATGATATATAGCCTATAGCAATCCACAAATAAAGGGCTATCCAACGCAAAAAGAATTTTTCAGTTTGGACCGATAGTTCCTAAGATTAGTAAACAAATATAATGAGAAAGCTTCGAACTGCTAAGCTATCGGGAGTTACACGTGTCATTGTGAGTCAACCATAAAAGATAGACATATGCTGTCGTGGGATATTTTTTACATAATTTTAAGGAGAACATTTCCGTCACACATGATTTCTATGTAGCTTTAACCATTAAGGTTGCACACGCGACGGAAGCTTAAAAAATGGAGTAACTTCTCCCGTTTTCCCAACATTTCCCTTCACTGCTCTGCTCCTATTAATTGTAGCGTGATGAAAAGTATACTATAACCAGCACAGGAGTATGAAAAATAATTGTACCAAGTTTCGTTAAAATCCGTCGAGTAGTTTTTGTTTCTATAACGGTTATACAGACAGACAGACAGACAGACAGACAGACAGACAAAAATTTTACTAATTGCATTTTTGGCATCAGTATCGATCCCTAATCACCCCCTGATAGTTATTTTTGAAATATATTTCATGTACAGAATTGACCTCTCTACAGATTTATTATAAGTATAGAGTATAGATAACACAGAAAGAATTATTTAAATCCGGTAAAAAATCAAGAAGTTTTAAGTCTTTCAATTTCGGTAGAAGAGGTAAGTAAAAAGAAACAGAAAAGAGGCGCAATACCCACGTGTGACGTTATCGGGCATTACGACGCGTGCGAACGAAAGAGATGAAGTGATATCCCCACATCGCGCCCACTTCTGCACATAGCAATATTTTAAATATGAATTACTCGATAATTTTTTAACCAATTTTTATGCAGTTTTCGCAGAAGTGCTTCTTTTTCGTATTATTAACCAGTACATATAGAATAATGTACAAAATCAAACACAGGACGGTCCCCTATTAGACTGGTGGTAGGTATCTTATATCTGAGAGGGCTGTGGGTAATAATTTTTATTAGACACTGACTCCAAAATTGGTAACCACCTAGGATGTTTTTATTACACAGATACGTTGTCCGAGCTCTATACTGGCAAGACGAAAGCAAGGTTGCCCGACATTCACTTAGTCAACCTCCAACCACTGTCGCGGCTAATCGGCTTACTAACTTTTTGTATTTTTATAAATAAAATGCCTTCCTGCGTTTCTAGACCATGTACAAATTATAATCCAACTGTGAATGAAAAAAAAAGTTTCATTTCATACGTTAGTGATAAGTATTTTTAACTAATAATTTTAATTAAGTATAAGTTAATAATTAAAATTATTTGCTGTTTAACTGAATAAATAGGTTATAACAGTGATATTTTAATTCAAATCTTGAACAAATAGTTTGTATGGACGTTCGTGTCTATAAAATATACGTCAATGGGAATACTTTATTGTGCGTGCAATGGTTTATAGTTAAGTGCCCCGCTTACCGTCAGTTGTATCGCTAACTCGTAACAAATCGAATATTATATTTCTTTAGTGACGTCAACACCTGTGGATAAAAAATCCTAGATAAATTACTTGCATTAGGGAAATCACAATTCACAGGAAAGATGACCAAGGAATCTTATAATTGAAAACCAGATGGGTCCGTTAATTCCTATTTTAGTTTTTATAAAATCGGCCGCAATGCCTCCTAAGCAGTAAATTAGTATTTTTCGATATTTAAGTAAAGATGTATTATGTTGTTTGGAGAAAATAGAAAACTAGATTGGAGAACATCAATTTTATTGGCAATAAATAGTTTATATGCTGTAATTACGTTTTATTTTTTCAATAAATGTTTATGTTTATACCATCATTTATACTATTTTGTAAAGCATTTGTAACATTCCACCTTTGCCGCGCGCAAGTTTTTACGTTTCGTTCTGAAATGTACAAAACATCACAAATGATTAATACTATAACATTCTGAGTATAAGATCCTAGAATTAACATAATATTATTCAAAATATTATTATCTGTTATATGCTAACACTATTATTTATTTTAATAGCTACAGAAATAAGTAAAACGAAACACAAATATTGCGCATTCCATTAAAATAAAAAAAACACATTCCGAACGTCTCACGTGACTGTCAATGTCAAATGTATATGAATCGCACTCGGTACCTTTATTAAAAAACAAAAACAATTCTATCAAACTGATACATTTATTGTTTATTCAGTGTAGTTTTGTATTTTAATCGTATTACGTATTTTATTTTTTGTTTATGGAAGTCCGGTGATTTTATGTTGTGCGTGATCGCGGTAAAAATTAAAAAATCAACATGGGACCTACGGATATAAAAGTAGTGCTTTTAGGCAGCGAACACGTTGGAAAAACTAGTTTAGTGCTAAGATTTGTTAATTGTAGATTTAATGAATCATTGCCTTATCAAAACGTAAGTCGTTTTGTGTTATTTTATAATAAAGATGCATTTAAATTATATTTTTCGACTGCAGATGAACTAATGTAATTCTCGCTTTATTTTGATGTTTTCAATTAGAATTTATGTTTTAAAAATACCCGTCACATTCCAGTTACCCTGTATTTTCAGTTCGAAAATACTTATAAATTATAAAATAAAAAATTATTAGAAATTAAACATAATATTGAGTTTTTAGCGTTTTTATACAGTCGTAATCTACCGCCCACTTTTGTTCTATTATCTTTTGTGTTTATGGATTCATTGTTATAAAAAATAATTTATTTTAAATTAATTAGATTTTATTTTTTAATAATTTTGGCTGTATATTCAAGGTGTTTTGGCCTCCTAATTTAATTAAGTAAATAAAACTAAATCATTCCCTATTTAAATATGGAATATGCCAGTACTAGTTTCCATTCTTGAATGCTACATTCAATCCTTTTTAGTACTTGATAAGTTCTCTTACTATCAAATACACTGCAACCCAAGGCAATTTCAAATTTGGAATATCCCACTTCCCATCTCTCTCACTCACATACACAAGTATATCTGTGTCTCTCTCTAATCTAATGTATTAACTCACCATTGGTAGTCAGGAAGTGAGAAATCAATACCAATTATACATGAGTCATATTAGCTATGGTTTTATGGAATGAACAATGCTTTATCTCTTATGATTGCCTAGTAAAGTTCCTTTGGATTCCAAAAAAAATTATGTACATGAGAATAAATGGGTATTAAAGGTCTAAAAAAATATAAAAGAAAAAAAAATTGATATATTTAGGTCTCTCATATGTGAGATTCCGCCTGGGTACCACTGCAATGTCTATTTCTACCGCTAAGCAACAGTGTTTAGTCACTTTTGTTTGAAGAACATTGTAGCCAGTGTAACTACTAGACAAATAAAACATAACATCACATGTCTCAGGATGGCCTGCACAGTGGAATACCAAACAATACTTTGTAATTCAAGGTGTTTGTGTTTCTACTGTTTATGGATCGTATCGCTCACCATCAGGCGAACGGCAAGCTCGTCTCATCATTCAAAGCAATAAAAAAATGCTTTTTGTGTAATACTTGGGTCTAGAGATTGAACAACAAAGTTAAGTTTGTGAAGTTTTAACTTATATATTTAGATACCTTACAGTATTGAACCCTCGGTGCAAGTCCAACTCATACTTATCCAGTTTTAATTCCAACAGTTTGCCTTTATAAAATACCTTTTTCTTGATTAACCTGTATGTAAAGATAACATACCCAAGTACTTTACGATTATAATATTTTAAATTTTCAGACTGTGGGTGCAGCGTTTTGTGCAAAAATAATGCATTCAAGTGATAAAGACTTCAAAGTCGGAATTTGGGATACAGCTGGCAGTGAAAGGTATGACTGGATGTCCCATCATGACAATTACTCAGTAATCAGGCAGCTGGTGGTGTGGTGTCCCTTGCATCAGCACGTAAAGCCATTTTCCACCTGATCTCTCTGCGTTCATGTCGTTGTCTGACGGGACTATGAGAAGGAACACAGGAAGGAACGAGTGCTTGTATATTGCACACACTTGTGCACTATAATATCTCCTGTCTGATCTCCGTTGAGATTAGCCGACATAGCCGAAATTCGGCTAGAAGGGATTCATTTATTTATTTTGATTCCGAACAAACCAATCACAATAACTCATTTGTAGCCAAAAAATCCTCTGATAGGTCTATTTTCTAAACTCAAATAGCGAATGCGTTCTTTTATTAAAAATGGCGGTTAACGAAATATCTAGATTACTAATAATAATAAATAATAATATCAGCCCTGTATTATATTATACTGTCACGGGCCTCCTCTACTACTGAGAGGAATTAGGCCTTAGTCCACCACGCTGTAGTGTGGATTGGTAGACTTCACACAAAAGTCAGAGGTGTGTTTGGGATTTGAACCTGCGGACATTCGTCTCTGCAGTCCGTTCCACAACCAACTAGGCTATCGCCGCTTTTACTCACAGGATATAAAAATGTATTGCAGGTACGAAGCAATGACACGCATCTATTATAGAGGTGCTCATGCCGCTATAATCTGCTATGAACCTTCTAGCATAGAATCTTGGACGCGGCTGAGACATTGGCTGCACGAATTACGGACCGTAGAGGAGGTAAGATGTTTTTATTTGGATACAGACCCCGCACCAACTCGGGGGAAAACAGATAGTGGGATACAAGATAGGTTAAGCCATTGCAGGGCCCTGGAGGAAATAAGGGATAGTGATAGTGTGAAAGGAACAGAAGGAAGGAAAGAGAACTCTCTTAGGATACGTCGAAGGGAGAAGGAAGGGAAATGTTCGCGAATCCCTCATAGGCCTCAATGTGTTACAACCTTCGTCTTCATGTACACTTTCCATCAGGTGAGATGGAAGGCAAATGCTTATTCCATTGCAATTATACAAAAAAAAAAAAAACAAAAAACCATGAGGTATATCTGAACGGTGCCTAGACCCAGGACAAATGTCCCTCCAGACGGATGTGCATGAGTTGTAGAGACAGAGCGCACAAGAATTACCTCGGAGGGGAAGAAGTAAGATGTTAGCAGTAGCGGCCTTAGCCTACGCGAGGCTTCAGGCAAGAAAAACGACGCGAGGCAAAAAAACCCTAGTTGTGGGTAAAAATAAATTAATAAATATCAGCCCTGTATTAACTCTCCCACTGCTGAAGGCCTCCTCTACTACTGACGGATTAGGCCTTAGTCCACCACGCCAGTGCAGGTGGATTTGACATACCCTCATAATTCTTATAGAGAGCTTCTCAGGTAAGTTCAGAAGGCCTTATTCCGTCTACGGAGGTATATCCGTCTTTTTGCAATCACGGGCGGTCTAATCGAAGGATAGTTTTGATAGCCATGTAGATTTAAGTGCTGAAAAATGCCCTATTTATAATATCAGCTCTGTATTATATACTGTCCCACTGTTGGGCACGGGCATCCTCTACTGAGTGGGATTAGGCCTTAGTCCACCACGCTGGCCTAGTGCGGATTGGTAGACTTCACACACCTTCGAAAATTCCTATAGAGAATTTCTCAGGTATGCAGGTTTCCTCACGATGTTTTCCTTCGCCAGCGTGGTGGACTAAGGCCTATTCCCTCTCAGTAGTAAAGGAGGCCCGTGCCCTACAGTGGGACAGTATAAAATACAGGGCTGATATTATTATATTATTATTATTGTATATAAACCTAGTTTAAATAATTTTCAGGACTGTAAAGTATACCTCTGCGGTACAAAGAAGGACCTTTTGGACGGTGGCTATGTTTCAAGACACGTTCCCGAGGACATAGTGTGCACATACTCCAGGGATCTGAACGGACATTTCCTGACTTCCAGCAAGACCGGAGAGAATGTTGGTGAGGCTTTTTGAAACTAATAATTAAGTTATACTTACTTTTGCTCGTGGCTTCGGCCCTGTGAAGGAATTTTGCGGGATAAAAGTCCCGCTATATGATAGCCTATAACCTTCCCAGGGTCTTAAACTTTGTCCATACCAAATTTTATAGAAATCCGTTCAGTAGATTTTGAGAAAATCGATAACAGAAAAGGGAATTTGTTTTATAATATGTATAAAAGTAGTAGCATTAATTGTATCAACAATGTTTGTAATCTAGATACATCAACTCAGAAGTCTAGATTTATTAGTAAAAATAAATAAATATAATTTTTTACATAACAAGCTTTTATTAAAATTCTCTGAAGAGGTTAATAATCCTTCAAATTGAATAAATCTTTGTTTTATACTATGTAGTGGGCTTGACGCAAGATTTCTATTGTCAAGATTGAGTCTATACCAAAAAAAAATATCTAATAAATATGCGTGTGTAACACCACTGCCCACCCCTGGAAAGGTGAAGCGTGATGTGTGTAAATATAGTTTATTAATTGCAGATGAACTCTTCCAAAAAATAGTGGACGACTGTGCTGCAGATATGAAGTTAATGAAGCAAGTGGAGGAACAAAAACTACAATTGCAGAAAGAAGAGGCGGCTAAAGCTAAAAATAAGGAGTATTGCTCTTGCTGAGACTGGCGGCTTTGCAGGCCGGCATAATTATAGCTACTGGCGAGAATGTGCAGTGGCGTGGACGTTAAGGGAAATAGGGGACCGTGCCCAATCCCAATTCGAGTTGTAAATTATGTATGAGAAAAAATATGGTAGCTAAGGGGGCTCCCATAAGGGGTGGGAGTTGGTGGATGCCCACTAAAATATCTTAAGGCGTATGAATTATTTATTTTGATCAGAGAAATAAATAACTTCTCCATTTTGTGGAAAGTGTGTGGTCTAATTGCGCTTCTGCCCACCCTTTCGGGGATAAGGCGTCAATGTGTGTACACAGGCCATGTCTTGTATTAATAAAAGGATTTTTTGTAGTTTTGTAGTAATAGCGTTATTTGATTGTTTGATTTTTATGCATTTATTAATATGTAACAGCAATTAGTACAAAAAAGAAATCCTGTGAAAACAGCATTAAAATTCGATAAGAAATAAGGCAGTAATTCAAATGTCAAATATTGCTACGTGCAGAAGTGTGTGAAGTGGGGAAATATCGCTCTCTTTCTTTCGCACGTATCATAATGCCCGCTGACGTCACATGCAAGTATTCCGTCTCTTTTCTGTTCTTTGACAGTCAGTCGTACTACCAAATTTCAATGGCTTGTAACTTGTGGATTTTTCATCAGATTTCTTCTGTTTTAAAATACGACGTACATGTTTTGTAAAAGTTATAAAAGAATAAGTCAATTACTCTATTTTAATTGACTATTGGAGACGAAGCCACGTGCAAATACTTGTTTTATAAGAGCAGCTGAAATGTGTGGATAATAATAATAAAAGAATTTGCAAATCTTCATCCCCACTTATTAACCAAAGACTTAGTTTTACGCGGTATTAAATTATTTTTATCAAAATATTAATATTTTATTTTTATTACATCAAAACATCAGGGGGTTATGACCCCCAATGGGTAACCTTAATAATAATATCAGCCCTGTATTATATACTTGCCCACTGCTGCACGGGCCTCCTCTACTACTGAGAGGGATTAGGCCTTAGTCCACCACGCTGTAGTGCGGATTGGTAGACTTCACACACCTTTGAAATTCCTATAGAGATGTGCAGGTTTCCTCACGATGTTTTCCTTCACAGTTAAAGCGAACGATAAATTCACAAAGAATACACACATGATTTTAGAAAAGTCAGAGGTGTGTGCCCTCGGGATTTGAACCTGCAGAGATTCGTCTCGGCAGTCCGTACCACAACCAACTAGGCTATTGCCGCTTGGTATGGGTAACCTTGGATCCGATGAAATACGAGTTGAAAGTTGATTTACTATAACAATGGTCTATGTTGTACTTATCACAAATTGAATTATACAGGGTCATTTTGACATTGCGTTACTAAATGATACCACATACTCGTCTTCACCTTTGCTGACATTGTGCTAAAAGTTATGTGTTATTAATTAAGGAATATTTTCACCAAAAATCCTGGTTTTAGTTTTTTGATTTTTTTTATTTTGTAGTTTAGTGTGAATATGGCGTGTGAGTGTATTTCTGACTGAAAGTATGATGTTGCTGCGACGAATGTTCTAGAGTAGTAGTAATGGCATTAGGGCGCGTAAAATTAAAATTACTTTTTATTAATACCTATTTATTTTGGTTCGAAACCTATATTTTATTTTACATCTACGGCTCAAGTAACTTATTGTAGTGTTATTTCCGAGTAGATAAGTATGTGGTTCCATTTACTAACGCGATGTCAAAATGATCCTGCATAGTACACGATTTCATAGATTTTTTGTAAAAAAATTCAATTATCCCAAAAGATAAATAAATTATTGTTTTTCCTAATTCTTATCAACATTAAAATTTGAAATATTTTTTTCCAAAATTAATTAAAATATAATAAGCCAACGAATTTTAATTGCTTTAAATGAATAGTTGAGCTTGCCGTTCGCCTGATGGTAAGCGATACGATCCATAAACAGTAGAAACACCAACACCTTGTATTAACAAGTATTGTTTGGTATTCCACTGCGCTCGTCCTGAGACATGAGACGTTAAGATGTCCAGTAGTTACACTGGGTACAATGTTCAAACCGGAACACCAGTGACTACACACTGCTGCTTGGAATTTTAGAATATTGCATGAATTATTGCAGCTAAGAGTAACTAATACACGCAGCTATTTAAGTTTTGTCAGTATCAGCCCGGAGTCTGGAATTTGTGCTCGATATGGCGATAGGCTCGCCCGCTATCACATCATGGGACGGAACACACTTTGCGAAGAGTGGGTGCCCTTGTTGCGCCTCTGCATACCCCTTCAGGGATAAATGTGTGATGTTTGATGTGTGTGTGTGTGTATGTATTGGCTATGAGAGCTAAGGCACATTACATTAGCTTTCGGTATGCAGCGAAAAAAACAGTCTTATTAAATAATAATAATAATAATAATAATATCAGCCCTGTATTATATACTGTCCCACTGCTGAGCACGGGCCTCCTCTACTACTGAGAGGGATTAGGCCTTAGTCCACCACGCTGGCCTAGTGCGGATTGGTAGACTTCACACACCTTCGAAATTCCTATAGAGAACTTCTCAGATATGCAGGTTTCCTCACGATGTTTTCCTTCACCGTTAAAGCGAACGATAAATTCACCAAGAATACACACATGATTTTTTTTTAGAAAAGTCAGAGGTGTGTGCCCTTGGGATTTGAACCTGTGGACATTCGTCTCGGCAGTCCGTTCCACACCCAACTAGGCTATCGCCGCTTCTTTTTATAAATAAATATTGCCGCCTTATTTGTTTGTGGACGGATTTTTCAATTGTCACATTGTTTATTCTACTTCCTATCAGTAGAAAAACTAATTTGACAATATGTTTTCTATATAAGCTGTGCCCGCGGATTGTCCGCGTTGAAATCAGTATCTCACAAATTTATTCCCGCGCAAATCCCGACCCATGAGATTTTTTATAACCACGCGAGCTCTTCAACAGTAATCGTTATATTTCAGTCAATTTACATAAAAACCGTAATGTATTAACCTAAACTTCCAAGAGTTGCACTATCTTTTAGTAAAAACCGTACAAAAATCCGTTCAGTAGATTTTGAGAAAATCGATCACACACAGACAGATTTTGGGGACTTTTATATGTATAGATTTGAATAAGTCATTTAAATGTGATAATAATAAAATCAGTCCATATTTAATTACTTATGCCCGTATTTAAAAACGTTATTTATCTAAGGACGGAGCATTGCTGTGATAACGAGTCTGTTTCTCAGCTTTGTTTATCTGACAGCCAACTAGATTCAAGTTGTATCTCAATATTAGCCAATCACAACGGCCCTATGTCTACGCACTGCGAAGGCTGCCATGCCGTCAGCACTGAGAAACAGACTTGTTATCACAATGCTCCGTCCTTAGATAAATAACGTCTATGAAAAGGAGGTTACTTTTTAATAGTTTTTTAATAGTTTCTATGCGTTATTTTAGCGTCAAATTGTTGACTTGAATAGTGAATATGTGTTTGACTTATGATAAGTTTTATTGTAAATACGTCACAAAAATAAATGCTTTGTATTTTGTGGAATTTTTTATTTTATTACACATCTGTGCGGTGTCTAATGTTTCACTGTGGTGGATATACCTGTAGTGTTTGTAACCAAGCAGAAATATTACAGCGTCATGCGCTACATTTATTACAGATAAGCAGAAACGGCCTTAGTATGTGCAATACACAAGCACTCTGTTCCTTCTCATAGTCCGGTGAGACATGACCGGAGAGAGATCAGCAGGAGATATTATAGTGCACGAGTGTGCAATACACAAGCAGTCTGTTCCTTCTCATAGTCCGGTGAGACGACATGACCGGAGAGAGATCAGCAGGAGATATTAAAGTGCACGAGTGTGCAATACACAAGCAGTCTGTTCCTTCTCATAGTCCGGTGAGACGACATGACCGGAGAGAGATCAGCAGGAGATATTAAAGTGCACGAGTGTGCAATACACAAGCAGTCTGTTCCTTCTCATAGTCCGATGTGACGACATAACCGGAGAGAGATCAGCAGGAGATATTATAGTGCACGAGTGTGCAATACACAAGCACGCTGTTCCTTCTCATAGTCCGGTGAGACGACAGGACTGAGAGAGATCAGCAGGAGATATTATAGTGCACGAGTGTGCAATACACAAGCACTCTGTTCCTTCTCATAGTCCGGTGAGACATGACCGGAGAGAGATCAGCAGAAGATATTATAGTGCACGAGTGTGTGCAGTACACAAGCACTCTGTTCCTTCTCATAGTCCGGTGAGACATGACCGGAGAGAGATCAGCAGAAGATATTATAGTGCACGAGTGTGTGCAGTACACAAGCACTCTGTTCCTTCTCATAGTCCGGTGAGACATGACCGGAGAGAGATCAGCAGAAGATATTATAGTGCACGAGTGTGTGCAGTACACAAGCACTCTGTTCCTTCTCATAGTCCGGTGAGACGACATGACCGGAGAGAGATCAGCAGGAGATATTATAGTGCACGAGTGTGCAATACACAAGCACTCTGTTCCTTCTCATAGTCCGGTGAGACATGACCGGAGAGAGATCAGCAGAAGATATTATAGTGCACGAGTGTGTGCAGTACACAAGCACTCTGTTCCTTCTCATAGTCCGGTGAGACATGACCGGAGAGAGATCAGCAGAAGATATTATAGTGCACGAGTGTGTGCAGTACACAAGCACTCTGTTCCTTCTCATAGTCCGGTGAGACATGACCGGAGAGAGATCAGCAGAAGATATTATAGTGCACGAGTGTGTGCAGTACACAAGCACTCTGTTCCTTCTCATAGTCCGGTGAGACATGACCGGAGAGAGATCAGCAGAAGATATTATAGTGCACGAGTGTGTGCAGTACACAAGCACTCTGTTCCTTCTCATAGTCCGGTGAGACATGACCGGAGAGAGATCAGCAGAAGATATTATAGTGCACGAGTGTGTGCAGTACACAAGCACTCTGTTCCTTCTCATAGTCCGGTGAGACATGACCGGAGAGAGATCAGCAGAAGATATTATAGTGCACGAGTGTGTGCAGTACACAAGCACTCTGTTCCTTCTCATAGTCCGGTGAGACATGACCGGAGAGAGATCAGCAGAAGATATTATAGTGCACGAGTGTGTGCAGTACACAAGCACTCTGTTCCTTCTCATAGTCCGGTGAGACATGACCGGAGAGAGATCAGCAGAAGATATTATAGTGCACGAGTGTGTGCAGTACACAAGCACTCTGTTCCTTCTCATAGTCCGGTGAGACATGACCGGAGAGAGATCAGCAGAAGATATTATAGTGCACGAGTGTGTGCAGTACACAAGCACTCTGTTCCTTCTCATAGTCCGGTGAGACATGACCGGAGAGAGATCAGCAGGAGATATTATAGTGCACGAGTGTGTGCAGTACACAAGCACTCTGTTCCTTCTCATAGTCCGGTGAGACATGACCGGAGAGAGATCAGCAGAAGATATTATAGTGCACGAGTGTGTGCAGTACACAAGCACTCTGTTCCTTCTCATAGTCCGGTGAGACATGACCGGAGAGAGATCAGCAGAAGATATTATAGTGCACGAGTGTGCAATACACAAGCACGCTGTTCCTTCTCATAGTCCGGTGAGACGACAGGACTGAGAGAGATCAGCAGGAGATATTATAGTGCACGAGTGTGTGCAGTACACAAGCACTCTGTTCCTTCTCATAGTCCGGTGAGACATGACCGGAGAGAGATCAGCAGAAGATATTATAGTGCACGAGTGTGCAATACACAAGCACGCTGTTCCTTCTCATAGTCCGGTGAGACGACAGGACTGAGAGAGATCAGCAGGAGATATTATAGTGCACGAGTGTGCAATACACAAGCACTCTGTTCCTTCTCATAGTCCGGTGAGACATGACCGGAGAGAGATCAGCAGAAGATATTATAGTGCACGAGTGTGTGCAATACACAAGCACTCTCTATTCCTTCTCATAGTCCGGTGAGACGACATGACCGGAGAGAGATCAGCAGGAGATATTATAGTGCACGAGTGTGCAATACACAAGCACTCTGTTCCTTCTCATAGTCCGGTGAGACATGACCGGAGAGAGATCAGCAGAAGATATTATAGTGCACGAGTGTGCAATACACAAGCACGCTGTTCCTTCTCATAGTCCGGTGAGACGACAGGACTGAGAGAGATCAGCAGGAGATATTATAGTGCACGAGTGTGCAATACACAAGCACTCTGTTCCTTCTCATAGTCCGGTGAGACATGACCGGAGAGAGATCAGCAGAAGATATTATAGTGCACGAGTGTGTGCAATACACAAGCACTCTCTATTCCTTCTCATAGTCCGGTGAGACGACATGACCGGAGAGAGATCAGCAGGAGATATTATAGTGCACGAGTGTGCAATACACAAGCACTCTGTTCCTTCTCATAGTCCGGTGAGACATGACCGGAGAGAGATCAGCAGAAGATATTATAGTGCACGAGTGTGCAATACACAAGCACGCTGTTCCTTCTCATAGTCCGGTGAGACGACAGGACTGAGAGAGATCAGCAGGAGATATTATAGTGCACGAGTGTGCAATACACAAGCACTCTGTTCCTTCTCATAGTCCGGTGAGACATGACCGGAGAGAGATCAGCAGAAGATATTATAGTGCACGAGTGTGTGCAGTACACAAGCACTCTGTTCCTTCTCATAGTCCGGTGAGACATGACCGGAGAGAGATCAGCAGAAGATATTATAGTGCACGAGTGTGTGCAGTACACAAGCACTCTGTTCCTTCTCATAGTCCGGTGAGACATGACCGGAGAGATCAGACCAACGTGTTTACGTGTCGAAGCACGGGGTATAACACCATCTCCCTGACTCCTACGACGTAATTTTTAAGATGGACAAACGCAGTATATATTATATTTGGCCCGATCCCGGAATTATACCTCAGCGCAGTTTATGCATCTTTACTGTTAAACAAGGCGATGTGATTAAATTTCCATTAAGCTACATTCGCCTTGAACACCCCTAATTTATAAAAATATATTACATCCCTTAGTGATATGCGGCGGTTCTGTACGGAAATACACGAAACAATCATTCTCAACGGGGCAGGCAGGGGTGCAACCAAAGGCCCTCTCTTTGCTATGAGTTTCGTCCCATGCGTTAGTGGGAGCTTACCACCACACTGGACACAAATTCCATACTCCAGGCTATTAAACTAGAGTCCATAATCACTGCTCGACCCGGGATTTGAACTTGAGACCTCAGTAGTAAACAGTAACTACACGGGGTTAGTAAAGAGCAAGTTTGAAAAATAAAACACATTTTCATCTCATAATATATTGTATAAAAGTAGGTTAAATATTACAGATCTTAGTGTGTGTGTGTATATACAGACTTCATTCTTAAATATAAAACTAAATGAGATTGTATATTTCAAATCTTTTTTTAATGACACATTTCTCCACTAAAATTGCCATGTCTTATTATAATGCCCAGTAAAGTCCTTTAAACTATACAATATAGCTTAATGGTAGGAATAGACCTCATCTCGCCAGATTAAGTATAAGCAGATGTTTATTTTGTTAATTGTTTATTGTTTTTTTGTAGAGTCGATTCCGTAGTATAATTTCAATTAGGGCATAGGTTTAAGGAATACAATCTAGTCTTAATGTAATTTAGTGCTTAAGATTTCTTTATAATGATTGTGTTCTGTGTTATGCCTTTTGTTTAATAATAAAAAAAAAAAAATAAGATTCAGTATTACTCCAGTGTTGCTAATGTAGACTGTCATCGATATATATGTACTACGTACTAGATTTGGCGTTCCGAAAATAAACTGTGTTCAACCGAATTGAACTGCAATCCATTCAAACTGATTAGTATGGTCAATATTGACAGCTTGTTGTGTACGGAGTGACGCTCATGATATAAGAACTCGAGTCTAGTGTAAAATATTAGTGAAATAAGTAAAATTATTTGTTCAAATAAATAAATATGTTATAACAGTGACGTTTTGCCATTTTAGTTCAGATTTTAAACAAATTATTAAGGACGTTCGTCTCTATAGAATATACGTCAATGATTTTACACTATTATGATAATAAATGTATCCACTCATATCTGACCCGCAGGCTGACTTGGATGCAAAATTAGTGACCACTTCCAATATAGGACAGCCTTGCTATATACTACGCAAATTTCAAATTACCCGTCTTACTCTACATGAGTGTTTCCCAACGTGGGGCCCACGTCCCACAGGGGGGCAATTTGATAGTTAAGAGGGACAATTTAAACAGAATTTTCAGTTTTCCATGAAGTTTTGTTAACAATTTCATAGTGATTTCTTCCTTAACCCGTCATGACTTGTCAAAATTTTATTTTCAAATATGTACAGGTAGCTGAATGTTTGCCGCCAAACATTGACAGCTACGCGTGTGACGGAAAAATAACCTTATTATGTAGTATATAAGGTTATAATCCCGTGACACACGCAAATGTCATGTAGCTGTCTTGGCTCGCCGGCGAGCCACGAGAGACCAAGAGTTAAACTAATTTACATTTCTTTAGGAAACAAAAGAATTTTTAAAGGTTAAAAATTATGGTGGGTTTAAAAAAGGTTGGGAAACACTGCTCTACATTGCTTCTAAACCTCTGCTTATGCTTGGTGGTAAAATAGACACATCTCACACGAGATTCTGCATCACGCCAGCGTGCTGCACATGAACTGACTGCACTATGTTCTGCATGAGGTTGTTGGCTATGTTCTGCTGGAAGTACTGCACGTTTGCCAACTCGAGGCGCACTGGGTATTCCTCCTTCTTCACTGGAGGGGGGCGGGCTTGTTGCTGTAAATTATATATAATAATAATAATATCAGCCCTGTATTATACTGTCCCACTGTTGGGCACGTGCCTCCTCTACTACTGAGGTTAGGCCTTAGTCCACCACGCTGTAGTGCGGGTAGACTTCAAACACCCTCGAAATTCCTATAGAGAACTTCTCAGATGTGCAGGTTTCCTCACGATGTTTTCCTTCACCGTTAAAGCGAACGATAAATTCACAAAGAATACACACATAATTTTTTAGAAATGTCAGAGGTGTGTTTGGGATTTGAACCTGCGGACATTCGTCTTGGCTGTCCGTTCCACAACCAACTAGGCTATCGCCGCTGTAAATATTAAATTATGAAAATTTATGATTTTACGTCTATTTGTCGTTGGGTCATATCGCTTATCATCAGGTGAAAAAGCATGCTTGTTTCGTGTTTTCCGAACTGGTAGTTAATATTGTATAATCTAAATAATGTATAACATTTTACATGTTCAATTAAATCACTTCATTTTATGCATAGCAATAAAAAAAATTAATAAGTTTTGTTGTTGAAATGAAACTATACATCGGTTTTTTAAATTATTTCCTTCCGACGTTTTCGATCAGACCGCACCTTGATCATGAAGTCTACAGTCTTTAAAACGTCGGGTCAAAAATTCCATACTCCAACAGCAAAAAAAACAATATAATTTTCCCAACCCGGCATTCGAACTAGAGACTTTAACGCGGTCCTACGCAATTACTCCACCGAGGCAGTAAATACAATCATAGTACAAATTTCATCATATCCGCATATCTCCGCATTCGCATCCGCCCACATCCGCATTCCTCCGCATTCGCATCCGCTCACCTTCCGCTTGCCGCTGTCGTGCATGATCTTGACGTGTTTGTATATCGACGTCTGCCAGGTGAAAGTCGCCGGACACAGCTTGCACTTAAAGCTCTTAGTTGTGGATCGTTTTGTGTGCATCGCCCATACGTGGCCCTTGAGGCGTTTCACCGTCTGTAAGTAAATGCGAAAGTTTGATAAACATTATACAGGGTCATTTTGACATTGCGTTACTTACTGAAACCACATACTTGTGTTCACCTTTGCTGACATTGTGCCAACAATCATCCATTTATAACGAATATTTTCACCAAAAATTTTGGCTTTAGTTTTCTGATTTTTATATCATTTTGTAGTTTAATGAGAATATGGCGGGTGCGTGGGTGTATTTCTGAGTGAAAGTATGATTTCGCTGTGATAAATTCGCTTAGAGTAGTAGTAGTGGCACTATGCCGCGTAAAATTAAAATAACTTTTTATAATATTATTTTTTTCGAAACTTACACTTTTTTATTTTACATCTACGGCTCAAGTAATTTATTGTAAAGTGTTATTTGCAAATAGGTATGTGGTTTCATTAAGAAACGCAATGTCAAAATGACCCTGTATACATGTGGGAAACGGAACGTGATTTGCGGAAGTGAGAAGGTTGTATTGAAAAGAGGGAGAAAGGCAATAGGGAGACAAGATGGCGTGTGCGTAGTCAAGGGAATGAGACGTTATTTGTATAAAGACGTAGTTTAATATAATTTTGGATTTAATTAAACTGATTAATAAGAAGACGGTGTTTCTGTCTCGGCATTTTATCCCACATACACATAGATACATATGGGAATGATAATATCGACGAATGAAAAGCTAATTGACTTAAGCGACATTTTTTGTGACAAAAGTTTCATAAATATTTAAAAGTAGCACTTTTTCTATGTGTTTTTTAATTAGATAAATTTTTCGAAAAAAATATCGTTTAAATCACTCTGTCAACCGTCGATATATATTCCCCCCTCCCGCTTTTTCCACTGGAATTCAAAGAGATTCCTCTTCTGCCCGAATTTCGGCAATGGCGGCCAATCTCAACGGATATCAGACAGGAGATACTATAGTGCACGAGTGTGTGCAATACACAAGCACTCTCTGTTCCTTCTCATAGTCCGGTCAGACGACATGACCGAGAGATCAGCAGGACTAACGGCTTTACGTGCCGAGGCATAGGGGTATCACACCGCCTACTTTCTTACATCGAACCGTAACAGTAATTTTTAAGACGTTAAAACCCAATCACAGCCATTTTGGCCCGTCTCGGTATTCGAACCCAGGACCTCAACGCCGTAGTCGTACCACGTATGAATTACATCTACGCACGCAGCGATATGGCCGGTGACATTCGGTGAAGTCACAGTTTGCTATTACTGCTCTTGGCATCTACCCTTTCCGCCAAAAATCAAAGCTTTGCAACTTACTTATTATTACGTGCATTTTTTCCATTACATTTTAAATGATACAAATTTATAAGAAAGTAGCTTTTGCTCGCGGCTTCGCCCGCGTAATGAAGTTTTCCGAAATCCTGCTATATATTTTCCCGACATAGTAAGTCGTCTATAACCTTCCCAGGGTCTTAAACAACCTCCATACCAAATTTCATAAAAATTCGTTTAATAAATTTTGAGAAAATCGATGACATACAGACTGACAGAAAAGGACACTTTGTTTTATATGTATAGATGTATTATAAAAAGTAGTATATACAGTATTTTATTTACCTTATATGATTTGCCGCAGATCTCGCAGAGGTGTTCGCCTTCCTGCTCCCTCTTCTTTCCCTCGTGTATGTTGTTCACATGCGCCACCATTATCTTGGCCGTTTTGAAAGGCTGCGAAAGAAAACGTAATTCTCTAACCGTTATTTTCCATCATCATCAGCCACAGGATGTCCACTGCTGAACATGGCCCAAAGATTTAAAATAAATAATAATATCAGCCCTGTATTATATACTGTTCGACTGCACGGGCCTCCTCTACTGAAAGGGAATAGGCCTTAGTTCACCACGCTATAGTGCAGATTGGTAGACTTCACACACCCTCAAAAGTCTTAAGCCAACCCACCCCAAAGATCTATATCGACCTATTGTAAGCCCGCATCCAGCGACCTCCTGCTACTTTTATGAGGTTATCTGTCCTCGTGGGTGGACGTCTGCTGCGCTTGCCAGTTCGTGGTCTCCACTACAGAACCTTCGTGCCCCATCGGCCATCAGTTCTGCGAGCTATATGCTCATACCACTTCAGCTTGCTTATCCGATAGGCTTTCGTTCTTTTACATTTTCAGTAAATGATCCCATTTGCTTTTTTCAATCTTTCTCAAATATGGACCAATCAAAACAAAGATTTTATTGACATTACAAATGAGTTATTTTGATTGGTTCGTTCGGATCGGATAGAAGATTGATATTGGGATCGTTTACTGAGAAGATTTGTAAGTCACTACATTATTTTCCATTATTTCCTTGCTACGTGTGGATTATGAATTATTAGCTTTTGCTCGCGGCTTTGCAAGCGTCAAAGATTTCCGGGATAAAGTCCTGCATGTTTTCCCGGAATAGAAAGCCTATAACCTTCCCAGGGTGTTAAACTATCTTCATACCAAATTTCATAAAAATCCGTATAGTAGATTTTGAGAAAATCAATAACATACAGACACGCATAGATTATTTATGGTATTATAGTAGTTTTTGAAGGCAGTTTCAATTTTTGTTATTCAATTTGAACATCCAACATACATATAAATGTGCATCGTAGTACTGTACCTTGAAACACACGCTGCACTGGTATTTTATCCGCTTCAAATGGTCCCAGTCTATGTGGTCCACCATACACCACTTGGTGGGGAACTTCTTACCGCAGTAGTTACACTCGTGGCTGAAACAAATCCGCATTCGCATCCGCTCCTCATGTATAACAAAAAAAAAAATATGACACTTTATATGACCCAAAAAACCCGACTCGTTTAGTCGATGTCGTTTGATTTTGAAATTTCTGTTGTAAGTAATTGGTATATGTGTTCTGAGTTATTTATAAAATTAAGTATATAGATTGATTGACACGAGTGTTTATTTCAGAGTAAAAATGTAACTAGACAAACAACAAAACAATAACATTCAAATATTTACAAAAATAGAAACACGTTAGAAACATTGGTCACAACAAATGTTACATTCTACAACAATTTCTGACTGACAGAGACTGCGTCCGAAACGTGTTAGTCTTAATCAATCACAAACAAACGACGCGGAGTCATTTGTTTTCTGCCACATCCTACACTAACTTTCCGCATTCGCATCCGACCGTTCGCTTCGGCGGAAAATATTTTTTTTTATTAGGAATTGATTGTTTGTTTCGTCAAGTAAGATTTCCGTTTGTTCAAAAATCTACCTCCCTTCCCTTCCTAATAGATATCGACGGATGAAAGGCTAATTGACTTAATCGATTTTTTTTTCGAAATATTTTAACTACCTTAAAAAAACATAGAAACACGTGCTGGTTTTAAATATGTATGAAAATTAGTGTCGCAAATAAATGTCGCTTAAGTCAATTAGCCTTTCAACCGCCGATATTTTTTAAAGGTGGTAGTGTATCCATTATTCCTGCAGGGGTAGGCAGAGGCGCAATTAGCACTGCTTTCCGCCGAGCGTATACCGGCGCATGATGTGCTAGGACGAGCTTGTATCTGCTACTCACGCATAGCTATCCTCCGCCGCATGCCGCTTGCTGAGCCTCAGATGGTTCGCGTAACAGTCTCGGCTGGCGAACGTCTTGCCGCAGTCCTTGCACTCGTGCAGCGCCCCGGCTTCCCTTTCCCTGTGGTTCCTCGCGTGTCTCGCCAAGTTCCGCTTCCACTGGAAAAGCTTGCCGCACGTCGGACACGGGTACGTGAGGCCGTCATGGATCACCCTGAGATGAAATATGAATGAATTAACAGAGTATTAACGGGGAATACAGATGTAGAAGCCGCTGTAGAGAAACAGATGTTCAATGGAAGGAAAAGATCCAGTCAGGCAGATATAGTGACCGGCCGCGGGTCTTCCGACGGTTCCTATTCTGAGGGATATATATTGCGGAAATTCTGCAATCGCAACTCAGTATCGTCTGTCGCCATCTAGCGTGATTCCTGTGCGATATCAGTACAGTTGTGTCAATATATCGGTCTTCTCGTAGTTACAGTGACGTTGACGAGATGGCGGTATGCACTTATTTTACTGACAGGTTTGAATGTGAGTGCATGATTTACTGGTGGTAGGTCTCCTATATGTGTAGTCTGTCTTAGTGTCACCGCAATGTCTATTTTTGCCGTCAAGCAGTGTATAGTCACCGTTGTTTTCAAAACCGGCTTAGTATTTTCCGATATTACCCTACAAGGTGCGTTCGGCTAATTTCGGACGGTTTATTGATGTGAAATTTTTTTTTCCCATAAAATATTTAAGCGGTACCGGCATTTTATACATGAAATTGGTTATTATTTATGTTATTTTATGTGATAATTTAATCATCTTCCAATTCACTCTGTGTAAGTTTAAAAATAGGTAATAACAGTGGTATATAGGGCGGAGCAAAGAAACAGCGTCGCCTATATAGCTTAAACTAAAAAATAACCATATTTTCTTGGTATTTTTTCGTTATACGATCTTACCCCGTATCCGATCTTACCCGAACGCATCTTATAAACAAACTTTTCCTTATTACTATAGATAAGGTACTTACACATGAGCTCGGTAACTCTTCTTCGAGTGGAACACTTTGTTACACCCCTTGCAAGGTATATGTAACTTCTCTTTAGGCTTATCGTCTTTGTTTTGAGGGAGAATTCTGAAAAAAAAAAAAAAAAGAATTCACTAGACGACTTCGCTGACATGAAATCATGCTAAATTGCAATTAGTCAAGACGCCTTAACACATAAAAGGGGGTCGTTCATTATACATGTGAAGCTCGAAATGGGGTTTAGGAAATAGTCACGAATTTTTTTTTATTTTTTTTTTTTATTTTATTTATACATATATTATAACACCATAACAGTTGAAACTAATGCGATGTTATACAGATTTAATTTTAACAATTTATTTCAATGCAAATATCACAGGGGGGGGTGTGGCTAATGAGATATCACGTGTATTTATTTTCCGTTGATTTCTAAACCAATAATCGGCGTTCCTGACAACCTAAAACAACTTGCAACATGTTAACGTCTGTCTGGACATTTTTATCTTAATGCTTAATTTTCCAAAATTTCATCAGATTGTACGTGTATTTAAACATTATTATCAAAATTTTAATATAGTTTGTACAAAAAAATAAAAAGATATTTTGGGCAGTTTAAAACCTCATCATATACCACTAGGGGGGGGGGGGGGGGTGATTAATGAACGATCCTTAATTACGTTTAACGATTATTTAGAAAATATATTGTCACGTTTAGAAGTTCATTTGTTACGTTTGACCTATTTTTTTTAAAGTTATTTTTTTAATAAAAAAATCTATAAAAACAAATACGTAAACAGCATACATTTAGAAATAAAGCTAGTGAAAGGCTGGTAGGTTAGCTAGGTTAGGGCTCATGTCCTCGCCGGTGAGGATCGCGACGCGTTACCCTTCTATTTCCCCCTACCTGCCAGTCCGAGCTGGTTACTTCGGTTTGTACCTAGTCTTTTGTATAAACTTTATCCCTAATTTAAAATCTCCATAGTTATATAAGTAATTTTAATAGTTGTTTAGAAATAATAATAATTATTCTTATGCTTTGTTTTGACGTATCATAAGTGCAACTTTGTTCGCCTACGTGATAAATAAAGTATTTTATTTTATTTAAATAATTAAATTCAGTCACTACAAAAAAAAACATTTTTTTATATTTTTCTATGTTTCACAGTGTACTTTACTATCGGTGTGATGTCATCACAGCGAGGTGCACAATGTGACCGTCTCATACTTAACTAACATTGTACCAAAAAATCATCTACGAACAAATGTTTTCACCAAGAAGGACCAAGCTCCTTAAATAAAGATTAAAAAAAATATTTTCACCCTGCTTTTCTCGCATTACTCACTTCAAATGATATTTGAGAGTCATCTTATTGGCGAACACCTTGCCACAGCAGTCGCATTGAGGTTTCTCTTGATGGCAAACGCCTTTGTGGTACGTCAGCTTAGACTTCGTGCTGAAACAATACGAAATATTAAACGTTAGTAGGTTGCCATCAGATTATAATGATTTCTTATGTTTACGCGAATGTTAGACATTAAAATTAAACTACTTATCGGATTTTATCGCGGTTTCACAAGTGGGATGTCTTATTGATTGAATATGAAAGTAAAATTTGAATAAATGAGAATTCATATCATTTCAGCCGGGAATCGTCCACTGCTGGACATAGGCCTCCCCCATTGAGCGCCACAGGGACCGGATTTGGGCCGCCCTCATCCATCGGACTCCGGCGACCCTCACCAAGTCGTCGGTCCATCTCGTGGGGTGCCTACGCTGCGTATTCCTTTTCGTGGTCGCCACTCCAGAACATTCCATATACTGTGTGAGTTTTTGTTTTGGTTTAAGCATGGCAGCTTCAGTGAACACGGAAGCAATCCCACCTGAACTCTCCCCCGCAGGTGCTGCACTTGTACTCGTCGGCGTCGCGCCGGTGCGAGCTCACGTGCTTCAGCATCAGCCGCTTCAGGGACGTCTTCGCGCCGCACTACAACATACAGTTTCACATTTAATACAGAAAATTAAAAAAAAAAAAAAAACAAAAAAATACACCAAAAAGAAAAAATACATAATAAAGAAAAAAATACATAAAAAGAAAAACATACATAAAAAGAAAAAAAAGTAAAAAATATAAACGATAAGGAAATAAACACACGCTAAACATATTTTGTTATATCACATTAATATCATAGATGCTACCGTTTATGACAATGTTAAGACGTTGGAAGTAACCGCTGAACGGATTTCGATGCAATTTGACACATGGATAGACCATGTCTCGGACTAACTCATAAGCTATTTCCTATCCCGACAATTTGACCCTTGGGATTTTTCATATAGATGGCGCTGTGGGTCATTACAATGCCTTTTTTACTGAGAAAGGTACTTCACACACATACAGGGCGAGCGGAAGACGTATCAAACAGCGGAACCCGCTCGCCCCCGCTTTCTCATTTATTAGAATCACAATTTGTCAACTTGTAAAATACAAAACTTAATATTGGAACATTTGAAAAAAAAAAAGTCTTCACACAAATGAAGCCTCGAGTAATATTTACATTTGTATTGTTGGTAGGATATATTTTATATCCACCCAGATAGCAACTGTACGTAAGGTGTTAAAACCCGCCATAGTGGCCCACGTGTCGCGCTCCGGGATCAGCCTGTGTATATCCAACAGGCATAATTGTGTCGACTGAGGGGTAATCACTCGTCAGTCGACATTCTATTGAACTACATTTACCATCAGGTGCAGTGAAGTCACTTTGCAGTGTCATTACAACAAAAAATACACTGGATGAAGAACAGTATGACTGTTAGCTGATATTACATGTAATTAACATTAGATATGTGTCGCTACAATAGGGCGTTTGACTGGTGCAACCAAAAAATATAAACCTGCTCCAGGTGAAAGTGGACGACAATATTTATCAAATAGATTCTTTATATACGTCATTAAAGTTTTGAATCTTTAATCTGTATCCCTCGCGGCCTGAAACGACGCGATGCCGGCCGCCATTCCTAGTGACGTCATCTCTCATAAACATTACATCATTCAATACAATAAATATATAGTAGCGACTGCATGACACATAGAACAACAGAAGGCACGCACTCATAACTTTAAAAAAACCGAGGTTACAAAAACCATAGTTTATATTTGACACTTATATTAAAACATTATTTTCACGAATGTTTGTATATGAGCGATGACATCACACAGGGATAACGTCACGCGACTACGCGTTTTAGCGCGAAATTATAAATGACAAAAGAAAATCACGGATATTTAATAAATTGAGCATATTATAACAATAAAAATATAATTCATGCTATAAGTGAACAGTCCTCTATCGTAGTACATACATTTTAAAAAATTGTCAAACACCCTATTAATATATCCCACCATCTTGTCAACATCTCTGAACGATAATCAATTTGGTATTAACATAATAGGGGACCGGACTCATTTCTGTTCTTTATTATTATCAAATATTTACGTTATATAAATTATAACAGAAAGAATTATTTAAATCCGGTAAAAAATCAACAAGTTATAAGTCTTTCAATTTCGGTAGAATGGGTAAGTAACAAGAAACAGAAGAGGCGCAATACCCACGTGTGACGTCATCGGGCATTACGACGCGAGCGCAAGAAAGAGATGAAGCGATATCCCCAATTTGCGCCCACTTCGGCACATAGTAATATTGGAAATATGAATTATTGGCTCATTTCTAACCAATTTTAATGCAGTTTTCGCAGGATAGTTTCTTTTTCGTATTATTAACCATTAATAATAATAATATCAGCCCTGTATTATATACTGTCCCACTGCTGAGCACGGGCCTCCTCTACTACTGAGAGGGATTAGGCCTTAGTCCACCACGCTGTAGTGCGGATTGGTAGACTTCACACACCCTCGAAATTCCTATAGAAAACTTCTCAGGTATGCAGGTTTCCTCACGATGTTTTCCTTCACCGTTAAAGCGAACGATAAATTCACAAAGAATACACACATGATTTTAGAAAAGTCAGAGGTGTGTGCCCTTGGGATTTGAACCTGCGGACATTCGTCTCGGCAGTCCGTTCCACACCCAACTAGGCTATCGCCGCTTATATTAATTATTACATATAGAATAATGTACAAAATCAAACATAGGCCGGTCCCCTATTGTAGGAACAACGCACAACTGTCACTAGATACCGCTACCGCAACTCAGAATCGGTATTCTGAGTTGCGGTAGCAGTTGCTATTCCTTACCATCTGGCACAGTGGGCTCGCTCTGCTATGCCAGTAAAAAAATACAATTTAGACTATTCTATTGAACATTACCAACCTGCTTACACCTATAAGCCGTTAGATGAAGCGATCTATGCACAGACAAATTGTCTTTGGTCAGGAAGTACGCCTTGCAGATGTTACACTGGTGGCACACGTCGCCTTTCTACGGACAAAATGTTAAAATGATTATTAAGTCTTAAAACGGCTTAATAGGGTATTTGACTTATTTTTATTTATAAACTAGCTGACCCGACAGACGTTGTCCCGTCTTAACTATGAATGCACGCGCGCATTCTGTCGATCGCTGACGGTTATTTCAAACAATTGACAGTTATATAAAATGAATATTTTCGTTAAGTTTTCTTAAATTTTCAAATTTTCTGCGCAATTTTTTGAATTTTTTCTTTCACAGGAACTTTCTTCTGACAATAACAAACACAACAAAAAAAATATGTGAAATCGGTCCAGCCGTTCACGCGTGATGGCGTGACCAAGGGAAATAAAAATTCATTTTTATATATATATATATATATAGATCTCATAAAATATGTACGTCGTACGAATTCTAAAACGAGAGTAATAAGTGAAATGTGAAAAATCTGCAAGTTATAAGCCATTGAAATTACCTAGTAGGGGTGAGTGTCAGAAAACAGAAAAGAGACGAAACACTTGCGTGTGACGTCAGCGGGCATTATGATACGTGCGAAAGAAGGAGATGGAGCGATATCCCCACACCACACACTCCTGCACGTAGCAATATTTGAAATTTGAATTACTGCCTCTTTTGTTATAGAATTTTAATGCTGTTTTCACAGAAGTATTTCTTTTTTCTAATAATTGCTGTTCCATAGTGTTGTATGTGTATATTTATATGTTACACAATCAAATAACCCATTACGTCAACTGACGAGGAGTACTCTCGTCAGTCGACAATGTCTGAACCCGTCTCCACTTACACACAGGCGCAACAGGATCACTTTACTCGTAAAAACAAATCTAAAAGTAAGAAATAAAATGTGTTTCTTTATTTTTATCTTTAGTATACGTACATGGTGATATTAACTCCAGCGTCCGCACGTCGGGAAACTTTTAAGAAATATTTCATCTTCCCGGTCCGGGTTCGGGGTTTTAAACATTAACACCCCACTTTTTGCACCGGAGTGAATTATACTCTCCTAGGCGAATTTCAGCATCTTAACGAAGATCGGCTACGCAGGAGACATCATAGTGCACGAGTGTGAGCAATACACAAGCACTCTCTATTCCTCATAGTCCGGTAAGACATGACCGGAGAGAGATCAGACCAACGGCTTTACGTACCGAGGCACGGAGGGATCAATCCACAAACTATCTGACTCCCTGACTGAGTAATTTTGAAAACGAAAAATCCCTATCACAATTTTTGACCCGACCCGGGACTCGAACCCAGGTCCTCAACGCGGTAATCGTACGCAACCGAAACAAAATTGTTCAAACTAAAGTACAAACAACTATAAACTCTTCCAAACTCTACACTCACCACTCTATGCTTCCCGTTGAAATGATCCGCCATTAGCTTCTCAGTATTGAAACCCAGTATACAATCAGTACATTTGTACCGCAAGTTAGTGAAGTCCGCACTCGCCACGTCCGAGGCTCTCACTGCCCACATCTCCTCCTCGCTCATGCTGTATAGCTCCACGAGGTCCTCGGGGAGGTTCTTCAGCTTCCTGCTGGCTTTCAGTTGCAGTTCTTCTGGTTTGTGCTTTAAATATAAGTTATTAATGTGATAGTGTTTTCTTCGGCTGTTATGCCATAGGTAAAAATTTTCTTTGAAAAATATTTTTATATACGCATGGGCTTTGTGTCAGGGGTAGACAGAGACGTGCCTGGCGTGCGGTGGCCCACTTCTGCGAGGTGGTCCTCTCGCAGAAGGAGAGTGCCG
Organism: Manduca sexta; assembly: GCF_014839805.1. Lineage (NCBI taxonomy): Eukaryota > Metazoa > Arthropoda > Insecta > Lepidoptera > Sphingidae > Manduca > Manduca sexta. The sequence continues at coordinate 3,008,663 of NC_051115.1, read as the reverse complement.
AGAGGGATCGGGAGAGAGAGGATCCCTCCCGTCGTCAGAGGAGACGTAGGAGGCGCCGGGTGGACGACTGACCGGCGTCTCCCGCCCTGTGGATTGGGGGCGTTTGGAGAATTTCAACACGGTATGCCCTGCCTGTCGTAAAAGGCGACTAATAGGGGCCACGATGCGGGTCGTCGGCGGGCAGCAGGGGGCTGTCCGCCCTTGTGCATTTTTGTGCGTCTTTGCACAATTTTCGGCTGACCCTCGGGATGGACGGCAGTGTGCAGATGGCCTCATGCTGCCGTAGACGCCGAGGGCGTCCTTCGGGGGCTCCTGAGCCCCCCCCCCCCCCCTCACAGGTGACGGGCCGCACTAGGCGGCACCGCTCAGGGGCGGCTGTGGAAGTAGACTTAGACATTTCCGTCAGGGGAAGCTCGCAGTCGTCCCTAATGCGCCGAAGAGGGCCACCGCGGAGTTTTAGTTGGTATGCCGTGCGTTGTATATAGGTTAGGGACTCGGCCCGGCGGTCGCCTGAAGGTCGACATCAAATCCGGGCGGCGCAATGCCGGGTCGTAAGGCACGGTGACCCCAACATAACCGCTCTGTCGCCCCCCATGAAGGCTGGGCGGTAGTCATAAGACACTTTCTCCGCGAAAACAAAAAAAAACAAAAAGGGTAGACGGAGACGTAACCTGTGTACCCGCATTGTGTATTCCATCCCATGATGTGATAGTTACAATATCTACCTACATTTAACAATTATACAATTTTTTCAATACTTTAGCTGTTGGATCTACGCAGAATGAGCTCACAGTGTCTTGAAGTCTGACATCCGGTCTTTTGGGTTCCAATTTAATTAAATGTCGAACTGGATCCAGACCTATACAAGTTCCCAACCATCTTCCCCATTGACATTAGTTTAATTTTACAAAACTTTATATAAGACCTACCTTCTCCTTCTTCTTTCGGTCTTTCTTACTCTTCTTCTCTCTCTTCTCTTTCTTTTTTTTGAGTTTGGACAGTTGTATATCGTCTTCTGAGGACGCGTCCACTTCTTGCGAAGGCAAGTCTTCCGAGAAGTCATCTTGTGTGTAGTCTTTCTCTTCTTTTAATGAAGAACTTTCTAGAAGTATAATCAAGTCGGTATATACATTGAAATTGTGTAAATTATTGTAAAAAATATTATTTGTGAATAATCTCTTGCTTTAACGATCAAGGAATACATCGTGAGGAAACCTGCATACCCGAGAAGTTCTCTATAGGAATTTTGAGAGTGTGTGAAGTATACAAATCCGCACTGTAGCGTGGTGGACCAATCCCTCAGTAGTAGAGGAGGCCCGTGCAGCAGTAGGACAGTATATAATATAGGGCTTATATTACAATAAATAATAAATACATGAGCCTGGCGTGTCAGTTGAGAGTGGAATAGCCGAAACAAAGTTACAATGGTTCAAAACCCAAGCATACCACAGATTTTTCGAAGTTATTTGTGGCTATTGTCACTTCCCCGATAAAGAATAACAATACTTATGCCTTTTATTCATGAAGGCACGACGCAGGGGCACCACTAACGCACCTATTTTTTACTATGAACCCCATAACTAGCTATTTGCTCGCAGCTTCGCCCGCGTGAGGGAGTTTTCCGGGATTAAACTCCCGCTATATATTTTCCCGGGATAGAAAGTAGCCTATAACCTTCCCAGGGTCTTAAACTATCTCCATATCAAATTTCATAAAAATCTGTTCAGTAGATTTTGAGATAATCGATTACATACATACAGACAGAAAAGGGGACTTTGTTTTATAATATGCATAGACATAATATAATAATAATATCATCCCTGTACTATATACTTGCCCACTGCTGAGCACGGGCCTCCTCTACTACTGAGAGGGATTAGGCCTTAGTCCACCACGCTGTAGTGCGGGTAGACTTCACACACCCTCGAAATTTCTATAGAGAACTTCTCAGGTATGCAGATTTCCTCATGATGTTTTCCTTCACCGTTAAAGCAAGCGATAATTCACAAAGAATACACACATAATTTTTTTGAAAATTCAGAGGTGTGTTTGGGATTTGAACCTGCGGAGATTCGTTTCGGCAGTACGTTCCACAACCAACTCGGCTATCGCCTATCGCTATGCATAGACATGATAGAGGCTAAAACTACCGCCATATTGGGCACAAATTTCAAATACTAACCCCCTTATTCAGACTTTTTTATCTAAGGACGAAGTATCACAATATTAGCCAATCACAACGGCCCTATGTCTACGCACTGCGAAGGCCATGCCGTCAGCACTGAGAAACAGACTTGTTATCACAGCTTTACTCCATCCTTAAATAAAAGAAGTTTATAAATAAGGGGGTAAGCTGATATGGAACTAAAAAGTCAATAGCATTCAGCCAGACCCAGAATATCCATCCATCTCCATGATCATGGTGTGATGAAAAGATATGAGAACTCACCAAAAGGCTCATACTTCAGATCATCTTCCACCTTAACTTCGATCAGTTCTTCCTCATCCTTCAGCATGGAGTGCACCTCCATAGGCGATGTGGTCAGTCTTGTTGACGAATACTCTGTGAAATCTTCAGGGCAGTTGAGGAATGTATTCTGAAAGAGATTTTATTGGTAATTTGATTATAACCTGTTGACGTATACAGGGTCATTTTGATATTGCGTTACTAAATGAAACCACATACTTATCTACTTGGAAATAATATTTTACAATGTGTTACTTCAGCCGTAGATGTAAAATAAGAAAATTTAAGTTTCGAACAAAATAAATTTTAATAAAAAGTAATTTCAATATTACGCGCCCTAATGCCACTACCACTAAGCTAGGAGAATTCGTCGCAGCGACATTATACTTTCAGTCAGGAGTACACTCGCGTACACACCATAGTCGCATTAAACTACAAAATGATGAAAAAATCAGAAAAGTAAAACCAGGAATTTGGTGAAAATATTCGTTATAAATGGATGATTTTTGGCACAATTTTAGCAATAGTGAAGACGAATATGCGGTTTCATTTAGTAACGCATTGTCAAATTGACTCTATAGATAATCGCCGCTGAAGAGGAACAGATGGATGCGTTTCTATATGGAACGGGAACATCTCCAGTCAGATGTTACCTGAACGGCCGCGAACGCTCCGACAGCACCCATTCGGCGGTATATAGTCGGTTTACTGCAAGAACTCACTAATAGTAAAAAATCAACAAGTACAGTTTATAACACCCAAAACGATATATTTAACATACTCACTTGATTTTAAGAATAAAAATATACAACAATATAATAGTGTTTTACTTTATTTTAACATAATTATATCTAAGTTGATATAGGGAAAACAATCTGAAACTAAAAGTGGCTTAATTCATACTTTTGTATTTGTCAGTTAATGAGTTCTTGCAGTAAATTGACGATATATACTGCGCATCGCGCAATCTGCTACCGTAACTCAGAATCGTCTATCGCCATCTAGTGACAGTTGTGCGTTGTTCCTACAATAGGGTACCGGACTCATTTTTGTTCTTGACAATTATCAAATATTTACATAATATAAATTATAACACAGAAGGAATTATTAAAATCCGGTGAAAAATCAACAAGTTATAAGTCTTTGAATTTCGGTGGAAGGGGTAGTTAACAAGAAACAGAAAAGAGACAAAATACCCACATGTGACGTCATCGGGAATTACGACGCGTGCGAAAGAAAGAGATGAAGCGATATCCCCACATCGCGGCCACTTCTGCACATTACAATATTTTAAATATGAATTACTCGCTCATTTTTTAACCAATTTTTATGCTGTTTTCGCGAACGTGCTTCTTTTTCGTATTAAAAGCCATTACATATAGAATAATGTACAAAATCAGGCATAGTCCGGTCCCCTATTGTGTCAAAACCAAATCGATCATCTCGTCCAGTGATGTTGACAAGATGGTGGTGTATATTAATTGTACCGCCACACATCGAATGTTAATTATAATATTGTATCAGATAAGAGACATAGTGTCCTGCAACGAGTGTTTTTTTGTTACACTAGGATGGCAAAGTGACTACTGCAGCTAATGGTAAGTAGAGTGGAGTACAAATAAAGTCGGCTGATGAGAGATGATTACTCGACAGTCGACACAATTAGACCGGTTGGAACCGGATATACCCCGGTTTTTAATTTAAAAAAGAAACTTTAAGTCATAATTCATGGAACATAAGTTTTTCACTTTAGACCAACATTTTCATAATTTTCGTTAAAGTTACGAAGCTGATTGTTTTTAGCAAAAAGGTACAACTAATGAAAATTTAGTTGCAACAAAAAAATCACGAAGATGTTCTAATTTTTAAAAAAATAAACATTTAATTGTTCAAATCGTAAATTCTCAAAAATTCTAAAAAATATTCCTAACTCGAAAACTATGAAAAATCGCGGAACATACATGGGGGTGATTCGGATACCCCAAAGGGTGCTCTATCTCTGGACTTTCGCTTGACACTATTCTTTGGGACACCCTGTATACGTATGGGAACTATAAGTAAATTTCACAAACTTTTTTCTTTGAATATGTTTTAAACTTCTCTGCAAGACATATCCACTCTTACTTATAAACTTGTTTTAGCGTTAGTTAAGAATTACCTAATTACTCCCTCTCAGTAGTAGAGGAGGCCCGTGCTCAGCAGTGGGCAAGTATATAATACAGGGCTGATATTATTATTATTATTATATAAGAATTGCTTTAAATAGCTGTCAAAAACATCACCGGTTCCTAGTTTAAACCTTATTAACAGGCAAGATGGCGGCTTGACTTACAGCTGATCGAGTAAATCTGTGTTTTACCTAAGCATAGCTTTGCGAAATTTTCATAAATAAGACTGATAGCCTGGCGTAGGTAAACTTACTGTGTGCATGTCTCCAAATTATACAATATTGTGTTTATTTAATTTGCTGCGCTTTAAATCAGTTTTAAATTAAATTATATACATGTTAGTCACCTAAGATGTTTTTAGTACATAGATACGTTGTCCGAGCTCAATACAGGGGCCTTATTCTCTATCCCGCACGTTATTTAAACAGTGCGTAACAAGTACGTAACACAACGCATCATGTTTAGGACTATAGAAATTTGGCTTACAGAATACCATTCCACGCACATTTCTCGAAGATAACATAACACGGCCGCGTTACGCGTTTACACTATCATACAGAATAAGGTCCCTGGCAAGACGAAAGCAAGGTAATTGCCCGACTTGACGGCCAATGAGCCTACAGAACTAACGTTGTTACGTAACTGTCGATGTATATATATCCTTTTCTAACGAATGTGTGCTGCATCTTTTTATTACTTCTTCGAGCCAATTTGTAATTATATGTAAAGGTACGTGACTATAGCAAATAGTGCGCCATTTTTATGTGCCATTTCGTTAGTCCCTACCTTAGGCTTACATTGTAGCTATAAGTCAGGGGCGTTGCTACCGCTGTATCAGTCGTATAAGTAATATGAGGCCCCCAAGCTTTGGGGCCCTTCTTGACTCATACCTACATTAAACTACATAGGCGCCCAAAAGTTCGCACTGTCCTGAAGAGCCCACAACAGATATAGAATCCCTCTATGGCCAGCTATACTACTGCTCTAAGTTATTTTTTTTTTTTTTTACACACAAAACATGTTACTATCATAATATAAACTTAATGCTACAAATGAGGTTTCTTAAAACAATTATAACGCAAAACTAGTGATTCACAATAAATTTATACAAATGCGAGTATATAACTAAGTAATAATGTTAAAGGAAAAGAGAAAGTGATACTTAACTATAGTTATAATATTTTAATTCTTGTAATTGTAGTGTTAAGCTGGAAAACCTAATAATATGTACCAAATATAACACTATATCTTACCTCATGAGAATAGTTAATCAGGAACTCGAAGGAACGCAGGATCCTCGCTTGAAACCTCAACACCGACCTCACATCTGCAAGGCACTCCCAGCATACTTGGATTGAGAGTCCATCTGGCACCTAAAACCAAAGGAAAATTATACAGTATCTTCTAAAACTATGGTTGTGTTTTTTTTCAAATATTCTTCTTACTAAATAGATCCATTTGCACATTAACAAGAATCAGAACAGGCCTTTGCCTCTCTTTTTTTCTTTGTATCTTATTTTTTGTTTTGTACAATAAAGAGTAAATAAATAAATAAACAATATAAATAAATAAATGCACTTAATGTTGCTGCTGTTAATATTATTTGCTTTTTTTTTATTGTGTTACTGTCCTTTTCTTTAATTAGTACTTGTAATGTTTGTTAATTATGTGCGATAAATGTTTATTATTATAATTATTTTTATAAAAATTAATGTGTAATATCAGCCCTGTATTATATACTGTCCCATTGCTAGGCCTCCTCTACTACTGAGAGAGATTAGGCCTTAGTCCATCACGCTGTAGTGCGGGCAGACTTCATATACCCTTAAAATTCCTAGAGAAATTCTCGGGTATGCAAATTTCCCCAAGATTTTCACTGTTAATGCAAGCAATAATTCACAAATACACACATAATTTTAGAAAAGTCAGAGGTGTGTTTGGGTTTTGAACCTGCGGATATTGTCTCAGCAGTCCGTTCCACACCCAACTAGGCTATGGCCGCTTTAACTCTTATAATTCTCACTAAATCAGCTTTCAATGTGTATACTCAAGTAAACACTGCTTCCTTATTCGCATATGTAAAAGAATTATTTTATTACTTAAATAAGTTGTTTAAAAATTTAAATGATGTAAGCAACAATTATTATTTTAAACATATCAAGTTACCGACAATAAAATCACTACTAAACTTATTGCCTATGGTAAAATAAAGTTTATTCAAACTACCTACAAAACATCAGCTGTGGAACGTACACGGTTAAAATATAAGGCATAATACAAAAAATTATAAATAAATAAAAAACGTCCTACACCCGGATATGAGGATTAGAAAAGCTTCTAGATGTCAATATTTTTAATAAAATACGGGAAAAAGTTAATAAACAACTGATTATGTAACTTTTTATGTTAAATACATTTTTATTGTTATTTTGTAAAGTGAATTCGCAATGGCCGATCAATGGTTCTTGTTCTCATATAAAACAATAATTAACTAAAAATATGACATAAACCTAGCATTTTATATACAAATACACATATGAAACAAAGATTTATAACTATTTCTTAGTTATTTACAGTTGTAAAAGGTACTTACATCAATATTTCCAATTAATTTGAAGCACTCTTTTATTTCATTGCAGTAGAACATTTTACGATTATAATTCAAACACCCAACACATATTCCATTTACGTTATAACCTTCTATATTTATATTGATTTCCTTCATTTTGAACACTATTTATAACAACAAATATGAAAAATATTTTTACAAACAAAGGAAGCTTTATTCCTTTCGTACGGCCATTTTGTCTGAATCGCCTGCAGTCGCGTTCCATGTTCAATCAAAATTATTTAACATGTGAAAGGAATAGCGCTATATAGTTGTGTGTTGTTAGACAAAGCAAGGTGATACAAGACGGATATATCATATAAAGTGCTTGTGTTAAACAACAAATTGACGAATAAACATATAATAATATATTATTGAGTTCTCCTTCATATATTATATAAATTATAAGTATAGCTCCGGGATTTCCAACCAGTTTAAAATATTTGAATATTTCACATTATGTAAACTTAATCGACTTGAAATTCAAATTTCAACTCTAGGGCCTCTGGCTACAGTCTGATTTATGCGTTACCGCTACATCAAGATAACGGCGAAATAATAGAATAGTCTTCTTAATAAGTATATGAATAAAAATAATTTGTTTGCCATTCGAGCATTAATCGCTCAACGACTATAATAACTAATACGCAATTAATAAAATAAACCGATAGCTGATAAGTATATGTGTGAAAATAAATACTGCATCGTCGGCGAAGTTGTATTTGTGGTCAATATGGCGATAATGGGACATACTTAGCGAAAAGTAAGCGCCCATGTTACACCTCTGTCTATCCCTGCGGGGATAAAGGAGTGGCGTATATTTGTTTTTGTTCGACAGATTCTTTAGAGACCAAACTACATGAAAAAAATATATATATATATATATTTTATATATTTTAAGGCACTGATAAATAAAATAAACAGCCTAGAAAACATTTATTTATTTTTATAATGTTTCAAATGATCACATTCTCTCAGTTTAGCCGCTGCTTGTTCGGGCGTTAAATCTCGTTGCGGTTGGGCGAGCATTTCATAACCCACCATGAACTTCTTCACGGTAGCCGAACGTAGAAGCGGGGGTAGATAGAGTCCGTGAAGCTGCCAGTGCGGTGAGTCGCCTGGTTGCGCCGAAGGGCCGGTTGGAGCTCCTGTAAAGATAGACATCAAATAATTAAAATTAAACTATTTTTCAGATATTATCGCGGTTTTAATATTGAAGTTTTCTTTCGACGTTTCGAAGACTTTGCAGCTTTGCACCAGAGGACTGTCCTCAGTCCCCCCCGTGACCCCGAAAAATAGTTTAATTTTAATGTCAACATTCGCGTTTAAAAAAAACATTAAATAATTATTTGCTAATTTAAATTATGCATGAAACGGAACGCGTTTACCCCATTTCCCGGTTATTTTTTAAAAAAAACTTTAAATAAATTCGATTATCGATACCATTACATATATATAAAGTTGAAGAGTTTTTTGTTTGTACGCGCTAATCTTACGAACTATAGAATTGAAAAATTCTTTTAGTGTTTTGAACCCATGCGCTCAGCAGTACCTACGCATTAAAATTTTACCACGGAGGCAGTCCATATCAAAATGACACTGTATTAACCTAAGATGTTTTTATTACATAGATACGTTGTCTGAGCTCAATACTGGCAAGAAGAAAGCAAGGTAATTGCCCGACATTCACTTAGTCAACCTCCAACCACCGTCGCGGCTAGTCGGCTTACTAACTTTTTGTATTTTTATAAATATAATGCCTTCCTGTGTTTTTAGACGATGTACAAATTATACTCTAACTGTGAATGAAAAAAACGCTTTATTTCATACGTTAGTAATAAGTATACACTATTAACATATTTTTTAACTAATAAATACATTTTATTCGACTGTCATGGCGACGGCGATCGACGCTCGGGACATGATATATTATATCCTTTTCTAACGAACGTATGCCTAATCTTTGTATTCCTTCTTCGAGCCAATTTGTAATTTATATGTATAGGTATGTGACTATAGTAAATAGTGCGCTGTTTTTATGTGCATTTTTGTTAGTGTATGACGCGTCTTTTTGTAAAACCTCATTTGTATTAACTCTCACCATGCCATCCCATGCTGTACGGGAAGCTGCAGTTGAACAAATTATCGTATTTCGTATTCAACAACTTCATTATTTCTGCTAGACTTCTCTTCTGTTCTTTGTCAAGGTCTGTCATCCTCTGCGTGGGCTTCAGAGGCAACAGCATAGTCTCGTACGGCCACGCGGCCCAGTACGGGACGAGGGCCACCCATTCCGAGTTCTGGATGACTATACGATCCTGGAATAAACCGAAGTGATTATCAATGTTTATAGTTTGTAAGGAAACATAAATATTGAAACAAAATTAAATCATCTACATATTACATATATAAAAATGAATCCCTATTTCATTTGGTCACGCCATCACGAGTGAACGGCTGGACCGATTTCACTATTTTGTTTTTGTTGTGTTTGTTATTGACAGGAGAAGGTTCTTATGATAGAAAAAATAAAGGAAGTTGAGCGGAACGTTAGAAAATTTAAGAAAAGTTAATTTCAGCGATCGACAGAATGCGCGCTGCAAATTCATAGTTAAGACGGGACAACGTCTGTCGGGTCAACTAGTAGAATATAATATGTAAATATTTTTTTGTGGCCCATGTCTACTGCTGTACTCTTTGGTTATATTTAACATTCAAATAGTTGTACGTTACTAAAAAATCCGAGTATAATTTTGACAATACGCAGGCGAAAGCCTTGTTTGGAGTTTAATGAACTAGCGAGACGAATATCTGCAGGTTCAAAATCCAAACACTTCTCTGACTTTTCTAAAGTTATGTGTGAATTATCGCTTGCTTTGACGGTGAAGGGATACATCGTGAGGAAACCTGCATACCTGAAAAGTTCTCTATAGGAATTTTGAGAGTGTGTGAAGTCTGTCCGCACTACAGCGTGGTGGACTAAGGCCTAATCCCTCTCAGTAGAGGAGGCCCGTGAAGCAGTGGGACAGTATATATAATACAAATCTTACCTTCTTCTCTAACTCTTGTTCCAAATAGTCAATTAACATGGCTTTACCATGATTTTCGAAATACTCCCTCTGACACCTGGAATTTTTATTTTATTTTATTTGTCATCTTTTGTACAATATATTAGTAGGTACCGTAAATCTAATACAATATTGTTGCTATTAACTAAAGTAACTATTAACTAAAAATTAAAATAGGCTAATGTAGAAATTATTAAACCTCATCGTACATAGAAAATGATTTATTCCCAATAAGACAATGCTAGTTATATACTTGAAAACAATATAAGACTTATCTATATTTATACTACAGTAAAATTTCGTCATATTAAATTTTAAAGGCCGAAATATCCATGATTATTAATTATTTTTACATTTTTCTTTCAACTGCGAGAACTAATCACTAACTAGACGTGAATTTAAATTCTTTACTTGCCAATACTTGTTTAGTTACCCAGATTAAAGCCGAAACAAAATGTATGAAAATGGACCTTGAGGTATCGCCTTAAGTAATTTATGGCAAGATGTAATGAGACACGAGATGGTATTTGGTTTGGTTTATTCTATGTACAAATGGTGCTTATATACTAATGTGGTACTCGACGTACGTGAGTTAACACTCATCCAAGCATCTGCGTGATACTATGTGCGACGCTGTCGCTACAAAATACCTTTCTTTGACCCGAGGCTCGTTGGGCAGGAAGCTGGACGCCCAGATCTGACAATGCGGGTGAGGGTTGGAGCATCCCATCACAGCACCCTTGTTCTCGAAGATCTGCACCCACTTGTACTTGCGGCCTAGCTCCTTCATCTGGTTTATCCACCTGTAGGAATTTAATTAAAAATAGCATAAATTTGAGGCTTTTCAAGTCGCGAGTTAATTGGTTTCTTCTAGGCAAGCGTGCTTCACTTTAGCTTCGTCGTTTAACATCAGGCCGGGAGTGGTCAAACATCAGCCCACAGCTTAAATAAAAAAAAAATCCGTGCACGTCAAAGTGACCTCACTGCATCTAATGATAAGTGAAGTGGGTCCAATAGAATGTCGACTGACGAGAGATTGCCCCTCAGTCGACACAATTATGCCTGTTGGATATACACAGGCTGGTCCCGGAACGCGACACGTGGGCCACTATGGCGGGTTTTAACACCTTGTGTACGGTTGCTATTCGGACGGATATAAAATATGCTACCAGCACCATGGTCGCGTTGGACGTCAAACCGACAATTCATGAGTGTGCTCACGACTCGTGCCTCTATTTGTAGTTTTGTCATAAGTACGTAAAGCCGTTGGTCCTGCGCCTGATCTCTCCGGTCATGTCTCACCGGACTATGAAGAACAGAGAGTGATTACGTATTGTACTCTTTTGGACTATAATATTTCGCATGTAGCTGATCCTTTGAGATTGGCCGCCGCGTTTGGCAGGAATCAATCAGTGTAGGTTTATTTTGGGAAATCCGTCTGGGTACGTATCTCCAAACTGTCTATTTCTACCATCAAGTAACACTGTGCCAGCACTCTTGATTCGGTTTGATGACATTGTAGCCTTAATAGGGGACCGTCCTGTGTTTGATTTTGTACATTATTCTATATGTAATGCTTAATAATGCCAAAAAGAAACTATCCGGCGAAAACTGCATTAAAATTGGTTAAAAAATGAGCGAGTAATTTATATTTCAATATTACTGTGTGTCGAAGTGGGCGCGAATTGGGGATATCGCTTCATCTCTTTCTTGCGCACGCGTCGTAATGCCTGATGACGTCACACGTGGGTATTGCGCCTCTTTTCTGTTTCTTGTTACTTACCCCTTCTACCGAAATTGAAAGACTTATAACTTGTTGATTTTTTACCGGATTTAAATAATTCTTTCTGTGTTGTAATTTATATAACGTAAATATTCGATAATAATGAAGAACAGAAATGAGTCCGGTCCCCTATTACTGGGCATTATGACTAATATCTCAGTGAGGAGCGCAGTGTCGCGCACTTTTTAATACAAAAGTTCAGTATGGTGTCCGTTTATGGGGTCTATTGTACATCGCATATGAATCTCGTTATTGAATTGGGAATGACTAGGTGCCTTAAATTGACATCGGTTCACGATTGATATTAAGAATGTCCTTACTCTTCCACCACGGCTTGTATTTCTTCCACAGACATCAGTGGTATAGTCATTGTTGAATCCGGATGGAAACACATCACTCTGAAAACAAAAAGTAGAATATATTTTTTTACTGGTAGGTCTCTATGTGAGAGTCCGTCTGGGTAGATCCTACCGCAATGTCCATTTCTACCGCCAAGCAAAAGTGTGTAGTCACTTATGTTCCGGTTTGAAGGACATTGTAGCCAGTGTAACTACTGGACATAATGAGACTTAACATCTACGTCTCAAGATGGCAACGCAGTGGAATACCAAACAATACTTTGTAATTCAAGGCGTTGTGGTGTCTCCACTGCTTATGGGTTTTATCGCTTACCACCAGGCGAACGGCAAGATTGTCTCGTCATTCGAAGCAATAACAAAAAAATAGTATTGGAATAAACAAAATCCAGATTTTATCGTGGTTATATTATTATTTCTCTAGCCGTCAATAGCTATAACAAATTGAAATTTTGTGTAATTGTAAAATGTAGATATTGTAACTTTGACTTCGCGGATGACTAACAACAAGGCTGCAGTCTTCGGAAAGTCGGGAGAAAATATAATATATAAAATCCGAAAAATAGTTTCAGATTGATGTCCAACATTCGCGTAAACATAAGAAATCATTATCATTAGGTATCTAATATTATTAACACAGTATACTTCCTGACGTTGATGAAAATTACTATAGCTATGATGATATTACTAAACTAGCAGCAATAACTTTGTGGGTTGTGGAACGGACTGCCGAGACGAATGTCTGCAGGTTCAAAAGCCAAAGGCCGTACCTACAATTTTTAAAATGATGCGTGTATACTTTGTGAATTATCGCTTGCTTTAACGGTGAAAGAAAACATCGCGAGGAAACGTGCACACCTGAGAATCTCTATATGAATTTTGAGGGTGTGTGAAGTCTACCCGCACTATAGCGTGGTGGACTAAGGCCTAATCCTTCTCAGTAGCCGAGATACAGCAGTGGGATAGTATATAATACAGGGCTGATATTACATGATGATGCTAGGTGATGATGAATTAATTGCACAGCAGATTCACCTGCACGTTCCCTTAGCTGGTCCGGACTGGAACAGAGGATGATCAGACGGCGGCGGCTCCGGGACCCTCTCCAGGAGCGCCGGGAAGTCGTTCGGGAACACGTACGTGGATGTGTAGTTTGGATTTTTCTGTAAAGGAAGTAAAATGGATTCAAATTCGAATACAACTGACTAGTTTAATGGTTGAAGGCGTCAGATACCAGATTTCAGTTTTATATAAGTATTTAGTAAAGATAAAACTGAAGCATTTGTTTGACCACGCTAATATCACGAAGTATTAAACCGATTTTGAACACGTTTTCGTTATATCATATTTGGATATGTTTATATGCAATCAGCGGAAATTCACATAAATGGCTCATAGATGTATTAAAATCAATAGGGTACCGGACTCATTTTCGTTCTTTACTATTATCAAATATTTACATAATATAAATTATAACACAGAAGGAATTATTAAAATCCAGTACAAAATCAACAAGTTATAAGTCTTTGAATTTCGGTGGAAGGGGTAATTAACAAGAAACCGAAAAGAGACGAAATATCCACATGTGACGTCATCGGGAATTACGACGCGTGCGAAAAAAAGAGATGAAGCGATATCCCCACATCGCGCCCACTTCTGCACATTACAATATTTTAAATACGAATTACTCGCTCATTTTTTAACCAATTGTTATGCAGTTTTCGCAGGGGTGCTTCTTTTTCGTATCATTAACCATTATATATAGAATAATGTACAAAATCAAGCATAGGCCGGTCCCCTATTGTTAAGATTAAATATTACTTATAACATTGCATTAGTATTAACACTAATGCAATGTTATACACACACACCACAACAGTTAACTGTTATGGTGTTATAATACATGTATAAATAAATAAATAAAATTAATAGAGAGCGAAAATTTCCATCAATTTCCAAATATTTATCTTGGAAAAACATTTTGCAGCAAAAGTAAAAAAAGAGTTAAAAAATATTGTATCATATACAGCCAACATGAAAGTATGCTTATAAATTTATAGTATCTTCCTTTTTCAAAATAATGACGGTAACGGTCCACAAAAAAAATTACCTACAAGAAAAAATAGACTGAATTTAAATATGTAATCCCTACATTATAATAAATGTTTTCGCGCCTTATTACGTTATATTCTAGTTTACGTGGGTATTTTTGCAGGCCCGCAGTACTACGTATCATAACACCTCTGCCTACCCTTGAAAAGTAAAAAGTGTGAGTGATATCCATTAATCCCAACACACCTGCCCGCTAGACCTGACAGCACCAGCTCGTAGAGGGTTGTTGGGGTCCGGAGGCTGGTCTTCAGGCTGCTGCTCCGTTTGCCCACTCCAGGGTCGAAGGCATCGATGAGGAGAGACGAGGATCCATTCGTCTTTTAACGGATTGTAGCGGACATGTTGGTGTTCTGGGAAGCATATTAAAAAAAAGGTCACTTAAGGCAATAAAAAAGTAAATCATAATTCAATAATGTTTAATTTAGAAAAATATTTAAAAAAATATAATTGTCATTTTACATAAGAAAAAATGGCGTCGTTCGAACTTTAAAACAGAAAAAAGAAAAGGGCATACTAAATAAATATGGCGGTATTTTTATATGTTTTTTTTTTCAAAGCACCGTCATTTTTTTTATGTGTACAGCTCAAGGGAGATAACATTTTTTATGATGCTGAGGGGCATTTAGCCTAGTTTTAAAAAGAAATGACATAAGTCGTGACGTCACTTGGATTACAATACGTGCGTAAGCAGGATAGCGATATCAATGCGAAACACTTCCTCTTTGCAATTTATACATTTAAATAATCAATTTACATATTGATTTTTCAGAAGAACCGCTTAAAAATGATTTTAACATTCACATAATTAAAAAAGGTTTAATTAAGTTATAATAATTGAAATATTCACCTGTCGGCTTGAACGCCATTTTGTTAAACGGAACGTTCGGACCGGCGTCTGCTTATCGACTCACTGACGGGAGGAAGATAAACTGGCATAGATTATATTAATTGGTAGACACGTCATTGGGTTATTGCATTGAATTAACGGACTTGTGTAGTTCCGAATTAAATCGCAAGTATTATGTATTTTTAACCAATTTCAAAAAAAGGAGGAGGTTCAATTCAACGTTAATGTTGAATGAATATATTTGTGTAGCTTTACTAGCAATTATAATTAGGCACCGATTCCAAAATTGGTATCCAGTATATACCTGTTATGTGAAATATTTTTTTGGTCATTAGTGGTTCTGGAAGGCGGTTTAATTTTGAAAATACATGTTCATTTTGACATTGCGTTACTGAATGAAACTACATACTCGTCTTCACCTTTGCTGACATTGTGCCAAAAATCATACATTAATAATTAATATGTTCACCAAAAATCCTGGTTGTAGTCTTCTAATTTCTTGATCAATTGGTTGTTTGATGCGAATATGGAGTGTTAATGAGTGTATTTTTGACTGTAAGTGTGATGTCGCTGCGATGAATTCTCGAGTAGTACCTAGTAGTGGCATTAGGGCGCGTAAAATCAAAATTACTTTTTATTAATATTCATTTTGTTCAAAACTTACACAATTTTATTTTACATCTACGACTCAACTAAAGTTGTAAAGTGTTATTTCCAAGAAGATATGTATGTGGTTTCATTTAGTAACGCAATGTCAAAATGACCCAAATAACAACAAAAGTTCGTGAAATTTTTATTGCTAATTGAACCGAAGTTAGAACCCAATAATATTAATATGTGCCCTTTTCGGAACTGCATACTCCATTATCGTGTTAGGCAAATATCGGATAAACGACGCGTCTAGAAATAATCTATGATACAACATAACTAATAAAGTTAAACAAAGATAACTGTTATAAAAACATAAATATATTGATATGAGTTTGTAAAAGTACTTACTTATATAATGTGTTTTTCTTGTAATATATGTAGATATATATATATTTGTATCATCATCACTGGAGTGCTAAGCTCAAAAGCAGTATCTCAAAAAAAAAACAAAATCTAGATTTTTATGTCGTCAGATAGCTTAAAGAAATACCCATCCAATGAACTTACCTAAGTAACGGTATCTTGTTTAGAACTTGTTAAAAAAATTTAAAAAGTTTCTCTATCTCAATTTTACATACAAAACTATAAATCTATATTTACAAAACTGCGATTGTCTCGAAATAAGGTTTCCCTGAAATACTGCTGTTGCGCTTAGCACGGCAGATCAGCGCGTTGCAGTCCACTACTGGACATAGGCCTCTTCCAAGGTACACCACAGAGCCCGGTCTGTTCCTTTATGCATTCAGTCGCTTCCCTCTTGTGCAAGACGTCCCGCCATCTGACCAGAGGGCCTCCCACGCTACGTTTGCCAAGATGCGGTCTCCACTCCAGAACACGCTTACTCCAGCGGTTCTCCGTTCTACAACATATAGTTAATGGTGGTAGGTCTCTCATATGTGAGAGTCCGCCTGGGTAGGTACCACCGCAATGTCTCTTACTACCAAGCAGTGTGTAGTCACTGTTGTAGGTTTGAAGAACTCTGTATCCAGTGTAACTACTGGACATAATAATTAACATCTCATGTCTCAGGATGGCGAGCGCAGTGGAATACCAAACAATACCTTGTAATTCAAGGTGTTGGAGGGTGTTTCTGCTCTTTATGGACGGTCGTATCGCTTACAATCAGGCGAACGGCAAGCTCGTCTCGTCATTCAAAGCATATGTGACCAGTACATTGCAATTACAACCTACTAACTTGTAGAGCTATGTCACCTTGTTTCTCTTTTTATATTATATATTATTATACAATTTATTAATATTACATTCACCTCGTATCCCCGACATGGTTCGCAGAATAATGCACCAACTTTACGCAGTTGCCACCCCGAGGCAATACTTGTGTGCTTGGTCCTCACACCAAATGCACGCCCATGCATGGGGGGACCTTTGTCGCGGCCCTAGGCACACAGTGCAGGCCTATAAAGGACCGCGAACATTTCCTCTCCCACTTTACTCCGCCCATGCTGTTCTTTTCCTCTGCCTTCTCCTTCGCTTCCCTCCCTTTTTTCTTCTTCCACTTTCCCCCAGGGCCCTGCAGTCGTTAAACCAGGGGATTCGTAGTATAAAGCTCGCTTGTTTCCCCCGGTGACTGCGGAGTCTGTATTTCAGACCCAATCGCAATGCACACAATAGATTCCTTACTGACGCTGAACAGACAAACCTAATATCACTTTACCCGACTCGGGATTCGAAGTAAACAGTCAAAAACTATGCCAAAAACATTATGGTATAAGATATCTTGAGGATACAAATGCTTTTGATGAGGATTTTTTTTTACGACCACGCCAAAGTGACCCTTCTGCATCTGATGGTAAGTGTAGTGTCCAATAGAATGTCGATTGACGAGAAATGATTACCCCTCAGTCTGTTGGAACCGGATATACACAGGTTGATCACGAAACGCGACACGCGTGAGCCACTATGGCGGGTTTTAACACCACGTGTACGGTGCTCGCTTTGCGGCTCGGATTTCTCGGAATCACATTTCCTATAATGTGATTGTGTTTTATGTTATCTATTGATAGTTATTTGTTTAATAAAATATGTTTTACCTACTATGACATAAAATATGACTTATAGTCCCACAAACTTATCTGGCCCGGTGAGATAGTCACTGTCATCGTATTTGGTGTCGCCATTAAAAGTAAAATTTGCCATAAAGTGGGTCAGCAAGTCGATGAACAAAAATATTATGGTCAAAATTTTGAAAAATACTAAATCGATTTTCTATTCTGGTTAATACTTTCGGAGAAATGTGTGGACAAACATACATATATACAAATATAAGTACATACTTATAAAGACTTGTGTATTTGTTTGGCAGCCATAACAAACTATTATATTATGTAAATATATTGTAGTTCCTATAATAAAATACATTAGTAGGTGCCAAATAGATCTCTTTTTTTAAAGTTGGTTAAAAATGTGAAATATGCACACTCTACCTGTTTACCTGGACTTGATATTAAACACCGGGCGATTTGAAAGAACGTACGTAAATATTAATTAAATAAATAAAAGACCTATCCTCGAAAATATTTATATTTTAACACAATAATTATGATCATCTAATGTATAGCGAGTGTTCTCTAACTGAAATACTCCAGCTATTCCTAAGCCACCGGAATTTATTTTTAAAGTAATATTGTGTTAAGAGAGTTTCTTGCGGGGCTTCATTACTTCAGTAACACGTTCCGAAGCGGTGTTATTCATGACAATTCAAGAGTTTGTGAATGACTATTTGAATGAAGATTTTGAGTATGAATTTGAGGTGTACCGCAACGTTTCTATATTACAAACAGTACTATCCAATGACGTTTCACAAATAGACGCGTCATAGGCTAACAAAATTGTACATAAAAACAGCGCACTATTTATTGTACTATAGTCACATACTTGTACAGCCCTAGAAGCTCGCATTGATACGGCCCGAGCGTCGACCGCCGCGCCGTGGCCATCTAGTTTATTGGTCTCTGGTCGCCATGACAGGCGAATAAAATGCATTTATTAGTTAAAATATAAGTTAATAGTGTATACTTATTACTAACGTATGAAATGAAACGTTTTTTTCATTCACAGTTGGAGTATAATTTGTACATCGTCTAAAAAAACAGGAAGGCATTTTATTTATAAAAATACAACAAGTTGTCAATACCTTGCTTTCATCTTGTTAATATTGAGCTCGGATAACGTATCTATGTAATAAAAACATCTTAGTTAGATACTATCGATAAAGTGTCAATCAGTTATTGTAAGACGCCTAGATCGATTAATTATTAATTGATAAAACAGTTTGCAAAACATGACTAAGTTATAGGAGATATTAAGATAAGATAAATACAACCAAAAAACTTTTTTCATAATTTTAACTTATTCTTGCGCAATTCGTTGTTATTATTACGAAAAAAAAAAGTTGTACCACCCACGAATATTTTACATACAAAAAGTTTACGTACCAAAATATAACCTAACTACTGAAATATTTTAAATTACATACAAAAAGAATGTTGGATACATTTTTTAGACTCATCCAAACAAGCTTAGTAATATCAGCCCTGTATTATATACTTGCCCACTGCTGAGCACGGGCCTCCTCTACTACTGAGAGGGATTAGACCTTAGTCCACTACGCTGGCCTAATGCGGATTGGTAGACTTCACACACCTTCGAAATTCCTATAAAGAACTTCTCGGATGTGCAGTTTTCCTCACGATGTTTTCCTTCACCTTTAAAGCGAACGATAAATTCACAAAGAATATAATATATAAAGAATGTATAAAGGGAAATTTAATTATATAGCTCATGATTGGATGCTGTGTGAGGACTTTAAGCTTTGTCCATGCTCCTTGGCCAACAAAAGAGATTCACAAAGTTTCCATGTTTTTATGTGAATGGGAAAGCGGAGCAAGGGATCAACATAGGTCTAAAAACAGTCCTTAAGAAATCCTTTGAGACGTGGCATAAAAAAAAAAATCATGAAACTTTAGTTGACCCCAAGAAGATTATTCTACTACTCTCTCTCTTCCTGACTAATCTTCACACATGATGGTGGGGTCAGCCTTCTTCACATTTTTCTTCCACTTCGCCCTATTCATGACGTCGCCATTGGAAACATTGCATACTACCATGTCTTTTTGGTCTCCCTCTAGGTCTTTTTCCCAGAATGGACAGTTCCAGCACCTGGTTGCCAACGTAATCAGGTGGTCTTCTTCTGACATGTCCGTACCACCTCGGTCTGTTTTCTGCTAAAAAGATTCTTCTACTACTACTACTGCATTTAAAGTTGGGCTTAATGAAACAATAGGGGACCGTCCTGTGTTTGATTTTGTACATTATTCTATATGTAATGGTTGATAATACGAAAAAGAAACCCTCCTGCGAAAACTACATTAAAATTGGTTAAAAAATGAGCCAGTAATTTATATTTCAAATATTACTATGTGCCGAAGTGGGCGCGAAGTGGGGATATCCCTTCATCTCTTTCTTTCGCACGCGTCGTAATGCCCAATGACGTCACACGTGGGTATTGCGCCTCTTTTCCGTTTTTTGTTACTTACCCCTTCTACCGAAATTGAAAGACTTATAACTTGTTGATTTTTTACCGGATTCAAATAATTCTTACTGTGTTATAATTTATATAACGTAAATATTTGATAGTAATAAAGAACAAAAATGAGTCCGGTCCCCTATTTGTTAAAGTTTTGCCTCAAGGTGGTTGTTTTAAATGGTATGGGAAATTGCCTCATTTATCAGAAGCGAAACTGAAAAAGGTACTTTCGTAGGGCCTGAGAGTCTACTTCGAAAAACGAAATCCGTAGTTTCGGATGACGGATCGTACATTTTGTTACTACGAAGTGTTACGGATCCGATGACGGATTCGACAACGGATCCGTAATCGGATTTTGACACTTATGACATTTTTACTTTCGTCGACCGCACTATGAAAACCCATTTGACATAAAATATATCGTTTCTTCGTTCGGATCTTAGCGTCAATTTTACGAAAGCTCTAAGCCTTTCGTTTGATTTTCGTTTGGTACTCCAGAGGTTTTAAAATTGCTCAATAACTCCTGTGTGAAGAATTGTTGCAATAGGAAAGTGCTGGGCGAAGTTGGAAGCGTCTCTAACTGCGTAAAACCTTCGTAACATGGAATTTGTAAGAACTTATAGGACTTTGCCACCCCTTTTTGAAATCATCTGCGAGGATATAGTTCCACTAATTCCTCCAAAGAACATATACGGGAAATTGATACTACCACTAAGGTAAGCTACAGAAGAAATATTACTTTCTACCTTTCTCAAGAACCTAGCTGGTATTAGTATTGTAGTATTCTTAACGTCTAAATGATCTTGTTTTTGTTTTTTCACAAGCCATTAATAATTTCTCATTTTTTCATAAATATGTAATTCCAGGCAAATTTATGTAGGTGCATTGACGGCACCCATATAACTATTAGAAAACTTAACTTAACGTTTCGGTGTTCGTTTTTCGAAGTAGGTCTACTGATATCGGTACATTGGTGTTCGATTTTCAAAAGAACTATGAATGAGAAGCAAAAGGAGGCATGGATATCATTTAAAGCATTGACGTATATTCTATAGACACGAACGTTCATATAAACTATTTGTTCAGAATCTGAACTAAAATGGCGACCAAAACGTCACTGTTGTAATCTATTTATTCACTTGAACAACAAATAATTTTACTTATTTGACTAATATTTTTTATTCAATTCCAGGTTTACACGTAGACTCGCGTTTTATATTATGAACGCCACTCCGTACACAAACGAAAGCATCAATATTGACCATACTAAAATCAGCTTGAATGATTACAGTTCAATACAGTTGAACACAACGAATGTTCGGAACGTGAAATCTAGTACGTAGTGCATATATATCGATGATTTAAAGAAGTTGTGATTAAGTTTTTGAGTAATGTGAAAGTTGCGAACTATTAAGGTTTAAGGTTACCTGGTAAACAAGTTTAAAACTGTTTAAGTTTAAAAGTTTAAAGTCTGATGAGCCTTAAACTCCTCTTTTTGCATAAGCATGAGTGAAGTGAAGAGCAAGGGGAATGGTTTTATCATGACATAAAAGAGATGGAGAAACGATACTAGGGACGGTGGAATATCAAAATGATGGGTAATTACTGTTAGTCACTACAGAGAACAATAAATATCGCCGCAATACGTATTGCGCTGATAGCCTAGTTGGTTGTGGAACGGACTGCCGAGACGAATGTCCGCAGCTTCAAATCCCAAGGGCACACCCCTCTGACTTTTCTAAAAAAATATGTGTATATTCTTGGTGAATCATCGCTTGCTTGAACGGTGAAGGAAAACATCGTGAGGAAACCTGCATACCTGAGAAATTCTTTATAGGAATTTTCAAGGGTGTGTGAAGTCTACCAATACGCACTAGGCCAGCGTGGTGGACTAAGGCCTAATCCCTCTCAGTAGTAGAGGAGCCCGTGACAAAAAGTGGGACGGTATATAATACAGGGCTGATATTATTATTCTATTATTATACATAGGCGAAAAAGCTACGCAGGAAATTTTACGGAGAAAAGGGAGAGGAAATATAAAAAAAATAAGCATTTAACATAAGAATTTAAGTAATTAAATATGATTGTAAGCGAATAAATAACCAATTTAAAAAAACTATGATGTCTTTAATTTTTATAAATCAATTTCACTGTTATTTTAAATATTAAATTGATAAATACGGTGTTAGAATCCAAAAATGCATAAGATTTTGGTAAATTTGTTTAAACAGTTTTTACAAGCATTATTTTACATCATTTTTATCCTAACAGAAAGTAACGCTAGGTTTGAGATAGATCCAAATATTCCAAAAGCCGGTCTCAATATCTTACTAACAGATTACCAACTGTTGAAACCATTGATGTATATTCTATAGACACGAACGTCCATATAAACTATTTGTTCAAAATCTGATGCAAAATGGCAACCAAAACGTCACTGTTATAACCTATTTATTCACTTGAACAACAATTTTAAAATCCATGTTTACACTTAGACTAGAGTTTTTATATCATGAGCGCCACTCCGTACACAACCACAAGCTGTCAATATTGACCATACTAAAGTCAGTTTGAATGGCTTGCAGTTCAATTTAGTTTAACACAGTGAATGTTCGGAACGCCAAATCTAGTACGTAGTACATATATTTCGATGGTTGAAACGCTTATTTTTGGTGGTTATCCGTTTCTATAAACTAAGATAGATCCCATGAAGTATCCATCTATTGGGTTGAATATGACTACTGTCTTTGGTGCGTTTCGTTTATGCCAAATATGAACATAGAGCTATTATTATTATAATAATATTCGTTGTTATAATATGTAATTCTAATGTTATAATATTGAAAATAATTATAGTTGAAAACATAAAATACGTAACAAAATCTTTGAAGTGAAACTTTTTTAGAATCGTTGTGATTTGAAACTCAATCAAAGGTAAATGCGTTACGATATTTGAAAAAGGAACAGCGTTCAATCAGCCTGCATGCTATATTTTGCATCCTTTTATTTTTTTGTTAGTATGTGTTTAAGAGTTTAATACATACAGGCTTTTCGAAAACTAGGATTTATTTTGAGACACTGCAATAATATTTTTGGTACTTTAGTAATCAATATTCTATTTAATGCATTAGTTGGAAGTCACCTCAAAACTAACGCTTTAATATGGAATCCTCATGAAACAAAATATACACTCATGGTGGAAAAAACACAAAATAAATTCACTCGCTTTCTATATAATAAGCAATATGGTGTGTACCCTTATCATCCTTTGATGTACCCCAGCCTGTTTGTGATAGGTATGGTTGGTTACTGCAAGCTGGAAGTGAGGAGGGATGTTGGGCTTGTCAAATTAATATTTAAAGTGTGGCGCGGGTTGGTACACCTGCCGGAGGTGCTCTCCGCGCTGCAGCTGTGCGTGCCGAGCGGCCGCGTCAGCACTCGGCGCCACTTACCACTGTTCCGCCTTCAAACACCAAGAACAAACGTATTAAGGTTTGCGCCCTTGTCACAGGCCATAAGATTGCTTAATACTATATCCCAGAACTTGGATATATTTATATGTAACATGTCAGAATTCACTGAAATGGCTCATAGATGTATTGAAATCAATTGTTAACATTAGTATCAACTGTTATGGTGTTATAATATATGTATGAATAAATAAATAAAATTTCGCAGGAGTAATGTAATTGTAGTGATTGTTATATGGAATTCTGATCAAATATTCATACAGTATGTAAAGTTTTATTATTTCCTATATTTTTTTCTCCCGACGTTTCGAAGACTGCACCCGTTGTCTCCCCCGTGACCATGAGCGCTGCAAAGCTTCCAAAACGTCGGAAGAAAATAATAATATAAATACCGCGATAACATCAGCAATATATTTTTATATCAATAGCTGTTATTAATATACATTACTTCATTGGTGTAAAATAACATGTCGAAATATTTACTTTAATCTTTTTATATCATTTATATTTGAAAATACGTGATTTATAACATATTGATCCTTATCATCTCATTGGATGAATAATCATGATGAAAGTTAGGTTGAAATGAAATGATTTATTTGAACCTGTGAAATGTTATACATTAAGATTGCGTCAATACTAACTCTACAAGTTCGGAAAACAGTTCTCACTAAACAATGGGCAAGAAGCAGGTGTTGCTCTTTTCAAAATCAGTTTAAGTTATAAACTACAACAACATGATACACAGAATAAAAAATCTTTATTGTTTTTTAGAGCAGTTAATCACATCCTCGCAAAATAGATAATAAATTTAATTTATTTTTCCATACGAGTGAACAACCCTCTCAAGAATCATGAAAAATTTAATGCTTATAATTTTTACCGTTTAGGTTGCACTAGTTTGCTCTGTCCACCTCTTCTGGCATAAGTGGCGTGATGGCAGCGTATCTGTTATTTAATTATCTAGCATATTCAAGATTGATCTGCACTAATTTATGGTATAATCCGTTTAAATTAGATCAAATTGATAATCAAATAATTAAAAGTCATGAGCCGTGCCGTCAGCGTTGTTGAGCAGACGTGTTGGAAAGATGGCGAAATGATCCTGCTTCGTGTCTTACATTATTATTAAGTATAATAGTAAAATACTAAACTCCAACTAGAGTAATGTATTTTAATAAAAACAAAAAATAAAATACTTTATTTATCACGTAGGCGAACAAAGTTGCACTTATGATACGTCAAAACAAAGCATAAGAATAATTATTATTTCTAAACAACTATTAAAATTACTTATATAACTATGGACATTTTAAATTAGGGATACAATTTATAATGAGAACAAGGTACGAACTAAAGTAACCAGCTCGGGCTGGCAGGTAGGGGGAAATAGAAGGATAACGCGTCGCGATCCTCACCAGCGAGGACATGAGCCCTAACCTAGCTAATCTACCAGCCTTTCACTAGCTACTTAATTTTAAAGGAGCCCCTACGTGTTGAATCCATGTAGGGCTGTCAACACCTAAATTACCGACGCTGGATACACAGCAAAGATCCCGGACATTTGGGCGAAATATGGGGTTTTCCACGAACACCAAGGAAAAAATATTTTTTGCAAAATAAATCAAAACATTGTTATAATTTTTTAATTTTAATTCATTAATACATGCGGGTTATTTTGCATGAATCTTTAACTAAGATTCATTTCAATTTATCGCTTATCTATATATATCAAAATGAATCCCTATTTCCCTTGGTCACGCCATCACGCGTGAACGGCTGGACCGATTCCACTATTTCTTTTTTTGTTGTGTTTGTTATTGTCAGGAGAAGGTTCTTATGAAAGAAAAAATTCAAAAAAATGCGCGTAGAATTAGAAAATTTAGGAAAACTTAATGACAATATTAATTTTACACAGCTGTCAGCGATCGACAGAATGCGCGCGTGCATACATAGTTAAGACGGGACAACGTCTGTCGGGTCAGTTAGTCTATAAAGAAATGGATTTCCCCTGACACCACATTTAAAAAAACCCTGCCGAACCCGGCCTTCAAACTACGACAATTTCGAGGAATATCGGACAGATGGCAGCCCTAGATCCATGTCTTCACGCAAGCTTTTCAAAAGAACTGGCCTTTATTCTGTGATTTCCCGCAGGAAAGATACAACATAATTACTAAATCTTTTTTCAATAAATGTTATTAATTCTTAATAATTGAATTGATTTGTTCATTAAATCGGCTTCAGCTGCCGACGCCGAATCCAGCTTCAGTTCGTATCTTTAGATGTTTTAATAAATTCAGTTAGTTTTCGCGCGGTTTAACGGCGGTTAAATTTAAAATGTGTTCATGAAAATAATGTGCATATTGATTTCTAATACTTAAGCAATTTATTTAGTCTCAACGAATGCTTCGAGTAGAAAAAAAATATTTCACAGCTCAATAAGAAGCTATATTATCAGTGATTTAGTGCCAGTTTTTAATAATTGCTGATGGTAGGATATATTTTATATTCGCCCGGATAGCTACCGTACACTAGGTCTTAAAACCCATAGTGGTCCACGTGTCGCGTTCCGGGAACAGCCTGTGTATATCCGGTTCCAACTGGCATCTATTGTGTCGACTGCCCAGGTGTAAATCATCTCTCGTCAGTCGACATTCATTGGAATAGATGGAGTGAGTTTGCCGTGCCTTATAAAAAAAATGTATTATGATATTGCACAACACAAACACATATTGATGGTGGGAACTTGTTAGGAACTGGACTTTCTTCGGTTACATTATGAGGGCCATATTAACTCATGCAACTCAACTTCGCTCTCAAGTGTACCAGCTGAGAAGCTGTCAAATTAAAGTCAGCTTCTTAAAGTTGCTATTTTGGTAACTTAGGTCACAACAAAGACGTTTTTGGACAGCTTTGTTGTATCTATTAAACAACACCGACTCAGTTGAGTACGAGCACTTAAATCACAACTTAAGCTTCGTCTAGTACATTGATTCCCAAAGTGGTCCCCCACGGGTCCAGGGGAGATTTGACGGGGTCTCCACGAAAATTTATCTGGTTTGATAGTAAAGTACTAAAATGTTGGACTTCACCTATCTGTAGGCAGATAATATTGATAGGGGTCGTGAGGCACGGGGACAAATAACCCCCCGCAATAGCTGAGCGGTAGTTATAATGTACTTTCTCTGAGAAACCTAAAAAATAATTGTGCACAGTAATCAGAACAACTACAAAGGAGTCTATGAGAAAAAAAAATTGGGAACTTCTGGCTCTGTTAAATAATTCAATATATTAAACGTTTACTTGAGATCCTGTTCCGTTTGAGATTGATTTACTCTTAGTATGTTATGAATCATCATTTTTGAGTATTAATAAACGTCTACTTGAGTTTCTACTCAAACTTCACATTGAGTTAGCCTTATTTTGTGATCATTATCATTGATTATTAAGCTTGGATTCTGTGAATGATCATTATCATTATAATCATCATTGAGTATTAAACATAAATTAATAGATAACGATAAATCATAATCTACTATTAAGAGTATAAAATACAACTCTCCCGGCATTAATGGTACGATATGGCGATGCGTGTGTTAGTAGTTATTGGGATAGCAATTGCGACAGGTTAGTACAAGAACCTCCATCTATATTATAAAACAATTAGACTGCCTTGGTGGCGTAGTTGTACAATGTACAGCATGTGCGGTACGAGGCTATGAGGTCCTGGGTTCGAATCCCGTGTCGGGCAAAGTGATATTTGAGTTTTTCTGCTCAGTATCAGCCCGGAGTCTGAAATTTGTGCCCAATATCGCGATAGGCTTGTCCCCTATCACATCATGGGACGGAATACACTTTGCAAAAAGTGGGTGCCTTGGTTGCGCCTTTGCATAGCCCTTCGGAGATAAACGTGTGATGTTGTGTGTGTGTGTATAAAACAAAGTCCCCAAAAGCTGTCTGTCTGTATATGATCGATTTTCTCAAAATCTACTTAACAGACTTTTGTACGGTTTTTACTAAAAGGTAGTTCTATTCTTGAGGAAGGTTTAGGTTAATACATAACGGGTTTATGTAAATTGACTGAAATATAACGATTACTGTTGAAGAGGTCACGTGGTTGTAAAATTTCGTGGGTCGGGATTTACGCGGTGAAATCACAGCTAGTAGATGAATAAAACGAGCGAATGCTCGGTTGATAGTAAACAACACGACCGCCCATGAACAGTAATAACAAGAAAGAAAGAAACATTTATTCGTACGAGTACAATATTGCCGTGCTAAGCTCAAAAGTGGTATTTCAAAAAAAAAAACACAATGTTGATTTGTATGTCGTCAGATAGATTAAAGAAATATCCATCCAATGAACTTATAACGGTACGTAGGTTGTTGTTTAGAACTTGTTAAAAAAAAACAAAAGAGTTTCTCTATCTCAGTTTTACATACAAAACTATATTAACAAAACTTCGATTATCTCGAACTAAGGTTTCCCTGACACACCGCTTTTGCGCTTAGCACGGCACAATGGGTACAAAGAAAAAAGTAATACGAGTACATAAATGGTTCGTGCAGCTTCCCATCATAATGCCGATAGGATTCCTTTTCAATATAAAATGGCAGACAAAGTGTACCTGGCCTTTGCAACTGGAACCTTAACTTCATTTAATTATCATACGAAGCTTAAATTACTTTACTGCGTGGCACTCATTAGCCCTGTATTATATACTGTCCCACTGCTGCACGGACCTCCTCTACTACTGAGGTTAGGCCTTAGTCCACCACGCTGTAGTGCTAGCAGACTTTACAAACCTTAAAGATTCTTAGAGAACTTCTCAGATATACAGGTTTCATGACAATGTTTTCCTTCACCGTTAAAACATGCCATAATTCATAGAAAATATTATGTAAAATACACTTATCTTTAGAAAAGTCAGGGGTGTGTTTGGGTTTTGAAGCAGATATTCGTCTCGGCAGTCCGTACCACTGCCAATTTCATGCTGCTTGATAAACGATTTTCATTTCTGGTTTACTTTAAGATTTCAATGCTACAGCGAGGGCGAGCCAAGATGCCGTCCTGGCGAAGTTAGACCCTGGACCCCGGTACCAATACGTCTCGGGAGAGAATGGAATTGAACTCCAGGACTTGTGGCTCAAATCCAGCGACATAAAGGAGACTGCGTATTACGATCCCGATTTTATTAATGGGTATCATC
This sequence comes from Manduca sexta, assembly GCF_014839805.1. Lineage (NCBI taxonomy): Eukaryota > Metazoa > Arthropoda > Insecta > Lepidoptera > Sphingidae > Manduca > Manduca sexta. The sequence goes on along the minus strand of NC_051115.1, from coordinate 2,979,374 downwards.
TGTTCACCAGGTAACTAACTTTTTATTTATTTTATTGCTTTGAATGACGAGACAAGCTTGCCGTTCGAAGGGTGATATCGATACGATCCATAAACAGTAGAAATACCATCCAACACCTTGAATTATAAAATATTGTTTGGTATTCCACTGCGCTCGCCATCCTGAGACATGAGATGTTAAGTCTAATTATGTCCAGTAGTTACACTGGCTACAATTTTCAAACCGGAACACAACAGACTACACACTACTTGGTGGCAGAAACAGTATTGCGGTGGTACCTACCCAGGACTTACACATATCAGTGGCTCTTTTTTAACCGACTTAAAAACAGCAGGAGTTATTCAGATATGTATTTTGTTTTATGCAGTGGCTAACGTAATTGTGTAGCGGTCTGGGATCGGGTTGCAAATAAGCCGGTATACTTGTGTTGACTAACGTCTTTCTTTCCAAATTTATGATTCCCTTAAGTATAGGTCTTAATATATGGGAGTACACTGGAATAAAATGGGTCGAAGAACTGCTCCGTCTAGCAATGAACAAGGAAAGGTCCAAGGAACTGAGCCAACCGTCAGTAATGGAGAGGCACCTGAAGAAGAAGAAAGCATAGGTCGTTTAGTTTGTGTCGCCCCAATGTCGAAGTGCCGCGTTATAGTTTTAAAAAGTTGGCTATCCAAACTGCATCTCTCACCAGTCGACCCTATTTGAACCCCACTCCGCACCAACAGCTGCAGAAGACTCTTACCTTTCGGATCCAACCCGTTAAAGCAAGCAATAATTCACAAAGAAAACACACGATTTTAGAAAAGTCAGAGATATGTGCCCTTGGGTTTCGAACCTGCGGACATTCGTCTCAGCAGTCCGTTCCACTCCCAACCAGTCTATCGCTACGATCTATACGGTCTATTAACCAACACAGCATCTTTCATCAGTCATATCTGGATCTCCGCATTTGCCATGCTCGAATAAAAAAAAAAACTTTTTTATTTTTCAGATCCAACCCTACAATCAGCCAGCCTCTACCAAGAGGACATACGGATAGATTAGCCAGGTCTAACTACGATCCCAAGAAGAGAACAATTGTGTTAGTTCACGGATGGCGGAACACGCCTACTTCCGAGTTTCATGTTGTTTTAATACCAGGTAAGAGGATCATGGTAATGCGTACTAGGCTACCATGGCCGACTGAGCTTTAAACCCTCTTAGTAGTAGAAGACCTCAGACCCGTAGATAATACGGGACAGTTGGTGGGTGCAAAAAATTTCTCCGAATTCAATGAAAGGCCAGCCACTCGAAGCCTCTGTAAATGTTTTTTCTATAGTGGGCAAAAACCAGTAGTGTAGCGTGGTGGGTCCGTAGGGGGGAAGGCGCCCTAAGCGGCATGTTTAGAGGGGGGAGGCGTAAAAAAACCTTTATATTTTACATATTTAGTGCGGCGACTACGCTTTTGTAATGCCAATAGTATAGGTCAAGAAGACCGTAAGTATTATTTTCGCACAGATTTCAACTCAACTTTCATGAATGTTAACATCTAACACTTCGTCAGCGTTCCTGGAAGCTGAAGATGTGAATGTTATCATGACGGACTGGAGTGTCGGCGCCGCTGGGAGTTACCTGCCGGCCCTGCTGAACTGCATCAGATCGGGTGAGTACACAAAGTCTTTTTACCTAGGCCCAGTAAAGCTTTTCGGACGCCAAGGGAAAAAGTCTGTCCAGGGCCGTAGCTTGGGGCGGGGGGAGCATTGTGGAGCTAAATAATGAACTAAATTATACATAACTATTCAATCAAAATATATGGAGCAGCTGGTTTTTTATTTCACGATTTGGAAGTTGGTCCCATGGCAAGAGTTATTCGTATTGATGGGTGGAATATCCCCCTTTCGGGATTTAAGGGAATTTTATTACAATCTGTATATTACCTTAACAATTACGTAATAACCTGACTCACTCATGTTCACAAGTAAAGAAAGCCAAAAATCGATCGACCAGATCAGATCTAGTAACATGTTTACTTTCGCCCTAGCTGTAACCACAACTGCCCTACCTTAAATTCAAGTCTAGCTACGGCCCTGAGTCTGTGTTCCTTTCGGGATATGTTTTTTGCTATTACAACAGTATAGTTATTAATAACAAAAACATTTCTCATTTAGGTATCCCCGAAGGGGTAAGCACCCAAACATAAATAACAAAAAAGGGGTATGTAGAAAAGGTTAGAGATTAAAATAAACTGTTTTACGCATTTTATCCCGGTTCTTATATTATAATTTTCCTCCGACGATTCAAAGACTGCAGTCTTCGTGATCACTGGGGGGACTAAGGAAGTTTGCACAAGCCTGGGATCCAGTTCTACATTTAATTAAATCGGAACCCAAAAGACCGGCTGCTAGACTTCAAGACACTGAGCTCATTCTGCATAAATCGGACTGTCAACAGTTAAATTTTAAAAACAAAATTGTATAATTGTAAAATGTAGGCAGATATTGTAACTTTGACTTTTCTGATGACCAACACCTCACTTCTCCGTGACCATGAAGGCTGTAAAGTCTTCGAAACGTAGGGAGAAAAAAATAATATAAAAACCGCGACAAAATCCGATTTTTTTAATTTTTTTTTTTCATAAGTACCTTCTCCTGACAATAACAAACACAACAAAAAAAAATTGGGAAATCGGTCCAGCCGTTCACGCGTGATGGCGTGACCAAGGGAAATGGGGATTCATTTTTATATATATAGATTTAGATAAGTAACAAGTCACATAAGATAAAGAGTAAGAAATCAGGATCTGATACAAAAAAAATATTGCAGGTGAAAGTGTAGCGAAGTACTTGAAATGGTTGGTAGAGGAGAGTGGAGGGGACCTGTCCCGCTTCCACCTGGTGGGGCACAGCCTGGGGGGACACCAGGTCGGCATCATCGGCAGGAACCTCGGCGGCGTGGTACCTTACATCACTTGTGAGTTTATTAAAATAATTAGCGCATAGCGGCCACCGTACACCAGGTGTTAAAACCCGCCATAGTGGCTCACGCGTGTCGCGTTTCGTGATCAACCTGTGTATATCCGGTTCCAACAGACTGAGGGGTAATCATTTCTCGTCAATCGACATTCTATTGAACCGCACTACATCTACAGGTGCAGAAACCACACTTCGCCGTGCTCGTGTAAAAAAATATCTCTTTATATACAAGGTCATTTTGACATTACGTTACTAAATGAAACCACATACTCGTCTTCACATTTGCTGACATTGTGCCAAAAATCATACATTAATAACTAACATTTTCACGAAAAATCCTGGTTTTAGATTTCCGATTTTTTGGTCATTTTGTAGTTTGTTGCGAATATGGCGTGTGCGTGAATGTATCTCTGAAAGTATGATCCTGCCACTGTAACGAATTCTCTTAGAGTAGTAGTAGTGGGTTCAGGGCGCGTAAAATTAACATTACTTTTTATTAATATTTATTTTGTTCGAAAATTACACTTTTTTATTTTACATCTACGGCTCAAATAACTTATTGTAGTGTTATTTTCAAGTAGATCAGTATGTGGTTTCACTTAGTAACACAATGTCAAAATGACCCTGTATAACTATTAAAAATTATAACAAAGTAAAACTATAATGGTACGATAAGACGAACACCTCATATCAGAGTCACGCCTTTTATCCCTGAAGGCGTAGGCAGAAGAGCAACTGGTGCACCGTTTCCGCCGCGTGTATTCCCGATGCGATGGGCGAGCCTATCGCCATATCGGGCACAAATTCCAGACTCCATCCTCAAACAGCAGAAAACCTCAATATTTTGCCCAACTCGGAAATCGAACTCGAAACCTTAGCACCGCAGTCGTACTCAATACAACTACGCCAACGAAGCAGTCTTCTCACACTTCCATCTGGATATTATTAAGTAGGTACAGTCAGCAACAGAAGTCCTTGAACATAATTTGTTTCCAATATTTCTTAATCATTATCATTTACCATAAGTTACTGATTAATTTAAATACAAAACAACTTGACATAATTGAACTACAAAAGTAGCTGAACGCCGTCAAACCATTCACCGCTAAACATTACTAGCAATTTTTATGATCTGTAATAAATACAAATGTGGCTGAAATTAGCAAATTCTTTGTTTTATATACATGCTTTTTTTCCAACAGTCCAGAATATCAATTAAATTGTTATTTTATAACATACTAGCTTTGGCTCGCTACTCAGCCTGCGTGAAATAATTTTTCAAGGACTAAAGTATTGCTTTATATTGACCCGGGATAGAAAGTAGCGTATAGCGCTGTAATGTAGCTTCCTATTATTGAAATATTTTCAAAATCGGTTAAGCAGTTCCTGAGTTTAGCGTATTCAAACAAACAAACTCTTCAGGTTTATATAATAGTATATATTGAAGTTAATAACCAGAATCATAGATTTTTAAGTATGGACAAAACATCATAATATTTTAGTAAGTAATATTATAAGATTAATAGGAATAGGTTAGTTACATTTTAAACATTCTATTTTATAGAGCACTGGCCGGTTTAAGGAACAAATGTGTAAATTCAAAATTATTATGGCAGTATTATAGATTCTCTTCGAAGGATTCAACGTAAACGTCATTTTCTTTTTCATATTTTTTCAGCCAATCCTTTACTTTTTTACTTTGGTATCCATATTGAAATGATAACCTTAATCTGTACTCTTCTTTGGTAAGTGATTTATGGTCCGTTTCAATGTTCAGGTGTTTTGTAAATTAGTTTTTGTTCATCGACTTTTGTTGCTGATCGTACCTAACACCGGTGCACACATCATCCCGCATTCCTTAATCTATTTCAGCTCTCGACCCTGCTTTTCCTGGTTGGATAACTAATCCACACCGCTTCAAAGCTGACGACGGTCTCTACACCGAAGTAATGCACACCAACGCTGGAATGTTAGGGTTTCTCACCGCGCTGGGGGATGTCGACTTCTACCCTAATGGGGGAGTTAACATGCCGGGCTGTGAGGACAGGTCGTGCAGTCATCACAGGTGAGATTGTGGAGTATTTAGGGATGGCAATTGTAAAATATAGTAATAATATCAGCTCAGTATTGTATACTGTCCACTTCACATAGTTCGTAGACTTCACATACCCTCAGAATTCTTATAGAGAATTTCTCAGGTATGCAGGTTCCCTCATGTTCCTTTCTTCATCGTTAAAGCAAGCCATAATTCACAAATATACACATAATTTTAGATAAGACAGAGGTGTGTTTGGGTTTTGAATCAGCGCTCATTCGTCTCGGCAGTCCGTTCCACACCCAATTAGACTATCGCCGGAGAGTATAAGTTCCTATAAGTTAAAGTAGTATACATAATTTTAGGTCCTTACGTATGAAATTAGCGTTTTGTCGTACTGGCCATTTTGATCTGAAATATCTCCTCTTTGATTAAGTCTTAAAATTATAATTCAACACTATGGGCTTGGTTCACAACTTCTGGATAAATGCTACTCGTCTCAAATCCAAATTTTAATTTAGAATTTTAAAACCGAACACTCTATGGTGGTAGGTCTCTTATATGTGAGAGTCCGCCTCGGTAGGTACCATCGCAATATCTATTTCTGCCGCCAAGCAGCAGTGTGTAGTCACTGTTGTGTTCCGGTTTGAAGGACATTGTAGCCAGTGTACTACTGGACATAATAAGACTTAACATCTCATGTTTTAGGATGACGAGCGCAGTGGAATACCAAACAATACTTTGTAATTCAAGGTGTTGGATGTTGTTTCTACTATTTATAGATCGTATCGCTTACCAACAGGCGAACGGCAAGCTCGTATCGTCATTCAAAGCAATAAAAAAACCCTTATATTTTTCAGATGCAACTTCTATTTAGCGGAGTCTTTGAAGGGCGGGTTCCTGGGCTCTCAGTGTGACGACTTGGCGTCCGCCCTCACCGGGAACTGCGATGGAACAACTCTGAACATGGGCGGTCTCACGCCTAAGCCTGGGTAAGATTACAGCTGAATGATACTAACAAACTTAGACATTCGCCCTATAGATATCGTAGTGTGTATATTGGCACCTTTCACACATTAAAGACTAAACAAGTCAAATTTCCCCTTCCTTTTCCTCTTCTATCATCTTGAGAACCTTTCTCCTTCCCCTACTTCCTCTCCAGTATCCACTTTAGATCGCTGCAGTTGTTAAGTCGGGTTGCCCTGTACCGATATCGTTCGCCAGGTATTCTGGTGAAAGCAGCGAGAGCTATAAAAACTAACATGCCATGATGGCCATTATGATACTCACTCTTATCCCCGAAAGGGTAGGCAAGCGCAACTGGAGCACCCACTTTCCGCCGTCTGTATTCTGTCCCATGATGCGATGGAGGCGAGTCTATCGCCATATCGAGCATACATTCCAGACTCAAATTTCAGAGTAGAAAAACCCAATATCACTACCCTACTCCGATAGAAGCCGAGACCTCAGCATTGCAGTCGTACTACAACTACGCCACCGAAGCAGTCGTTATGATATATAATAATAATATCAGCCCTGGATTATATACTGTCTGAGGGAGAGCCTTTTTTTATACGAGCATGCCACAGTGACCCCACTGCACCTGATGGTAAGTAGAGTGGGGTCCAATAAAATGTCGACTGAGATTATTAAAGTACTCAAATCGGATGAGATGATTAGTCCTCGGCAGTCGACACAATTATGCCGGCCTATTGGAACCGAATATACAGAGGCTGATCCCGGAACGCGATACTTACGTGGGTCACTATGGCGGGTTTTAACACCTTGTGTGCAGTGATAGCTATCTGAGTGGATATAAAATATATCCTACCACCAGCAAAAAGCCTCTACTGAGAGGGCTCAGCTTAGTCCACCACGCTATAGTGCGGGCATTCTTCACACACCCTTAAAAATCTTATATAGATCTTTTCGGGTATACAGGTTTCCTTACGAATTTGCCTTGGCTAAAGCAAGCGATAATTCACAAAGAATACACACATAATTTAGAAAAGTCAGAGGTGTGTGTAGTTAATGAGAATTAACAGGGAATCATTTTGAATGTAAAATCTTTTTTCCACGCTTGAGTCGTATTCACTCATTTTAAAGTTCATTTTGTTGCAGGTACACTGGATTATACCACGTCGAAACTAATGTGCATTCGCCGTTCTCCAAAAATTAAATCTATAAAATGTTTTTGGCGTGTTTTATTTAGTTAAGGTGGAACCTCAGCCCTCTCCGCCGCGATTAATTCGTTAGGTGGCGTTGAAGTTACATAAAATTACATTTATTATAATTAGGAGCAAAATACTTTGTTACATAATATTATTATTGTTTATGAATACACCTCATATAATTGCAAAATTACATAAATAAATATATACCCGATAGTGATTAGGATATTTATTTACGACCACGCCAAAGTGACCCTTCTGCACCTGATGGTAAGTGTAGTGTCCAATAGAATGGCGATTGACGAGAAATGATTACCCCTCAGTCTGTTGGAACCTGATATACACAGGCTGATCCCGAAACGCGACACGCGTAAGCCACTATGGCGGGTTTTCACACTTTGTGTACGGCGCTCGCTTTTCGGTTCGGATTTCTCGGATTCATCCACTTTCTATAATGTTATTGTGTTTTTGTTATCTATTGAAAGTTACTTGTTTTAAAAAATGTTATGATGTACCTACTATGACACAATAAAAGTACTTATTTATTTTGACTTCAAATCCCAAGGGCACTCACCTCTGACTTTTCTAAAATCATGTGTGTATTCTTTGTGAATTTATCGTTCGCTCTAATGGTAAAGGAAAAAATCGTGAGGAAACCTGCACATCTGAGAAGTTCTTTACAGGAATTTTGAAGGTGTGTGAAGTCTACCAATCCGCACTAGGCCAGCGTGGTGGACTAAGGCCTAATCCCTCTCAGTAGTAGAGGAGGCCCGTGCTCAACAGTGGGCAAGTATATAATACAGGGCTGATATTATTATTATATTTTGACAAGGAATTTTCTATTACATATTACTTTTTATATTTTCAAGAAAATTTCTAATATTATTATTCTTTATTTTTAAAGTAATATTGCGTTAAGAGAGTTTCTTGCGGGGCTTCTTTACTTCAGTAACACGTTCCGAAGCGGTGTTATTCATGACAATTCAAGAGTTTGTGAATGTCTATTTGAATGAAGATTTTGAGTATGAATTTGAGGTGTACCGCAAAGTTTCCCTATTACAAACAGTGTACTATCGTCGATGTGTCAATCAGTTATTTAAGACGCCTAGATTGATTAATTTTTAATTGATAAAACAGCGTGCAATACATGACTAAGTCATACGAGTTATTAAGATAAGATAAATAATAATTATCAGTGATTCATTTTTATCCTAACAGAACGCTAGGTGTGATGTGGATTCAAATATTCCAAGAGCCGGTCTTAATATCTTACTGACTGATTACTAACTGTTGAAACGCTTATTGTTGGTGGTTATCCGTTTCCATAAACTAAGATAGATAATACATTATCCGTGAAGTATCCATCTATTGATTACTGTCTTTGGTGCGTTTCGTTTTTGCCAAAGATGAATATAGCGCTATTATTATTATAATAATATTCGTTGTTATAATATGTAATTCTAATGTTATAATATTGAAAATAATTATAGTTGTAAACATAAAATACGTAACAAAATCTTTGAAGTGAAACTTTTTTAGAATCGTTGTGATTTGAAACTCAATCAAAGGAAAATGCGTTACGATATTTGAAAAAGGAACAGCGTTCAACCAGCCTGCATGCTATATTTTGGATCCTTTTATTTTTATTTTAACCGACTTCAAAAAAAAGGAGGAGGTTATCAATTCGACGTGATTTTTTTTTTTTTTTTTGTATATGTTTGTTACCTCAGAATTCGCTCATTTATGAACCGATTTGGAAAATTCTTTTTTTATTCGAAAGAATTTCTCTCCAGATTTGTCCCATAAATTTTTTTTCAAGATCGCTTCGGTAGTTTGGTTTTAAAATTTAAAAAACTAGAATAATTATGTCGTCCAAGAAAACGAAATTGCGAATTTAGCTTTCCTGTGACGTATTTAGTTATGTTTTTGCATTGAGTTTGGTTGACTGTACTTCTCACATACTTATACATATAGCATAACATCTTTTCCCCGTTTCAGTGGGTAGGCAGAGGCGTAACATTTCATCGCGATAGTCGTACTGCGAGCGAAACACATTAGTTGTGTTTTTGCGTTGGGTTTAGTTGACTCTACTTCTTACATACATACATATATATAGCATCACACCTTTTCCCCTTTTCAGGGGGTAGGCAGAGGTGTAACACCACAGCGCGATAGTTGTACTGTGAGCCAAATAATATCAGTTGTGTTTTTGCGTTAGGTTTGCTTGAATCTACTTCTTACATACATATATATAGCATCACACCTTTTCCCCTTTTCAGTGGTACTCAGAGGTGTAACTCCTCAGCGCGATAGTCGTATCGTGAGCGAAACACAACTATGCCATTGAGACGGTCTATTTTTACTAACACAAAAAGCAAAAATAAAAATAATTTTAACAAAAATTAAACCGCCTTCAAAAACCACTCAAAACTAAAAAATAATTTCACATAACAAGTATATATTGGATACCAATTTTGGAGTCGGTGCCTAATTAAAATTGCTAGTTAAGCTAAGTAAATACATTAACGAATATACGAAAACAATGTGCTGCCAGCGTACAAAGTCAGCAAGTCAGATCGTCACCGGAGATAAACACATCGCCGCAGCACAGCAAATGGAAGCTATTAAGGAAATATTTAAATTTGTGAACTGTACACTACCCAAATTCTTCCCCTGTTACATATAGCAGGTCAAATGTGGGTGTATTACACTCCCTGCCTCGAAAAAAGAGAAAATAAAAAGATGAAACACCATACATGTGCTTGGTATTACACCTTTCACTGTGTATGTTGTAGTACACACAAACCTACTCCTTTTAATTGATTTGAAAGAAATTTAGCTCATAGATGGACTACGCAACAAATATAGCTAACTAGCAATTTTAATTAGGCACCGACTCCAAAATTGGTATCCAATATATACTTATGTGAAATTATTTTTTAGTTTTGAGTGGTTTTTGAAGGCGGTTTAATTTTTTGTTAAAATTATTTTTATTAGTATGTGTTTGATAGTTTAATACATGTGTTTGCGCCTGCGTATTACAAAGCTCTAGTATCAAGCAAGCGTGTTGTATTATTTGTGTATTTTTATTTAATATGAATATTTAAATCTCACTAATAAATTAATTTTCCAAGTATGTTTTAGTATCATACCAAATAATAAAACTTATATTTGTCCTAATACTGCTGTAACTCTATATCTATCTCAATCTCTCGTAGGTTATTTTCCACAAGTTTCACTTCTGCCGTGTTTGAATTGCACTCTTTTTTGTTACTCCTTTTATTATTAGATTTTTAATATGTAGTGATATGTCACAGTTTAATTAAAGGCTTTATATATTTTCATGAGAGAATTGATATTAAGCGGCCATCAGTTGTACCTTCACCTTATGTTTTTGTTTATCTAATGTCACGCAAACATTGATTAAATCAAACTGAAGGTCAATTCTAGAGAGTTATTCATTGTGCAATAAATTATTGTGTTTTTGCAGTGATCTGCTATGATTGCTGCAAATTTATTGATAAGGTGTGACTAAGCTTCGGGCGCGAATTCGGTGAACGAAAATGAGGCCGAATTGTGCCCGAAAGCCGAATATAGCCAATTATTTCGGGCACGGCAAGTGTCACTACTGCACATGACGGTAAGTGGAATAGGGTCCAAAAGAATGTCGACTGACGAGAGATAATTACCGCTCGATGTACACAGGCTGATCCCGGAACGCGACACACTATGGCGGGGCTTAACAACTTGTGTATTGTATCGTGGTTGCTATCCGGGCGGATATAAAATATATCCTACGCAAGCAAATCATTTCGCAGGAGTATTGTAATTATAGTGATTGTTATATGGAATTCTGATAAAATATTTATACAGTATGTAAAGTTTTATTATTTACTATATTGTTTTCTTCCGACGTTCGAAGACTGCACCCATTGTCTCCCCCACGACCATGAGCGCTGCAAAGCTTCCAAAACGTTGGGGAAAAATAATAATTTTTATATCATTTACATTTAAAAATACGTGATTTATAACATATCGACCCTTATCATCTCATTGAATACACATGACGAATAGTAGGCTGAAATGAAATGATTTATTTGATCCTGTAAAATGTTATACATTATTTAGTTTCTGTCAATATTAACTCTACAAGTTCGAAAAGCAGTTTTCACCAGAGAACGGACATGGAACTCTGGTGATGCTCTTTTCAAAATCAGTTTAAGGTATAAACTACAGTACATGATACAGAGAAAGAAAAAAATACAATTACTTTTTTTATTATTTCGAGCAGTTCATTATATGCTCGCAAAATAGGTAATGAATTAATTTTCCATACGAGTGCACAACACTCTTAAGAATCATGAAATATTTAATGTTTATAATTTTTACCGTTGCACTCATCATCATCACCTTTGCACTAGTTCCCTCTGTCTACCTCCATGGACACGATGCATGATGAGGGCTTATGTGTTATTTAATTATCTAGCATATTAAAGATTAATCTGCACTAATTTATGACATAATCCTTTTAAATCAGATCAAATTGATAATCAAATAACAAATACTCATAAGCCGCGCCGTCAGCATTGTGGAGCAGGCGTGTTGGAAAGATGGCGAAATGATCCTGCTTCGTGTCACGTGTCTGACATTATTATGAAGTAAACAGTAAATTATTTAACTCCAACTAGAGTAATGTCTTAAAGGGGTCTCTACGTGTTGGATCCAAGCATTGCCGGTTTTTATATTTTTTATGAGTTTAAACCACTTTATTTCCGCCGCCCCAAGATAGGTTTATGTATGTATGTAAGTTTCTAAAATACTTAATAATTTTCCATTTTATATTATGGAAGGCATTCAAGTTAAATTCACGAATGATTAATCAAATCGAGTGAGCGTCCTCTGAAATCTGCCGCCTCTAAGAGGCTGTCGCCCATTGACCGCGGCCTATACGGCCTATTTGGACTGGATCTTGCTTTACAAAAGTCCAGCCTTTATGCCGTGATTTCCCACAGGAAAGAGACAACATAATCACCAAGACGTTTTTCAATAAATCTTGTTAAATTTCAATAATTGAATTGATTCTTAATTTGGCTATAGTCGTTGACGCCGAATAAGGTTTCGGTTCGTATCTTTAGATTTTTTTGTAAATTCAGTTAGTTTTCGCGCGGCTTGAGTGCGGTTGTGATTTAAAATGTGTTCATGAAAATATTGTGAATATCGATACATAGTATTTCTGCAATTTATATAGTCTAAATGAAGTAGGAAAAATATTTTAGTGCTTAATTAGAAGCTATATTACCATTAATATTATATACTTGCTGATGGTAGGATATATTATATATCCGTCCGAATAGCGACCGTACACAAGCTGTAAAACCCGTCATAGTGGCCCACGTGTGTTGCGTTCCGGGATTTGTGTATATCCAGTTCCAACAGGCATAATTGTGTCGACTGAGGGGTAATCATCTCTCGTCAGTCGACATTCTACTTCACATACCATCAGGTGCAGGCGATCAGTTTGCCGTTAGTGAAAAAAAAAAGAAATAATTGTATTGTGATATTGCACAATATAAAAAAAAACACATTGATGATGTGACTTGTTTAGCTTTCTTTGGTTATATTATGAGAGCCGTTTAGTTATATTAATAGATGCTCACCATCGTTATATATATACTATGTATTAGATTTGGCGTACCGAACATTCACTGTGTTTAACTGAATTGAACTGCAATCCATTCAAACTGAATTTAGTATGGTCAATATTGACAGCTTGTGGTTGTGTACGGAGTGGCGCTCATGATAATATAGTAACTCGAGTCCAAGTGTAAATCTGGATTTGAATAAAAAATATTAGTCAAATAAGTAAAATTATTTGTCGTTCAAGTGAATAAATAGGTTATAACAGTGACGTTTTGGTTGCCATTTCAGTTCAGATTTTGAACAAGTAGTTTATATGGACGTTCGTGTCTATACAATATACATCGATGATTATAACGTAGATAATTTTTTTCGAAAAAAAATGTCGCTTTAGTCAATTCGCTTTTTAATCATCGATATATTAAAGAATTAATCTACATACATACTAATGTAAATACGAAAATAACACGTCTGCTACTTTTCATGACGTTTCTAATCTCAACCTCCAATTCGATTCCGAGAATGATACTCGTCTTGTTTGACTTTCTTTGGTTACATTATGAGGGCCGTATTAAGACGCAACTCAACTTCACTCTCAAGTGCGATATCTACTGAGACGCTGTGAAATTTAAGTCAGCATCTTAAGACTGCTATTTAATAGTAATTTAGGTCATAAATAAAATAAATAAATAAAATGCTTTATTAATCACGTAGGCGAGTAGGCACTTATGATAAGTCAAGGTACACGACAATATTTAATTATTACTTAAATAAAGTAGCTTATAGAAAGCAAAGACAATTTATATTGAACATAAAATAAATGAAAGATTATTATAGACGTGTTTTGGCCGCGGAGTTTTGTTCATTAAACAACACCGACTCAGTTGAGTACGAGCACTTAAATCACAACTTAAGCTTCGTCTAGTACATTGATTCCCAAACTGGTCCCCCGCGGGTCCACGAGCGACTTAACGGGGGCCTACATTGGCGTGACTAAAAATGGGGTTCCACAATTCGTAAGGGGTCCACGAAAATTTATCTGGGTTGATAGTAATGTACTAAATTGTTGGCTTGACTTCAACTAGAATGTAGGCAGATAATATTGATAGGGGTCGTAAGGCACGGTGACAACTCCCCGCGACAGTTGAGCGGTAGTTGTAATGCACTTACTAGAAACCTAAAAAAAATTGTCCAAAGTAATGAGCAGCATTGAAAGAGTTCTATGAGAAAAGAAAAATTGGGAATTTCTAGCTTCTTTCTATTAAATGATTCAATATATTAAACGTTTACTTGAAATCCTATTCAAGTTCGAGATAGATTTACTCTCAGTATGTTATGAGTCATTAATATTTTAGAGTATTAATAAACGCCTACTTGAGTTTCTACTCAAAGTTCACATTGATTTAGCATTATTTTGTGAATGATTATTATCATTATTGTCTTCATTGATTATTAAGCTTGGATTTTGCGAATCATCATTATCATCATTGAGTATTAAGCATGGATTAATAGATAACGATAAATCATAATCTACTATTAAGACTATAAAATACAATTCTGCCGGTATTAATTGTGCAATATGGCGATGCGTGTGTTAGTAGTTATTGGGATAGCAATCGCGACAGGTTGGTATTATACCATTTATACATATTATAAAACAATTAGACTGCCTTGGTGGCGTAGTTGTACTGCATGCGCGACATAAAATGGCGGGCAAAGTGTACCTGGCCTTTTCGACTGGAATCCTCATTTCATTAAATTATCATATGAAGTTTAAATTACTTTACTGCATGGCACTCATCTCTCTATTATATACTGTCCCACTGCTGCACGGGCCTCCTCTACTACTGAGGAGTTATGCCTTAGTCCAGTGCTGTAGTGTAGGCAGACTTCACATACCCTTAAAATTCTTATAGAAGACTTTCCAGGTATACAGGTTGTGCACGATATTTTTCTTCATTGTTAAAGCAAGCGATAATTCACAAAGAATAATTATGTAATATACTTACCCATAACTCTAGCAAAGTCAGAGGTGTGTATGGGTTTTGAACCTGCAGACATTCGTGTCGGCAGTCCGTTCCACTGCCAATTTCCTGCTGCTTGATAAACGATTTTCATTTTAAGAAATTGCTTTAATATATCAAAATTGTCACAGCGAGGGCGAGCCAAGATGCCGTCCTAGCGAGGCTAGACCCTGGACCACGGTACCAATACGTTTCGGGAGAGAATGGAATCGAACTCCAGGACTTGTGGCTCAAATCCAGAGACATTGAGGAGGCTGGGTACTACGACCCTGATTATCATAATGGGTATCATCTATTCACCAGGTAACAAACTTTTTTATTGCTTTGAATGACGAGACGAGCCTGTCGTTCGCCTGATGGTAAGCGATACGATCCATAAACAGTGAACACCTTGAATTACAGAGTATTTTTTGGTATTCCACTACGCTCGGCATCCTGAGACATGAGATGTTAGTTAGTAAGGTGCATTAGTTACACTGGCTACAATATCCTTCAAACCGGAACACAAGATCGACTAGACACTGCTTGGTAGAAATAGTAATGCGGTGGTACCTACCCAGACGGACTC
This sequence comes from Manduca sexta, assembly GCF_014839805.1. Lineage (NCBI taxonomy): Eukaryota > Metazoa > Arthropoda > Insecta > Lepidoptera > Sphingidae > Manduca > Manduca sexta. The sequence goes on along the minus strand of NC_051115.1, from coordinate 2,963,988 downwards.
ACATATGAGAAACTCTTTTTAAGCCAACTTAAAAACAGCAGGAAGTATTCAAATAGACGTGTATTTTTTTATGTATGCGTCATTCAGTTTGTGTCGCTCCAATGTCGAAGTGCCGCGTTATAGTTTTAGAAAGTTGGCTTTATTTGAGCGGCTCCTACTTGGAAATATGCCGCCCCTAGGCAACGGCTGTGTGGCCTATAAACCTATCTAGTACTGCATCTCTCATCAGTTGACCCTATCTCAACCCACTTCGCACACCAACAGTTGCAAAAGATATTTACCATGACCAGATAAAAAAATATATTTTCTACCTTTCAGGTCCAACCCGTCAACCAGCCAGCCTCTACCAAGAGGATATAAGGATACGTTAGCAAAGTCTTACTACGATCCTAGGAAGAGAACAATTGTGTTAGTTCATGGATGGCAGAACACTCCTACTTCCCAGTTTCATGTTGTTTTAATACCAGGTAAGAGGAGCATGGTAATGCGTACTAGGCTAGTGTGGATTGAGGTCTAAACCTTCTTAGTAGTAGAATACCGTATTCTATATGGCAGGTTGAGGGTGCGAAAAGTTCGCCGAATTCAATGAAAGGCCTGCCACTGAAACCTCTGTAAATGTTTTTTCTAGAGTGGGCAAAGACCACATGGTGTAGCGTAGTGGGGCCGAAGGGAGGGTGATGGCGAGAGCGCCCCAAGCGGCACGTTAAGGGAGGGTTACATATTTGGGTAATCCACCTGTCTAGGTACCACTGCAATGTCTATTTCTGCCGCCAAGCAGCAGTGTGTAGTCAATTGTGTTCCGGTTTGAAGGACATTGCAGCCAGTGTAGCTACTGGACGTAATACGACTTAACATCTCATGTCTCAGGATGGCGAGCGCAGTCGATTACCAAACAATACATTATAATTCAAGGTGTTGGATGGTGTTTCTTCTATTTTCACTAATTCGGCTGGTGCCGTGTTAACTACGCCCTTTTAATGCCAATAGTTTAGGAGAGTAAGACGGTAAATAGTATTTTCCACAAAGATTTCAACACTCAACGTTGATTTATGTAAACACCTGTCATATTTTGTTAGCGTTCCTGGAAGCTGAAGATGTGAATGTTATCATGACGGACTGGAGTGTTGGAGCTGCCGGGAACTACCTGCCAGCCTTGCTGAACTGCATCAGGTCTGGTGAGTACACCAAGTCTTTTAACCTAGGGCCAGTTGAGCTTTTCGGACTTCAAGGTATAAAAATAAGTATTGATTTCGAGGATATTATTTTTGCTCTAAACTTACAACAGTATACAACCCTTTATCGCTACCGTCACTTAGGGGTAGAGTGAAAAGTTTGTTAGTTTCACCGGTCTTTCGGCCCAATGTCACTCGAGAATAAAGCATACGAGCGAGCATTGGACCGAGCCCCTCTGTATACCACCAGCATACCAACCAAAACCCGCTGTGGCCTTGTTCGGCGCATACGGGACGGGCCCGGAGTATTTTGTTGCACTGAGATAGCTGCGTGGAACCCAGGTGTTATTTTATTCCCCACGGGGAGCATATTACCGGAATAAAATTCTGTGGCGGTACAATCGATGCATACACCGCCATCTCGTCAACATCGCCGGAACTGCAAGAGGATCGATGCAGTGACACAACTGCAGTGACATCACGATAGATGGCGACATCGGTCCTGAATCACGCTTGCACATTTTGCGCAACGTGCAGCATATATATCACCTCCGAATATGAACCGTCGGAGGGGCCGCGGCCGGTCAGGCGCAACATCTGCCTGACTGGAAATCTTTCCCTTCCATAGAGGAACGCAACCATTTGTTCCTCTACAGCAGTGTTTAACTTTACGCCGCTAAAAGTCTATACAAGGTCATTTTGACATCGCGTTACTAAATGATACCACATACTTATTTACTTGGAAATAATATTTTACAATAAGTTACTTGAGCCGTAGATGTAAAATAAAAAAATGTGTAAGTTTCGAACAAAATAAATATTAATAAAAAGTAATTCTAATTGTACGCGACCTAAAGCCACTACAACTCTTAGATAATTCGTTGCAGTGTCAATATCATTCTTTCAGTCAGAAATACACTCACGCATACGCCATATTCGCATTAAACTACAAAATTTAAAAAAAAATCAGAACTTAAAACCAGGATTTTTCGTGAAAATATTACTTATTAATGAATAATTTTTGGCATAATGTCAGCAAAGGTGAAGACCAGTATGTAGTTTCATTTAGTAATGCAATTTCAAAATAACCCTGTATATTAACCCAGCGCATTGTCTATCCATGTGTCAAAATTCCAAATCCGTTCAGCAATTTTTGCGTTTACTTCTAACACATATATCCACCATTTATATATAATATAAGTCACATAAGATAAAAAGTAAGAAATCAGAATTTGATACAAAAAAAATATTTCAGGTGAAAGTGTAGCGAAGTACTTGCAGTGGTTGGTAGAGGAGAGTGGAGGGGACCTGTCCCGCTTCCACCTGGTAGGGCACAGCCTGGGGGGACACCAGGTCGGCATCATCGGCAGGAACCTCGGCGGCGTGGTACCTTACATCACTTGTGAGTTTATTAAAATAATTAGCGCATAGCGGCCACCGTACACGTGGTGTTAAAACCCTCCATAGTGGCCCACGTGTCATTCCGGGATCAGCCTGTGTATATCCAACAGGCATAACTGTGTCGACTGAGGGGTAATCTCTCGTCAGTCTATTCTATTGGACTATACTTACCATCAGATGCAGTACTATCACTTTACTGTGCAAATAAAAATATCCCTTTATATATAACTATTAAAAATTATAACAAACTAACGCCCTTATTCATAAACGTTTTTTATCTAAGGATGGAGTAAAGCTGTGATAACAAGTCTGTTCCTCAGTGCCCAACGCCACTGGGAAGCAGACATAGAGCCGTTGTGATTGGCTAATATTGAGATACAACAATATTAGCCAATCACAACGGCCCTATATCTACGCACTGCGAAGGCTGCCATGCCGTCAGCACTGAGAAACAGACTTGTTATCACAGCTTTACTCCGTCCTTAGATAAAAAACGTCTATGAATAAGGGGGTAAAACTATAACTGTACGTTAAGACGAACACCTCATCAGAGTCACGCCTTTTATCCCGGAAGGGGTAGGCAGAGGCACAACTCAGCCACTGTCCGCCGTGTATATTCCCGTGATGCGATGTGCGAGCCAATCGCCATATCAGGCACAAATTCTCGACGTCATCCTAAAACAATCCATCCCAACTCAGGAATCGAACACGAAACCTTAGCACAGCAGTCGTACCCAATACAACTACACCACCTATACAATCACACACTTCCCTCTGGAAAATACTAAGTAGGTACCTAACACCGGTGCACACATCATCCCGCATTCCTTAATCTATTTCAGCTCTCGACCCCGCTCTTCCTGGATGGATAACTAATCCGAACCGCTTCAAAGCTGACGACGGTCTTTACACCGAAGTAATGCACACCAACGCTGGAGTGTCAGGGTTTCTCACCGCGCTAGGGCATGTCGACTTCTACCCTAATGGTGGAGTTAACATGCCGGGCTGTGCGGACAGGTCGTGCAGTCATCATAGGTAAGGGATTTGTAAAATGTAGTGATACCATCGGCCCTGTATTGTACACTGTCCCACTGCTATACAGGCCTCCTCTACTAAGAGGGATTAGGCCTTAGTCCACCACGCTGTAGTGCGGGTAGACTTCACATACTCTCAGAATTCTATAGAGAACTTCTCAGGTATGCAGGTCTCCTCATGATGTTTACCACCGTTAAAGCAAGCGATAATTCACAAATACATAACTTTACAAAAGTCAGAGGTGTTTCGGTTTTGAATCTGCGGACATTCGTGTCAGCAGTCCGTTTCACTTCCAAGTGTCTTTGTTTATTTTACTTGTTACTAATATAAATGCGTAAGTTAGACCTTTGTACCCTAAGATGTTTTTATTACATAGATACGTTGTCCGAGCTCAATACTGGCAAGTCGAAAATAAGGTAATTGCCCGACTTAACGGCCAATGAGCGTGCGGCACTAACGTTGTTACGTAATTGTCGATATATATATCCTTTTCTAACGAATGTATGCTGCATCTGTTTATTCCTTCTTCGAGTCAATTTGTAATTATATGTACAGGTACGTGACTATATCAAATAGTGCGCCGTTTTTATGTGCCATTTTGTTAGTGTATGACGCGTCTATTTGTAAAACGTCATTGTTTGTACCTATGGATGTTGTAGTATGCATACCACACGGTCATATCTGTCATAGCACCACACGGTCATAGCGGCACGGCATTATAGAGAAATGCACAGGCATTTCTCTATAATGCCGTGCCGCTGCCTCTTTTCCTTTCACATCCCGCGCACACCGTCTCTTGTCACTACAGTTTGCATCTTCGTTGCCAATACGAATTTGGAGAATTAGGTTATTTGCGTTTGTGTTTTGTTTTGAAAATATTATTTTTGTAAGTTTATTTGTTATGTTTGGACTATTTTTTTACAAAAAATATTCATTTATTAAATTATTCTATTAATAAATACGTAATAACATATATAGAAACATACATTAAGGGCATACATTTAGAAATAAGCGGCGATATCCTAGTTGGGTGTGGAACGGACTGCCAAGACGAATGTCCGCAGGTTCAAATCCCAAAGGCACACACCTCTGACTTTTCTAAAATCATGTTTGTATTCTTTGTGAATTTATCGTTCGATTTAACGGTAAAGAAAAACATCGTGAGGAAACCTGCACATCTAAGTTCTCTATAGGAATTTCGAAGGTGTGTGAAGTCTACCAATCCGCACTAGGCCAGCGTGGTGGACTAAGGCCTAATCCCTCTCAGTAGTAGAGGAGGCCCGTGCTCAGCAGTGGGCAAGTATATAATACAGGCCTGATATTATTATTATATTATTATTATTTAGAAATACTTAAATTCAGTCACTACAAAAAAGACACCCACTGGTGGTAGCATTTACTCAGAAGTTATAAAACAAGCCCATAGTGTTGAATTATATTTTAAGACTTAAAAACGAACACTAGACTAGTGGTAGATCTCTTGTATGTCAAGGTCCACCTGGGTAGGTACCACCGCAATGTCTATTTCTCCGCCAAGAAGCAGTGTGTAGTCATTGTAGTGTTCCGGTTTGGAAGCATTGTAGCCAGTGTAATAACTGGACATAATAAGACTTAACATCTCATGTCTCAGGATGGCGAGCGCAGTAGAATATCAAACAATACTTTTTAATTCAAGGTGTTGTTAGTTTCCACTGTTTATGGATCGTATCGCTAACCATCAGGTGAACGGCAAACTCGTTTCGTCATTAAAAGCAATAAAAAAACCTTATATTTTTCAGATGTAACTACTATTTAGCAGAGTCTTTAAAGGGCAGGTTCCTGGGCTCCCAGTGTGACAATTTGGCATCGGCCCTCATTGGAGACTGCGATGGACGCACTCTGAACATGGGCGGTCTCACTCCTAAGCCTGAGTAAGTTTACTTATGGCTGAATGATACTAGCGAACTAAAATTTTAATTTTATTCATCTAAAGTATTGCTGTCTGTTAGTCACATTATATTTACTTTGTGAATGTTGTATCTGTAAGTGGCATGCATATCAGCCAACAGGGTATTTGACTTAAATAACTTTTATAAAGTTTGTACGTTGTATAAATTATTAAAAAGAAGAAATCTGATGAAAAATCTACAAGTTATAAGCCATTGAAATTTAGTAGTACGACTGAGTGTCAAAGAACAGAAAAGAGACGGAATACTTGCATGTGACGTCAGCGGACATTATGATACGTGCGAAAGAAAGAGATGGAGCGATATCCACGCCTACTCCTGCACGTAGCAATATTTGAAATTTGAATTGCTGCCTCATTTCTTATGAAACTTTAATGCTGTTTTCACAGAAGGATTTCTTTTTTGTACTAATTGCTGTTACATATTAAAAATGCATATAATCAAACATAGTCAAATAACTTATTGTCAATACGCAATGTTTTTTTAGATTTAAGGATATGTATGCTGTTTTTATACCTTTAAAAACAAAAAGACTTAGGACATTAGCCCTATAGATCGCATTTCCAGGGCATAATTTTCATTATAAATAGTTTTTTCACGCTTGAGTCGTATTCACTGAGTTTTAAGTTTAATTTTGTTGCAGGTACACTGGATTATACCACGTCGAAACTAATGCGTACTCGCCGTTCTCCAAAGATTAAATTATTTAATATTAAGACATGTTTTATTTATTTAAATGTATAAAGAAGACTATCTAGCAAGGATGCGCTGTATGTATATTTCCGCGAACAAAAAAATCTACCAGTTTCAATTTCACTACCATTGGCAAAGGGTCCATAATATGAAGGAATGGATCCCTTCTAGCCGAATTTCGGCCACGGCTGCCAATCTCAACGGAGATCAGATAGGAGATATTATAGTGCACAACCATGCAGTGGCGGTATTTTCATAGAAGCCCAAAAGCCTGGCTTGCCCTAAAATTATTTACCTAAGTAAACTGAATATGGAACAATAACCATAATTTTATAAAACAATTTTCTTTAAAATATAAAACATTCGCGCGCTATGTCTTGCTGGACTGCATCGGTTCGCCTCGAGCGCACCTACATACACACTACAGCACCTAACACACTACCACACCCACACCGTATCAGTATACACACATTTTGTTCATAATACCAAACACGCACACAAAATATATTCAACACTCTCACTCTCGTTGGGTTTTACGAGGCTTTTTGCATCAATATTTCCTTCTCTCTCGCACTCATGGATAGAATATGGCTCAAATTCTACCACATATGTATAGCTGTAGTAGGTAGGTTTCTATATCAATCTGGGCCTTATTCTGTATGATAGTGTAAACGCGTAACGCGGCCGTGTCATGTTATCTTCGAGAAATGTGCGTGGAGTAGTATTCTGTAAGCCAAATTTCTACAGTCCTAAACATGATGCGTTGTGTTACGTGCTTAGATATTGTATAAAATTCGAGGTTGCCAAGTTAAACTTCCTTTTATTATAGTAGCATTTGTTCTTATTTAAATTATTAATCTTTTAAATTATTATGATTTTCTAATGATTTTAGTATTACTTTATTTAGAATTGCATCATTATGATTATTGTAATGTATTTGCACTATAATTTTACGTATCAAAAACTTTTTGTCACGTTTTGAGCAGTAATTTTCTAGATTTTTTTTGTCGGAACTGGCAATTAATTGGTTAAATAACAATAATTTAAAAATTAATTTAGAAAAAACAAAAATTATGTTCTTTAGTCAACGTTTAGCAGAACCACCCATTAATATTAATTACCAAGGAACAATTATTAATAAAGTAGATACAACCAAATTTCTAGGTGTAACAATTGATAAAAAACTGAATTGGAAAGCACACACAGAAGAACTAAACAAAAAAATTTGTTCCTCTGCTTATGCCCTGCATAAACTGGCACCTATAATCAGTACTAATGCACTCATCACTGCATATCACGGTATTGTTGGCTCTGTCCTAAGATTTGGCATAATTTTTTGGGGTAATTTTACCAATAAAGAGATGATTTTTAAATTACAAAAAAGGTGTATTAGAGCTATGTTCGGCCTGAAAACAACTGAAAGCTGCAAATCGTACTTCATTGAGTATAACATTTTAAGTCTGCCTTCCCTTTTTATATATGAAGTAGCTAGTTTCGTCCACAGCAATTCAAAATTATTTATGAAATTATCAGATGTCACAATAAGAAATCTTCGCGACAAAAAATAGACTATGTACTGTAAAATCAAACACGGCATTAAAGCATAAAAGTATATTTTGTTTGGCACCAATAATTTATAATAAAGTCCCTAACAATATTAAACAACTACCGACCATACAATATAAATTCGCCCTTAAAAAATACCTTCTACATAAATGTTATTACAGCCTATCAGAATTTTTATATGATGAGAATTAAACCTTACAAACACAATTCTGTATAAAATAATATTTAAATTAATTAAAATCACGATGTTTCTTCTAACCATAATATCTACAAAATGTTTCTGAGAACTATTATAATAACTATATTGTATTAGCACGTTTTATGGTAAATATAAGCTATGCGCCTATGCGCTAAATATAAATTTTGTACGCCGTAAAAGGCAAAACATGTAGCTACTTAAAAAAAAACTGAAGATCATGTATAATTTTATTTACACACTCATGTTTTACAAAATAAATGTGGGGCGTAGGATCGGCACAGAACGCCTTTCCGTCCCCACAATGTGTGCTGGATTGCGTGAAGGGAGGTGGCAATGCCAATTAATAAGGCCCGGGAGGTTTTTAAGCGTATATTCACTTAATTCACACACGTAAAAACAATACAAGGTTCCGGCGAACACACTGTAGCGGCGTACGTTTCGCAGTGCAGCGTGAGCGGTGCGGCATGCACGTCGCTCTCTCCTTTCCTTGCACTTGTTCCTGGCTGGAACACTTCAGGGCTTCTTGTTTTTCTTCCTTTTCTTGAGCTGATTTGTACTGGACCGAACCGAACTGATTGGAACACACTGAATGCCAAAATTGCATTCACTTATATATGACCCGGCTATCCCGTAGGGAGAGCCGCCAAAAATAGAGCCTTTTTGTAGCCTCATTTTCACTTCCTAGCTCTTACTTTTTCACAAATAAAAGTTGGACCTCTTAAGTCCCCTATACGAAAGTTACACTGTTTTATAGGCAAATCAAATACCTATAATTACGCATAAAAATAATATGCCTATGTGCGATACAAGAAAAGTTACATTAACAAAACACAAGAAAATTATCCATAATCGACGCACAAAGGCCTTAAAAACGCTATTTACTACGATACGAATTTATATACAATGTCCCCGTTTATGATATGGGGTAGGCAAAAGCTAAAACTATATCTATGTAAAGTTCCTACACTGTCACTTTAATATCTCGGTCGTGAGATCGCTTTATAACATACCACTAAAAAACAGTGACACACACGTGCGCGGGCGCATTGTCCGTCCCTCTCTGGGTGTGTCGTTTCGCTCGACACACCTACTGCGCATGCGTGAGTGCGCTGTCTCTTTCTTTAATATGTGCGTCCTGCACAATAAATATCTTTAACATCAGTTATTTGTTTTGATTGAGCCGGTGATACATTTTTAAGTATTTGTGTTTATTAAGTTTTTTATTTCTTTTAAACATTTAAGTACAAAGTAAATTTGTGAAATGTTTTTTTTTGATGGTTTAAAGTGTGTGAAAAGTTTTTATCGGCGAGAATAGTTAAAGTTGTGAGGTTATGGTGAACAACAACTTCATACTAGCTGGCGAGTGGCGCGAAATGTACGACTTCAAGAAACTATAAGGTATTAAATTTAAGCTAAAAAATTTACTCCGGCAAATTAAATTTTTTTATTTTATATATTTTAACTATTTAAAGTCATAATCGGTGGTCTAATTAGTGCATCATAAAGAAATATTGTTAATAAACGATAATATAACTTAGTTCTTACAACATATTCTAACGTACAGTGAAATAGCTGTCACCGCTGTCAACCGCATTCAACCGTCTCTTGGATTCAAACAAAGACTATTATAATTATCTGGCGAGTATTGTTTTAATTGTAACATCTGACACTACACTACATTCATTACTTTGCTCACTATTAGTGAACCACGTCAGACTCACACAGGCAAAGCTCCAGTCTCTTTCTATTTGACAAAAGTGGAAATAGAATTGATGACTAGCTAAATATCTGCCCCAGACAACAGCATACTACACTCAACTAAACATAGTTACACGTATTTAGTGTTTTGTAGTAAATTTATGTCTTTGCGTCTACCCTCCCTCTAAATTTTGTGACTTCTTCTCATTGTATTCTCCAAATTTTCTGTCCATTCTGTTAACTTTCAGTTGTCCCAAACTCAACACTACATTATGCAGACCCGTAAAGCCGCAGCTCAGGAAACTGAATTCAAGCTGAAGATGGCTCTTAAAGAACTGAAGGCACACAAAGACCAGTGCCAAAAACTCCTACAGGAACGCGAGGAGAGTGAGGAAGAGGTCACTAAAATAATTAAAAATAATACCTCCCTAAAGCGCCAACTAGTCGAGCTACATCAAGAGTATGAGTTGATTGCGGGAGGAACGTAACAAACTCCAAGCGGTGATAGATACCTTCACTAATTGTAGCATATTATATGAAGAGGCTCTGTGTAAAATTAGGGAGTTAGAATATCAGTTAAATGATTCAAATGACAAAATTAGTAAGTTTAATAGTGATAAGGAACTAATTGAGGTATCGGTGAACCAAAGCCTTTATGAAGAACTTGTCTGTAGTGGCTCAAATCCCCTCCCACTGAAATCAAACTCAATTATTGACCTAACAAATGATAATTCAGTGGTAAATAATACAATTTACTCAAAAAATGACAACTTACATTGTCTCAGTCACAATAAATTAAAAAAATACATAAAATTAACTAAGTTTATTCAAAAATATAAGAAACTTAGTAATAAAAAAGTGCCATTCTAAAAACATAGCTTTTAATCAAAGAACGTAGGTCATTTCTAGATAAATTAAATAATTATGAAATTAAACTAGAAGACAGTAAGAGAATATATGAGGCTGACACACAGCAATTATTGTGTGAAATTAAAACACTAGAAAATTCCCTGAGTCTTACATATAATAAATTTATAAGTTCTAAAAACAAAGTTGATGATCTAATGGCACTCTTAAATGATTCTAATACTAATAGTAGTAATTATTCCTTGACTAATAGTGCTGAGTCAGTACACACCAAATCTGTGGTTGAGACGGACATGCCTGGCCTTATTGTCTCTCAGAGCACTGGCCCGGGGAACTCCCCAGGCAGATGAGAGCTGTGCCTCAACAACAAAGGCTTCATGTAATGTTTCTCCCACTATTGTGTTCTCTGACAACTTCGGGAAGGGGGCTTTTGGGTCATCGCTGAGCAATAGCCTAGAGCACTCCGCTATGAGTTACTGTTTCCCAGGAATGCTCTATAAAAATATTATTAAACAAGTTGTTAGCAAGACATATACTCCTGACTCTTGTATTGCAATATTAGCTTTAATTTAACTAAAAATGACATATCGAGTAGCATAGGCTCTATGATCAGCCTTAATTGTCAAAAAATAATACTTTGTGCATTTCCTTACTTATCAAATGTATCAGATAGAGTAAACAATCATATTCACACACTTAATAAGCAGATGCACTTTTTTTAGTAAACCATTACAGTGATAAATTTATATTTTTGGACGTCAATAATTTTATTGAAAAATGTAGTTTAAGTTTGACTAGGGATACAGTGTATCTGACAAATACTTGTAGACATTCTATAGCTACATTGTTAGCATATAATATTAAGACAGTCATAAGTACTATGACGAAGTCCTCAATTACTACATGTTTTAGTAGTACTACTAATACTATTGTAGTCAATAATTTAAACATTTAAGTATGACAACAGAGGAAGATGACTTGTTTTTAATGTTAACCCACCAAAACATAAATCGTTTCTCTGGCAAACTTTTGACATTGAGTTATTTGTGGAAAGGTATAATGTTGATATTTTATGTTTTACTGAGACATGGTTGAAACCAGATAGAATGGCGTTTAGTGTCAATGGCTACAGAGTTGCCAGCTCGTTTATTAGGATTTCAGCAGAAGGTGGAGGCACCATGATCCTCATCAAGGATGGTATCTCTTACAAGGATAGACAAGATATAACAAAACTTTCTGTTGAACGAGTGTGTGAGGTCTCATGTGCAGAGACTAGTGATTATATCATATTGTGTGTATATAGGCCTCCTTCATCCAACATATTAGCTTTTATCTCTAAAATGGAGGATATTCTAAAAAACTTAAGATGCATAGTAAGATTTTAGTCTGCGGAGACTTTAATATAGATTTACTGATAGATACAACAGACAAAAGTTTATTTTTGACTTTGCTCCAATCATTTAATCTTAACTGTCACTTTCTCGAGCCAACTAGACTAACTACAACTTCGGCCACGTGTATTGATAATGTTATCTCAAATTTTAAAATTGACTATAAAGAATTATTAACCGGTGTTCGCTCAGACCATACTTGTCAAATGGTCAAACTTAATTGTGTAAAACAAAGAAGTAAAAACATTATTAAATTTAGACCACTATCCCTACGTAATTTGCAGAAATTTAGCACAAAACTTAATTCCGTGCTGCCTATGCTGACTTGCGACTCGGACAACCCAAATAATATGTTTGAAACATTATTAAATAGTGTGACAAATGTATTCAATAAAACATGTAGTGTAAAATCAGTAACACTAAAAAATAAAATATCTTTCAGTGCTTGGGCAACCAAAGGTATTAGGCGTAGTAGAGATGTTCTATACGAATTATATGACAGAAGGTCCTTTACACCTGATGTCAAATTTACTAATTATGTAAGAACATACTCTAAAATTTTTAAAAGTGTATGTAGGTATGCCAAAGCTGCTTATATTAGTAGAAATATAAAAAAATCGGATAATAAAATTAAAACAACTTGGAGAATAATTAATACTGAAACTGGCAAAACTAAGTGTAATGACAAGATTGTATTAAACATTAATGACGAACTAGTTTCAGACAATAATTCTGTGGCTAATTACTTCGAAAAGTTTTTCAATAACATACCATTTGAGACGACAAAATGTCTGCCATCCTCACCAGAGGCAGCTGAGTCATTCTTAAAACAATATTTAGATTTATCAATTCCAAATTTCGAATTTGAATGTGTTACTCATTATGATGTTATAAAAGTATTCAGGAGCTTAAACATGAAGAGTACTGAAGATCTTTGGGGTTTGTCTGTTAAAGCGTTGCAGTCAGTGATAGTTAGCATCGCCCCAATCCTTTCTGATATTTTTAATTGCTGCATAAGAGACGGCATATTCCCTGATCTTATGAAGATAAGTAAAGTAGTACCAATTTGTAAAACTGGTTGCTCCAACACCCCCCTCCAATTATAGGCCTATTTCTATTTTACCAGCTTTAAGTAAAATATTCGAAAAGTTAATGCTTAATCAAATGCTGGTGTTCTTTAATAAAAATGAGATTCTACATGACAGGCAATTCGGTTTTACAAAGGGTAGGTCCACGCAAGATGCAGGACGTGCATTAGTTAAAGCTGTGTTGGATGCCTGGGAGGGATCGCAGGATGCTTTAGGGGTATTTTGTGATCTTTCCAAGGCGTTCGATTGCGTTGATCATGGAACCCTCATTTTAAAGCTCCACTATTACGGCATCAGGGGAGTGGGGCTTAAACTAATATCTTCATATTTATCGGGTCGGAAACAAAAGTTTTTATCAACAACGTTTCCTCTGCAGGGTCCACAGTTGGGATTGGGGTCCCCCAGGGTTCAATTTTGGGACCATTTCTGTTTTTAGTTTATATTAATGATCTACCGTACATTATTAACAAAATGGCTGAAGTTGTATTATTCGCTGACGACACTTCACTAATATTTAAACTAAATAGAAGGGAAGGAAATTTTGTAGAGCCAAATAAAGTATTTAAATTGATTTCTGACTGGTTTTCTGCCAATAATCTTCTATTAAATGCAGCAAAAACTAAATGTGTTCGATTCTCGTTACTGAACAAGATTAATGGAACTGATATTGATTTAGACGGGAATAAACTAGAATTAGTACCCTCTACAGTCTTCCTTGGGGTTTCTATCGATAGGAAATTACAATGGGGACCCCACATTCAAAGAATTTCGAGTAAATTGAGTTCTGCAGTCTTTGCTATTAGGAAGATCAGATATTTAACTGATGTGGCTACGGCAAGGTTAGTATATTTCGCTTACTTCCACAGCATTATGTCTTATTGCATTCTTCTGTGGGGTACTGCAGTAGATCTGCAGACCATTTTTATTTTACAGAAAAGAGCGATTCGTGCAATTTATAACCTTCGGTCTCGCGATTCCCTTAGAGAACTGTTTAAGGAGGTGAATATACTGACTTTGCCAGCTGAATACATTTTTCAAAATATTATGTATGTCCGTAAGAACCTAGGTACTTTTATGAAAAACAGTGACTTGCACTGTTTGAACATTAGAAATAAGAATAAACTAGTTGTTCCAAATTTCCGGCTCTGTAAAACAAATAAATCTTATCTAGCGAATTGTATCAAATTCTATAATAAAATCCCTCTTGAAATAACCAATCTGCCCGGCTACAAATTTAAGTGTCATGTTAAGCGCGAATTAATGTCAAAGGGGTATTATAATGTAAAGGATTACCTCGATGATCAGACGGTTTGGAAAAACAGTCCTGCACACCCTGTCCAACCCTATGTTAACGCCAATATTATAAATTAACTACATAAACGTCTCATGTGTACCTTTCTACAATTTTGACATTATACTGGGTAACAGTTTTAAATTTATGTGACATATTTTATTTTATATTGACTCATTGAATTATCAATGTATAATAGACGACCGACCGATCATTTTGTTGCACCAGTCTTAAAATTTATAATCTTAATTATATTGACCAAGATCTGCGACAAAATATGAAATGAAAATATTATGTTTGTAAATGTAGGCGTATGCACGCTGTACACTGACTGTTTCATAGTTTTTATAATTTTTTAGTATTATTGTTTTTTTCCGTTAGTTTTTAGTTATTGCTAAATACTTTTATGTGGATTTTCTCCGCAATTTTACGGTGATGTGCGTGTATTAGCTTATATAATTAATCAGACTTTGTATAGAAAAGACTTATTAAAAAATATATATATATTTAATAACAATATTATAAATGAATAGACAATTGATGACAAAAAAATAAAGCCCGGAGTTTCTTTCTGCCTTTCTTCTTCGGGTAGTCATCGCTTAGGTAGTTAGTGAAAGGCTGGTAGGTTAGCTAGGTTAGGGCTTTTATTGTCCTCACCGGTGAGGATCGCGACGCGTTTCTCCCTTATTGCTTATTTAAAAATACATACATACATAATTTTATTTCTTCTTCCCTGCCAGCCCGAGCTGGCTTCTTTGTTACTAAGTATATTTTTCATTTATTTTATTGTCTTTGTTTATATAAGCTAATCTAATTAAGTAATAATTGAATATTCTCATGTACCTTGACTTATCATAAGTGCAACTATGTTCGCCTACGTGATGAATAAAGCATTTTTATTTTATTTTTTTTTTTTTATTTACTACAGCAAAACTAATTGCCGTTTTGGATGCTCCCATACGAATAATCATTAAATTGTATTTGTTGTTGTTGCACATTTTCTCGAACGAGGCAAGTGTTTATATACATCTGGTTGAAAATAATGATACCTAAAATTTTATCGGTGCTATCAACAGAATATATTCTAAATCACATTCAGTTTTATTTTGAATGCAAATTATTTTATAATTTTGGTAAACAGCGAATTTTAACTAGATTATCTCGTCAATTGAGTAGTGTACAATATGTGACGAAATTTTTAAACAAATCGTGCGCATCGACACCAAAGTAATAGTAGTGTGTTTCCTTTTTATGAGATGAATTGATAATTTATACAGTTTATTTGTTATTACACCACATGAAATTTCTTTCAGACGTCACGGTGGGTCTAAACCATCTTTAGATTAAAGTGCCTAATCACTACATAGTATAAAACAAAGTCGCTTTCTCTGCCCCTATGTCCCTTTGTATGCTTAAATCTTTAAAACTACGCAACGGATTTTGATGCAGTTTTTTTTAATAGATAGAGTGATTCAAGAGGAAGGTTTATATGTATAATAACATCCATTAAATAGTGGAGAAATACTGTTATTTTGTTATGTTACACCCGTGCGAAGCCAGAGCGAGCCGCTATGTTTTTATATACAAAGTTCACAGTTTTTCTGTAGTGTATTTAGTATCAGCATTGCACCCGTGCGAAGCCGGGGCGGGTCGCTAGTATATTATTATTATCTCGGTGGCATAGTTGTATTGCGTGCGCGGCACGACTACCGCTCTCCGAGACAGGCAGAGTTATATTCGATACTTATTTTATTTTCCAACGCACATTTTATATGAACCGAAGAAGCGATCTTTTTTTTTGTGCTGCTTTGGCTTGCCTGTACCCAAAGCAGTAGCCACGCCACAGCATACACGAGGTGATATTGTCGCGCTCCTAGGCACACAGTTGTGTGTATACCTCATGGTTGCTAATTCACATTGTTCACGGCTCGCGAACATTTCCTCGCCTTCTCCCCTCGTCCCATCCTAAGAGGTTGCCCCCGAAGTTGCCTACGGGGTTCGAAATAAAAAGAAATGCACAGGTGCAATATCTGATCCCTCATTACATAGACTAGTGAGACGAGAGAGAGAGAAGTCAAGTGCAGGACCAACTGCTTTACGTGGTTTCCGAGGCACGGGAGTATCACACCGCTAGCTTCCTGACTCCGAGCTGCGACTGAGTAATTTTCAAAATGGAAAAACCTAATCACAATTATTTTCGGTGGTCCATACGATCCGATTCCTGCCGGCTTCCCTTTCGCAATTTATTTAAAATCATTACAAGGATTTGCTGGCCGCATTTATGAATATTAGTTAGTATTAGTACTTAGTTTCTGCTTATTTCAGAGAACAGAAACTATTCTATGGTATATTTTGAATACGTACGGCCGTCCTCGACGTCAATCACATCTCTTACTGACCGTGTTAAACAACAACAGTGGTCGCAGAATAAGTACTATGGCGGTAAAAATAAACAGTGTTATAGTGTTAATGACAAAGTTTTATACAAAAAATATTTTAATGGTAATAAGTTTGTTTGGTGCAAAGGAATTGTTGTAAAAAGACTCGGAAAAGTTTTATATTTACTTAAAGATGTAGTGCATTTAAAGTTATTAAAAAAGCACAAAAATCAAATTATTTTGTTCCGAGGCGATCAGGTTGCCGAAAGTTATGACTATATGGATGGCGATAACTACGATGAAAGTGAGCAGTGCGCCACCGTCGCGCCTAACTCGCCCCCGTCTGTGAGGGAAGAGGAACCGAGGCCGGAGGACGTGGACACGCGGTCATCGTTGTCGCCACCTTCAACAGAGGTGCCTCCCTCAAGGAGTACTGTTAGACTATTGCGACCGATTCCTAGTTAATTATAAGGTGTAAAATTGTTATTTTTAAAAGCATAGTATTAGTCTTTCTTTGTATTGTGTCCTTTTGAAGGGGAGAAGGTGTTATATATGTAGTTATAAGTATAGCGTGCTGCGTACACGCCCTTGTCGATGGGCTAATAAATTAATGCGTTACGAGCCAGCGTTTGTTTCACTCGTGTCCCGTATTGCATACTTAACAGATGTTAATAACAAATCATGTCGATAGATGGCGCTGTACAGGAAAAATGACAATTGTATGATTTGGTATTCTTAGCTATTTTATTAGTTTTTCATAATATTTGCAATACCCTAGTGTATAATAATTTAATTTATTTAAAAAAAAACTTTAATGTTTTTGTTACTAGGTGTTGTAGCTCGCGGCTTCGCCCCGGTAAAAAAACCTTTCCGCTACAAAACTACACTAAAACCCTAGCGATTCTGTACCAATAGGGTATTTTAGTGTATGTGAGAAATATTTCCAAAAATACATAAATAAGATAGTTTAATCAAAAAGCAATCGGAAAATAGTAGTTTCAGTTCATAAAATTATAAAATATTTTTTTAAATTTAATTCAAACTTTTGAGTGTTTTTAATCTGTTTTACAAATATGCGAAACGAGTGCCGCCATGACATGACGTCATCAAGGCAATAAACTATTTGAAGTGTCCATACATGTTCACTATTTCAAATTTATCGAAATAGACAAATTTTTCGGACAGTAAATTTAGATCTTTTCTCGCAAGTTTAACCAAGTTTTCCTCATAGTTATATTAGTTGGCACTTGAATCCACAATTATAGCTATATAATAGCTCATTTTAATTGTAATAATTTCCTCATTCTCTATGCACAGCACTGTTACTTGATGTTTACTGTCGAGATGACGTCAGCAAAGTGGCCTCTAGCATTTTCGTTTATTTGCACCAGAAAAATTAAAATGTAATGTTAAATAAATGTTACACCGGAAAATGTTAAATGTATTTTAATGGCACTTATTGATGGAATATTTTTTTTATAAAATTTCTAGTGGTATTTTATCACCTTAAGATTAGTTAGAGATACTTTTCAAAAAAGAGTGTAATACCCTATTGAACGACGCCATCTATCTAATAAAAATCCTTGTAAGCAAATTAACGGGTAAAAACGTAGCATGTGTAAATCTAATGTTTTATTCGTTTACCAAATTCCATACAAATCTGTTCAGCTGTTGCTGCGTTCACTTTCAACATCAAAACATTTTTACAAACTCGCATTTATACTCAGCATTATAATTTCGTTTACCAAAATATTTTGATAGATGGCGCTGTTCTGATTTCTTCTACCTCTAAATTGAAAATGACGTTTCGAGGAGGGGGTAGTATTAAAATTTCAAATTATTGAAAAATCCATTTATTCATATACAAATATATTACATATTGATGCGCGCCTCCGTCCGTTGGAGTCAGTCATTTATCGATCATACGGTAAATTCAATTCCAAGTCGACGCAACGGCGAACAAAGAGAGTGCACATGGCTATAAGCATATGTGGATAACTTTTAATTGAGTTAATTTTGTTAAAATTATAACTGTTGTGGCAACTCTTAGGCTGTAGCGGTGCTGTCGGGGTGCTCAAACGCTTTTGCTGCGTAATTTATCATCCATATACGTAGTATAGTGACATGAACACAGCACGCTTGACAGCTCCTCTTCCGAATATAGCAAACTTCAAGCGGTTGAGGGCCAATCATTTTATAAGAGATTTATTTGAATATATTAATACTTTACATTTGATTTTTATTCCAACTCGAATCCCTAAATGGCTTTTACTAAGTAACATTTGTGACTCTTATGTCTTTTAGTACAGCGACGGTTCTACTTTGGCAATTCTCTTGGCTCGTACATCGATATTTTACCAACCAGGCCGATGTTAGAGAGGCGCGCACCGTACAATACTCCACTTAAACAATTAAAACAGAATCATTCATTCTAACTTAATTATATCCACTGAAGAGTTGTTCCACTATGTCTGAAGAAATACAAAAGTCAAACTCCTAAATGAAACAATAGAGTGACAGCATTCATTCGTATATAAATGGATTACATTCATTAGAACAGGGATGGCGAACAGCATGCGGTGATCGCACGAGACAAAACAACTAGATCATGCGTGTAATATTACAAACATTGTACATCGACGGGTGAAAGGTTTGTATTTGAATTGACTTAAGCGACATTATTTTTCCTAAAAAATTAACTAGTTTAAAAAATATATAAAAAAAGTGCTGATTTGAAATAAATATATATAACTCAAAGGTGACTGACTGACTGACTCATAGGGATATATCAACGCACAGCCCAAACCACTGGACGGATCGGGCTGAAATGTGGCATGCAGGTAGATGTTATGACGTAGGCATTCGCTAAGAAAGGATTTTGATAAATTCCACCCCTAAGGGGATAAAATAGGGAATGAAAGTTTGTATAAATCTTCTTAAATTTTCGACTGATTGAACTGAAATTAAAGATTGGAGCTACTGTGATGAAGACGTTCGCTTAAATAGGATTTTGATAAATTCAACCCCATGGGGATAAAATTAGTTTGAACCTATCAGTACCGGGAAAATATGTAGCAAGACTTTTATCATACAGTGGACTTTTATCCCGGAAAACTCCTTCACGCGGGCGAAGACGCGAGCAAAAGCTAGTCTTTAAATAATATCGAGTTTACCATTAAAGGTTCGCCATCCCTTAAGTAGAACATACTGAAACAGCGCCTAAACAAAACAGTGTGTAAGGAAAACGATTATTAAACGAGAGAACGATACTCGAGAAAACAAAGCAGCCTCGGTGGCGTGACGCGATACAGTCTCGGATTCGAATCTTCGGGCAGTCATTTTATTTTTATTTTTGTTTATTGATCACCAACCAATGTGCACCAATACATGAATGAAATTTCAAAATATTGATAGATTAACTTAATGCCATTGTAATTAAAGGTGAAGACTACATGCGATTGTATATAACTAATAATTAAAAAAAAAATTCAAACTATAGAGAATCAGCATAAAATAAAATTAAAATTAAATCAAGATTAAATTAAAATTAAATAAACAATTAACAATCTTTAGAATCTTTAGGTCATTTTGGGTTTCTCTTCTCAGCATCGGTCCGGAGTTATTGTGCCCGATGTGGCCATAGACTATTACATCATGGGACGCAATGAATGCAACAGAGTACATAGTAGAGCGATAATAGCGCCTCTGAAATATCTTTGATAAACCACTAAATACGATAGCCTAGTTGGTTGTGGAACGGACTGCCGAGACGAGTGTCCGCAGGTTCAAATCCCAAGGGCACACACCTCTGACTTTTCAAAAATCATGTGTGTATTTGTGAATTATCGCTCGTTTTAACGGTGAAGCAAAACATCGTGAGGAAACCTGTACATCTGAGAAGTTCTCTATAGGAATTTCGAGGGTGTGTGAAGTCTACCAATCCGCACTACAGCGTGGTGGACTAAGGCCTGATCCCTCTCAGTAGTAGAGGAGGCCCAACAATGGGACAGAACACTACGCCAAGGAGACAGTTAAAATATATTTCTTTTAATATTATCATAATTTTGGAAACCGTTTCTCTTACACAACACGTTCTGACTTTAGTGAATAAATTCACTTAAAACATAAAAACTAATTTAAAATTATTTTTTAATAAACTTTTCATAGGTTTTTACAAGTTTTTATTACTAGATTTGCTCTTTGACATTTATTAGGAATTTAGGTAAAAAAAAAAATATAATTAAGCTGTGGTATATATGAGATTTCATTTGATAGCAAAACTCAACCTTATGGCATTTGAAATATGATTTACATTATAAACAACTACCCATCGCTTTAAATTATTAATTTTTTAAAGTGATTTACAATCGACTGTATGTCTATGCATTTAAAGTTGAATTTTACATATCAAATTATTCTCATCGCCACACTTTTTTTGGGATTGGATCAAATAATGCTGACAGATTTTTTATTAACCACAATGTATTCTGTAATAAATATAGACAAATTATATGCATTTATTAGAACGGAAAATAACATAAAGAAAAATCGTTTTACAAAAAAAAATATCCCTTCTTAACTTTTGTCTATTGAAATAAATTATTTTTTCATTTTGATTACTTATGTCAAGAAAGTAAATTGAATCAATAACTGACAATGCGCGGGTACTATGTTTCACCCGACAGCGCGAAAAGGAGCGTCATGTTTTACACAATCGACGAGACGAGTAAGTCGCTTGTCTGGTAACACGATCGCCTACAAACACCAACACCATACACTGAACCGCAAACTGCGCCACACTGCGCTCCTCACTGAGACATTAGTCTCATAATATCCAGTAACTGTGATTGGTCGGTTGAAATTAAAAACTAAATATTATGAATACCAACGTTATTGTGTACCGTGTAAGGTCGTATTTCGTAAAACAGCGAACTTTTAATAGGACCAACAAAATTTTATTTGTTTTGCACAAATTTGAAACTGTCAGCGGCGAAAGGTTCAAATAACACAAATCATGGCTTCCCTTTATATAGAATTTACGCATATCAATAACTATGTGTTGTGTTGTTCATTTCGGGAAAATTCATCCTTCACCACTGGAAACTCATTTCGATTTGGTTGCGAGAATCAATGTGTTTGGAATAACTTTTAATACATATGGTTAGGGATGAAGCCAACACGCCTCTATACAATCGTAAACGCTAATACAAAACAAAAAAAAAAAACTTTTATTTGAAAAAATAGATATGAAATTTTCAACGTTTCCCTATCTAAGTATCAATTTTGTTTCCTACTCTTTCGCTATATCGCTAAACAATAGTGGCATTGTACAAAATTTGACGGTACTGAGTGAGAGCGACATTAATTGTCGACGTCTGTCTGACGACTGGACGCAAACTGTATTACTGTCAGTTTATGTTTTACGAACAAACACAAAACTCAAAAGTACGAAGCGACACTTGCGACATCTAGTGATAGCCTAAGTGACCTATTGCGATTTCGAATGTCGCTCTAACTGATTACCGTCAAATTTTTGTCATTCCTATCCACATGTTTATTTTGTATTACTTTGACGATCGTAGACAGTTGTTACAAGAATGTTTGATAGATGAACATTCAGTAATAGCTCACTGGAGTGTGAGGCTGTCGCACGTGAGCGCGGCGCTGCTCGCCGACTCGCCGCACTGCGCCGCGGCGCGGGACGCCAGCTCCGTGGTGATCTGTGGACAATCATCACAACTTATATAAGGGCGTTGCCAAGGGGGGGGCAGGGAAGGTCACCCCCCCCCCCCCACTAGAGGTTTTAAATCTCGAATCATCATCATTTCAGCCGGGAATCGTCCATTGAGCGCCATATGGGCCGGTTCTGGGTCGCCCTAATCCATAGGACCCCGGCGACCCTCACCAGGGCGTCGGTCCATCTCGTGGGAGGCCTGCGCTGCGTATTCCATTTCGTGGTCGCCACTCCAGAACTTTCCCGTCCCAACGGCCGTCAGTTCTACGAGCTATGTGTTCTTCCCACTGCCACTTATGTTTACTCTAAGGTGTATGTCGGTAATTTTGGTTCTCATTTCTGATACCGACTCCGAGCATAGCCCTCTCCACTGCCCTCTGGGTGACCTTCAGCCTCCTGATAAGGCCCGTGGTGAGCAACCACGTCTCACTTCCATATGTCTTCACTGGCAACACACACTAGAACATTCACTGTGTTCAACTGAATTGAACTGCAATCCATTCAAACTGACTTTAGTATGGTCAATATTGACAGCTTGTGGTTGTGTACGGAGTGGCGCTCATGATAAAAGAACTCGAGTCTAAGTGTAAACTTGGATTTTAAATTATTTGTTCAAGTGAATAAATTATTATTATTATTATTATAAGTGAATAAATAGGTTATAACAGTGACGTTTTGGTTGCCATTTTGAACAAATAGTTTATATAGTCGTGCGAGTCTATAGAATATACGTCAATGTTCTAATGATGATTTGATTTTACATAAATTGTGGAAGGGTCCCCGGTATGGATCGGGGATATCAACATGTCGCCACTGTATGTTAGGTTCAATGAAACCTGTCGGTGTCGGTGTTTATAATAATATCAGCCCTGTATTATATACTGTCCCACTGCTGAGCACGGGCCTCCTCTACTACTGAGAGGGAATAGGCCTTAGTCCACCACGCTGGCCTAGTACGGATTGGTAGACTTCACAAACCCTCGAAATTCCTGTAGAGAACTTCTCAGGTACGCAGGTTTCCTCACGATGTTTTCCTTCACCGTTAAAGCAAGCAACAATTCACAAAGAATACACACATAATTTTTTTGAAAAATCAGATGTGTGTGCCTTTGGGATTTGTACCTGCGGACATTCGTCTCGGCAGACCGTTCACACAACCAACTAGGCTATCGCCGCTTCTAATTAAATTATTTTATAGTCAACGAATAAATGTATGCGGTAGGTGAGGACGTGCTGGTTTGTGGCGGCATGTTCCGTACCACGTGACTACGCGTTCTTCACACGATTCACATCTTCCTTACATATTATATTTTAAATTCAACGCTAATTGCGTTTGCGTATCGCTTACAATAAGTATGGTGTAATATGGTGTCGTATAGTGTGTAGTGTGGTGTAGTAAGTGGTGTGTTGTATGTTGTGTAGTGTGGTGCAGTAAGTGGTGTGTTGTATGTTGTGTAGTAAGTGTTGTGTGGTGTGGTGTGTTGTATGCTGTGTAGTAAGTGTTGTGTAGTGTGGTGCAGCAAGTGGTGTGTAGTGTGGTGCAGTAGGTGGTGTGTTGTATGCTGTGTAGTAAGTGTTGTGTAGTGTGGTGCAGCAAGTGGTGTGTAGTGTGGTGTTGTATGCTGTGTAGGAAGTGTTGTGTAGTGTGGTGCAGCAAGTGGTGTGTAGTGTGGTGTGTTGTATGCTGTGTAGTAAGTGTTGTGTAGTGTGGTGCAGCAAGTGGTGTGTAGTGTGGTGCAGTAGGTGGTGTGTTGTATGCTGTGTAGTAAGTGTTGTGTAGTGTGGTGCAGCAAGTGGTGTGTAGTGTGGTGTTGTATGCTGTGTAGGAAGTGTTGTGTAGTGTGGTGCAGCAAGTGGTGTGTAGTGTGGTGTGTTGTATGCTGTGTAGTAAGTGTTGTGTAGTGTGGTGCAGCAAGTGGTGTGTAGTGTGGTGTGTTGTATGCTGTGTAGTAAGTGTTGTGTAGTGTGGTGCAGCAAGTGGTGTGTAGTGTGGTGCAGTAGGTGGTGTGTTGTATGCTGTGTAGTAAGTGTTGTGTAGTGTGGTGCAGTAAGTGGTGTGTAGTATGCTGTGTAGTAAGTGGTGTGTAGTGTGGTGTAGTCAGTGTTGTGTAGTGTGGTGCAGCAAGTGGTGTGTTGTATGCTGTGTAGTAAGTGGTGTGTAGTGTGTAGTGCGGTGCGTCACCTTGTGCGCGGCGGCGGCGGCCATGTCGGGCGGCAGGGCGAGCGCGCGCAGCAGGTGCGCGAGGCGGTGCGCGGGCGCGGCCTGCGCCTGCCACAGCTGCACGGCGCGCGCGCCCATCTCCGCGCACGCCGCCGCCGCCAGCGGGCTGCGCGCGCGCGCCGCCATCGCGCCCAGCGCCGCGCCGGCCGCCAGCGCCGCGCCGGAGCTGTACGGGACGCACGCGCCGTCCGCGATCGCGCGGATCTGCACGCGACACCGTGCAACAACCACTATTATAACATGTGCCTCTAAATTGGGGCGAGTGGGCAACGCACCCAATAGCGGACCCTGCTCGCCCCACCTCACACTTTAGTAATCACTAAAACAAACTAATATTGAAACACTAATAAGCATTAGTGAAACAAAAAAAAAACATGTGCCTCTATCGCTTTCAATTCGACTTTAATAGAATGTGTACTATATAATTTGGTTTCCAAAGAGTTTTAAGGTTATATAGAGCAGATTATATAGACATTGGGAAGATTGTCATACAAATATATTGCACTCATGTGACGGTTACTCAATCTACAGTAACAGCAAAACATCAATGTAAAATATTTCATATTTTTCTATATCATGATTTGCACGTTTTTAATAACTACTATTATAACGAATACCTATTAATGTACTAATAATTTGTAAAGGGAATGTATACGAATTAAAAGAGAGTAAAAATCGATGCGCACAGTTTTTTTTTGGGAGAAATACTTTTATTTTGCCAGTCAGCATTTTCTTTGGCTTTCATTATAACATCAGATGCACTAGAGCCTCACTGTCAAGTCCTTTATTCTGCTAGAGAGAGATAAAAAAGGAACACGCCCTTACCTCCTCGCACACTTTGTAGTAATGGTACAGCGCCTGCCCGCCACTCTCCCACCCGCTTATCTCGTGCCGCTGCGCCGCGTCGTTCAACTTCTCCAACAACGGAGCTATCGTCCACAGTTTTTCTGTAATATAAAATGCGTATAATACTAATGATATCTTATGTTTACCGCGAATGTCAGGCATTGAAATGAAACTGTTTTGCGGATTTTATCACGATTATTCATATTATCAATATTCGTCGAAAGAAAATAATAATAAAATCCACCAAATAATTTTGAAAATGAAAATATTCATTATAATATACAAAGTGTGAAGTTTAGTAATGTAGGAAATTAATAAATGTATTGACAACGATCTCCACACTAGGCAAGCCTGTATTGTGAGGTGTTTTTCTTCTTTTGGCACTCTTCTTCATTTTTTTTCTTTAAAAGGAATGGAATTTTATTTTTAATTCTAAAATTTAGTTGAGTTTTGTCTCAGTTCTAATATTTTTGAACGGATTAAGTTTCATCAAATGACTCGCAATCAAGGGACGGAGTATGGCCTCGGCAAGGATATTTAAAAAAATAAATCGTCCAAAACTTTCTACGATATTCCTTCAGCAATTGAATATACAAAAAGATTATAATAATATAATAATAATATCAGCCCTGTATTATATACTTGCCCACTGCTGAGCACGGGCCTCCTCTACTACTGAGAGGGATTAGGCCTTAGTCCACCACGCTGGCCTAGTGCGGATTGGTAGACTTCACACACCTTCGAAATTCCTATAGAGAACTTCTCAGATGTGCAGGTTTCCTCACGATGTTTTCCTTCACCGTTAAAGCGAACGATAAATTCACAAAGAATACACACATGATTTTTTAGAAAAGTCAGAGGTGTGTGTCCTTGGGATTTGAACCTGCGGACATTCGTCTTGGCAGTCCGTTCCACACCCAACTAGGCTATCGCCGCTCTACAACAGAACAAAAAGATTGCCAAAACAAAAATGTTCAAGAATGATGTCAAACCGACCTGACAATACTGCTTCAGGCAGCAGATCATCCACTAACACCCGATGCGCCGCGTTCCACTGCTCAGCGCCGGCCAGGTGCGTCGCTTCCAACTCCGGCATGTGCTGCGACAATAAAAAAAAAATATTAGCAATTCTCACATATTGCACAGAAAAGTGACCTCACTGCACTGGTAAGTTAATAATAATATCAGCCCTGTATTATTTGTTGCTCACTGCTGAGCACGGGCCTCCTCTACTGCTGAGATGGATTAGGCATTAGTCCACCACGCTGTAGTGCGGGTAGACTTCACACACCTTCGAAATTTCTATAGAGAACTTCTCAGATGTGCAGGTTTCCTCACGATGTTTTCCTTCACCGTTACAGCGAACGATAAATTCACAAAGAATACATACATGATTTTAGAAAAGTCAGAGGTGTGTTTGGGATTTGAACCTGCGGACATTCGTCTTGGCAGTCCGTTCCACACCCAACTAGGCTATCGCCGCTTTTTACTAGTAAGTTAAGTGTGGTCCGATAGAATGTCGACTGACGAGAGATGATCACCCCTCAGTCGATACAATTGACAACATTTAATTTTTTCAACATACTCAAATGTTTATATTTTATGAAACTAGATCTAAAATTATGAGACTAATATTTTGTTTTTTTTTTTCAAAACTCAGATATTTTCATACATGATATTCACATTGAATTTTGTTTTGTTCTAAAACGACGTAAGCGCCAAATGACGTCATATATACGGCTCAAGGCGTAATGACCTTTGCTTTGCATTAAAAAAGAAGTAAAGTGACAGTTTTTTTGTTTCTCTCTCTCTCTCTTTGAAAGTGACAGTTGTGACGAATCTATTGTAATATTGACATTTGACATTGACAAATGACGGTGTCTTTGTTTTTTTTAAATAAATAGTAATATGGACCAAGAAACTACTTCATTCAACCGTATGTATGACGACATCACGCATTATTCGGATTATAGTTTTTGCTTTGAAATTAAGTATTAAAAAAAATCAAAAATACAAAATCGAACTCAGGACAGAAAAAATAAGAAACAGTATTTTAGTTCTAGGCCTATTTACATTCTGAAATGTTGCCAATTATGCTTGTTGGAATCGGATATACAGGCCGCACCTGATGGTAAGTGAAGAGATGCCCAAAACATGCCGACAGCAAGAGATAACATAACAGACAGTCGGCACAGTTATGCCGGCCCGCTTAATTGCTTCGTCTGCTATTGAATGTGATTTTTAATGTCCCCATTCGAGTTTCAAAATATTAAAAAACAAGTTCAGAAGTGGTCAACTCGTGGGTCTATATTTGTCACCAAAGTGACACAATTACTGTACAATATGATTAAATAGCCTAGTTGGGTGTGCAACGGACAGCCAAGACGAATGTCCGCAGGTTCAAATCCCAAGGGCACACACCTCTGACTTTTCTAAAATCATGTGTGTATTCTTTGTGAATTTATCGTTCGCTTTAACAGTGAAGGAAAATATCGTGAGGAAACCTGCATATCTGAGAAGTTCTCTATAGGAATTTCGAAGGTGTGTGAAGTCTACCAATCCGCACTAGGCCAGCGTGGTGGACTAAGGCCTAATCCCTCTCAGTAGTAGAGGAGGCCCAGCAGTGGGACAGTATATAATACAGGGCTGATATTATTATATTATATTATGATTAAATAAAAGGAATTCTTAAAATGAATTTCACTTACCAAATACTTAGCCCGATGCGCCTGCGCAAGTAATATCCATTTCTCCGGCACACGCAGCTTCCTGAGCAGATCTAGACACGCTTTGGTCTGCGCTGTGTCCGCCACTTCGGGCGCATGGCGGGATATCATGCCGCGTACGAGATGACCGCGTCTGGGACAAAGTGGTACTGAATTATTGTACAGTAGATGCGAAGGAAAAAGCGGCGATAGCCTAGTTGGTTGCGGAACTGACTGCCGAGACGAATGTCCGCAGGTTCAAAATCCAAGGGCACACACATTTGACTTTGGGTCCGAAAATAATTACGTAACGCAATTTTTAAAGATATTTGCACCCCTCCGCGCTCCATGTAATGCGCTGTAACGTTTTCTTATATTGGACCCCCCCCCCAAGTTATGTAAATATAAATTGACAAGTTTTTTTTCTAACATTTACAATTTTTTTACGCAAAATACCGGAAAGTCGCTAAAATACCTTCGTTATTGTTTTAAAATAACAAAACCAATGTTACATAACGCTTTGTACGAGAACCCCCTCTCTCCAAATTGCGTTACGTAATACTTGAACGGCCCCATTTCTAAAAAATACGTGTGTATTCTTTGTGAATTTATCGTTCGCTTTAACGGTGAAGGAAAACATCGTGAGGAAACATATCTGAGAAATTCTCTATAGGAATATTCGAGGGTGTGTAATATCTACCAATCCGCACTACAGCGTGGATTAAGGCCTACTCGCTCAGTAGTAGAGGAGGCCCAACAATGGGACAGTGTACAGGGCTGAAATAGATGCGAATAACTCGATTCGTCTTGATGCGTTTACTCCACAATGGTTATACTCACGCTCTGTCATCGGGGTGGTAGGCGAGGGCCAACACGGCGAGGTGCCACGCGCCGCACGCCTCCAACTGATCTGCCACTCCGGTGATGCTCTCTATCGACGGGTTGCCGAACCACACTCCCAGCAGGAAACTAGAACAATTATATAGTTTTTTAAACGTGCACGGTAAAGTGAACCTACTGCACTGGTAAGTAGAGTGGTCCAATAGAAAGTCGACTGACGAGAGATGATTACCTCTCAGAAGACACAATAGGGGACCGGCCTATGCTTGATTTTATACATTATTCTATATGTAATGGTTAATAATACGAAAAAGAAGCACTCCTGCGAAAACTGCATAAAAATTGCTTAAAAAATGAGCGGGTAATTCATATTTCAAATATTGTAACGTGCAGAAGTGGGCGCGTTGTGGGGATATCGCTTCATCTCTTTCTTTCGCACGCGTCGTATTTCCCGATGACGTCAAATGTGGGTATTTCGTCTCTTTTCTGTTTCTTCTTAATTACCCCTTCCACTGACATTCAAAGACTTATAACTTGTTGATTTTTTACCGGGTTTTAATAATTCCTTTTGTGTTGTAATTTATATGACGTAAATATTTGATAATAGTAAAGAACAAAAATGAGTCCGGTACCCTTTTATGTTAGAATCGGATATACACAGGCTGATCCCGGAACGCGACACGTGGGCCACTATGGAAGGTTTTAACTCCTTGTGTACAGTCGCTATCCGGGCGTATATAAAATATATGCTACCTGTCAAAATAATTCCCAAACCAACTTTTTTATATGGGCACGATGATTGTTGGTAAGCGGAGCGGGGTGTAGTGTCTAATGTGAGATGATTACCCATCGTCGGTCGACACAATTATGCCGGCTATACACAGAATGATCTCGGAACGTGACACGTGTTATTATGATGGCAATCGTTTATCAAAATTATAAAATCATAGCTTTTACTCGGATCTTTCGCGTTTCAATTCTTCCGGGATAATAAGTAGCCCATGTCTTTCCCAGGGTGTCAAACTATCTATGTACATGCTTCCTAATGTCAATTCTTGTGCCCTCGGTGTCCACACCTCACGCTCGCCCGCAGGGGGGGGGACGGGGACATTTGTCGCAGCTCTAGGTATACAGTTAAGTGTGTATACATCATGATTGTTACTCATTGAGGCAGGGCTCGCGAACAGTTCTTAGCCTTACCCCATTCTAATAGGGTTCTTTATCCTTTCTCCAGACTTCCTTCCCAGGTATCCCCTCCCAACTTCCCTCCAGGCCTCTGCAGTCACCAAGCCGGGGGATTCTAGTATCTTATTCGCAGATTTCCCCCGTTGTTTTCTGCGGAGTCCGATAGTAAAAAAAAATAGGAAGCAGTGATAGAATAGCGCACTCCCCACAGTCTGTAGTCGAGCGGGTCGGGCGTGTAGGCGGCGGGGCGCATGCGCGGGCGCGTGTTGTGTGCGCGCGCGCGCAGCAGCGAGTAGCGCGCGTCCAGCACGCGACGCTGCGAGCCGTTCTAAATAGGAGCCTGTGACAGAACAGCGCACTCACCACAGACTGTAGTCGAGCGGGTCGGGCGTGTAGGCGGCGGGGCGCATGCGCGGGCGCGTGTTGTGTGCGCGCGCGCAGCAGCGAGTAGCGCGCGTCCAGCACGCGACGCTGCGAGCCGTTCTAAATAGGAGCCTGTGACAGAACAGCGCACTCACCACAGACTGTAGTCGAGCGGGTCGGGCGTGTAGGCGGCGGGGCGCATGCGCGGGCGCGTGTTGTGTGCGCGCGCGCGCAGCAGCGAGTAGCGCGCGTCCAGCACGCGACGCTGCGAGCCGTTCTAAATAGGAGCCTGTGACAGAACAGCGCACTCACCACAGACTGTAGTCGAGCGGGTCGGGCGTGTAGGCGGCGGGAGCGCATGCGCGGGCGCGTGTTGTGTGCGCGCGCGCAGCAGCGAGTAGCGCGCGTCCAGCACGCGACGCTGCGAGCCGTTCTAAATAGGAGCCTGTGACAGAACAGCGCACTCACCACAGACTGTAGTCGAGCGGGTCGGGCGTGTAGGCGGCGGGGCGCATGCGCGGGCGCGTGTTGTGTGCGCGCGCGCAGCAGCGAGTAGCGCGCGTCCAGCACGCGACGCTGCGAGCCGTTCTAAATAGGAGCCTGTGACAGAACAGCGCACTCACCACAGACTGTAGTCGAGCGGGTCGGGCGTGTAGGCGGCGGGGCGCATGCGCGGGCGCGTGTTGTGTGCGCGCGCGCGCAGCAGCGAGTAGCGCGCGTCCAGCACGCGACGCTGCGAGCCGTTCTAAATAGGAGCCTGTGACAGAACAGCGCACTCACCACAGACTGTAGTCGAGCGGGTCGGGCGTGTAGGCGGCGGGGCGCATGCGCGGGCGCGTGTTGTGTGCGCGCGCGCGCAGCAGCGAGTAGCGCGCGTCCAGCACGCGACGCTGCGAGCCGTTCTAAATAGGAGCCTGTGACAGAACAGCGCACTCACCACAGACTGTAGTCGAGCGGGTCGGGCGTGTAGGCGGCGGGGCGCATGCGCGGGCGCGTGTTGTGTGCGCGCGCGCGCAGCAGCGAGTAGCGCGCGTCCAGCACGCGACGCTGCGAGCCGTTCTAAATAGGAGCCTGTGACAGAACAGCGCACTCACCACAGACTGTAGTCGAGCGGGTCGGGCGTGTAGGCGGCGGGGCGCATGCGCGGGCGCGTGTTGTGTGCGCGCGCGCGCAGCAGCGAGTAGCGCGCGTCCAGCACGCGACGCTGCGAGCCGTTCTAAATAGGAGCCTGTGACAGAACAGCGCACTCACCACAGACTGTAGTCGAGCGGGTCGGGCGTGTAGGCGGCGGGGCGCATGCGCGGGCGCGTGTTGTGTGCGCGCGCGCGCAGCAGCGAGTAGCGCGCGTCCAGCACGCGACGCTGCGAGCCGTTCTAAATAGGAGCCTGTGACAGAACAGCGCACTCACCACAGACTGTAGTCGAGCGGGTCGGGCGTGTAGGCGGCGGGGCGCATGCGCGGGCGCGTGTTGTGTGCGCGCGCGCGCAGCAGCGAGTAGCGCGCGTCCAGCACGCGACGCTGCGAGCCGTTCTAAATAGGAGCCTGTGACAGAACAGCGCACTCACCACAGACTGTAGTCGAGCGGGTCGTGGCGTGTAGGCGGCGGGGCGCATGCGCGGGCGCGTGTTGTGTGCGCGCGCGCAGCAGCGAGTAGCGCGCGTCCAGCACGCGACGCTGCGAGCCGTTCTAAATAGGAGCCTGTGACAGAACAGCGCACTCACCACAGACTGTAGTCGAGCGGGTCGGGCGTGTAGGCGGCGGGGCGCATGCGCGGGCGCGTGTTGTGTGCGCGCGCGCGCAGCAGCGAGTAGCGCGCGTCCAGCACGCGACGCTGCGAGCCGTTCTAAATAGGAGCCTGTGACAGAACAGCGCACTCACCACAGACTGTAGTCGAGCGGGTCGGGCGTGTAGGCGGCGGGGCGCATGCGCGGGCGCGTGTTGTGTGCGCGCGCGCGCAGCAGCGAGTAGCGCGCGTCCAGCACGCGACGCTGCGAGCCGTTCTAAATAGGAGCCTGTGACAGAACAGCGCACTCACCACAGACTGTAGTCGAGCGGGTCGGGCGTGTAGGCGGCGGGGCGCATGCGCGGGCGCGTGTTGTGTGCGCGCGCGCGCAGCAGCGAGTAGCGCGCGTCCAGCACGCGACGCTGCGAGCCGTTCTAAATAGGAGCCTGTGACAGAACAGCGCACTCACCACAGACTGTAGTCGAGCGGGTCGGGCGTGTAGGCGGCGGGGCGCATGCGCGGGCGCGTGTTGTGTGCGCGCGCGCGCAGCAGCGAGTAGCGCGCGTCCAGCACGCGACGCTGCGAGCCGTTCTAAATAGGAGCCTGTGACAGAACAGCGCACTCACCACAGACTGTAGTCGAGCGGGTCGGGCGTGTAGGCGGCGGGGCGCATGCGCGGGCGCGTGTTGTGTGCGCGCGCGCGCAGCAGCGAGTAGCGCGCGTCCAGCACGCGACGCTGCGAGCCGTTCTAAATAGGAGCCTGTGACAGAACAGCGCACTCACCACAGACTGTAGTCGAGCGGGTCGGGCGTGTAGGCGGCGGGGCGCATGCGCGGGCGCGTGTTGTGTGCGCGCGCGCGCAGCAGCGAGTAGCGCGCGTCCAGCACGCGACGCTGCGAGCCGTTCTAAATAGGAGCCTGTGACAGAACAGCGCACTCACCACAGACTGTAGTCGAGCGGGTCGGGCGTGTAGGCGGCGGGGCGCATGCGCGGGCGCGTGTTGTGTGCGCGCGCGCGCAGCAGCGAGTAGCGCGCGTCCAGCACGCGACGCTGCGAGCCGTTCTAAATAGGAGCCTGTGACAGAACAGCGCACTCACCACAGACTGTAGTCGAGCGGGTCGGGCGTGTAGGCGGCGGGGCGCATGCGCGGGCGCGTGTTGTGTGCGCGCGCGCGCAGCAGCGAGTAGCGCGCGTCCAGCACGCGACGCTGCGAGCCGTTCTAAATAGGAGCCTGTGACAGAACAGCGCACTCACCACAGACTGTAGTCGAGCGGGTCGGGCGTGTAGGCGGCGGGGCGCATGCGCGGGCGCGTGTTGTGTGCGCGCGCGCGCAGCAGCGAGTAGCGCGCGTCCAGCACGCGACGCTGCGAGCCGTTCTAAATAGGAGCCTGTGACAGAACAGCGCACTCACCACAGACTGTAGTCGAGCGGGTCGGGCGTGTAGGCGGCGGGGCGCATGCGCGGGCGCGTGTTGTGTGCGCGCGCGCGCAGCAGCGAGTAGCGCGCGTCCAGCACGCGACGCTGCGAGCCGTTCTAAATAGGAGCCTGTGACAGAACAGCGCACTCACCACAGACTGTAGTCGAGCGGGTCGGGCGTGTAGGCGGCGGGAGCGCATGCGCGGGCGCGTGTTGTGTGCGCGCGCGCGCAGCAGCGAGTAGCGCGCGTCCAGCACGCGACGCTGCGAGCCGTTCTAAATAGGAGCCTGTGACAGAACAGCGCACTCACCACAGACTGTAGTCGAGCGGGTCGGGCGTGTAGGCGGCGGGCGCATGCGCGGGCGCGTGTTGTGTGCGCGCGCGCGCAGCAGCGAGTAGCGCGCGTCCAGCACGCGACGCTGCGAGCCGTTCTAAATAGGAGCCTGTGACAGAACAGCGCACTCACCACAGACTGTAGTCGAGCGGGTCGGGCGTGTAGGCGGCGGGGCGCATGCGCGGGCGCGTGTTGTGTGCGCGCGCGCGCAGCAGCGAGTAGCGCGCGTCCAGCACGCGACGCTGCGAGCCGTTCTAAATAGGAGCCTGTGACAGAACAGCGCACTCACCACAGACTGTAGTCGAGCGGGTCGGGCGTGTAGGCGGCGGGAGCGCATGCGCGGGCGCGTGTTGTGTGCGCGCGCGCGCAGCAGCGAGTAGCGCGCGTCCAGCACGCGACGCTGCGAGCCGTTCTAAATAGGAGCCTGTGACAGAACAGCGCACTCACCACAGACTGTAGTCGAGCGGGTCGGGCGTGTAGGCGGCGGGGCGCATGCGCGGGCGCGTGTTGTGTGCGCGCGCGCGCAGCAGCGAGTAGCGCGCGTCCAGCACGCGACGCTGCGAGCCGTTCTAAATAGGAGCCTGTGACAGAACAGCGCACTCACCACAGACTGTAGTGCGAGCGGGTCGGGCGTGTAGGCGGCGGGGCGCATGCGCGGGCGCGTGTTGTGTGCGCGCGCGCGCAGCAGCGAGTAGCGCGCGTCCAGCACGCGACGCTGCGAGCCGTTCTAAATAGGAGCCTGTGACAGAACAGCGCACTCACCACAGACTGTAGTCGAGCGGGTCGGGCGTGTAGGCGGCGGGGCGCATGCGCGGGCGCGTGTTGTGTGCGCGCGCGCGCAGCAGCGAGTAGCGCGCGTCCAGCACGCGACGCTGCGAGCCGTTCTAAATAGGAGCCTGTGACAGAACAGCGCACTCACCACAGACTGTAGTCGAGCGGGTCGGGCGTGTAGGCGGCGGGAGCGCATGCGCGGGCGCGTGTTGTGTGCGCGCGCGCAGCAGCGAGTAGCGCGCGTCCAGCACGCGACGCTGCGAGCCGTTCTAAATAGGAGCCTGTGACAGAACAGCGCACTCACCACAGACTGTAGTCGAGCGGGTCGGGCGTGTAGGCGGCGGGGCGCATGCGCGGGCGCGTGTTGTGTGCGCGCGCGCGCAGCAGCGAGTAGCGCGCGTCCAGCACGCGACGCTGCGAGCCGTTCTAAATAGGAGCCTGTGACAGAACAGCGCACTCACCACAGACTGTAGTCGAGCGGGTCGGGCGTGTAGGCGGCGGGGCGCATGCGCGGGCGCGTGTTGTGTGCGCGCGCGCGCAGCAGCGAGTAGCGCGCGTCCAGCACGCGACGCTGCGAGCCGTTCTAAATAGGAGCCTGTGACAGAACAGCGCACTCACCACAGACTGTAGTCGAGCGGGTCGGGCGTGTAGGCGGCGGGGCGCATGCGCGGGCGCGTGTTGTGTGCGCGCGCGCGCAGCAGCGAGTAGCGCGCGTCCAGCACGCGACGCTGCGAGCCGTTCTAAATAGGAGCCTGTGACAGAACAGCGCACTCACCACAGACTGTAGTCGAGCGGGTCGGGCGTGTAGGCGGCGGGGCGCATGCGCGGGCGCGTGTTGTGTGCGCGCGCGCGCAGCAGCGAGTAGCGCGCGTCCAGCACGCGACGCTGCGAGCCGTTCTAAATAGGAGCCTGTGACAGAACAGCGCACTCACCACAGACTGTAGTCGAGCGGGTCGGGCGTGTAGGCGGCGGGGCGCATGCGCGGGCGCGTGTTGTGTGCGCGCGCGCGCAGCAGCGAGTAGCGCGCGTCCAGCACGCGACGCTGCGAGCCGTTCTAAATAGGAGCCTGTGACAGAACAGCGCACTCACCACAGACTGTAGTCGAGCGGGTCGGGCGTGTAGGCGGCGGGGCGCATGCGCGGGCGCGTGTTGTGTGCGCGCGCGCGCAGCAGCGAGTAGCGCGCGTCCAGCACGCGACGCTGCGAGCCGTTCTAAATAGGAGCCTGTGACAGAACAGCGCACTCACCACAGACTGTAGTCGAGCGGGTCGGGCGTGTAGGCGGCGGGGCGCATGCGCGGGCGCGTGTTGTGTGCGCGCGCGCAGCAGCGAGTAGCGCGCGTCCAGCACGCGACGCTGCGAGCCGTTCTAAATAGGAGCCTGTGACAGAACAGCGCACTCACCACAGACTGTAGTCGAGCGGGTCGGGCGTGTAGGCGGCGGGGCGCATGCGCGGGCGCGTGTTGTGTGCGCGCGCGCGCAGCAGCGAGTAGCGCGCGTCCAGCACGCGACGCTGCGAGCCGTTCTAAATAGGAGCCTGTGACAGAACAGCGCACTCACCACAGACTGTAGTCGAGCGGGTCGGGCGTGTAGGCGGCGGGGCGCATGCGCGGGCGCGTGTTGTGTGCGCGCGCGCGCAGCAGCGAGTAGCGCGCGTCCAGCACGCGACGCTGCGAGCCGTTCTAAATAGGAGCCTGTGACAGAACAGCGCACTCACCACAGACTGTAGTCGAGCGGGTCGGGCGTGTAGGCGGCGGGGCGCATGCGCGGGCGCGTGTTGTGTGCGCGCGCGCGCAGCAGCGAGTAGCGCGCGTCCAGCACGCGACGCTGCGAGCCGTTCTAAATAGGAGCCTGTGACAGAACAGCGCACTCACCACAGACTGTAGTCGAGCGGGTCGGGCGTGTAGGCGGCGGGGCGCATGCGCGGGCGCGTGTTGTGTGCGCGCGCGCGCAGCAGCGAGTAGCGCGCGTCCAGCACGCGACGCTGCGAGCCGTTCTAAATAGGAGCCTGTGACAGAACAGCGCACTCACCACAGACTGTAGTCGAGCGGGTCGGGCGTGTAGGCGGCGGGCGCATGCGCGGGCGCGTGTTGTGTGCGCGCGCGCAGCAGCGAGTAGCGCGCGTCCAGCACGCGACGCTGCGAGCCGTTCTAAATAGGAGCCTGTGACAGAACAGCGCACTCACCACAGACTGTAGTCGAGCGGGTCGGGCGTGTAGGCGGCGGGGCGCATGCGCGGGCGCGTGTTGTGTGCGCGCGCGCGCAGCAGCGAGTAGCGCGCGTCCAGCACGCGACGCTGCGAGCCGTTCTAAATAGGAGCCTGTGACAGAACAGCGCACTCACCACAGACTGTAGTCGAGCGGGTCGGGCGTGTAGGCGGCGGGGCGCATGCGCGGGCGCGTGTTGTGTGCGCGCGCGCGCAGCAGCGAGTAGCGCGCGTCCAGCACGCGACGCTGCGAGCCGTTCTAAATAGGAGCCTGTGACAGAACAGCGCACTCACCACAGACTGTAGTCGAGCGGGTCGGGCGTGTAGGCGGCGGGGCGCATGCGCGGGCGCGTGTTGTGTGCGCGCGCGCGCAGCAGCGAGTAGCGCGCGTCCAGCACGCGACGCTGCGAGCCGTTCTAGGGGGGAAATATACTTAGAGTGCCAAAACCACGACACGACTCCACGCTGTATTTATTTATTTGTTTACCATTAAAGCATCGGAATGTTTGCCGGCAAACATGACATTACGGTGTGTCACGGGAATATAACCTTATACACTACATAATAAGGTTCTTTTTCCGTGACACGCGTAATGTCATGTAGCTGTCATGTTTGCCGGCAAACATTCCGATGCTTTAATGGTTAACACCTTATGTATGGTGGTAGCTATCCGAGCGGATATAAAACATATCATACCACCAACAATCAGCAAAGTTTATAAGTTTGCGGCAAATACTGTTTTCGGACATTACGTATTAGATTAGAATTTTAATATTTATAATATAATCTGGTGGCATATATTATTATAAAAAACAAAGTAAAGTCCACAATACTTTATTATAGCGAACATACAATGTAAGTAGGTACAATACACTATGCGATTGTTGCAATGAAACAGACGGAACCTATTCGCGCGTTGCGTAGCTGCGGGCCGACTGACGAGTCGCGGCTCGGGCGATCGCGGCGCGTGCGGCGCGGGTCGCGGGGACTGCCGAGCGAGGGTTCGGGAGGTGTCGGGACCGTTCGGGTGTTTACGGCGGCGCGCTACAAGTACATTCGACTCGGCTTCGCGCCGAATGTCCTTGAGCGCGCTACACATTGTATTAATAGCGCGTAAGTTGCGGTTTCGTCTAATCTTTGCATCTATCACAATTTACATTAACACAAGTAAGAGTTTATTATAAATAAAGATGTACGTTTAGTAATCTGAGTCGCACGTTTGTTTGTAATTGTTTAGCGCGTTACGAGTGTTTTGTGACGACTGTTTTATTTAACATATATCGACGAATATATACGACACTTGTATGAGCATTATTGGCTCGTACAGTACAATCTTTATTTGGGCACAAATTTTGTAGTGCAATCTAGATTAAGTACTAGCCCTAGCCATAGTCGTCATCATGTTTTAATTGTATTCTGAGTGCTATAAATAAAACAAAAATAAAATCTACTTTCACCCGTCATAGCTCTCTCAAGAGTGACACCTTATTAAAAACCATCTCATTACCTGGTTGATGATCACGTCGTATTCGCTCGCGTACGGCGGCAGCGGCGGCTGCATGCCGGACTCGTCACCGACGGCGCTGAGGTCCACCTCCTCATCAGAGCTGAAGTAACCCTCGTAGGTCCTGATGATCTGCTCGAGCGTGGGCAGGTGCGGGCATATGTATCTGTTGGCGTGAAACGTAGTATATATTATGTTGCATCGATGTGTCACGCATGCATCATCTATGTATCATCCATGCATTACATGTACATCAAGTGTAAATCAACCTATCAAGCATGTATCGTCCATTTGTCATCCATGCATCAAGCATGTATCATCCATGTATCACGCTTACCTGGCGGTGGCGTGCAGCGCTCTAGTCCAGTCGAGCGGCACGAGATGCGATAGCGGCGCGACGCCAGCAATCAACTGCAGTGTGGCGAGCTTGTGCGACGAGATCAACGCATCCGCACCGCACTCGCGCCACACCGACAGCTGACGGGATATCAGATATCTGAACTTAGGGTCCCCTGTGAAAGAAATTTGTCACTTACGAATGGCATGAACAGGTATTAATAGAATGTAAGTTATTGGTGCTGCTTGTGTGGACTGTTCTAAGCGGTAAAGGCATTTAGATTCTTGTGAAAATTTAATTGTTAAATGTATGCTTGTAAATTTAAATATACATAAAAAAAATATTTGAAAGGAACACTTTACAATAAATATTATACAATATTCTTAAACGCTCTTTTTACAGTATTAAACATTATATTAGCAAAAATAATACCAGAATACAATTTTAGATTTTTTTTTCAGTACGAGCAACCAGAGAGAATAATAGAATAGTCGCCCGCGTGACATATCTTCTCTTCTGCTAGCCGAGCAGCCGAATACTTCCGGAAACGCCCGATGTCATCGACTAGGATAGTGGCGCGTAGCAATATACTTGTTAAGTATGCAATACGGACACGTGTGACACAAACGCTTGCTCGTAACGCATTGATGTATTAGGCATCGGCAACACGCTATACTTATAAGATCGATATATATGTACTACGTAGTACGTACTAGATTTGGCGTTCCGAACATTCACTGTGTTCAACTGAATTGAACTGCAATCCATTCAAACTGACTTTAGTATGGTCAATATTGACCGCTTGCGGTTGTGTACGGAGTGGCGCTCATGATAAAAGAACTCGAGTTTAAGTGTAAACTTGGATTCGAGTAAAAAATATTAGGCAAATAATATAAGTAAACTTATTTGTTGTTCAAGTGAATAACAGTGACGTTTTGGTCTCCATTTTAGTTCAGATTTTGAACAAAGAGTTTATATGGACGTTCGTGTCTGTAGAATATACATCAATGACTTATGCCTATATACATAACAACACTAATACTAATATGGCACTCACCTGAAGCCATGGCGATCAGCGTGGCCATGTTGAGGTCCCCGTTGTCGCGCGCCACCTTACACGCCTCCACCACGCGGCCGCCGAGAAGCAGGGTCCACACGCGCTCGCTGTGACCGTCAGTTTCTGAAAACCAAAAAACAAAAATAGGTTATCTATACTAATAAAAGTATTATGTAGTTATGTATTTAATACATAGTTACTATCGTTATATTATGACCAAATTACACAAAATGATACATTGTAGTCTATGTGTTATTCTGATGTATAACCAATATTACTGTAAAGTTTCATCCATATCCGTTCAGTGGTTTTCTCGTTAAAGAGGAACAAACATACATACATCCTCACAAACTTTCGCATTCATATTAATAGGATTGATATCATATAAAAAAAATATTTATCGTTGTTATAAAATACGATACGAAAGCTTTGATCCTTATCATAATTGTAACAATACGTAATACATAATATTTATTTAATATTTTGGTACAATATCGCTGCGCGTGCGCACCGCTTGGTGATGAGTGAACTCACGCATCTTCACAAATTTTCGCATTTATAATATTAGTAGGAAATAGGCCCCTCATAAGTCTAACTCCACGTCCGGGCTACAACACCTTGCCACGTGAGGGACGGATACATCGCCGCCATAATAGCCAACACTGCGATGGCCAACGGAGCTCTAGCTAAACCCAAAATTATGGAGAGAAATACAAGAAGTAAACGTTTAATGCCGCTTCCCGGGGGCTATCGCCGGGACACGTCTGCCGCTGGCAGTGGGCGTGTAGCAGGGCTAGCCAGCGACTCACCGCTGAACAGGCGGGCGGGAGTCGGGGTTCCAGAGGAAGGCAGGAAGACCCTATATGTTACAGCCGAACATAATGACGGTGACACTTTGCGGAGCAGGGAACAATTTCCCGCTTACTCTGCCGGTACACCGCCACCGACCACATTATGTACAGCCGAAGACGCTAGAAGAAAGTGGTCACCTCAGGAAATGGAAGAACTACTGTTTTGTTACTTTAAAGCTAGGGCAAAGGGACCGGGATACATAAAGCGATTACAGAATTTATTTCTTCATAGAAATCCAGATAATCCAAAATTGAATTTAATGGTAGTGTTTTGTCCACCCAAGCTAAACGCATAATATCACGTAATGCTATATCATCCGACAAAATAAAACCATAAAACAAAAAGCAGAAGAAGCCATACATACCTGTTACTCAAATATTCCCAACACTATTTGCTCAGGCGTTCAATATTCCCGTCCATCAATCCAACACAACGTCATTCAAGCAACCCAACACATAATTACACAGGAAACCAACACTAACAATAATACTCAGAACAGACCTTCTTCAAATCAAGTCTCATTAGACTCACCATTATTTACTCAGAGCGAAAATGCAGAAAATGATGATTGGAGGCGAAAATGGAGTAAAGTTGAGATGGAAGAGCTCATGTACTGTTATTTTAAAGCCCGGTT
The DNA here is from genome assembly GCF_014839805.1 of Manduca sexta. NCBI lineage: Eukaryota > Metazoa > Arthropoda > Insecta > Lepidoptera > Sphingidae > Manduca > Manduca sexta. The sequence continues at coordinate 2,922,538 of NC_051115.1, read as the reverse complement.
TGATGGACCTGGTTACATGAACCGCTTATATAGTATTTATGTGCAAAGAAACCCAAATAACCCAAAAACAATTAATCGATTTAATGGTCGTAGTCTTTCAACACAAGCCCGTACAATCATAAAAAACAATATGCTTTCTCAGGAGCTGTTAAACCGAATAAAACAAAAAGCAGAAGGGACTCTAGAAGTAACTATTGAACAAACTATTAATAAAACATCTAACCAACAAAATACATCGTACACACATAGAACACAACGAGATACCCGAAACTCCCCAATAGTGCAAATTGCTACAATAGACCAAGCGACGCAAAATTTTATAGACAACCAGGACCCAATAATTGTACAATTTCTTAATATTTTATCGGAAACAAAGGAAATATCTGTTACTGAAAGGGAGCTACTACCTAAGGCTAAAATAAATAAAAAGTTCATAGATAATTGTCATAAAATTAATAAATATCTACCCCAACTATTGGATATACATACCTCTCTTAGTGACATGAACGAAATACTATACGCAGCTGCTAAAGCTTTAATAGTTAGTAATGAACAAAGTCCCTACATACCGACACCTACTCTTAGAACTGAAAAGAACTAGCTTGGAAAAAGAGATTGAAAAGAAAAATTAATATGTTTAGAAAAGAGTTAGGGCAGTTAATAGAAATAGATAGAGGAGTAAATTCACACAGGATGTTAAAAATAAAAGATAAATTATATAGGAAATACAAAGTACAAAACGAAAATGATCATGCCAATACAGCCGAAATTCTGAAGCAAAAATTAAGGCACTCGCGGGTAGAATTAAGAGATATGAAGAAATAAACGCCAAGAAAGACCAAAATAAGTTATTTAATGAAAACCAACACAAATTTTACAAAAGTTTAGAGAACAATAGTTACAGAGTAAGCCAAATACCAAGTAAAGATAGTATAGAGCAGTATTGGACAGATATTTTGTCTAATCCGAAGCAGTACAATAAAGATGCTAGATGGATAGAAGAGATAGACGATTTATCACAGAGAGTCGAAACAACAGAAACAGATGAGATAACAGTAGATGAAGTCAAATTAGCTATTAGGAAACTACATAATTGGAAAACACCAGGAATAGATAAGTTACAAAATTACTATTTAAAATATTTTTCTAATTCACATAAATATCTTGCAACAATATTCACAAAAATAGTCCAAGGGAAACAGAATCTAGAAGAATGGTTCACTACAGGTCAGGTAATACTGATACCTAAAAATAATGAAACAGCAAACCCAAAGAATTGGAGACCCATAGCATGTTTACCTAGCATGTACAAACTATTAACTTCCGTTTTAGGTAATATATTACACAACCACTGCAGCAACAATGACATTATGGCAATAGAGCAACGAGGTTGTCGACGTGGAGCCAAGGGATGCAAAGATCATCTCATGGTCAATAAAGCAATATTAGAGGATGCACATCAGATGCAAAAGAACCTGAGCATGGCATGGATAGATTATCAAAAAGCCTTTGACAGTATCTCGCACGAATGGCTTCTCAAGATCCTTGATATATACCGATGCCCACTAATTATCAAAAAGTTTTTGCAATTGACCATGCCCTCATGGAAAATCATTATGACAGCCCGAGGCTACCATGAATCAATAATAACTGAACCGATTCACATTAGACACGGTATTTTTCAAGGCGATTCTCTCTCACCGATCTTGTTCTGTCTAGCAATTAATCCTTTGTCGTATATATTAAATAAATACAAACTTAAAGGGTATAAGCTTAAAGAAAGTTTCCGGATTAACCACTTATTGTATATGGATGATTAAAAGGTTTATGCCAACAATAGACACAATTTAAAAACTTTACTTGATAGTGTAGAAGTGTTTACAAACGATATAGGAATGAGTTTTGGATTGGACAAGTGTAATATTATTCATATTATCTCAGGTCGCATTAGCAGTACAGTCGGAGAAGGTCACGTACTTTTAAGCGGAGAGACTTTCAATCAACTAGCAGTAAATAATACATATAAGTATTTAGGGGTTCACGAATCAGGCAAGATAGATCATAATATAATTAGGGAACAAACTAATAAAGAATACTTCAAAAGAGTCAAAAAAATACTTAACACTCATCTTAAATCACGAAATATTGTAAAAGCCATAAATATTTACGCTATGCCGGTTCTGCTTTACTCATTCGGTGTCATAAATTACAAAAACAGCGATTTAAAAAAAATTCATCAGAAAGCAGATATAGAAAGATTATACTTACCAATAACACAAGCGGGAAGAGGGTTAATAAATATAGAAAATATGTACAAAGCACAAATTGTCAAATATAAGCAATACCTAAGAGAAGAACAGGATCATTTGATAAAAGTAATAGTACAACATGATGTAAATAAAGAAAAATATTCAATAATAAAAGAAGCAAAGATAATAGAGACAGAATTACAGCTAGATCATAATAAACATACAGATAAGGAAATCAAAGAAGCTATCATTAAAAAGCAAAATCGGCAATGGCGTAACAAACCACTACACGGACAGTTTCCCAAGGAAGTACTTGACCAAGCTAATATAGATAAAGACCAATCATTCAAATGGATAAAAAAGCAACAAGTAGCTCCCTCAATAGAATCCTCTATATTTGCCATACAAGATCAGGCAGTTACGACGCGGCAACACCAACGTGACATCCTCAAGTTACCAATAGATGGTAAATGTCATCTATGTGCTACTAAAGACGAAACAACGCAGCATATCATCTCTGGGTGTGAAAAACTAGCAGGGAATTATTACATATATAGGCACAATAATCTTGTACAATACATCTATTGGTGTCTTGCTCGAAAACATAATATAGAGGTTAACAAATTATGGTGGAAAGAAAACTTAACACAACCGAAAGTAGTAGAAAATGAAACAGTTAAAATAATGTGGGAAATTCCAATTCAGACCGATGTCACTGTAATACATAATAGACCAGATTTAATATATGTAGATAAAGTTAACAATTTCACCTACCTCATAGATGTCACGGTACCTTCAGATTATAATATAGGAGCAAAGGAAATAGAAAAACTTAATAAATACCACCTACTCAAAACTGAGATTAGGCGTTTATGGAACACGGAAACACAAGTCATCCCTATAGTAATAGGTTCAACTGGTATGGTGACAAAAAGTTTATCCAGATATATTAACACATTAAATTCCGGCATAGATATCAACATCCTCCAAAAACAAGCAGCAATCCATACGTCCGTTATATTAGGCAGAGTGTTAGGAGACACGTTTTACGTACACGGGGAACAACAGGGAGACTGAATCACCTCTTCCCTGAAGGTATCAGGGCGGGTGGTCAATAAACCCGAGCAAAAAAGCTCGAGTCAGAGAAAACTTTGAAAGTTGAAGTAGGAAATAGACATCTTACCATCTTCCTTCTCAGCCCGCGTAGGCTTAGCAAGCTCCCGGTCTGTGACGTCAGCGACTGCCGATCTGAACCATTCCAGAAGCTTCTTGTGACGTTTCACTATCGATATGTCGTCGGTGCCGGGCACTCCTGGGGAGTAAACATTAAAAATGATAAATTTAATATTTTACCGGTGGTAGGTCTCTCATATGTGTGAGTCCTGGGTAGGTACCACCGCAATGTCTATTTCTGTCAAACAGTGTGTAGTCACTGTTGTAGGTTTGAACATTGTAGCCAGTGTAATTACTGGACATATATAACATCTCATGTCTCAGACGAGCGCAGTGGAATACCAAACACTTTGTAATTCAAAGTGTTAGTGTTTCTACTGTTTATGGATCGTATCGCTTACCATCAGGCGAACGGCAAGCTCGTCTCGTCATTCAAAGCAATACAAAATATGTTAATTGAATACAAATGACTACTTGGCAACAGTATATAAATCCTCCTAGGTACGTATTAAGTCTGTAAGTTGCGCCAATGCCCTTAAGAGTTGACCTTGGGCGTTGTAATCTAACGCTCACTAGACGACGGTAGAGCTACATTAGGTTCGAATCCCGGGTCGGGCAGTGATATTTGGGTTTTTCTGCTCAGTATCAGCCCGGAGTCTGGAATTTGTGCCCGATATAGGGGTAGGCTCGCCCCCTATCACATCATGGGACGGAACACACTTAGCGAAAAATGGGTGCCTTGGTTGCGCCTCTGCATACCCCTTCGAGAGTTAAATGTGTGTTTGTGAATTAACAAAAAAAAAACTTTTGAAGGTAATATGTAGAAGTTTTAAATTTTTATTCAGCTACTTTTGTTGCTGACTGTACACGGTAAAAGCGTGATGAGTATTTGTTTGTTTAAAAAAAGATTATTTCTATTGAAATTAAAGTGTAAAAGTGATTTGATGTTTTGTTTTTTTTTCAGCTACTTTTGTTGCTGACTGTACATGGAAAAAACGCGTTATGGGTGTTTGTTTGTTGAAAAAAAAAGATGATTTCTTCAATAGAAAAAGCGATTATTTTTTCAACTACTTTTGTTGCTGACTGTACGTGGAAGATGATACTCATCTATTGAAATTAATGTATAAACGCGATTTTTTTTCAACTACTGTTGTTGCTGACTGTACGTGGAAGATGATACTCTTGTATTGGAATTAATGTATAAAAGCGATTTTTTTTCAACTACTGTTGTTGCTGACTGTACGTGGAAGATGATACTCTTCTATTGAAATTAATGTATAAAAGCGATTTTTTTTCAACTACTGTTGTTGCTGACTGTACGTGGAAGATGATACTCTTGTATTGGAATTAATGTATAAAAGAGATTTTTTTTCAACTACTGTTGTTGCTGACTGTACTTGGAAGATGATACTCTTCTATTGAAATTAATGTATAAAAACGTTTTTTTTTTTCAACTACTGTTGTTGCTGACTGTACGGGGAAGATGATACTCTTGTATTGAAATTAATGTATAAAAACGTTTTTTTTTTCAACTACTGTTGTTGCTGACTGTACGTGGAAGATGATACTCTTGTATTGGAATTAATGTATAAAAACGTTTTTTTTTTCAACTACTGTTGTTGCTGACTGTACGGGGAAGATGATACTTACCGTCATTCTCAAGATCCGCAGCCCACAGCGCGTCGCATAGCTTCCACACTTCATAGCAATACGCACCCAAAACGCCGAACTGAATTATAAAAATATACATTAATAAGTCAGAATAAGCGGCGATAGCCTAGTTGGGTGTGGAACGGTCTGCGAAGACGAATGTCCGCAGGTTCAAATCCCAAGGGCACACACCTGTGAATTTTCTTAAAAATCATGTGTGTATTCTTTGTGAATTTATCGTTCGCTTTAACGGTGAAGGAAAACATCGCGAGGAAACCTGCACATCTGAGAAGTTCTCTATAGGAATTTCGAGGGTGTGTGAAGTCTACCAATCCGCACTACAGCGTGGTGGACTAAGGCCTAATCCCTCAGTAGTAGAGGAGGCCCGTGCTCAGCAGTGGGCAAGTATATATATAATACAGGGCTGATATTATTATTATTAAGTCAGAATAAATCGAATTTGGATAAAGAAATTCTCATTAGACAATATACAGTTGATGGTAGGTCTTCTATGTGAGAGTCCTGGGTACCACCGCAATGTCTATTCCTGTCAAGCAGTGTGTAGTCACTGTTGTAGGTTTGGACATTGTAGCCAGTGTAACTACTGGACATAATAATTAACATCTCACGTCTCAGACGAGCACTGAATACAAAATACTTTGTAATTCAAGGTGTAGATGTTTCTACTGTTTATGATCGTATCGCTTATCAGGCGAACGGCAAACTCGTCTCGTCATTCAAAGTAATAACAAAAAGTAACGTGTGTCGCGTTTCTGACAGACTGTGTACCTAAACGGTTTCAACAGGCCGGCACAATAGGGGACAGGCCTGTGATTGATTTTGTACATTATTCTATATGTAATGGCTTTTAATACGAAAAAGAAGCACTCCTGCGAAAACAGCATAAAAATTGGTTAAAAAATGAGCGAGTAATTCATATTTAAAATATTGTAATGTGCAGAAGTGGCCGCGATGTGGGGATATCGCTTCATCTCTTTCTTTCGCACGCGTCGTAATTCCCGATGACGTCACATGTGGGTATTTTGTCTCTTTCCTGTTTCTTGTTAATACTTTCACCGAAATTCAAATACTTATAACTTGTTGATTTTTCACCGGATTTTAATAGTTTCTTCTGTGTCATAATTTACATTATGTAAATATTTGATAATTGTTAAGAACAAAAATGAGTCCGGTACCCTATTGTGTCGACTGAGGGGTGATCATCTCTCGTCAGTCGACATTCTGTTGGACTCCACTTACCATCAGGTGCACTGGGGTCGCATTTTCGTACACCTAAAAAAATTGTTTAGCGCGATATGGCCAGTGCGTGATTGTAATTCTTACTGAAAGTGTGATGCTGCGACTAATTCTCTTAGAGTAGATCTTCAACTTATAAGCAATCAAAGCTATGGACAAACATACATACATACATAACATCACGCATTTATCCCCGAAGGGGTATGCAGAGGCGCAACTAGGGCACCCACTTTTCGCCAAGTATGTTCCGTCCCGTGATGTGATAGGGGGCGAGCCTATCGCCATATCGGGCACAAATTCCAGACTCCGGGCTGATACTGAGCAGAAAAACCCAAATATCATTTTGCCCGACCCGGGATTCGAACCCAGGACCTCAGAGCGCTATTGTACCGGACAAGCAATACAACTACGCCACCGAGGCAGGCAGCTATGGACAAACACCTGAGTTATTTTGTAACTACAGCGGTTAAGGTAGCTACCGTTGCTGCCACGTCTCAAAAACACAACCTGTATATCTATTACAGAAGTATCTTATCTATGGTCGATCCACAGTACCTTAACTTTGTGGTTCTGTTTGGAGGCGTGTTTGAGAAACTCCTTGAGGGTTGACAGTCTCGCCTGAGGGTCCGGCTTGAGCGTCAGTCGCGGACACTGCTCGCCAGACACTTCCGAGAACGTCGAATACTCCAGCAGTGTGTTTAGGTAGGGTTCTAGAATATTCTGCAATGATATAATGTTTGTTATAACATTAATGTCGAATTTTGTAGAAGATATTTGTATATTTATTAATATACGAAAGAGCGATTTGAACAACAAATAATTTTACTTATTTGACTAATATTTTTTATTGACATCCAAGTTTACACTTAGACTCGAGTTCTAATATCATGAGCGCCACTCCGTACACAACCACAAGCTGTCAATATTGACCATACTAAAGTCAGTTTGAATGGATTGCAATTCAATTCAGTTGACAGTGAATGTTCGGCACGCCAAATCTAGTACGTAATACATATATATCGATGGAATAGCGCCTGTGGAGTATTATATAAAATGTGGAATAGAAGAGCCATGTGGCATAAAAATCAATGTGATATAAAAACAAGTATGGAAAATGAATCATGTGGTACATAAACAAGTATGGAAATTAATCATGTAGTATAAAAACAAGCTATGTAAAAATAATTACGAGGTATATAAACAAGTATAGAAAAATAATCATGTGGTATATAAACAAGTATAGAAAAATAATCATTTGGTATATAAACAAATATAGAAAAATAATCATGTGGTATAAAAACAAATATAGAAAAATTGTAGTATAAAATTGAGAAAGTGTTAAGACAAGTGGTGTACAACTAGCCTGTATATTGTAGTCCTGGTCTCGGTGCGCGAGCTGCAGCCGCGCCGCGACGGGCTCCGACCAGTCGTACGGCCCGCGCCCGCGCACGTAGCGGCACAGCGAACTCAGATCCGCACCTGCCACCGATATCAACCCATTTAGCATCGGAATGTTTGCCGGCAAACATGACAGATACATGACATTACGCGTGTCACGGAAAAATAACCTTATTATGTGGTATATAATAAGGTTATATTCCCGTGACACACGTAATGTCATGTAGCCGTCATGTTTGCCAGCAAACATTCCGCTGGTAAATGGGCTAACTATGTCGTTACATTTGTTGTCAGTACGGCGACATAATGTAATTAATACAATGTCAGCCCTATATTATATACTGTTACACTGCTGGGCCTTCTCTACTACTGAGGGATTAGGCCTTAGTCCACCACGCTGTAGTGCGGGCAGACTTCACACACCCTCAAAATTCCTATAGAGAACTTCTCAGGTGTGCAGGTTTCCTCACGACGTTTTCCTTCACCGTTAAAGCAAGCGGTAATTCACAAATTCACACATAATTTTGAAAAGTCAGAGGTGTGTTTGGGATTTGAACCTGCGAACATTCGTCTCGGCAGTCCGTTCCACAACCAACTAGGCTATCGCCGCTTTTGTAATTAATATAAATGAACGAAATGCACACACTTTTATCCCCTAAGGGATGGGCAGTGTTATAACTAATGCATTTGATATACGTCATGTGTATTCCGTCCCATGATGTGGTAGAAGACGAATCCTCCGCCGTATTGGGCATAAGTGGCGATAGCCTAGTTGGGTGTGGAACGGACTGCCAAGACGAATGTCCGCAGGTTCAAATCCCAAAGGCACACACCTCTGACTTGTCTAAAAAATCATGCGTGTATTCTTTGTGAATTTATCGTTCGCTTTAACGGTGAAGGAAAACATCGTGAGGAAACCTGCACATCTGAGAAGTTCTCTATAGGAATTTCGAAGGTGTGTGAAGTCTACCAATCCGCACTACAGCGTGGTGGACTAAGGCCTAATCCCTCTCAGTAGTAGAGGAGGCCCGTGCTCAGCAGTGGGCAAGTATATAATACAGGGCTGATATTATTATTATTATTATTGGGCATAAAACTACACTCTGGGTTGACACTGAGTAGAAAAATCCAATATCACTTTGACCGACCCGGGGGTCGAATCCAAGACCTCAACATTGCAGCCGTACTTTAATACAACTACGCTACCGTGGCAGTGTTATTAAAATAAATAAAACTATGTGTATTTATTTTAATAAGTATTTACAACTGAATGATTTTATTCTTACGAAATAGTTTCCTAAATTTTTCTTCAGCATTTTTAATCAGGGGGTAAGTGGAATCGGTTTTTTTTGTTGCTTTGAATGACGAGACGAGCTTGCCGTTCGCTTGATAAGCGATACGATCCATAAACAGTAGAAACATCAACACCTTGAATTACAAAGTGTTTGGTATTCCACTGCGCTCGTCTGAGACATGAGATGTTAAATATGTCCAGTAGTTACACTGGCCACAATGTTCAAACCTACAACAGTGACTACACACTGCTTGACAGAAATAGACATTGCGGTGGTATCTACCCAGGACTTACACATATGAGAGATCTAACAGTAAAAGTTGAGTATAACTGGCATTTATATAGCGCTAGACTTTGCCGCGTGACGTCCGTTTCAACGTGTAGTCATCCACATAAACGAATAAAATCAAAATCTGTATTGAAATTGTTGTAAACATGGTATATGTTCTTAGTAATTAAATAAAGTTAGTAAAAAGATGTTATTGACATGAGTGTTTATTTCGGACTAAAGAGAAGTAACTATGGCAAACAAAACACAAATAGTTCTAAAAATAGAACATATAAAAAATAATAAGTCACGACGCGAAGGTTACAATCTCCAACAGAAATTAAACTTATTTTCGGATTCTGTCGCGGTTTTAGTAATTTTATTATCTTCCGACGTTTCGGAGACTTTGCAGCCTTCATGGTTACGGAGAACTGAGGTGTCGTTCATCCGCAAAGTCAATTACAATATCTACCTACATTTTACAATTACACAACTTTTTAAAATTTTAGCTGTTGGTCCGATCTACGCAGAATGAGCTCACAGTGTCTTGAAGTCCAGTGACTTCGCGTAAACATAAATCATTATCAAAATCTGTACTCACATTTGGGCAGTTCTGCGATAGAGTCGTATGAAGTGGGGAACACGAGCTGTCCCGCCGGGCCGAAGCCGACGCGCGAGTGTCGCGCGCGACAGAACGACATGTCGGCCAGCAGCGACGCCTGCGCACGACCTGCACACACGTACTCTTTTAATTTACACATAGTCATACATCGACGGTGTACAACAAAGTCTCATCTGCTAAATGCTCTAGGTACAGTATTAAGGTTTTAAGTTAAGGGGCCGTTCAAGTGTTACGTAACGCAATTTGGGGGGTGGGGGGTGGGGGGGAGGTGTCTTGTAAAACGTTACGACGCGTTATGTAATATTGTTTTTTTTCTTTATTTTAAAACAATAACCAAGGTATTTTAGCGACGTTCCGTAACTTGATTGTGAATATTAGAAAAAAAAACTTGTCACATTAGAGTTACATGACTTTATAGCTTTTGGAAGGGGGGAGGGGGGGGGGGTCAAAAATCTTAAAAAAATTGCGTTACGTAATACTTGAACGGCACCTGAGTGAAAATATAAATATCAATAGTAAAAAAATACATAAAACTTTAAGGAAAAATCCATATTTTACTTATATTTTTGGAAGTCTGACATATAATTCTAACCCTATATTATATACTTGCCCACTGCTGCACGGCCTCCTCTACTACTGAGAGGGATTAGGCTTTAGTCCACCACGCTGTAGTGCGGATTGGTAGACTTCACATAACTAATAATTTATTTGTTACACCGTGACATTAAAATTTCCTTTATTTTTCGAATGTACTATACCTGCAATAGTTTCCTTGAACGGCGGCACTTTTCTATGATACCGCAGCACTATGCTGTGCGGCTGTACTATGAGCGGGGGCATTTTAACTTCTGCAACAACAAACAATATAATTTATAGTACACGTCTTATTAATATTTATACACACACACACACACACACACACATCATTCATTTATCCCCGAAGGGGTATGCAGAAGCGCGACCAAGGCACCCATTCGCCAAGTGTGTTCCGTCTCATGATAGGGGGCGAGCCTATCGCCATATCAAGCACAAATTCCAGACTCCGGGCTGATACTGAGCAGAAAAACCCAAATATCACTGCCCGAGCCGGGATTCGAACCCAGGACACCACAACCACGCCACCGAGGTAGTCTATTTATATTTATAGTTTTAAATTTGTCGACACGGCGATAGACTCGCCCCCTGGACTGGATCCATCTGAACCACTTTGGGAATCGATCAAAGGTTATTTATCAATTTATGATGTACATACCGTCAGTGATGACATCCTGCTCACGTTCCACAGCGGGCCGTATCGACGGCGCCAGCGAGGGGGTCGCGCCCGTCACTGGCGACAGGGACCGCCGCAGGGGCACCAACTGCTCGCCAGACACGGACTCCATGTCCTCCATTTCTACAACAATAGAGGACCGGCCTATGCATGATTTTGTACCTTATTCTATATGTAATGGGTAATAATACGAAAAAGAAGCTCTCCTGCGAAAACTGCATAAAAATTTGTTAAAAATTGGCTAGTAATTCATATTTCAAATATTGTAATGTGCAGAAGTGGGCGCGTTGTGGGGATATCACTTCATCTCTTTCTTTCGCACACGTCGTAATTCCCGATGACGTCACATGTGGGTATTTCGTCTCTTTTCTGTTTCTTGTTAATTACCCCTTCCACCGAAATTCAAAGACTTATAACTTGTTGATTTTTTACCGGATTTGAATAATTCCTTCTGTGTTATAATTTATATTATGTAAATATTTGATAATAGTAAAGAACAAAAATGAGTCCGGCACCCTATTGTATAATGCATAAGCTATACAGGGTCATTTTGATATAGCGTAGCTGACGTCATCGACCCAGTGTTAGGCCGGCGCGCGCGGCGTGACCTCGCTCGGCCCCGAGCGGTGCGCACGCGCAGCGATTTTGTACAAAAATATTAAGTAAACACTGTGCATTATGTATTGTTAAAAATTATTAACAAAATATGGTTAGAATCAAACCTTTTGCTGTTGTAATTGTTTTTTAAATACAAAACCTAAGTATTCGCTAACAACGATAAATATATTTTTATATCATATTAATCTTATTAATATAAATGCGAAAGTTTGTGAGAATGGCTGTATGTATGTTTGTTCCTCTTTCACGAAAAAACTACCGAACGGATTTGGATGAAACTTTACAATAATATTGGTCATACATTAGAACAACACATAGGCTGCAATTTATAATGAATTTGCGTAATTTGGTCACAATATAACGATACATATTAAGTAAGTCGGGCAAATAAATCCCGCAAAACCCCTTCACGCGGACGAAGCCGCGAGCAAATGCTAGTTAATATATAAAATGCAAACCTTCGTGGTTGTAGAGCGACGCCTTCATGAGCTGCACGTGGTGACTCTGTCGGTTCTCGAGGCGCGCCAGCTCGCTCGTCGGACTCTTCATGCCGTATGCTGAAACGAGATACAAACTTAAAGTCCACGTAGACTTTGAAAATGTTCGTGCAGAGTCGGTGATCAACTCCAGTAAAACAGCCGGTCACGTTCGTATGAGACTTGAAAAAAATATATATACAAAAAATTTAATGAATAATTGATGACAAAAAAGTAATTCCTTAGTTTGTTTCTGCCTTTCTTCTTCGGGTAGTCATCGCTTAGGTAGCTAGTGAAAGGTTAGCTAGGCTAGGGCTCATGTCCTCACCGGTGAGGATCGCGACGGGTTTGCTTTATATCCCCCCCCCCCACGGGCTATCCCGTGCCGGCTACTTTGAGAAACAGGCTTGTTATCACAGCAATGCTCCGTCCTTAGATATAAAACTCGACGGAGATCAGACAGGAGATATTATAGTGCACGAGTGTGTGCAATACACAAGCATTCTCTGTTCCTTCTCATAGTCCGGTGAGACGGCAATCCGACATGATTGGAGAAGGATCAGGCGATCAACTTCCTGAGTCCGAGCTGAGACTTAGTAATTTTTAAGATGGAAAAACCCCGCCACGATTTATTTCGGCTCGACCCGGGATTCGAACTCAGGATCTCAGCGTGGTAGTCGTACTCTACCTGTACACAATAGGGTATTGGACTGTGTTTGATATCGTTACGTTAATATGTAACAGCAATTAGTACAAAAATGAAAATCATTCTGTGAAAACAGCATTAAATAAGCGATAAGAAATAAGCCAGTAATTCAAGTTTCAAATATTACTACATGCGGGAGTGTGTGAAATGGGGATATCGCTCCATCTCTTTCTTTCGCACTCATCGTAATGCCCGCTGACGTCACATGCAAGTAATAAATCCCTTCTGTTTTTTGACTTACTAATTTCAATGGCTTATAACTTGTATATTTTACACCAGATTTCAATTATTTCTTCTGTTTTATAATTTATACAACGTATATATTTTGTAAAAGTTATTGTTGAAACTGTATCGTAGTAAAGAGTATAAACCAAACAATAACAACCAATGTGAGCTAGTACTGGCAGTATGCCGCTTTAAATTAAGAAATTGTATACTTCTCTTTTGTCGTTGTCTAGTCTTTACTGTTCTCAATAAATCCACTAATCGTTTTACAATCCTAAGTTATTTCTTTCATAATCCATCAGTTATAAATGAAAAAATCAAATGCTCTTTTATTACTACTCCTCCTAGGCATTCAAGACATTATCTATAATATAAAAATGAATCGCTGGATGTGTTGCTAAGCGCAAATCTCGGGAGCAGCTGAACCCATTTCGCTAATTCTTTTTTATATATTCCTTAGTACGAAGATGGTTCTTACGGAGACAAAAAATTAAAAATTGTCTGAAAAAGTCTAAAGACAACACTTTTCTATATTCCCATACAAAAGATTCGTAATAATACTTAAAAGTCAATTTGAACTTTAATACCATACCATAAAGTTTAAGTGTTAGTGGAGGGTTTCCGGGAAGGCAAAACAATTGAGCGACATTAGATGTAATAATGGAAAGAATTTTAAGTGTTTTATAATTTTTATTTTTTGACATAATTGTTGACTTATCAACTTTCTTTTTTTATCTTACTGGCTGACCCGGTGTCCCAAATAGCAGAATAATTATTAAAAAAATTATAAATGAAAGAATCGATTGTTAGGCGGTACAAGTTTAATATATAACTTACCCAAGTTGTCTTGGTAGAGGCTGGCCGATTCCCCATTGTCTTCGGTTGTATCCATGTCGAACGCTGCAACAATGAAAATGAGTTTTTTTATTACTTCGAATGACGAGACGAGCTTGCCTATGTGATTGATTTATAATTTATTTCATTTATTCTGCCCTTTGGTCCGCGTACGAAATCTTTATTTTCACAACATACGCTAAGGATCCCTTATATAATACCGGCCTATGACTGTTAATTATTCTATATGTAATGGTTAAAATCACGAAAAAGAAGCCCTCCTGCGAAAATTTGTTGAAAAAAAGAGCTAGTAATTTATATTACAATATTATATTTGACATTGCCCCCCCCCCCCTCCCGATTTCCCCTCCATCAAATTCGTTGAGTATTTATGGCAGACGGACCAACCTTTCCCGGTCCCGTTGAGCAGGTTCAGCGAAGTCTGCTGCATGGCGAACATGTCCTCTGACGACGCGAGGGTCCCGAGGGTTCCGCCCAGCTGTGCCAGACCGCCCAGTCCTGGTGAGCCGAGCCCGCCGAGTCCTGCCGACGCCGGCGCTGGTGGTTTCGGCGCTGATGACAAAAATGTTGGTTGGTATCTGTCTTTGTTGTAGTCGTTTATGTTTTGATATACGGTGGAGTTATGCGGGTTCGTTTTGACTTTGTGTTACTAAATGAAACTACATGTAATAATATCAGCCCGGTATATACTGTCCTACTGTAGGGCCTCCTGTACTACTGAGAGGGATTAGGCCTTAGTCCACCACGCTGTAGTGTGGGCAGACTTCACACACCCTCGAAATTCCTATAGAGAACTTCTCAGGTATGCAGGTTTCCTCACTATATTTTCCTTCATCGTGAAAGCAAGCGATAATTCACAAATAAACTACATACTTATCTTGAAAATAACAGTACAGTAATTTTCTCGAAATGTAGATGTAAAATAAAAAAGTGTAATTTACGGACAAAATAAATATCAATAAAAAGTAATTTTAATCGCATTGTAATTTTAAAGCATCGGAATGTTTGCCGGCAAACATGACATTACGCGTGTAACGGAAAAATAACCTTATTATGTAGTATATAAGGTTATATTCCCGTGACACACGTAAATGTCATGTAGCTGTCATGTTTGCCGGCAAACATTACGATGCTTCATGGATTAATGTCCCCACTACTCTAAAAGAATATCCCGCGCTACTTGTTGCCGTGCCGGACGGCGGCGCGTGACGTCACGTCAGTAGCAACACATACAGTGATGCGCAAGCGCATGCGGTTGCACGCTCTGACTCACGCTCGCAATTTATCAAAATGTTGCGCATTACTGAGAATACCTATATCATTTTATATTGCCAAATAATTATTATCCGTGCACGTTGTTTCCTTATTGAACAACCTACAGAGATTTTTTTCTTTTGTACCTTGAGCGGCGTTGGTCTGCAGCGCCTGGTTGACCAGCTGCAGCTTCATTACCGCCGGCGTGTGCTCATCTTCCTCGTCTGAGTCTGTCAGACCGTACTTGCTGAAGTGTTCCACCTGGCAAAAAATTAAATAAAAAAATCCTGAACATATAATTCGAACTGAATCTGAGAGTACAATTAAAAAGGAGGATTTATTCGTTAAGGGACAGGTAGAGATGCAACTAGGGGACGAAATTTTTGTCAGTGTGTTCCATCCCAAGATGTGATGGATGCCTGTCGCCGTATCGGACCCAAATCAAATCAATTTATTTTGCATAAAACATGGTAATAACGTAGGCAACAATAGGGTACCGGACTCATTTTTGTTCTTTACTATTATGAAATAATTACGTTATATAAATTATAGCACAAGTAATTATTAAAATCCAGTAAAAAATCCACAAGTTATAAATTTCGGAATGTCGGTGGAAGGGGTAATTAACAAGAAACAGAAAAGAGACGAAGTACCCATATTTGACGTCATCGGGAATTACGACGTGTGCGAAAGAAAGAGATGAAGCGATATCCCCACATCGCGCCCACTTCTGCACGTTACAATATTTGAAATATGAATTACTCGCTAATTTTTTAACCAATTTTTATGCAGTTTTCGCAGGAGTGCTTCTTTTTCGTATTATTAACTATCACATATAGAATAATTAACAAATTCAAACATAGGCCGGTTCCCTATTATGATGTTAAATATCTTACATGTGCAACATGTTTTTACCGTTTCAATGGTATGCAATAACTTTATATACGTACTTATAATTAGAGAACGTAGTTACGCAAATTACCTATCTATATATATAAAAATGAATCCCTATTTCCCTTGGTCACGCCATAACGCGTGAACGGCTGGACCGATTTCACTATTTTTTTTGTTGTTGTCTTTGTTATTGTCAGGAGAAGGTTCTTATGAAAGAAAAAAATTCGAAAAATTGCGCGGAAAATTAGAAAACTTAACGAAAATATTAATTTTCTATAACTGTCAATTGTTTGAAATAACTGTCAGCGATCGACAGAATGCGCGCTGCAAATTCATAGTTAAGACGGGACAACGTCTGTCGGGTCAACTAGTTATTAATAATAAGAAAATAAAGATTAACCCCCTTATTCATAAACGTTTTTTATCTAAGGACGGAGTAAAGCTGTGATAACAAGCCTGTTTCTCAGTGTCCAACGGCACTGAGAAATAGACATAGGGCCGCTGTGATTGGTTATTATTGTTGTATTTCAATATTAGCCAATCACAACGGCCCTACGTCTACGCACTGCGAAGACTGCCATGCCGTCAGCACTGAGAAACAGACTTGTTATCACAGCCTTACTCGGTCGTTAGATAAAAAACGTCTATGAATAAGGGGGTTATTGTTTTTCCTGATTTCGGACCTTGCCCGGCCCAGGTTTCGAACCCGGAATAGGAATATATATTTTACTATATGTTACAGTATTGGCTCAGTTTAATCACTACATAGTATAAAACAAAGTCGCTTTCTCTGTCCCTTTGTATGCTTAAATCTTTAAAACTACGCAACAGATTTTGATGCGTTTTTTTTAATAGATAGAGTGATTCAAGAGGAAGCTTATATGTATAATAACATCCATTAAATAGTGGAGAAATACTGTTATTTTGTTTGTTACACCCGTGCGAAGCCAGAGCGGGCCGCTATGTTTTAATATACAACGTTCACAGTTTTTCTGTAGTGTATTTAGTATCAGCATTGCACCCGTGCGAAGCCGGGGCGGGTCGCTAGTATTTCATAACAGAAATAAATGACAAAATACAGCCTAACTACTCGTTGTTAATGGCGGTTTTACCTTGAACACTTTAATGTTGTTAAAGGCGATTTTACCTTGAACACCCAACTGCCAGTCTGAGGCCGATATTCGATGAACTTCGTGTCGTGTTTGTCGCAAACTCGACGCAGTTTACCCTCATAGTCCATTTTGAGCAGTCTGAAATGAATTATTAAACGAAATGATTTATTTGAACATGTAAAATGTTATGCATTATTTAGATTCCGTCAATATTAACTCTACCACCATTTCGGAAAACAGTTACTGGTGGTAGGTTTCTCATATGTGAGAGTCCTGGGTAGGTACCACCGCAATGTCTATTTCTGTCAAACAGTGTGTAGTCACTGTTGTAGGTTTGAACATTGTGGCCAGTGTAACTACTGGACATATTTAACATCTCATGTCTCAGACGAGCGCAGTGGAATACCAAACAATACTTTGTTAATTCAAGGTGTTGGTGTTTCTACTGTTTATGGATCGTATCGCTTACCATCAGGCTCAACTCATCTCGTCATTCAAAGCTATAAAACAAACTCCGTAACGGTGAATGCTACACTGATGTATCGACCATGTATTAACCGTGTATCATGCTCACCTATCCGGATCTGTGATAGGTCGTTTCTATAAAAAAGAACCATGTAACCTTGAATGTCACACTCATGTAAAAACCATGTATTAAGTGTGTATTATGCCCACCTGTGGGAGTCTGTGGTAGGTCGTTTCAATAAAAGGACCACGTAACCTTGAATGTTACACTTATGTATCAAAAAAAGAACCATGTAACCTTGAATGTTACACTCATGTATGACACGTGTATTACCCATGTATTAAGCGTGTATCACGCTCAACCTGTCCGGATCGGTGATAGGTCGTTTCTATAAAAAAAAAACCATGTAACCTTGAATGTTACACTTATGTGTCAACCATGTATTACCGATGTATTAAGTATGTAT
This sequence comes from Manduca sexta, assembly GCF_014839805.1. Classification (NCBI taxonomy): domain Eukaryota; kingdom Metazoa; phylum Arthropoda; class Insecta; order Lepidoptera; family Sphingidae; genus Manduca; species Manduca sexta. The sequence continues at coordinate 2,904,285 of NC_051115.1, read as the reverse complement.
CATGCTCACCTGTCCGGGTCTGTGATAGGTCGTTTCTCCGTCTTGTCCATGGGCCACACTCTGTCGAGGGTGACGATGGCGCGGCGGTTGAGGCCGTGGCCGACGGGCGGCTTGTCAGCGTCTTCGGGGTACACGATCACCTCTTTGTTCAGGAAGTGCACTGAAAATGGATGAAATCGTTAAGATGATTCGCGAGGCTGTTAAAATTATAACACGTCCTAATTAGAGATGGTTGGAAGCTTGCACAAGCCTGGGATCCAGTTCTACATTTAATTAAATCGGAACCCAAAAGACCGGACAGACTTCGAGACATTGTGAGCTCATTCTGCGTAGATCGGACCAACAGCTAAATTTAAAAATTGTGTAATTGTAAAATGTAGGTAGATATTGTAATAGACTTTGCGGATGAACAACACCTCAGTCCCCCCCGTGACCATGAAGGCTGCAAAGTCTTCGAAACATCGGAAGAATATTGAATATTAAAACCGCGATAAAATCCAAATAATAGTTTAGTTTTAATGTCTAACATTCGCGTAAACATAAATCATTATGAAATTGTTAGATTTCTGAATATTTGGATGAAATTTTTTTTATTGAATTTGGAGCGTTAATAAATTAGTATTGAGTTAAGACGTTTGTCAAAATTGTTTAAAGCAGTTCGAAATTAGGTAATTCTAAATGAAGAGATAGTAAACCAAAAAGCATTAGTATTTCATCATTATTTTTAACTAGCTTTTGCCTGCAACTTCGCCCGCATGTATAAGTGTTCCCGGGATAAAATATAGCTTCCCATTAGTGAAAAAAAAAATCAAAGTCGGTTTAGCAGTTTCTGACATAAGCGCGTTTAGCCCATTTACCAGCGGAATGTTTGCCGGCAAACATGACAGCTACATGACATTACGCGTGTCACGGGAATATAACCTTATTATACACTACATAATAAGGTTATTTTTCCGTAACAAGCGCAATGTCATGTTTGCCGGCAAACATTCCGATGCTAAATGGGTTAAACAAACAAACTCTTTAGCTTTATAAATCAGTATAGATAAAACAGCTCATATAATACACATTTTTTTATGATTTTAACCTACTAATTTTGAACGTATACTATTTTTTTCTTTTTTTTTGTATACGCACCCAAAGCGTCCAGATCCAAGCCGGCGACATCTATCTCGCAGTTGTAGTACACGTTGCCGTAGTTTTTACGGCCGATGGTTAAGTGCGGCACCACGCACGAACCATCCGGTCTCATGTAACCTGCAACAAACATTGAATGAATGAATGAATGAACGAATGAATGGATGAGTGAATGAATGAACAAATGAACGAATGAATGGAAAACTTTTAAATATACACCAAAAGCAGTAAAATTAATACAATTATGTTATAAAAGTGTGCACCACTAGGTCTTATTGCTAAAAACCGATATCTTTCAAACAACATGATATATAAAGACTTATATAAAAATTATAAGACAAGAAGATTGATTTGACTGCCTCGGTGGCGTAGTTGTACTGCATGCGCGGTACGACAGCGCTCTGAGATCCTGGGTTCGAATCCCGGGTCGGGCGAATTGATATTTGGGTTTTTCTGCTCAGTATTAACCCGGAGACTGGAATTGCCTATCACATCATGAGACGGAATACACTTGGCGAAAAGTGAGCGCCTTGATGCGCCTCTGCAGCGCGATGTTAAGTCGGATTGTGTTAATTAGATCATTTTTATCGTACCACTAGAAAACTTTTTATAAAGCAACTAAACATAAAACAAGAAAAAAAAAGGATACAAAGAAAAAAAAGAGAAATAAAAGAAAGAAATTAAAAAAAAAACCCCTACGAGACCGCTTATAACGCAACTAAACAAAAAAAAAAGAAAAAAATGAAAAAAAGAAAAAAAAGTTACATAATTGGCACAAACTTCACTCACCAATCATCTCGTCCAGCGTCGGTATCGTGTAGTATCCAGGACGCGTGAGCTTCACTCCTGTGGGATGCGGCGGCGCATCGCTGGTCGGCGCGTTTTCTTCCTCAGAAACTGGGAAACAAAATAGGGTTCAATACTCCCTTAATGAGTGTACGGGGTTTGGTGTTCGTGCAAGAAATTACGTTTGGTTACTAAATGTAAAACACTAAAGTCCGCGTAAAATATGGTTTAATAATAATATCAGCCCTGTATTATATACTGTCCCACTGTTGGGCCTCCTCTACTACTGAGAGGAAATAGGCTAATTGACTTAAGTGGCATTTTTTGCGACATTAAGTTTCATACATATTTAAAAACATCTTTTTTCTATGTTTTTTTAACCTAGTCAAAGTTTTCCGAAAAAATATTTCGCTTATAACAATCTGCCTTTCAACTGTCAGTATATTTCAATACATTAAACCACTACTTGAGAAGCGATAGCCTAGTTGGTTGTGGAAAGGACTGCCAAGACGAATGTCCGCAGGTTCAAATCCCAAGGGCAACATCTCTGACTTTTCTAAAATCATGTGTGTATTCTTTGTGAATTTATCGTTCGCTTTAACGGTGAAGGAAAACATGGTGAGGAAACCTGCACATCTGAGAAGTTCTCTATAGGAATTTCGAAGGTGTGTGAAGTCTACCAATCCGCACTACAGCGTGGTGGACTAAGGCCTAATCCCTCTCAGTAGTAGAGGAGGCCCGTGCAGCAGTGGGACAGTGTATAATACAGGGCTGATATTACCATTATTACTACTTGAGATGCTACTCAAGATACTCATTAATACGGCGCCATCTCAACTAAATAAACAAGAACTTGTATAAACCGTAAACTCCTCCTATCTGATGCGCAATCTTCTCGCATTTCGAACAGTCCGGCTGCTGGCCCCAGCGATGCCGGCAAAATTGTAGCGACGAGGAACCTAGTAGAGGAAGTAGGTAGGATATAATAGAGGATGTTTTTGAGCAGGATATGATGCAGGGAGGTGGAAGGGGTATTTGTTTCTTTATTAGATTTTGCTCGCAGTTTTAGTTTATCTGACAGCTTGCTGTTTGTTCAGCTTTGTTTTCTAACAGCCAGCTAGATTCAAGTTGTATCTCAATATTAGCCAATCACAACGGCCCTATGTCTACGCACTGCGAAGGCTGCCATGCCGTCAGCACTGAGAAACAGACTTGTTATCACAGCTCCGTCCTTGGATAAGTAGCGTCTATGAATAAGGTTTGTCTATAACTCACCTGACAGCGTGTCTATGTTCTCCTTATCGGCCGTGGATATATCTTGTCTGACGGCCAGCTCTCGCACGGAGTTCTCCACCACGTCAGGGTTAACGCTCGCCAATGGGGGCTTGCGAAGAGGTTTGGTTGTCAACCTGCGGTGGAAACCATGATGATGAAGTATATGTTAACGATTGCCTCGGTGGCGTTGTGATGCGTGCGGGGTACGGCAAGGTTTGTAGTCAGGCAAAGTGATATATATTTTTTCTTTGGGTATCGGGAAACCCCCGAATGGATACTGGAATCCTCCGGCTTAGCGGCTGCAGGGTCTTGGAGGAGAGTTGGGAGGGGATAACTAAGGAAGGAAGTGTGGAGGAAGCATAAAAACGTTATGGGAGGATGGGAGAAGGCCAGGAAATGTTCGCGAATCATAATATGCCTTAATGCGAATCGGCAACCATGAGGTATACACACTGAACTGTGTGCCTAGGACCGCGGCAAATGCGCTCCCACGCGAGCGTGCATTCGGTGTGGACGCCGAGCGCACAAGAATTGCCGATTGGTAATCCATAGTCTCTGCCTACCCCTATCGGATAGAAGGGGTGATACTATGTATGTATATGAACTAATTCAAACACTTACCAGCTGGCTCGACGTTCCGAAGTATCGGTATTAGACGATTCTTTGTCTGAAAAAAGGGGGGGGGGGGGGTCATAAGTTTCGTTTCGTCACACGGCAAAATCTAAGAGTATTAAAACACGTAAGCATTAATTGTAAACAAAAATTCTCTCTGAATCTCGCTGACAAGGCGACGTCCAGAATGGAGACTTCTTACACAACTACAGGTGGACGCCTTCAAAGGCCTTCTGCCTTTGAGCATCGTGAGGAAATTGATAAGAAACCAGCCAAAGATCCGTCCATCAGCAGCCATGAATTATCACGCCGGCGGGTTACTGACGTGCCCAAATTGCGCTCGTACTTTCGTTAATAAAACTAGCTATATAAGTCACGTGAGAGCGCATCCAAGGACAGCAGCGGGACTAGAGAATACCGAGCCTCAGCTCAAGTTATATACGCCTGACCAGTTTCTAGTTGTCGTGGCCGAAATGGGCTATAAGACATCATGAAACAAAAATTAATTGTAGTGTGTATATAATGCAAAAAATGTGACGTCACACCAAAAGACAGGGCTGCATATGAGGCCACCTGGGGTGGGGTAATCATCAGCCCGTTGCAGTCCACTGCTGGACGTAGACCTCTCTCAAGGTACGCCACGGAATCCAGTCTGCTGCTCTATGCATCCAGTCGCTACCCTCTTCTGCAAGTCGTCCCGCCAATTCGCCAGAGGACGTCCCACACTACGTTTTCCGAGACGCGGTCTCCACTCCGGAATACGCTTACACCAGGGGGGGGGGGACTGGTGTAAGGGATCATTAAATGCGTGTGACGTAACTTATAGATGACCAATTACTATATTAAACTTTAGATTATCAAATATTTTTGGTATTATTATTGAATAATCGCTAAGGAAATAATACAAAAACTCACCCAAATTATTACTATCTAAGTCCACTGGTTTCTCTTTCTCGATCATCTGCTTTGGCGAACTCAACCTAATGACAAAAAAAACATTAATTTTCGTTTTCATTAAGATAGGTATTACCTAAAAAAATTTCATGATTCCTTAGAGGGTTGTGCACTTGTATGGAAATTTCAAATTAATTTATTCCTTACTAGCTTTTGCTCGCGGCTTCGCCCGCGTGAAGGAGTTTTCCGGGATAAGAGTCCCACTATATATTTTCCCGGGATAGTAGTCTATAACCTTCCCAGGATCTTATACTATCTCCATACCAAATTTTGCTTTCTTATACCACGTCTTATGTCACGTCCCGTTCCCGTGGGAACGGGATAAAAAGTATCCTATGTCCGTCTCCTGATTCTAAGCTACCTCTCCACCAATTTTCAGCCAAATCATAACATCTCATGTCTCATGGCGAGCGCAGAATACCAAACACTTTGTAATTTATTCACTTGTGATACATAGGTAATTACTTGTGATACATTGTTGAAATAATAATATTATGCTTAGTGCTCTATAATCAGCTTAATAAAATAAAAAAAGCAAAAAAAAAAAAAATGAAGGTGTGTGAAGTCTACCAATCCGCACTAGGCCAGCGTGGTAGTCTAAGGGGTCGACCATTAATCTCGTGATGTTTTTAGTGTCTTTTTAACCCCCTCATCCCCTGGTGATATATGATAAGGTTTTGGACTACCCCACCCACCCCCTGCCCAAAAACACGTGTATTTTTTTTTGGTACATAGTTGACTGAAATTTTTACATGAAATCACGCGATCAACAAAAAAAACACACGTGATCTCATTACGTGTGTTTTTTTTGTTGATATGATTGTTGATGTTTAGTTGATACTCCCCCCCCCCTCCCCGGGAATTTATTTCCCAACCCCTCTACCTGTCGAATGTCACGTTATCAATGGACGACCACGAAGGCCTAATCCCTCTCAGTAGAGGAGGCCCGTGCAGCAGTGGGACAGTATATAATACAGGGCTGATATTATTATACATTCAGTAACAAATATCAAAATGATTCTGTATGAAAACAGAAAAAAGGCATAGGCAAATAACCATCGACACTTACCGACTGTCTCCACGTGTGTTGCTGTCGTTGCGTTCGCTGCGCTGTTCGCCGTGTTCGCTGTGCTGTTCGCTGCGCTGTTCGCTGTGTTGTTCGCTGCGTTGCTCGTTGCTCGCGTGGTTGCGCAACACGAGACGTTTGCGGCTCGGCTTGAGGCACAGTTTGTCTTCTAACGTCGCGTCAGACTCTTCGAGACCGTCGAATAATGATTTCTAGAAGATGATACGATTTGTAAGTAATATTATTGTTGGTTGGTATTAGTGTTGTGTGTAGGCGGCTGTCTCCCTTCCTTCCAGCTTCCGGAGCCTTCTGTCATGAGCTGTAATGTCTGGCCTACCTTGTCCTGCTGCAGCGAGTGTCGCGGCTGGACCCTGAGCTTGGCGTGTGGAGAGGCGACCTTGTAGGCGCCGTCAGCGCGCTCCAGAACCGCCTTCAGCGCCGCTGGGTTCGTCGGCTTCAGCACTTCCTCCGCCGTGGTGCCTGGAACAAGTACAATTCAGTTTTGAAGTTTTTAGTATTTCACCCCTGTATTATATACTGTTTTACTGCTGAGCCTCCTGTACTCAGGGGAATTAGGTCTTACTCCACCATCACTCTTGCGGTGGTACCTACTCAGGCGGACCTACTCTCGCTACTAGTATCTATATTTTCTACTAATGCATGCTGTCTCATTAGATTTAAGATGCACATTGTTTTGTACCATATTCTTATTTACACAGAGTGGCATTTATTTTGTTTCTGAAATGAATAGTGTGTATATAGTGTACGCACCGTGGTCGGGCAGCAGATCCTTGTAGAGCGGCTGGTCGCCGTAGGGCCGCGCCGCCAGCGCCAGCACCTGCTCGTGCACGCCGCGCCCGCCCGCGCCCGCGCCCGCGCCGGACAGACTGCACACACACACACATACAATACTTGTGTCACAAAATCTGAAACTGCACACACACAATACTTGTGTCACAAAATCGGAAAATAAAAATGCTTTATTCATCACGTAGGCGAACATAGTTGCACTTATAAGTCAACGTACATGAGAATATTAAATTATTACTTAATTAAATTAGCTTATATAAACAAAGACAATTTATATCGAAAATAAAATAAATTAAAAATGTACTTAGTAAACAAAGAAGCCAGCTCGGACTGGTAGGGAAGAAGAAATAAAATGATGTGTATATGATGTATATAATAAAATAACATAGATCATTTGCTCATCAAAGATTGCACACTCACATACAATGACAAAATCGGAAAATAAAATAACATAGATCATTTGCACGCCAGATTTATATTATGTTCGTTATGAATGTAACTCTGTGTAAAATTTATCTGTTGTCTGTATCTGTACCTATAAATAAATAAATAAACAAATTTGCTTGTCAAAGATGCGCTCCACTACTCTACTTGATCACTTACAGTGCGCGTGAGATATGTACGTCGTATAAATTCTAAAATAGAAGAAATCATTGAAATCTGGTAAAGAATCCACAAGTTATAAGCCATTGAAATTTGGTAGTACGGCTGAGTGTCAAAATTCAGAAGAGATGAATTACTTGCATGTGACGTCAGCGGGCATTATTATACGTGCGAAAGAGATGGAGCGATATCCCCACTCCACACACGCACGTAGCAATATTTGAAACTAGCTTTTGCCCGCGGCTCCGCCCGCGTTATAAAGTTTTTCAGGCTAAAGTTTTCCGTTATAAAAGTAGTAGTTTCCCGGGAGCCTATGTTCTTCCCAGGGTCTCAAACTGTCTCCATACCAAATTTCATCTTAATACGTTGGGTAGTTTTTGAGTTTAACACGTTCAGGCAGACAGATGCAGCAGGGGACTTTGTTTTATAATATATTTTAAGAGGAACAATCCCGTCATACATCATTGTTGCATAACTTTAACCGTCTACGCAGCGCACGCAACGGAAGCTCTCAAAACTAATAATTTTTCCCCGTTTTTGCAACATGTTTCATTACTGCTCCGCTCCTATTGGGTATAGCGTGATGATATATAGCCTATAGTACTCCACGAACAGAGGGCTATCCAACGCAAAAAGAACTTTTCAGTTTGGACCGGTAGTTCGAGATTAGCCATTACTGCTCCGCTCCTGTTGGGTATAGCGTGATGATATATAGCCTATAGCACTCCACGAACAAAGGGCTATCTAACGCAAAAAGATTTTTTCAGTTTGGACCGGTAGTTCCTGAGATTAGCGCGTTCAAACAAACAAACAAACTCTTCAGCTTTATATAATAGTATAGATTTGAATTAACGCCACAATTCTTGTCGAATTTTAATGCTGTTTTAACAGGATTTTAATGTATTAATTGCTATTACATATTCAAAAATGTATAAATCAAACTGTCAAATACACTATGAGAATTTTTATTCTTTTAATTTACTTGAAATAACTTTGTTATTAATCATATTATAAAAATAAATTATACCTTAAAAATTCTTTTACGCATGCAAATGAAACATAATCTAGTGGTAAAGTCTACTCACTTGCCCAGAGCGCTGTTGTTGGCATTCAGACCTCCCAACCCAAATGCAGAACTCCCCAGCGTGCTCGTGTTGTTGAACATGCCTGTACTGAGGCCGCTGTCCAAACCTACAATTGACAACATTTCATATTTTCAACATACTCAAATATTTATATTTTATTAAATTATTATTATTTAAACTAGATCTAAAATTATGAGACCCATATTTTCTCTTTTTGCAAAACTCAGATATTTTCATTCATGATTTTTACTTTTAATTTTGTTTTGTTCTAAAACGACGTAAGCACCAAATGACGTCATATATACGGCTCAAGACGTAATGACCTTTGCTTAGAAGTGAAGTGACTTTATTTGTTTCTCTCTCTCTTTCTCTCTCTCTGTTTGAAAGTGACAGTTGTGACGTATCTATTGTAATATTGACATTTGACATTGATAAATGACGGCGTCTTAGTTTTTTTTTAATAAATAGTAAGGTGGACCAAGGAACTATTTCATTCAACCGTATATGTGACGTCATCAAGCATTTTCGGTTCTTAATTTTTTTCTTCGAAATTAAGTATTAAAAACATATTAAAAATACATAATCCAACTCAGAGTAGAAAAATTAAGAAACGGTATTTTTGTTTTAGGCACGTTTACATTTTGAAATGTTGTCAATTCACAACATTTCATTTTTTCATCAACTCAGACAGCCCAGCGTTGGTGTGCATTAGTTCGGCGTAAAGATCGTCGCCAGCTGTGACGCGGTTTGGGTTAGGGGCCGTTCCAGCATTACGTAACATCATTTTTTAAGATTTTCTGTACCCCCTCCCCCCCCCCTAAAAGTTACGTAACACTAGAGTGTAAATTTTTATCTTATATTCACAATTATGTTACGCAAAGTACCGGAAAGTCGCTAATATGCCTTTATTGTTTTAACTCGAGGGTCCCCTCAATGTTTGCCGGCAAGCATGACAGCTACATTGACATTTACGTGTGTCACGGGAATATAACCTTATACACTACATAATAAGGTTATTTTTTCCGTGACACGCGTAATGTCATGTGGCTGTCGGGTTTGCCGGCAAACCAGAGAGGACCCACGAGAATAGAAAAACCAATGTTACGTAACTCGTAGTACGAACCCCCTCCCCAGAAACTGCGTTAAGTAACACTTGAACGGCCCCTTAGTTATCCATCCAGGAAGAGCGGGGTCGAGAGCTGAAATAGATTGATGAATGCGGGATGATGTGTGCACCCGTGTTAGGTACCTACTTAGTATTTTACATTTAATTTTTTCTACATACTCAAATGTTTATATTTATTTATTTATTTAAGGACCTCCAACGAAGGATACACGGCATGTATAGGCACGTCACATTGCTAATTGTAATAATGCTACGTCATTGTTTTTATTACATGCCGTGTATCCTTTCTTGGAGGTCCTTAAATAAACATATGTAACCCTACTCTAAGATGTTTTTATTACATAGATACGTTGTCCGAGCTCAATACTGGCAAGACGAAAGTAAGGTAATTGTCCGACATTCACTTAGTCAACCTCCAACCACTGTCGCGGCTAGTCGGCTTACTAACTTTTGTATTTTTATAAATAAAATGCCTTCCTGTGTTTTTAGACGATGTACAAATTATAATCCAACTGTGAATGAAAAACGATTCATTTCATACGTTAGTAATAAGTATACACTATTTAACTTATTTTTAACTAATAAATGCATTTTATTCGACTGTCATGGCGACCAGATACCAATAAACTAGATGGCCACGGCGGTCGACGCTCGGGCCCATTCGGGATCACTCGGGTACACTCGGGCTCACTCAGGCCGTATCAATACTCGCTGCTAGGACTGTACAAGTATGTGACTATAGTAAATACTGCGCTGTTTTTATGTGCAATTTTGTTAGTCTATGACGCGTCTATTTGTAACACGTCATTACCTCTACTGACCTGTTTTGAACGTGTTGTTAGCGTTGGGCTGCTGGAACATGCCGCCCGCTGGTGTGCCGAAAGTTCCCGCGGGCTTCGCTTGGAACGTGTTCGCGCCGAACCCCGCGCCCAGCCCGCCGCCTGCACACAAACACCAATCAGATATATATAGAATAAATAAATAAATAAATAAATAAAATACTTTATTTATCACGTAAGCGAACAAAGTTGCACTTATAATACGTCAAAACAAAGCATAAGAATAATTATTATTATTTATACACAACTATTAAAATCTATACTATTATATAAAGCTGAAGAGTTTGTTTGTTTGTTTGAACGCGCTAATCTCAGGAACTACCGGTCCAAACTGAAAAAATCTTTTTGCGTTGGATAGCCCTTTGTTCGTGGAGTACTATAGGCTATATATCATCACGCTATGGCCAATAGGAGCGGAGCAGTAATGGCTAATCTCAGGAACTACCGGTTTGAACTGAAAAAATTGTTTTGTGTTGGATAGCCCTTTATTTGTGGAGCGCTATAGGCTATATATCATCACGCTATGACCAATAGGAGCGGAGCAGCAATGAAACATGTTGCAAAAACGGGGGAAAATTATTAGTTTTCAGAGCTTCCATTGCGTGCGCTGCGTAAACGGTTAAAGTTATGCAACAATGATGTATGACGGGATTGTTCCTCTTAAAAAGTTCTAAAAAATATATTATAAAACAAAGTCCCCCGCTGCATCTGTCTGCCTGAACGTGTTAAACTCAAAAACTACCCAACGTATTAAGATGACATTTGGTATGGAGACAGTTTGAGACTCCGGGAAGAACATAGGCTCCCGGGAAACTACTACTTTTATAACGGAAAACTTTAGCCTGAAAAACTTTATAACGCGGGCGGAGCCGCGGGCAAAAGCTAGTTACTTATATAACTATGGACATTTTAAATTAGGGATAAAGTTTATACAAAAGACTAGGTACAAACCGAAGTAACCAGCTCGGGCTGGCAAGTAGGGGGAAATAGAAGGGTAACGCGTCGCGATCCTCACCGGCGAGGACATGAGCCCTAACCTAGCTAACCTACCAGCCTTTCACTAGCTATAATGAAAGAAAGAAAGAAAGATTTATAATAGGGTACCGGACTCATTTTTGTTCTTTACTATTATCAAATAGTTACGCTGTATAAATGATAACGCAGAAGGAATTATTAAAACCCGGTAAAAAATCAACAAGTTATAAGTATTTGAATGTCAGTGCAAGGGGCAATTAAGAAGAAACAGAAAAGAGACGAAATATCCACATTTGACGTCATCGAGAATTGCGACGCGTGCGAAAGAAAGAGATGAAGCGATATCCCCACATCGCGCCCACTTCTGCACATTACAATATTTGAAATATGAATTACTCGCTCATTTTTTAACCAATTTTTATGCAGTTTTCGCAGGAGTGCTTCTTTTTCGTATTATTAACCATTACATATAGAATACTGTACAAAATCAAACATAGGTCGGTTCCCTATTGGGACAATAACAGTATAACATGTACAATACAAGCTGAGACAAACAAAACATATACTTAAAGAAAAATACAAAATTATACACATTGTGCCAACAATGGGAACGCTCATTCAGCTTCTTGCTGCAGTACCAGCATGACTGATACTGTAGCGCTGATATGTACTACGTAATAGATCTTTGCTGTGCTAAGCGCAAAAGCGGTGTGTCAGGGAAACCTTATTTCGAGATAATCAAAGTTTTGTAAATATAGTTTTGTATGTAAAACTGAGATAGAGAAACTGTTTTAAGGTTTTTTAACAAGTTCTAAACAAGATACCGTTATTTAAGTAAGTTCATTGGATGGGTATTTTTTTAAGCTGACGACATAAAAATCAAAATTTATTTGAGATACCGCTTTTGAGCTTAGCACGGCAGTTCTGACGTTCCGTACACTGATTGTGTTCGATTCAACTGTACTGCAATCCGTACACCTGACTTTAGTATGGTCAATATTGACAGCTTGCGGTTGTGAACGGAGGGGCGCTAATGATATAAGAACTGGAGTCTAAATATAAACATGGATTTGGATAAATATTCATCAAATAAGTAAAATTATTTGTTGTTCAAGTGAATAAATAGGTTATAACAGTGACGTTTTACCATTTTAGTTCAGATTTTGCACAAACAGGTCATATGGACGTTTGTGTCCGAATATACGTCAATGTACAGTGAAGTCTCACCGAGCACAGATGGTTGTGTGTTGAAGCCAAACGTCGGTTGTGTGGTGGCCGGTTTGCCAAACGCGTTGGTGTTGAACAGACCGCTGCTGGTCGACGTGTTTGTCGCGAAACCGCTCGACAGCGTGCCGAATGCTGGAACAAACATTGTAATGTTAAAGTCAAGTCCACACCGTGACCATGAATGCTGCAAAGTCTTCGAAACGTCGGGAGAAAAATAAAATACAAAAAACCACGAGTCCGAAAATTAATTTGATTTCAATGTAAAGTTAAACTTATGCATTACTAGCTTTTGTTAGCGGTTTCGCCCTCGCGAAGTACATTTGCGGTATATTTTTTTCCGACTTACTTATCATACCTTTATATTATGACCAAATTACACAAATTCATTATAAATTGTAGCCTGTGTGGTATTCTGATGTATAACCAATATTACTGTAAAGTTTCATTTAATAGTTTTGTCGTGAAAGAGGAACGAACAAACATGTGGAGAATATCTTATCGTATTTTAAGAGAATTATAATAATTTTTTTTTGTACGCATATCCGATTTTCGGTGCATGAGAGAAAGTTGAAATCATGATGTGATAGGGGGCGAGCCTATCGCCATATCGGGCACAAATTCTATACTCCGGGCTGATACTGAGCAGAAAAACCCAAATATCACTGCCCGACCCGGGATTCGAACCCGTGACCTCAGAGCGCTGTCGAACCGCGCATGCAGTACAACTACGCCACCGAGGCAGTCACGGAAAATAACCTTATTATTTATTATATATTTAATTATTATTATATATTATTATAATAAGGTTAATTTCCCGTAACACGCATAACTGTCATGTTAGCCGGCTAACATGTCAAGCATGGAATGGTTAAAATAAATAATTTGCCAGTAACATTCGCCTATAAGCGGCGATAGCCTAGTTGGGTGTGGAACGGACTGCCAAGACGAATGTCCGCAGGTTCAAATCCCAAGGGCACACACCTCTGACTTTTCTAAAATCATGTGTGTATTCTTTGTGAATTTATCGTTCGCTTTAACGGTGAAGGAAAACATCGTGAGGAAACCTGCACATCTGAGAAGTTCTCTATAGGAATTTCGAAGGTGTGTGAAGTCTGCCCGCACTACAGCGTGGTGGACTAAGGTCTAATCCCTCTCAGTAGTAGAGGAGGCCCGTGCAGCAGTGGGCAAGTATATAATACAGGGCTGATATTATTATTATTATATTAACAATCGCCTCACCGGGTCCGCTGGTGCCGAAGGTGGGCGCGCTGGTCTTGGCGCCGAACATGGCCCCGCCCGTGTTGAACGCGCCGAACCCGGAACTCGCCGGCGTCGCGCCGAACCCGGACGTGGGGGGCTTAGCTCCGAAGATACCACCGCCCTGGAGACAAACATATCATCGATCATGGTCAGTATAGTGGACCGGACTCATTTTTGTTCTTTATTATTATCAAATATTTACGTTACATAAATTATAACAGAAAGAATTATTTGAATCCGGTAAAAAATCAACAAGTTATAAGTCTTTCAATTTCGGAAGAAGGGGTAAGTAACAAGAAACAGAAAAGAGGCGCAATACCCACGTGTGACGTCATCGGGCATTACGACGCGTGTAAAAGAAAGAGATGAAGCGATGTCCCCACATCGCGCCCACTTCGGCACACAGTAATATTTGAAATATGAATTACTCGCTAATTTTTTAACCAATTTTAATGCAGTTTTCGCAGGCGTGCTTCTTTTTCGTATTATTAACCATTACATATAGAATAATGTACAAAATCAAACACAGGCCGGTCCCCTATTGTTACCATATATTGACATGATGGAAGTTTTTAGCACGACATTTTTTTTGCTGTGTAAGGGGCCGTTCAAGTATTACGTAACGTAACTTTTGTTGATTTTTGACCTCCCCTAGTAACGCGCCGTAACGTTTTCCCGTACGCCCCGCCTCCTCTCCAAAAGTTATGTAACTAAAGTGACTATTATTTTTGTAATATTCACAATTATTTTACGCAAAATATCGGAAAGTCGTTAAAAAAACCTTGTTTTTGTTTTAAAATAAAAAAGCCAATGTTACATAACGCTCTGCCCGAACCCCCGTCTCACCCCTGTAACGCATCGTAACGTTTTACAAGACAAAAATTGCGTTACGTAATACTTGAACGGCCCCTAATATGACAATTTTTTTTGCATGTTTATTTTTTTTTTATATTGCCACGTTCTAGGTACCCCACTGTCCCTGATGGTAAGAGTGCGGTCCAATTGTCGACTGTCGAGAAATGATTACCCCTCAGTCGATACAATTATGCCTGTTGGAATATACACAGACTGATCCCGGAACGCGACACGTGGGCCACTATTATACAACTTTATCCGTCGACAGTCGACACAATTATGCCTGAACTGCCTATGTTGGAACTGGTTTTGCACAGGCTGATCCCGGAACGCGACACGTGGGACACTATCATACAATTTGTGTAGGCTATCCGGATGCAAATATCGTAATGGAACTGAGGGAAAAATATAATGAAACATACCTGTGTCTGTGTGTTTGCTCCGAAACCGAATGTCGAGGTGTTTGTGCCGAATGTGGGCGCCTGAGTGGACGCAGCGCCGAACAAACCCGTACCTGTAACACGCAACGCAACAATAAACTATAGCTGTAACACGCAACGCAACAATGAACTGTACTTGTAACACGCAACGCAACAATTAACTGTAACTGTAACACGCAACGCAACAATAAACTGTAACTGCAACACGCATATTATTAAAATAAGCTGCCTTGAATACAGAGTAAGTAGTAAGTGCCTAATTGGTAATGGAACGGACTGCCGAGACGAATGTCCGCAGGTTCAACACCCAAACACCACTGATTTATAGTTTATATAATAATAATAATAATATCAGCCCTGTATTATATACTGTCCCACTGCTGAGCACGTGCCTCCTCTACTACTGAGAGTTTAGGCCTTATTCCACCACGCTGTAGTGCGGATTGGTAGACTTCACACACCCTCGAAATTCCTATAGAGAACGTCTCAGATGTGCAGGTTTCCTCACGATGTTTTCCTTCACCGTTAAAGCGAACGATAAATTCACAAAGAATACACACATGATTTTAGAAAAGTCAGAGGTGTGTTTGGGATTTGAACCTGCGGACATTCGTCTCGGCAGTCCGTTCCACACCCAACTAGACTATCGCCGCTATAGGAAATTATAAGAAACCCCGAAAGGACAGAAATGCAACCAGGGCACCCACTTCGTAGTCCTGGATTTGTAAATAGGCCGTATAGGCCGCGGCCTATGGGCGACAGATTTCAGAGGACGCTCACTCGATCAAATTAATCATTCGTTTATTTAACTAATGTCTTCCATAATACAAACAATATGGAAAATTATTAAGTATTTTAGAAACCTACATACATACTTAAACCTATATATATATGGGGCAGTGGAAATAAAGTGGCCTACACTCATAAAAAATATAAATATGGCACTGCAATTCAAAGTGATGTTGTTCTTAAATGTGCAAGGTAAAATGACCTGCCCCTGATGATAGTACATACATACATAACATCACGCATTTATCCCCGAAGGGGTATGCAGAGGCGCAACTAGGGCACCCACTTTTCGCCAAGTATGTTCCGTCCCATGATAGGAGGCGAGATGCCCATATCGGGCACAAATTCCAGACTCCGGGCTGATACTGAGCAGTCAAACCCAAATATCACTTTGCCCGACCCGGGATTCGAACCCAGGACCTCAGAGCGCTATTGTACCGGACATGCAATACAACTACGCCACCGAGGCAGTCTGATAATAGGGAGTGATATATTGAGTAAATCCAAAACCTCACCTGTGGTAGATGCTGCTCCAAACGCGGGCTTACTCGCTCCGAACAAAGTGTTCGTGTTGGTTGCATTCTGGGTTCCACTGTTGAAGGAGAACGTGCCTGCTAAAGAAATGTGGGTGTTATTTAAAAAATACACACATCATATTATATATGTATCATTCGAAGGAAAAAAATAAACTAACCTGCCGAACTTTACTTAGCTTAACTTATAATTGACAACATTTCAAAATCAAAACGTGTTTAAAACAAAAATAACTTTATGTATGTAACGTTATGATTTTTTTTTTCAATACTTAATTTCGACGGAACAATTAAAAACTGAAAAATTCTTGATGACGTCATACATACGGTTGAATGAAGTAGTTTCTTGGTCCATATTACTATTTATTTAAAAAAAACTAAGACACCGCCATTTGTCAATGTCAAATGTCAATATTACAATAGATACGTCATAACTGTTACTTTCAAAGAGAGAGAGAGAAACAAAAAAAAAAATTTTCACTTCTTTTTTGCTGCAAAGCAAAGGTCATTACGTCTTGAGCCGTATATATGACGTCATTTGGCGCTTACGTCGTTTTAGAATAAAACAAAATTCAATGTGAAAATCGTGAATGAAAATATCTGAATTATGAAAAAAAAAAGTATAGGCCTCATAATTTGAGATCTAGTTTTAAATGCAAACATTTGAGTATGTTGGAAAAACGAAATGTTGCCAATTGACCAACAACGAGAACCTTCTTTCTTTCTTATTACAGTATAATCCGTTTATTATGACTCTGCCTATATTGACCAACCTCTTATTATGACGTAATTACACTACGAAGTTTGGTTTTCATATAAGATTCTTTATAAAAAAGTCGAATATAATGACTTCCCTTACAGTTAAATGACGCTTATTGAGACCCTTTTTAATAAATTATGTCCGGTTATAATGACCGACATGATTCTTTACGCCCTCGGTAATGGTCCTTGATTCCCGACGACGTTCGGCACGTGGCTCGTTTTTGTTTTGAATCTCAGTGAGTAATTGACATAGCGATGTCTTCTATACACAATAGTATTAGAGACTGTTTTTACAATAAAATAAAAAAACAAAAGCAGACAAAAATTACAGATTACTTACATTAAAAAATACAACTTTTATGTACATACATAGGTATGTACTTATTACGTGCATTTTTTATTTTATAAGTTACTATATTTCTCTATTAAAGTACTTAAATACATGCATACTATTTACATATTTTTTTTTTCACAAAACGCTTTGTATGACGTCCGCTTATTATGACGTGTTTGTCAATTCCCTTCGATGTCATTATAAACGGATTCGACTGTATATACTCACTGTTTTGTCCGAAAGCGGTGTTGGTCCCCAGCCCGCCGCCACCGAACATGCTGGGCGCGCTCGTGGTCGCCGGCTGGCCGAAACCTGCAACCATCATTTGCGACCATAAATTTTTATACGGAAAATCGACTTTATTGTAATTAGTATCATATTTTTTTGTAAACGATTCTCTCAGTAGAATTTATTGTAAATACAATTGACTGATAAGTGGCTTCCCGCAGCCATTTGTCAACAACTTTAATGGATATGAAATAAAGTGTACTTTTGGCAGCCCAGACAATGCATGGGTTGATTATATTTTAGTATAACATTTAACGGTGAAGAAAAACATCGTGAGGAAACCTACATACCTGAGAAGTTCTCTATAGGAATTTTGAAGGTTTCTCCTTCACCGTTAAAGCTAGCGATATTTCATGAAGAATATACACATAATATTTTAGAAGTCAGAGGTGTGTTTGGGATTTGAACCTGCGGACATTCGTCTCGGCAGTCCGTTCCACAACCAACTAGGCTATCGCCATTATTAAAGATCGCCATCGAAGACGGTTAATTTGTAACAAATTAGGATGGTAAATGTGATGATGTAAAAGAAATTTAGCGTGCCTGAATAACTATTTATTTATTTATTTATTATGACACACCAACAGCACATGCATTATTACATTCTTAAAATATCTTACCCATAATTGTAACAAATCTAATGCACATGCCTATTATAGGTATGTACAGTATTTACTGAATCATATTAAAAAAAAAGAAAAAAAAAACAAATAACTAAAGTAAAAATCGGTTATTGTACCAACCTGTGGCACCAAACAGCGGTTTGTTCTCGACGGGTTGCTGGAAACCACCGAACATGCCCGTCGTGGAGCCCTTGCGTCCCGCCGCGTAGTCCTCCAACCGCAACTCTTCCAGGGATTTGTTCTCATATTCCTGGAAATACATAGGACCGTGTGAGATGCAGCTCAAGTTCGCTCCCAAGTGAGATATCAGGTGAGACGCTGTCTAACAGCAAAAAGCAGGGGCTAACTGCATAATCGTGGCGATAGTCACAATATTATTGTGTGGACATTGAGACTAAGCTAATGTCTTAGTTTCGTTCGTGAATTTATTTACCATCACGCGAGCTACATGCTCGTCTCATAAAATAACACATAAACCATTTCAACCTTCAGGGTTTTTTTGATGGGAGCACGTGACTCAGTGCTCAGAAAAGAAATTTTGAAAATATAAAAAAAAATATTGCAGTTTGAATGACGAGACGAGCTTGCCGTTCGCTTGATGGTAAGCGATACGATCCATAAACAGTAGAAACAACACCTTGAATTACGAAGTGTTTGGTATTCCACTGCGCTCGTCTGAGACATGATATGTTAATTATGTCCAGTTACACTGGCGACAATGTCCAAACCTACAACAGTGACTACACAATCCAAAAAATTGCTATTCAAATACAGGAAGGGAGGAGGATACAAAATATGATGGACTTGCAACTTTTGAAAATTCGCATGCCGCCAAAAAAGAAACAACAAATGCTTGCTCACCTTCATGCAAGTGATACAATGGTGCTTGATGTTGATGTTTTGCGAGTTACCGCTCTTCACAACGACGTCGGTGCCTACCACCGGGTTGTACTTCACATGCGCCGTGCCAGTCTGCTGTTGCTGGCCGAATGCACCTAGAACAAAACATAAATAACAATAATATCAGCCCTGTATTATATACTGTCCCACTGCTGAAGACCTCCTCTTCTGAGAAGGATTAGGCCTTAGTCCACCGCGCTGTTGCGTATTGGTAGACTATAAATTATAACAGGCTATAAATTATATATTTTATATAAAAATTACGTCAACTAAAATTGAACATAATGAATGGTAGAAAATCAATAAGATATAAGATTTGACAGTCCAACGGAGGGGCTTAACGTCAAAGAAGGAAACGCAATGGTATCTAGTGACGTCATTAGGCATTAAGTTGCGCGCGAAAGGGAAAGGAAGAGTTGAAGAGTTAGCGCGCCATCTACACTGCGCATTACAATATTAGAATAATGAATTAGTCTCTCATTTCTTAACCAATTTTAATTTTAGTTACTGCCTTCTGCATTGCGCCAATCATTATTAACGCGTTCAATACTGTTCATGTAACAGTTTTGTTTTTGGCTGAAACGAACTCGCTAGCAGAAAAAACCTAAGGCTGTCTCATTCACTCACGTCACTTCATCTCACGCTAGAGCGGGACGGCATGACAACCGAGATGGTAGACAATAGAGTATTTCAGCACCGCATACAATGTCTTAATTGACATTGCATGTTTTCAACATACTCAAATGTTTATATTTTATGAAATTAGATCTAAAATTATGAGGCCAATATTTCGTCTTACCAAAATTCATATATTTTCACTTTGAATATTGTTTTATTCTAAAACTACATAAGCACCAAATGACGTTATATATACGGCTCAAGAAAATGAAGTGAAGAGACAGTTTTTTTTGTTTCTCTCTCTCTCTCTTTGAAAGTGACAGTTGTGATGAACCTATTGTAATATTGATATTTGACATTGATAAATGACGGTGTCTTATTTTCTTAAATAAACAGTAAGGTGACCAAGGAACTACTTCATTCAACCATATGTATGACGTCATCAAGCCTTTTTCAGTTTTTTTTTTTTTTTCAAAATTCAGCATTGAAAAAAAAATTAAAAATACATGGGAATAATATCTGATCGGCTTTTTATAGCATTATTTTAAAAGAATTATAAATAAATGTTATTGTACGCATATATGATTTTCAGTGCATGAGAGAAAGGTCAAAGTGCTCTCTGTCTCTCGCGAGCAATGGCGACAGAAGCTTGTGCGTGCGCGCAAACTTGTCATTAAAATTAAGTGGTCAAAAGTAAATATTTTGAGTAGGATTCTTCTCTTTTATTTGTCCCTCATCCCTACATACATAATCGATCTCAGAGTAGAAAAATTAGCAATCAGTATTTTTGTTTTGTAAGCGGCGATAGCCTAGTTGGGTGTGGAACGGACTGCGAAGACGAATGTCCGCAGGTTCAAATCCCAAGGGCACACACCTCTGACTTTTCTAAAATCATGTGTGTATTCTTTGTGAATTTATCGTTCGCTTTAATGATGAAGAAAAACATCGTGAGGAAACCTGCACATCTGAGAAGTTCTCTATAGGAATTTCGAAGGTGTGTGTAGTCTACCAATCCGCACAACAGCGTGGTGGACTAAGGCCTAATCCCACTCAGTAGTAGAGGAGGCCCGTGCAGCAGTGGGCAAGTATATAATACAGGGCTGATATTATTATTTTATTATTATTATTATTATTTTTGTTTTAGGCGCGTTTACATTTTGAAATGTCATATTTCTCCATACCTGTGGTGGCCGAACCAAAAAGCCCGCCTCCGGACATGGTGTTCTGCTGCTGGCCGAAGAGTCCGCCGCCGGCCGCCGGCGTGGAGCCGAAGAGGCCTCCACCAGTCGCGCCGGTAGTCGACGTGTTGCTGAAACCGAAGCCTGGAACGAATGGTTTTTACGGACAGTGAGATATGGTTTCATCTGTATACTATAATTTGTTCGTGTTAAGAATATTGTGAGTTATCCGATCAAGTATACAGGGTCATATTGACATTGCGTTACTAAATGAAGCCAAATAGTTATATTGAAAATAACAATACAATAACTTACTTGAGCTGTTGATGTGTAATAAATATATATAAATGTGGGAAACGGAACGTGATTGTGGGAGTGGGAGGGAGGTATGAGAAAGAGGGAGAAAGGGGGTAGGAAATTAAGATGGGGTGTGCGTAGTCGGGGGAGTAAGACGTGATTCTTATAAGACGTAGTATAAGTTGTTGTGATTGAATTATATTTTTATATTTTGAAGACGGTGTTTTTTTGTCTAGGCAATATATCTCACATAAAAATGAATCCCTATTTCCCTTGGTCACGCCATCACGCGTGAACGGCTGGACCGATTTCACTATTTTGTTTTGGTTGTGTTTGTTATTGTCAGGAGAAGGCTCCTATAAAAGTAATAATTCAAAAAATTGCGCGAAAAAATTCAACTTAACAACATTAATTTTACATAACTGTCGGTGGTTTGAAATAACTGTCAGCGATTGACAGAATGCGCGCGTGCATACACAGTTAAGACGGGACAACGTCTGTCGGGTCAACTAGTTTGTTTATAATAATTAGTACTTGTTGAATCGCAAGTAAAATTTACAATAAAGCAATTACTCAATGAGACAATTACCTTAGTAAAAACGTCTATTCAGCTTCGTAGCTAAAGCCGTGAATATTCTAATGCAAACCATTGATATTGTACTTAATAAATGTAATAACCACAAGGGCAAACCCAGAGGAAAATTGTACCGGTTTGCTTCAACACAAGGACAAATTTTTGAAATTTCCGCATTACCCTCCACTCCAAAATTGAGTATCCCCCTCATCAAAAGTTGAGTATACCCACCTGATCAAAACTTGAGTATACTCACCCCATCAAAACTTGAGTATACCCACTTCATCAAAAGTCAAGGTTTCCCTTTTGATTGTTTTGAAATCTAGATCCGCACATTTTTAAGTTATCATACAAAACACCCACCAGTAGGCTTAGCCCCGAAGGCGGACGTGTTCTGCGCATTCCCAAACAGGCCGGTGGACGTGTTATTCGCGAAGAGACCGCCAGACGACGTGCTAGCGCCGAACCCAAACGCGCTGGTGTTGGCCCCGAACGTCGACGTGGAGGTGGACGGCCCGGCGGCGCCGAAGAGACCTCCCGGAGTGTTGGACGAGAATAGACCTGCGGGGGATATTTATGTAGTTGCATAGAGATTAAAATTAAACTACTTTTCAGATTATGTCGCGGTTTTTTATATTCTAGTTTTCTCCCGACGTTTCGAAGACTTTGCAGCCTTCATGGTCCTTCATTCCTTCTTCCCCCCGTGACCATGAATGCTGCAGTCTTCGAAACGTCGGGAAAAAATTAAAATATAAAAAAACCGCGATAGAATCCGAAAAGTACTTTAATTTTAATGTCTAACATTCGCGTAAACATAAGAAATCATTAGTTGTATAGAGAATGAATACCGTCAAGCAATATTATGCATGCACTGTTGTGTTGTGTTAAAGGAGATTGCAGCCATTGTAACTACTGGACATAATAATTAACATCTCATGTCTCAGACAAGCGCAGTGTAATACCAAACAATACTTTGTAGTTTAAGGTGTTTGATGGTGTTTCTACTGTTTATGGATGCTTACCGTCAGGCGAAAGGCTAGCTCGTCTCGTCATTAAAAGAAAATAGTTTCACTCATACATTCACGCCTTTTTACCTTGAAGGGTAGTCAATTGTGCATCTTATTTTCTGATAAACCATAGTTCATTACATGTTGTTCTTATGGAGTTCATAAAAACACTGAATTATTCCTAACTAGCATCTGCTCGCGGCTTCGCCCGAGAGGAGTTTTCCCGGGATAGAATAGCCTTCCCACGGTCTTAAACTATCTCCATACCAAATTTCATAAATATCCGTTCAGTATATTTTGAGAAAATCGATTTCACAGAAAGGCAGCTTCTGAGGTATTTGTTTTATAATATGCATAGATTAACACAACAGATTAACAGAACAGACAGAACAAGCGGCGATAGCCTAGTTGGGAGTGGAACGGACTGCCGAGACGAATGTCCGCAGGTTCAAATCCCAAGGGCACACACCTCTGACTTTTCTAAAAAACATCATGTGTTTATTCTTTGTGAATTTATCGTTCGCTTTAACGGTGAAGGAAAACATCGTGAGGTTTCCTACACATCTGAGAAGTTCTCTGTAGGAATTTGGAAGGTGTGTGAATTCTACCAATCCGCACTAGGCCAGCGTGGTGGACTAAGGCCTAATCCCTCTCAGTAGTAGAGGAGGCCCGTGCTCAGCAGTGGGACAGTATATAATACAGGGCTGATATTATTAACATAACAGACCCTTATAAATAAGATTAGAATGGTTACACTTACCACCCCCAGTTGTTGGTTGGGTGGCAGCCGCTGCTCCAAACGTGGTGTTTGTAGGTTTGAATCCGAATGGCGAAGACGTCGTGGCGGCAGAATTGAAGGAGCCTGAAAATGCATAACATGTTTAATCAAGAGGGTAAACAGTATTTTCTTATGAGCTGTGACCTGAATAAGTTTAAAATTGTACGTCTCTCAAGATAAAAAATATTGCTTAGTTTGAGAGACAGATATTCATATTTGATTAAGCCTTAAGAATTTTTGGATATTTATGTATTTTTCTCTTTTATTTTTGTGACTAATAGACCATTCAAGTATTACATAACGCAATTTGGAGGGGTGGAGGGCTCTTGTAAAACGTTACGATGCGTTACAGGCGCGGGATGGGATCTCGTACAAAGCGTTATGTAACATTGTTTTTTTTTTTATTTTAAAATAATAACAAAGGTATTTTAGCGACTTTCCGGTATTTTGCGTGAAATAATTGTAAATATTACAAAAAAAATTGTCACTTTAGATTCACATAAATTTTGCAGAGTGCAAGAAAAAGGACTCCACTGCACCTGATAGTAAGGAGTAGGGTCCGATAGAATGTCGACTGACCAGAGATGATTACCCCTCAGACACAATTATGCCTGTTGGAACCGGATATACACAGGCTGATCCCGGAACGCGACATTCGTGTGCCACTATGGCGGGTTTTAACACCCTGTGTAGGTTCGCTATCCGGGCGGATATAAAATATATCCTACGATCAACAAAGACTAATATAATATTTACCGAAGCCAGACGTAGCGTTACTGCCAAACGTCGGTTTTTGGAACATGATGACGTCGATACTAGCGCGATGACAAAACTCGACAACTCAGACCCGACGCAATAACTCGACAGTCAGGCAAATTTCAACATGTTGAGCTAGAACAAACGAAACGTTAAGTTTAACACAAAAATATATCAGTTTTTTTTTTTCTAAATATCGCACTCTTAATAAAATAATGACCAATTCCAAAATTGCCAATTTGTGGGAATCGTCAAACAACCAATTTCTATTTGCGACCTTTTTGTTTTTTTCTATTTTTTTTATGCTATAGGTTTCATTATTTATCTTTAATAAGCTCAATTTCATTGCAACTTCAAAGCAAAAACTAGCTAACAAAAATTCGTTTTTCAACGACTGCCACAAATTAACAAATTTGAAATAGGTCATTATTTTATTAAGCGTGCGATATGATACTGATGCAACATTTATTTGTGCCACAAAGTAACATTGTTATCCAGTTAGGAGGTAATACAAGCCAGCATAATTATTTGGCATTATGAGACTTAACTAATGTTTCAGGGTAGCAAGCGCAGCGGAGTTTATTTTTATTCATTGCATTGAATGACGAGATGAGCTTGCTATTTGTCTGATGCTAAACGATGTGACCGCCCATAAACAGTAGAAACATCAACACCTTGCATTATTAAGTATTGTTTGGCAATTCACAGCGCTCACCATCCTGAGACATGAGATGTTGTGTCTTATTAAATCCAATAGTTACTCTGGGTACAATGTCCTTCAAACCGGAACACAACAGTGAGTACACTATGCTGCATGGTGGCAGTGAGGCATTGCAGTGGTACCAGCCAGGCTGAGTCTCACATATAAGAAACCTACCATCAGGCATACCAGTATATTACCACAGAGTTTGTTAGTCCTACTGTTTATTGATGGTTGTATTGCTAACTATCAGACAAGTGGTAGGTAAAACACAAGACTGCAAATTTAGATTATTTATTTAATCTATACTAATATATAGTTACTTTTCATTAAAATTTATTTTGTTCAAAGTTTATACTTTTTTATTTTACATCTACAACTAAAATAATATATTGTAAAGTATTATTTCCAAGTAGACAAGTATGCAGTTTCATTTAGTAACACAATGTCAAAATGACCCTGTATAATTGAAAGGTATTCATTTATTATCTTCTTGAAATTTGGGCAAATACATTAGGCAGTCCTAAGATATTACATGTGCTTCTGAGACATTGTATTAATTTTTTTTGATGTATAATATTAATTAGATAAAGATAGTTTTAGAAACAATTGAGTAGAAATAACAAATCAAACTAATAGTAAATTCAACAGCCAACCAATTCTCGTGTAATATCTAAATTACTGAGCATTTTGTATCTTGTGGACTTAAAAGTATTTCAAATGTATAGTGGTGCCTTTAAATACTTCTTTATTTGTTTAATTAAGATATCTATAATTTGTTAACATTTCAATGGAAGAATATTAATCAATCAGAAATAGTAAGTGTTTTTTTCACGATCTTTGAGTTCGCTCACAAATATAGTGTCCAAGAAGTTCCAATCATGTTTACTTTGGGCATTAATGCCAGATTGTATTAATATTGCTTTATAATAACTTCTGCAAGTTTTCTTGCTATAGTAATATCAGCCCTGTATGATATACCGTCCCACTGTTGGGCACGGGCCTCCTCTACTATTGAGAGGGTTAGGCCTTAGTCCATCACGCTGGATCAGTGCGGTTTGGTAGACTTCACACACCCAAAAAAATTCCTATAGAGAATTTCTCAGGTATGTAGGTATCCCCACAATGTTTTTCCTTCACCATTAAAGCGAGCGATAATTCACAAAGAATACACACATAGAAAAGTCAGAGGTGTGTGCCCTAAGAAATTGAACCTGCGAACATTCGTCTTGGCAGTCCGTTCTACAACCAACAAGGCTATCACCGCCGTTCTTTCACCTTTGTTGCTAATCCATGCATAAAATTTTTGGACTTTTTGTTCCTATAACTTGAAAATAATGTTCAAATATACTATATGTAACTATTTCTAACGGAAGAGGCGAAAGCGTGTATTCTTCCAATTATATAGTAAACTAAAAATATTTTACAAACCAATATCAGTAAAGAAACAAATTATAAATGTTAAAAAAGAGGAAATCGTGTAAAGATGGCAATTTTGAATAAATTATACTAGGGTAGCAGAAATGCAAAGGATTCGATTTTTAAATGCGTCTGAACTGCAAACAAAATACGCAGTACTTAACCTCAAATTGTTTATATACGTACCCACATTGCAATATTTGTCAATATCTATCGTTATATATTTAGATGACGTAGTTTTAAAACTATTTTCCTTCTTATTACACAACAATTTCACAATTTCACTGGATTTTTGTATCACAACACTTACGAATTTATAAAGTTGTTGGTGAAGCTTTGTTGTAAATTATTATTTAGTTCTGTTACATTTTATATTTTATTTATTGACTCATCTATTATATGGTAACTATTAGTGATATTTGCACCTCTAAAAGTGCATTGTTACAATTTAAATGCATCAAAAGTCAAAACATACAATTCGTTTGGTTACCGATTTTCGGCTATCAAAATATTAAAATTACTTACATTAACAAAGTTTTATGTCGCGAATGTATTCGCAATGAGATATAACGCTGGATTATGATTTAACAACACTTATTTTAACGGTTTTTTGAAAATTGACTTTTTGAAAACACAAACAAGTAGTCACCCAAAGGGCCAAAGAGCATTTATAATACTATAGACTAGAAATAAAGAACCTACTTGTACTTTTTATGGCAATCCTTAAATGTCAAATTATTGTAATTTTACAAACCGTTTACTAGATGTCGCTAGTGATGTTTTATAACTAAAATCTTGCAAGCGGCACCACAACTTATTATTTAATAATTTCGTTTACAGTGATTATGATTATCAATTGGTAATAATTAAAGTGCACATAATAATAATATGGCCTTGATTTTTTGTCTATAATTAACAGAGTATGCTTGAAGTCTTTGGTTACAAATAAAATCCAATTGTATTATCTAATTTGTATATTTACTCAATTACCGAAATTATTACTTAACACAGCCATAATATGCATTAAATTTTCGTTTCAAATATAATTACAGGCAGTCCTCGTACTTATGGTAAGTCAAGTTCTCGGTATACGCGATATAAATCAAATCGACGTAAGTGTAGATATATTTTTTTCATATTTTTACATGTAAACTCAAGGGTTAGGTTCCACAAGGACTCAAAATTAAAATAGAGCAGCTAAAAAGTAAAGCTACCGAGACTTTCCCGCCCTCACACCCACCACTTCAACTCCTGTAAGCCAGGATAAAAGGAAAACTAATATGTCATTATCCGGCAAAGAAATTAATTAAATAGAAAGATAGGGAGAAGTTGGAAATATTAATTGTCCACTTCCCTCCATAGCAAAGCGGGTGACAAAATCATGATCTAAGGAGGCGTTTTAACCTCAAGGATAGGGACGTTTACAACTAGTTAAGCTAGTTATAAGGCACCATGGATAAAATTAAAAGTAAGGGTCATATCACATGGCTGTTGGATTTGATTTGAAAAGTTGTGCTGTAAGGAGTTTTTCAATATTTTCAGTATATTCGTGCGTGCTAATTAAGTTCCCGCTGAATAGATGAAGTCGAACAACCAGGATCATTGTGTTTTAAAATCTTAGATTTAACCTCTATTATAATTGTCTTTCTTACTCATCTTCACTTTACTATCACCGTCTTGTTTAGGTGGCATAGCAAGTTTGATTCATTTAGATAAGTAAAAACAAAAACTGTTAATGGCGCAAAAAAGAAGAAAGAAAGGTTTTTTTATTGTTGAAACAAAACAAAAAAATAGAGTTATATATGTTATAAAAATGTATGTATGATATTTTGCCAACCATGGGAAGCCTCATTCAGCTTCATACTGCAGTATAGCATAGCCAATAGCTGATTGTTGATGAGGGACCCAGCTGACGTACGATCACTAAATCGGTGGAATACCATTCAGATATTATACGTGTTTCACTTAAAAAAAAACGAATGTATTACGTTTTGATTGTCCATTATCTATAAACTAACTAAAGAAATTCGTCAGCGGCATGTGCAGGGTGATGACTCGCCGCCGCCGCGATCCCGCCCGCCATACTACCGTTGGCAGCGCGACAAGTGAATTCTTCTATTCCAGAAATCGGAATAATTCACATATTCTTGAGGAATACTCTCAAAACATCGGTCGACGTAACTCGAAACGACATAAGTTTAGGACTGCCTATATTTATTATTACAAAAAATAAAATAATAATTGACGGTGTCCATCAATACAAGAGAAAATAGTTTTTCAAAACTGGAAAACAGAACAAGGTTGCCACATAATTTTTTTTTATAGTTTTCAACTTTTTTTAATCTGGATTTTAATGCCATCTATTAGTGATATTCTACCCGTTGAATAGAATAGTTGGCATCCGACATGACGTGACATACAATGACATTTCTCGACTACAGAGTGGGTATTTTTTTTTTGTAATTTCAACATAGACTATAACATCTATATCGTGGCTTATGGTATTTTTTTTATTTTTTTCTCACTCTTTGGCTAGGCGCGATTTGCACATATGCCAATGTCAACTTATGGTAATTAAATAATTAATTATTATTATTGGTACATACAAGCTTTATTTTATTCAGGTTTCTTCGGATAACATTTAACAAAACATGCCGGCCTAGCATGACAGTTCACGACAAAATTAGTCAACTCTTTTTCTTGTGTTTTTGTCATTATCTTGTGCCAATATTTTTTTTATATTATAATTATAATATAAAAAAAAAATACATAAATATCCAATCTAGTTCTTAGCTTAATCAAATATATGAATCGCTGTCTCTCAAACTAAGCAAAAGCTTGTATCTTTAGTGACAGATAGGAATTTAAACTTATTCAGGTCAGGTTATTATATTCTTGATTTGTTATGTCAAAAGTAGATAAAATACTAAATTTCAGTATTTTCAATACTTTTGTCTACAAACCATAAACGTAGGTATGATTTTATCGATTTATTACACGTGTAATCGAATTATTTTTCTTTGGCAAAGTCATCATCTGTGAACTTTTGCCAGTTGTCTGTTGTCATCAATGGACTCCCTCGAATGAAGCCTAACGTCACAAACTATTGTGGCTACATTAAAAAATAAAATGGTAGAATTTTTAAAAGGGTAACATCTATTTCTTTTTACAAGTACACTTATGTCTTTAACGCGAAACTGGTATACAGTCGTTCTCGAGAGGTGGCACGCATGCAACTACCACTTTTGACCCTTAACCTTTTTGGAACTTATATGAATTTTGTACCAAAGCAGACGAGTAGGTAATTGTTTTATATTGTTATAAAAGCATTTTATGCAAATATAATAGGTGGTTTCGTTTCAACCTGATTTATCGCAAATATCTTAAAATATTTGTTTATGTTTGTATATCATGGTCATCTAGAATTGTCGAGCCATGTGCTTATTACCACGACTATAAGTTTTTCTTGTTACTATAAACTATTAAAATATATCTAATAAAACCTTCACTAATAAATCTACATTTTTTTTTTCCTATTCTATTTTATAATTGTATGAATGTTAGATCTATACTTTTGCAAGAAGTGATAATAAAAACTGCGTTTATATGTGGTCTATGATTGAGTAAACAAAACAAAAAAATGTCTATGATTGTGGACTATGGTTACTGTTTATTTTGGATTGGGATTTACAGCAAAAGCCACAGTTGCCAGATGGAGGAGTTTCTTCCCAAATTTGGGGACATTTTGATGCAGCGGGGGACATTTGCAGGGAAAAAATCACGGGTCCACACATTCTGTATTAATGTATGGTCAAAACTCAGTTTCAGGATAGAAAATTGGAGAGCATTTTAAAGTCGCGCTCATTTATTTGGTAGAGGAGGAAATTGTCCAAAATTATATTTTTTCCTCATCATGGCAGTATTACAAGGCTATTATCTGGTATTTTCGTTTATCAACTCAATGTATAGAAGTCTATGGTCATATCGTATGTTTATTTGATTCTATCCCGGTAAAACTTAAAAGTAGTTTGAAAACAGTGTTTATTATTCATAACGTTGTGTTTCCAGTATTATATGTTCGTCTGTGGTATTGTTTATTGAACACAGTATTGTATTTTTGGTAAGTTGAAATGCAAAATTAGTAATAACGCTTAATGGTCAAAAACTTGCCCCAAATGGGAACGAACAAGGGCGTGCCCAGCTTTCAAATTAGAGACGCGGGGGGCGGAACCGAATTTCAAAGGACAATGCCCAAAACCAGGCTATCTTTGCGTCAGTCATGCGTCTTAACCAAATAACCATGTAAAATCATAATTTTAATTATTACTTCATTTGTATTTATTTCAGTCATGAGCAAATAGGGGTTTTAAAGATATGAAAAAAAAGTTGTTTAATTGTTGCAAATAAAACACCGGATAATTTACTGCCAATATGGCGAATTGATACCAATTCATAAAAAATTCTCCTTTTAAATGGAATAAAAAAGTTAATATGCACAATAAATGTGCTTGTACTTGAATTTATAATATATGGATTAAATATATTATTCATTAAAAAAAATATTGATATAAAAAAATATATATTTTACTTAATATAATTATGACCAAAGTCCAAATAGCTGGTAAAAAAGATAAAATATTAATCCTTCTAAAAACAAACAAATGGCGACTTGTACTTGCATTGACAGAAATACTAAAGTCAGCTAAAACATGTCTAGACTTTATTTTTAATTAAATGAATATATGGGTACTGATTTTTGTTACACTGGCAATTGAAATTAATGACATTTTGACACTTTAGATTTGTCTGAATGAAAATATTTCATTATTAAAATATTTTACTCAAGATCGGAGTGTTATTCTTATGTATGTATGTTGAGTCGAGAAATTCACTGTTTAGAAACAAGGTGTATAGTGTGTGTTCCGAACTTTGAGACGGAAGGCTTTTAGTTAGCAACACAATGTCGTCTAGAGCCTAGACCCAGGACTGTTAATCGAGACGGCATATCCCGGCGGTGTATTAACTGCACCATTGCGGTGCCACAACAACGATAAGTATATTTCTTAGACAAGCTATCCAGTTTGTAAGTTATGTAGATTATAATTAACCTACCCACAATGTGGGAAAAATCTTGCAAAAACTAAAGAAAACAGTTTAACAATAATAATAATCTGAACATGTTTACTCAACTTCTACATTATATTTTAGATTTCAAAGCTGGAATGAATTTGTGCTGCCTGCTGGAGATCAGTTAATATCGAGGTTCACAGACAACAGCAACATGACATGACCCGAACAGCACTGCAAGAAGTCATTCACTCACTTCAGCAGTATTATAAGCGTGTTGCGGCCACATCAAGTTCTTGTTTGTTTTCTGGGAAGCCATATCCATCAAAAATACGCATCTATATAAATATATACATCGGATTTCGTATTTCTTCTTTTATTTTTATTTTTCTATGATAAGTAACTATTAGCCTAATCAGGCTGTGAATTTAGTTTCTGGGTTCCTGTTCGATTTCCAGGCCAAGCAAGATTTTATCTCGGCGTTTCTAACATGACTTGCCTGGGATCGGAATCCTCCAAAGAGGGTTGGCGTCAGGCATGCGGCCGGTCATAAAAACTGAGCTGAATCTATTCTACAATATGTGTTGACGCCATATTGAAATGAGATAATGGTAGGTGAAAATAAAGATTAAGTTAATCCACGTAATAGAATAAGTCATAAGTCAGAAAAATATGTACTTACACAAAGGGTCGGGTAGTATATGCTCAGTGGAAAAACTAATATTACTCCATACTATCTTAGAAGTTTTATTGGAGCTTCGTCTCATCAGATATGTTAATACCTATCACTTTCTTATAAGGGCGATTAAAGCTAAGTGAAAAGAATGTCCAATAATTGTTTATAGCAATATCAAGTAGTTACTGCAATACTGAACTTAATTAGGCACGTAGGTACTTTTTACCGTACATTATTGCAGTTCATACTTAACCTCAAAATAACCGAGTTATAAAAATTCTGATTACTCCGAACTCCCATCGAATATCCAATTGTTTTCAATTTGTATAAGATTTAGGATATATTCCCTATAGTTTAGTGAAGGTTTTGTACAGACGCAAGCGTAGCCCAACTTTCATACAAAAATGGGCATTCTCCTTTGGCCTTCAAAGCGGAAATTTCATATGGGTAATAATTTAAGACAATAAAAGTATGTTCTTGTGTATGTAAGCGGGTAATGCCTACCTCTCCACCTACTTTCTTATACCCTTGTGATCGGGAGTTACTCTCATGTCGGCGCCACACAGCAAAAACACTTGTTTGAACATGTGTGGCACGGGTGTTTGCGTATCTGTGCAATTTGTTTAAATGTTTGCGTATTTTCCATTCGGTATAAAGCGTTCAAAGTTATCGAGTTGCTTAAGGAGAACCGATTATATAGAAACTTAAAAGTAAAAGCCAAAACAATTGAAATTTGGTCAGTGTCTGTAACTGTGTTCAAATGTGTGGCAAAGTGTTTGTTCAAATATTTGGCTGTGTGGCGATACAAATCTGATAATATCGCCTCATCGTCGCAGGTAGGGGAGAGCATTGCATTTGTCTATTAAACTAAAACAATTTTAATATAAACACTGTCTATATTATTTGAGCAAAACTAAGCTTAGATTTCGATTGGCAACCTGTATTAGCTAGTCCTATTCGTAAATAAGCCGTATAGGCCGCGTCCTATGGGCGGCAGATTTCAGAAGACGCTCACTCGGTTTAATCAATCATTCGTTTATTTAACTTTAGTGCCTTCCATAATACAAACAAATAGAAAATTATTAAGTATTTTAGAAACCTACATACATAAACCTATCTACATGGGGCGGCGGAAATAACGTGGCCTACACTCATAAAAAATATAAATCCGGCACTGCATCTCCTGCGAATACAGATAAGCTAAGAATTTAAGGCATGATCTTAAATGGCCCAGGCTTTGTAGAACCGTAATTGGATAGTGCTCTAGACTAAGTGAAACTGACGGAGGTAGGCTTTGTGGTAACCTTGTCCGTTGAGGACCTGGATGAGGTAGAAAGTAGGGGGGGGGGGGGTCCTTCACAGCTCTCTGATTACCCGTAAGCAGGGCCGTAGCTAGACTTGAATTTTGGGTAGGGCAACTGCGGTTACAGCTAGGGCGGAAGTAAACATGTTACTAGATCTGATCTGGACAATAAACTTTTGGCTTTATTGACTTGTGAATGAATAGTGTAACAAAATTCCCTTAAATCCCTAAAGGGGGTTATTCCACTTATCATTACGAACAACTCTTACTATGGGACCAACTTCCAAATCGTGAAATAAAAACCCGCTTCATTGAGTAGGGATGTTTAATTTTTATGAGAGCTGATTTTTTTAGCGATTTCGAAGTTAATACCATAGTAAAAGTTGTTCGTCTTAATATGGGTGGAATCTAAGATGTTTTTATTAGGCAGATACGTTGTCCGAGCTCAATACTGGCAAGACGAAAGCAAGGTA
The DNA here is from genome assembly GCF_014839805.1 of Manduca sexta. Lineage (NCBI taxonomy): Eukaryota > Metazoa > Arthropoda > Insecta > Lepidoptera > Sphingidae > Manduca > Manduca sexta. The sequence continues at coordinate 2,870,160 of NC_051115.1, read as the reverse complement.
ATTGCCCGACATTCACTTAGCCAACCTCAAACCACTGTCGCGGCTAGTCGGCTTACTAACTTTTTGTATTTTTATAAATAAAATGCCTTCCTTTGTTTTTATACGATGTACAAATTATACTCCTGTGAATGATAAAACCGTTTCATTTCCTATGTTAGTAATAAGTATACACTATTTAAGTTATTTTTTAACTAATAAATGCATTTCATTCGACTGTCATGGCGACCAGGGACCAATAAACTAGATGGCCACGGCGGTCGACGCTCGGGCCGTATCAATGCGAGCTGCCAGGGCTGTACAAGTATGTGATTATAGTGAATAGTGCGCTGTTTTTATGTGCTATTTTGTTAGTCTATAACGTGTTTATTTGTAAAACGTCATTGGGTGGAATAACCTCATTCGGCACTTATGGGAGTTTCGTTACACCCCGTACCCCGTATTTGTTGATTATTAAGATAAGGCGTTAGTATTTAAGGTAGGGCATTGTCCCAAAATGCCCCCCCTAGCTACGGCCCTGGCCGGAAGCCGTGTCATGACCTTGTTAAACGGAGTCTTATCGCGACTGCCAAGCTATTTCAGGAAGCGGGGAACTGCAACATGATTAGTCTCGTTAATATATTATCGCGTTAAATAACCTTGGAAATATGGACTTAATGACTGCACAAGTTAAAATAAAACACGATATTTTTATTATTTAAAGCAGTACATTATTATTTATTCAACATATTTGTATACAACGATAATATACTGTATTTAGGGTTTTTACATTTATTTATTAAAAAATTAACATAGAACTAAAATAGTGATTATTTCTGATTACAAAAACTTTACTAATTTACAAAAGAGAATAATTTGAATCAAATTAACAAATAATCAAGAATACAAAAATAACTAGCGAAAAGATTGTGAACGTCCGTCCGATCCAATAATTAATGACAGCCAAAAAATGTATCGCCGACGCAGTGGTCCGCGCGAGCTGGCCATTTTAACCAGGCCATTTTTAAGGCCATATAATCCTACGTTATAGTTGTATCTAAGCCACGCCTCCCGTTCTTCTAGTAAGTAATATTTTGCTAATTCTATAACCTAAAAATATTTTTTTAAACGTACAACGGATTTTATTATTGTGGTATAAACAATATGACCGTTACATGATATTAAAGGGACCTGAGAGAAATAGATTTGAAGAGATATTTTCATTCATGCTTTTCACTTTGAATTTAATTCTAAAACGACGTAAGCACCAAATTACGTCATATATACGACTCAAGACAAAACTTTGTTATGCAGTTATAAAAGTGAAGTGACAGTTTTATTTTCTTTCTCTCTTTGAAAGTGACAGTTGTAATGTACCTATTGTAATATTGACATTTGATATTGACAAATGACGATGGCTTAGATTTTTAAATAAATAGTAAAGTGGATCAGGAAAACTTTTTTATTCAACCGTATGTATGACGTCATCAAGTATATTTTAGTTTTTATTTTAAATCTTCCAAATTATTAAAAAAAAAATACATAATCGAGCTCGGAGTAGGAAAAATAAGAAATGATATTTTTGTTTTAGACTCGTTTAGATTTAGTAACGTTATCAATTACTGGGAATAATGAGACTTAACATCTCATGTCTCAGGATGGCGAGCGCAGTGGAATACCAAATAATGCTTTAATTCAAGGTGTTTTAGTTTCTACTGTTTATGGATCGTATCGCTTACTATCAGGCGAATGGCTAGTTCGTCATTCAAATAAAAATAATTAATTCTTAATAAATTATATTTAATTTACAAAATTTAAAATCATAGAAAACCTACCGATAAAGGACATCCCAATAACTGTACCGACGAGTTCCTACGCGTTAATTCAAGCCTCACGTTTATCGATGCTAACATTCCAATCATTCCGATGGCAAATGGGATAAACGATCCCAATTTTAATCTTCAATCCGATCCAGAGAACCAACCAATCAAATCAAGTCACAAATTGTTCTTATTAGCCAATTTTCGCGGTGCATCTAAAAACTTTTGGCATCTATTATTGTAAACAGTGATAAATAAGGTAATCGGTATTTGTAAAATCTGTTTCTTTCCCAAGGGTACACCTCTGACTTTTCTGAAAAATTATGTGTGTATTCTTTGTGAATTATCGCTTGCTTTAACGGTGAAGGAAAACATCGTGAGGAAACCTACATACCTGAGAAGTTTTCTATGGAAATTTTGGGGGTGTGTGAAGTCTATCAATCCGCACTAGGCCAGCGTGGTGGACTAAGGCTTTATCCCTTTCAGTAGTAGAGGAGACCCGTGCCCAACAGTGGGACAGTATATAAAACAGGGCTGATATTATTATTATTATAAAATCTGTTTCAGCTCCGTGATGTCGTTCACTTACCCGTGCAACACGTCACGTGGTGTCAGCTCCTCGGCCAGTACCAGCACGTCCAGAGTTGGCACCAGCATGTTTGCATTCGGTACCAGAACATCAAACGTCAGAACCAGCATATTTAGTTGCGAGACCAGGGAATCAAGCGTCGTTACCAGCATGTATGACCTCGACACCAGCATTCCGCCCTTTGGCACCAGGAATCCCGACTTTGGCACCAGCATTCCGCCCTTTGACATAAGCAATCCCGACTTTGGCATCAGCAATCCGACCTCTGGCACCAGCATTCCGCTCCATGGCATCAGCAATTCGATCTTTGGCACCAGCATTCCGCTCCATGGCATCAGCCATTCGACCTCTGGCACCAGCATTCCGCTCCATGGCATCAGCAATTCGACCTCTGGCACGAGCATTTCGCCCTTTGACCCCAGCAATCCGTACTCTGGCACCAGCATTCCGCCTTTTGGTATCAGCAATCCGGCCTCTGGCACCAGCATTCCGCCCTTTGGCACCAGGAATCCCGACTTTGGCACCAGCATTCCGCCCTTCGACATAAGCAATCCCGACTTTGGACTCAGCATTCCGCCCTTTGACATCAGCAATCCCGACTTTGGCATCAGCAATCCGACCTCTGGCACCAGCATTCCGCTCCATGGTATCAGCAATTCGACCTCTGGCACCAGCATTCCGCTCCATGGTATCAGCAATTCGACCTCTGGCACCAGCATTCCGCTCCATGGCATCAGCAATTCGATCTTTGGCACCAGCATTCCGCTCCATGGCATCACCAATTCGATCTCTGGCACGAGCATTTCGCCCTTTGACCCCAGCAATCCGTACTCTGGCACCAGCTTTCCACCTCTTGACTTCAACAATCCGACCTCTGGCACTAGCATTGCGCCCGTTGGCATCTTCAATTCGACCACTGACACCAGCAATCCGTCTTTTGGCATCAGCAATCCGGCCTCTGGCACCAGCATTCCACCCTTCGGCATCAGCAATCCGAATTCTGGCACCAGCATTCCAATCCAGAGGTCACCAAACTTCAGTACCAGCACAACAAGTGTCGGTACCTTCACATCAAATACAGGTACTAGAATGATAACTTTCGTTACTAGAATATAAAAAATCTGTATCAGCACATCAATTGTCGGTACCAAGACATCAACCGCCGGTACTACGACGTTTATCTTTGGTACCAGCACATCAACAGCCCTTGGTAGTAGTATTCAGGTCTGTGGTACTAGTAAGACGGGGCTTGGCATTCATCATCATGATCAGGACTCTTCGAGAAACTATCACCGTTATTCGGCAGCACGCTGGTCGACACTAAGCCGATAAGTATGCTGCAATTTTTGTAGTAAACTTTAGTTATTATTCGTTATTATAACAGATGTTTTCAAACTTTTTCTCTTGTAGATCACTAAGCACACTTTTAAGTTTTGGGTTGTACACTAGCTCAAGGTGGTAACACAAAAAAATTGTTGGCATGTAAATTTCGGTTACATACGATGAAAAAGGTTCTGCAGCTCACCTAACCTGACTTTCTTAAGGCGAGCCTGTGGTCGCGACCTGATTAAATGAGAATTTACTGTTGTAAAAAGCGGCGATAGCCTGGTTGGTTGCGGAACGGACTGCCGAGACGAATGTCCGCAGGTTCAAAGCCCAAGGAGCCACACCTCTGACTTTTCTAAAATTTTGTGTGTATTCTTTGTGAATTATCGCTTGCTTTAATGGTGAAGGAAAACATCGTGAGGAAACCTGCATACCTGAGAAATTCTCTATAGGAATTTTCGAGGGTCTGTGAAGTCTACCAATCCGTACTAGGCCAGCGTGGTGGACTAAGGCCTAATCCCTCTCAGAAGTAGAGGAGGCCCGTGCCCAACAGTGGGTCGGTATAAAATATAGGGCTGATATTATTATTATTAATATTAACATCTTATGGACCCTTAATTATTTTTTACTGACCCTTAGTATACCTTTGTGGACCCCTTTACGTATCAAGGCTAACAAAATGTTTTCAGGTACATTAGGCCCGCAACAGACCACTGGCACAGCGCAGATTAAATATAAACCTGTAGTTGACACTGTCGTGGAGATCAAGAATGGTATCCGACGTCACGTCTATGGAAAAAATCACTGCATCACTACCATGGAGGTAAGTTTGTCATTTTTATACTAAATTCAAAAAGCTCATACTCACTCACCACCCACCAAGGTTAATTTAAATATTCCTTATTGATCCTTCTTTCATTTCGGATTTTTGATCGAATTTCTGCTTACAGGAATATAAGGGCAAATCCCTGGAGGAGTTGCGGTTGGAGGATTACGCGGCGGGCTTTGGCAGTAGCAAGACACACAACACTTCGCGCGACGATACAAGCAAGACTCTCTCCGGCGCATACAACACAAGTGTCGATCTCACCGGACCAATCTTCTACTTTAACAATTCGAGCGTCGATCCCAGCAAGACTCTCTTCGGCGCTAACATTCCGAGCGTCGATACCAGCAAGACTCTCTACGGCGCTAACAACTCGAGCGTCGATACCAGCAAGACTCTCTTCGGCTTCAACACCTCGAGCGTCGATACCAGCAAGACTCTCTACGGCGCTAACACCTCGAGCGTCGATACCAGCAAGCCAACCTTCAGCGCTAACACCTCGAGCGTCGATACCAGCAAGCCAACCTTCGGCGCTAACACCTCGAGCGTCGATACCAGCAAGCCAACCTTCGGCGCTAACACCTCGAGCGTCGATACCAGCAAGCCAACCTTCAGCGCTAACTCCTCGAGCGTCGATACCAGCAAGACTCTCTACGGCGCTAACACCTCGAGCGTCGATACCAGCAAGACTCTCTTCGGCGCTAACACCTCGAGCGTCGATACCAGCAAGACTCTCTTCGGCGCTAACACCTCGAGCGTCGATACCAGCAAGACTCTCTTCGGCGCTAACACCTCGAGCGTCGATACCAGCAAGACTCTCTTCGGCGCTAACACCTCGAGCGTCGATACCAGCAAGACTCTCTACGGCGCTAACACCTCGAGCGTCGATACCAGCAAGCCAACCTTCGGCGCTAACACCTCGAGCGTCGATCCCAGCAAGACTCTCTTCGGCGCTAACACCTCGAGCGTCGATACCAGCAAGACTCTCTACGGCGCTAACACCTCGAGCGTCGATACCAGCAAGACTCTCTTCGGCTTCAACACCTCGAGCGTCGATACCAGCAAGACTCTCTACGGCGCTAACACCTCGAGCGTCGATACCAGCAAGCCAACCTTCAGCGCTAACACCTCGAGCGTCGACACCAGCAAGACTCTCTACGGCGCTAACACCTCGAGCGTCGATACCAGCAAGCCAACCTTCGGCGCTAACACCTCGAGCGTCGATACCAGCAAGACTCTCTACGGCGCTAACACCTCGAGCGTCGATACCAGCAAGCCAACCTTCGGCGCTAACACCTCGAGCGTCGATCCCAGCAAGACTCTCTTCGGTGCTAACACCTCGAGCGTCGATACCAGCAAGACTCTCTACGGCGCTAACACCTCGAGCGTCGATACCAGCAAGACTCTCTTCGGCGCTAACACCTCGGGCGTCGATACCAGCAAGCCAACCTTCAGCGCTAACACCTCGAGCGTCGATACCAGCAAGACTCTCTTCGGCGCTAACACCTCGAGCGTCGATACCAGCAAGCCAACCTTCAGCGCTAACACCTCGAGCGTCGATACCAGCAAGACTCTCTTCGGCGCTAACACCTCGAGCGTCGATACCAGCAAGACTCTCTACGGCGCTAACACCTCGAGCGTCGATACCAGCAAGACTCTCTACGGCGCTAACACCTCCAGCGTCGATACCAGCAAGACTCTCTTCGGCGCTAACACCTCGAGCGTCGATACCAGCAAGACTCTCTACGGCGCTAACACCTCCAGCGTCGATACCAGCAAGCCAACCTTCAGCGCTAACACCTCGAGCGTCGATACCAGCAAGACTCTCTACGGCGCTAACACCTCGAGCGTCGATACCAGCAAGACTCTCTACGGCGCTAACACCTCGAGCGTCGATACCAGCAAGACTCTCTACGGCGCTAACACCTCCAGCGTCGATACCAGCAAGCCAACCTTCAGCGCTAACACCTCGAGCGTCGATACCAGCAAGACTCTCTACGGCGCTAACACCTCGAGCGTCGATACCAGCAAGACTCTCTACGGCGCTAACACCTCGAGCGTCGATACCAGCAAGACTCTCTACGGCGCTAACACCTCGAGCGTCGATACCAGCAAGACTCTCTTCGGCGCTAACACCTCGAGCGTCGATCCCAGCAAGCCAACCTTCGGCGCTAACACCTCGAGCGTCGATCCCAGCAAGACTCTCTTCGGTGCTAACACCTCGAGCGTCGATACCAGCAAGACTCTCTACGGCGCTAACACCTCGAGCGTCGATACCAGCAAGACTCTCTTCGGCGCTAACACCTCGAGCGTCGATACCAGCAAGCCAACCTTCAGCGCTAACACCTCGAGCGTCGATACCAGCAAGCCAGTCTTCGGCTTCAACACCTCGAGCGTCGATACCAGCAAGACTCTCTACGGCGCTAACACCTCGAGCGTCGATACCAGCAAGACTCTCTACGGCGCTAACACCTCAAACGTCGACACAAGCAAGCCAGTCTTCGGCGCTAACACCTCGAGCGTCGATACCAGTAAGCCAACCTTCAGCTTCAACACCTCGAGCGTCGACACCAGCAAGACTCTCTTCGGCTTCAACACCTCGAGCGTCGATACCAGCAAGACTCTCTACGGCGCTAACACCTCGAGCGTCGATCCCAGCAAGACTCTCTTCGGCGCTAACACCTCGAGCGTCGATACCAGCAAGACTCTCTACGGCGCTAACACCTCGAGCGTCGATACCAGCAAGACTCTCTACGGCGCTAACACCTCGAGCGTCGATACCAGCAAGACTCTCTACGGCGCTAACACCTCGAGCGTCGATACCAGCAAGCCAACATTCAGCGCTAACACCTCGAGCGTCGACACCAGCAAGACTCTCTTCGGCTTCAACACCTCGAGCGTCGATACCAGCAAGACTCTCTACGGCGCTAACACCTCGAGCGTCGATACCAGCAAGACTCTCTTCGGCGCTAACACCTCGAGCGTCGATACCAGCAAGACTCTCTACGGCGCTAACACCTCGAGCGTCGATACCAGCAAGCCAACCTTCAGCGCTAACACCTCGAGCGTCGATACCAGTAGGCCAACCTTCAGCTTCAACACCTCGAGCGTCGATACCAGCAAGACTCTCTTCGGCGCTAACACCTCCAGCGTCGATACCAGCAAGCCAACCTTCAGCGCTAACACCTCGAGCGTCGATACCAGCAAGACTCTCTACGGCGCTAACACCTCGAGCGTCGATCCCAGCAAGACTCTCTTCGGCGCTAATACCTCAAACGTCGACACAAGCAAGCCAGTCTTCGGCTTCAACACCTCGAGCGTCGATACCAGCAAGACTCTCTTCGGCGCTAACACCTCGAGCGTCGATACCAGCAAGACTCTCTTCGGCTTCAACACCTCGAGCGTCGATACCAGCAAGACTCTCTACGGCGCTAACACCTCGAGCGTCGATACCAGCAAGACTCTCTACGGCGCTAACACCTCGAGCGTCGATACCAGCAAGACTCTCTTCGGCGCTAACACCTCGAGCGTCGATACCAGCAAGCCAACCTTCAGCGCTAACACCTCGAGCGTCGATACCAGCAAGACTCTCTTCGGCGCTAACACCTCGAGCGTCGATACCAGTAGGCCAACCTTCAGCTTCAACACCTCGAGCGTCGATACCAGCAAGACTCTCTTCGGCGCTAACACCTCCAGCGTCGATACCAGCAAGCCAACCTTCAGCGCTAACACCTCGAGCGTTGATACCAGCAAGACTCTCTACGGCGCTAACACCTCCAGCG